>NC_092414.1:82768209-83430084 GCF_040894005.1 Engystomops pustulosus | reverse complement strand
CCCCACCACTCCATCCACTGCCGCTCAACCGGGACAATTTCTGAAAGACTTGGTTGGACCAGCCCCACATGTTCCAGCTAGTATTAATGGCCAACCCTGCACTGTGCTGCTGGACAGCGGGTCTCAAGTGTCTATCATCTTTGAAAAATGGTACAAGAAATACCTCTCAGGGGTGCCCCTTCAGCCTTTGTCTGGACTTGTTGTTTGGGGTTTGAGTGAACATAGCTACCCTTACAGAGGATATGTGTCTGTTATGCTACGCTTTCCAAAGACAGTTGCTGGAGTGGAGAAAGAAATACCCATCATAGCACTGGTCTGTCCAGAGGCGGAAGGAGACTAGAGATCCATACCGGTCATAGTAGGAACAAATGCCAACATTTTCCGTACATTAGCACAGTGGTGCCGAGAAATTGGTGGTGATAACTATTCACAGACCCTCACTATTCACCCAGCTTGTCTGGCTGCTTATATTAGAAAGGAGGAAGAAAGGAGGGAGCTACATCAGGAATGTTTTGATCCCTGTTTTGAAGGTAGTGACCTGAAGAAATGTGAAAAGGAGTCACTAATAAAAGGCATGATGGAACGTAGAGAAGCATTCTCCCTAGGTGACTGGGATCTGGGCCTGGCGCAGGGAGTGGAGCATCGCATTAGGCTGACGGATGAGAAGCCTTTCCGAGAGAGGTCTCGAAGGCTAGCTCCTGCAGATATTGAAGATGTCAGGCAGCACTTACGAGGCCTATTAGATGCAGGAGTCATCATAGAGTCCAATAGCCCATATGCTTCTCCCATTGTTATTGCCCGCAAGAAAAATGGGGATATTCGGATATGTGTGGACTACCGTACTCTGAATCGGCACACAGTCCCTGATCAGTATACAGTCCCCAGGATTGATGAAGCTCTAGATTGCTTACAGGGCAGCCAGTGGTTTTCCGTCCTGGATCTCCGAAGTGGCTATTACCAGATACCCATGAATAAGGAGGATCAAGAGAAGACGGCTTTCATTTGTCCCATTGGATTCTTCCAGTTCCAAAGAATGCCTCAAGGAGTTACTGGCGCACCGGCAACGTTCCAAAGGTGCATGGATCAGGTGATAGGAGACATGAATTTTTGGGAGGTATTGGTCTAACTGGATGATCTGATCGTGTTTGAACAAACCCTAGAAGAACACAACCAGAGGCTTTTCAAGGTGTTGGACAGATTGAAGAAAGCTGGGCTGAAATTGTCCCTTGAAAAATGTCGGTTCTGCCAAAAGGCCGTGAAGTATGTGGGACACATTGTCAGCCGGGAGGGGATCTCTACTGATCCAGCTAAAGTGGAAGCTGTTGTCAACTGGCCCAAACCCACCAAGTTGGGGGAGCTTAGGTCCTTTCTAGGATTTTGTGGGTACTACAGAAGATTTGTACCACAGTACTCAAAGATTGCCAAGCCTCTAACTGCTCTCACCCAGGGATATCCACCTCCCAGAAAGAACTTGCATACCATGAAGGTGAAAGGGAAGACCTTTTTCAAGGTTAATGAACCATTTGGAGAGAGATGGACACCTGCGTGTGATGATGCTTTTGAGAAGCTGAAGTCCTGCCTAACCCAGGCTCCGGTGTTAGCCTATGCAGACCCTAACAAGAAGTATGTGCTGCATGTGGATGCATCCTTTGAAGGCCTTGGAGCAGTTCTGTACCAGGAGCATGGTGGAATTCTGCGGCCCGTCTACTATATTAGTCGAGGATTAACCCCCAGTGAGCGCAATTACCCGGCTCACAAACTAGAGTTCCTGGCATTGAAATGGGCAGTGGTGGACAAGCTCCATGATTATCTGTATGGGGTACGGTTTGAAGTTCACACCAACAACAATCCCCTGACTTACGTGAGGACCACAGCTAAGCTTGATGCGACTGGGCACAGATGGCTTGCAGCATTAGCTGTATATGAATTCAGCTTAAAGTATAGGCGAGGAACCACAAACATTGATGCTGACGCCCTTTCCCGCCTGCCCAGGCAGTCGCTGAATGAAGAGGAAGAAGCTTGGTTAGAATTACCTGCTCCAGAAGTGAAAGCTCTATGTAACAAGCATCAAGCTGCCACTATTCCTCTCAAGGGATGTGCAAAATTCCTAGGAGTGTCTGAGAAAGCTCTGCCACCTTTGTTTTGCAAGTTGACTAGGGTGAACACAGACTCCTTGCCTCAACTGACCCGAAACCAAATGGAAAAGGCCCAACAAGAAGATCCTTCTGTGGGAGTGGTTCGATGGTGTGTGAAAAGAGCAAGGAGGCCTGAAAGAAATGCAGTGAAGACCGAGGAGTCCATTTTACTAGCTCGTCAGTTGGAACATCTAGTTGTGAGAGCTGGCCTGCTCTACCGGGAGGTTAAACGTCAAAATGGAGAGGTCCGAAGACAGCTGGTTATACCCACTCAGTTTCGGAATATGGTCATGAAAGCTTTACATGATGAACATGGACACCTTGGAATTGAGAAGACAACTGGTCTCGTTGCGGACAGATTTTACTGGCCGAGAATGGAAGCGGACATCGAGGGTTATTGCAAGTCATGTGCTCGGTGTGTCCTGAGGAAAACTTTGCCAACTCGATCAGCGCCTTTGGTGAACATCAACAGCGATGGTCCGATGGATTTAGTGTGTATTGATTTCCTCTCCATTGAGCCAGATGAGGGCAACATCTGCAACGTCCTAGTAGTCACTGATCATTTCACCCGCTATGCACAGGCCTACTGCACTAAAGACCAGCGGGCAGTCACTGTCGCAAAAACATTGTGGGAAAAATTCTTTGTACACTACGGATTGCCAGCTCGCATCCATACTGACCAAGGAAGAGATTTTGAGAGTCGACTGATCAAAGAGCTGTGTGAGATATGTGGGATCAAGAAGTCTAGAACCACCCCTTTCCACCCACAAGGGGATCCTCAACCGGAGAGGTTCAACCGCACCCTTCTAAATATGTTGGGTACTTTGGACACCAAGCAAAAGGGACGTTGGAGCCGTCATATAAGTCAGTTGGTCCATGCTTACAATTGTACAAAGAATGAGTCGTCATGTTTGGGAGAGAAGCTAGGCTACCAGTGGATATCAGCTTTGGAGTGTCACTCGACCATTCATCTGGGAAGACTTATATGAAATATGTGTCCCAGTTAAAGGAAGAATTGAAAAGGGCTTACGGATTGGCTGATCAAGCTTCTAGTCGAGCAGGGACACGAAACAAGATCCGCTATGACCGCAGGGTACGAGAACACATTCTGCAACCTGGAGATAGAGTTCTCATTCAACAGCTGGGTCTTCCGGGAAAACACAAGCTTGCTGATCGTTGGAGACCAGAGCCCAGAGCCAGTGGTAGTTGAGAAGCTGCCTGGTGTTCCATCTTACAGAGTTAAACCTGAGAATGGAAGTGGAATAATAAAGACCTATCATCGTCAACATCTGTTGCCTGTGGGACAGAACATCAGATTGCAACTGTCACCAGAAGATGGGGCCTCATCAGTCACCAGGCATCCTTGAAGGAGTCCTCGTCATAGAAGAATAGTCGATCCGGTAGTCACCCCTGAAAGCAGTGGTAGTGACTCCAGTGATGAGTGGGGGTTAGACTATAGATGTGAAGGAGATCCATATCCTATCATTCATGACAGTCCAGAGCAGTGTCTTCCTGTGGACAACCAAGATGAACCCAGTCCAGAGGCTATCCTCCTTTGTCCACAGTAGGGGGAGAATTCAGAAGGAATAAAGTCACCAGGCGAAGAAGTATCCATCACAGAACCTGAGTCAATATGTCAAGAGCTGGGGGTTGAGGAGGGAACTCCTGCAGTACACACTCGTCTCACAAGGAACACTAGACCACCCATGATGCTGACCTATGATAGAATGGGTCAAGCTACTGAGGTCCCTAGAGTTGTACGACCCCAATTCACTAGTCAGTGGCCATACTTTTCCTCTGTGTCCCTGTGGCCAAATGATTTGTGTGTTTTTGGTAGTGGTGTTAGTCAGGATGCCTTCACACCAATTGGTTTTTTAGGTGGCGAGTCATCTTATCATGCTGGGCCTTCCAATGTGACTCACCAGGGGGAGAGTGTAACCCCTGCTAAGAGCACAACACGTGAACAGGACAATGTAATTGCTGGGCAGCAGGGGTTAAGACCAGCAGCTAGCAGCACCTACTCCTCAGGAGCAGACTGGACTACATCTTCCAGCAATCACTGCTGCTCTGTGCCACTGACACTGATAGGAGGAGTTGCTGGAGAAAGGGCTGATGGGAAAAACAAGGGATTGTGGGGAGGAGAAGGGAGAGAGACCTCATGTGCAGTAGAGAGGACTGACAGCACATGGCAGAGTGTAGAGAGTCCTGCGCTGAGAGTGACACAGCAGAGGACTAGAAACAGCCCAGCGGCTCAGCCCCAGAGGAGAAGAGGACCTGCTGGAGGAGCTCCACCTCTGCACCACAGCCTGATCCCCAGGCGGTCTCCACATCCACCACACAGGAGGTTCCTGCCTGCCCCTCCATTACCATCCAGGTGCCTGGTCCCAGCCACAAGCAGAAGCCTGGGTGCAGTTACTCAGAGTAGTGAGTAGACTTTATTGTTAGTAAGGAGTTTGCAGGAAAATAATTTCCAAGAGTACTGAAAGTATTAAGTGCACCAACTTTACAGAAAGCGCGCCAACGTCCGCGGCAACTGGGCCCCAACGATTGGACTGTGTAATATGCATAGCTGCAGCATAATAGTGTAATCCTGTGCAGGTAGAGAGAGTGTGTTGTCACCTGCAGAGTGTGTGATAGTGACACAGTGTCATTTCTGTTGTGTTCTGATTTATCCCCTCTGTTGCTCACAGAGCTCATTAGTTAACCCCTACGGGACTCAGCCTCTTTTGGCCTTAAGGACGCGGCCCCATTCTTCAAATCTGACCTGTGTCACTATAAGTGGTTATAGTTTTGGAACGCTATGAGATATCCAGGGGATTTTGAGATTGTTTTCTCGTGACACATTGTCCTTCAAATTAGTTTAAAAATTTGGATGAAATCTTTTGTGTTTAGTTATGAAAAAAAACAAAATTTGGCAAAAATTTGGAAAAATTCTTTATTTTCAACGTTCTAAATTCTCTACTTTTGATGCAGATAGTCATAGCTCCCAAATAAATTCATAACTTACATTTCCCAAATGACTGCTTTATGCTGGTATGGTTTTTTAAGATTCCACATATTTTACTAGTATGTTATGAGGCTCAGAATTTAGGTATCATTTTTCACATTTTTTGTAAAATCACCAAAACCTGTATTTAGATGGACCTGCTCAACTTCTAATTGACACTGAGAGGCCTAAATAATAGTGAGACTCGTAAATTACCCCATTGTGGAAACTACACACCTCAACGTATGAAAAACCACTTTTAAGAAGTTTGTTAACGCTTTACGTGTTTTATAGGGGTTAAAACAAAATGGAGGTGCAGTCTGCAAATTGTAATATTTTTTCACAATACACCCATTTTGGGTGGAAAATTAAACATTTACAATGGATTAAATTAATAAAGGCTCCACAAAGTTTGTTACCCAATTTCTCCCGAGTACACGGATACTCTACATGTGGTGGTTACCTGCTCTATGGGCGCACGGCCGGGCATAGAAGGGAAGGAGGCGCCATCCAGATCAGATTTGCTATGTCACATTGTACAGGCTATAATTTTTTTCTTTTTTTTAATGTGGACCTATAGGGGCTTATTTCTTTTGCCACATGAGATGCACTTTTCTGGTACGTAATTTGGGGGAATCTATAGGCTAATTGGTGAGATTTTATTAACTCTTTGTTGGTGGAGGAAATGAAAATCATCACTTTTCAGGAAGATTTTTATGGGGGTTTTTTTTTGGCTGTTTACCATACCATAAAAATAGTATATTATTTTTATTCTATGGGTCGCCACGATTACAAAAAGACCTAATTTATATAGATTTTTTATTTTTTTCCATTTTTACTGCATAAAAAGTAATTTGGCAAAAATGTTGTTAATTTTAGCATCACCGTCTTTCATATGCATAACTTTTTTATTTTTCGCCTCACAAATCTGTTTAAGGGCTTATTTTTTGCGAGAAGGATTGTTCTTTTTAGTGGTCTTATTTTAGAGTGCAAAACATTTTTTAAATCCCTTTTTAGAGCATTTTTATAGGGTATTAATTGAAAATGATCTTTTTTCTGGAGCTTTTTTTTGTTTTGTTTTTTACGGGGTTCACTTTGCGGATCTAATAATGATTCTGTTTTATTATGCAGATTGTTACGGACGCAGGGATGCCAAATATGTGGGGGTTTTGTGCATTTTATTCAATTGTACTGAATAAAAACCAATTTGGAGAAAATCTTGTTCATTTTAGCATCACCATCTTTTCATATGCATAACTTTTTCATTTTTCGTCTGACAAATCTGGTTAGGGGCTTATTTTTTGCGAGAAGAGTTGTTCTTTTTAGTGGGCTTATTTTGGAGTGCATAACATTTTTTAAATGACTTTTTAGAGCATTTTTTTATAGGGTATTAATTAAAAATTATCTTTTTTCGGGAACGTTTTTGCGTTTTTTTTCTACGGCGTGTACCGTGCGGGTCCAGTAACGATTCTGTTTTATTATACAGATTGTTACGGACGCGTCAATACCAAATATGCGGGGTTTTTTGTGTTTTTGTGTTTTTTATACTTTATTAAGTGTTTTTATGGGAAAGTGACATTTTAGGGGCTTATATTTTTATGTATTTATTTTTTATTTATTATAATGTGTAGTGTTAAGTGTTTTTGCATATTTTTACTTATACATACTTGAACTTGAACCAGTGATGCTCTGATCACTGGTTTAAGTTCAATACACTGCTCTACAATACTATTTTATTGTAGAGCAGTGTAAACTGTCTGAGCATGCAGGCGCATGCTCAGACAGTTTACAGTCAGACCCGGAAGGGGTCTGACTGCCATGGAGACCGGGCAGCTCCGGGGCACATGCCAGTCCTCGGAGCTGCCCAGAAGTGGATCGGATCCCCCGGTAAGCGGCACGGGGGATCCGATCCACAGCGCAAACATCCTTACACGCCGCGGTCATGTTTGACCGCGGCGTGTAAGGGGTTAACACAGGTTAGCGCAGGCTGTCAGCTGTACTAGACAGCTGACAGCCGCTGCTTCTGGTACCGGCTCCATTCGTGAGCCGGTGCCAGAAGCAGGACGTTATAGAATGTCCCCGTGCGCTAAGCATCTAGCCCCGGGGACGTACTATAACGTCCTGGTGTGCCTAGGGGTTAAAGGGACCCCCCTGCACCATTATCCCTCCCAGGCCTAGGGAGTGCAGTTACCCTTTATTGCCACTAGCAGTACATTTTAGTAGAAAATCTTCCTCTGTAAATATTTTATTCCTGTTTATGTTTTTCCCTGTTTGCATTCATTGCACTTGGCTCATCCCTACTTCCTTCCCTCACAATAAACCTGCCAAGTTGTTTTACCCTTACCTATTGTGAGTGTGTGTTAAGCTTAGGCAGGGGTTTCCCGAGTCAACCCCTGGCAGATGAGGAAAGCCCTCCTGCTTACCTACAGAGCTTCAAGCAAGATTCGGGTGGAGGCACTGCGCCATATTGAGTTTGAAGTCACCATACACCCTTCCTGCAGAGGTAGGCCTGAAGGGGTGTTACATAAGTAGTTTTGTTTTTTGTAAAAATGTTTTGTGTTTTCCAAAACGTTTATGTTTTCCAAAAAGTCTACTTTTTCTAAATGTATTTTCTAAATCATAAAGCATTAGTGACTAGTCCTTGACCCATGGCTGAGAAGTCCTTGCTGTATTATAAAGGTAAATTTCTAGCTGTCCCCCCACTGTCATTATAGCTGCCTCCTCTTCCATGAATGGTGCTGCTCTAGTCCATTCTTCGCCATACCATCTTCTAGCATAGTGACATCAACAACATTATATAATTAATTTTATATCATTATTATAATAGTACCATGTATACTCGAGTATAAGCCGACCCAAGTATAAGCCGAGAACCTTATTTTACCACAAAAACCTGGGAAAACCTATTGATTCGAGTATAAGCTAAGGGTGAAAAATGAATTGGTCACAGCCTCCCCAGTATATAGCCTGCCGGACCCTGCCCCATAGTATATAACCAGCACCTGCCACCCAGTACATAGCCTGCCAGCCCATTTCCCCCAGTATATAGCCTTCCAGCCCATATCCCCCAGTATATAGCCAGCCCCCTGCCCCAGTATATACGCAGCAGCGGGGGAAGCCGGAAAGGCATATTTTTTTACTCGAGTATAAGCCGAGTTTGGGTTTTTCAGCACATTTTTTGTGCTGAAAAACTAGGCTTATACTCGAGTATATATGAATATGTGAATAATTTTTTGAATTATTTCTCAGTTTTTCTCACATGTTATATTATTCTTTTAAGTAATTACCCTAGTGCATTGTGGGCAGGGCAACAGCTCTGTTATATCCACCATTTTTCAGCCCTAAAGCCCTTACTACCCCAGTTATATAGCAATTATTGGTCATTGACATCAGTGTTTGTGTTTGGGCCAAAGTTCAGCCTGAAGTCTTGGTCCCAAACCAAATTTTGTATTCATCTTTACAGGGAGCTAGGAGAGCGCACAGCCCCTCTTTGATCTCCATGCCCTCTGACACCACTGACCGGCGACATTTAAAAGACAGCGGCCAATAGGCACTGACATTATATTTGCTATCGTCGCTCGGGTAGCAGCGACCAGTTGCCATGACAGCCTCTGTTCTTTGTAAGACCCGAGGCTCTATGGTTTCTGCAGATTCACTACAATGTGCGAATGCAATTCAGTAGTTCTGTACTGCAAATCATTAGTTAAAATTAAAAAAAAAAATAAATAAATAAAAAAGCATAAAAATTCAAATCAACCCCCTTTCCATAGAAGTGATATAACATTAAATAAACAATCACAAACCAAAAAGAATCACAAACATGTTAGACATCGCTGCATCCCAAAATGGCAACTCTATCAAAATGAAAAAGGTTATTCCTGGGGGTGAACCCCATAACGGAATATGGTGACTAGAGTTTGGCGAATCGATGCAAAAGAAGTGGAATTCGATACGAATTTCACAGTAACTTCAATTCTTTGTAAATCCAAAGTTTGTGCTGATTCGTTTTTTTCCCCTCTTTTTTTAGCTAAATGGGCACAAACACAAGCCCAGGTAGAGGATCCACTGGTCTACTGGGCAGCCAAACTTGATGTGTGGCCGCAACTGGCGGAGTTTGCATTAGAGAAGCTGCCCTGCCCGGCCAGTAGAGTGGCATCAGAGCGGGTCTTCAGTGCGGCGGGCCATCGTTACCCCAAGGATAACCCGCTTGTCCACTCATAATGTGGAGAGACTGACCTTTGTCAAGATGAATCAGCCGTCGATTGGCCAGGATTTCAACACACCAATACCTTATGCATCAGATTAGAGCAGCCATGACACCTCCCCCAAACATTGAGAAATGAATCTGGATTCTAACTACCTGCCTCAGCCACTATTCTGATGTTGCCACCTGCCTGATGCCACACATCTGCTGCCAGTTACTCCATCTGCCTCCCACCATCTTTACCAGGGACTGGAATTGTCACCCACCTCCACACTCTGTCATTGTACCACTTTCTGACCTCCAACTGCTGCTGCTGGCACCTCCATTCTCTATCATTGTGCCACTCTGTGGCCTACCATGTTGTTTCCACCTCCCAAATTTTTCATTGTGCCACTCTCTGACCTCATGCTACTGGTGCTGCCAATGCCACCTCCACACTCTAACATTGTGCCACACTTTGGTCTATCATGTTGCTGCCACATCCCGAATTTTTCATTGTGCCACTCTCTGACCTCATGCTGCTGCTGCCACTGCCGCCTCTATGCTCTAACATTGTGCCACACTGTGGCCTACCATGTTACTGCCACCTCCCAAATTTTTCATTGTGCCACTCTCTGACCTCATGCAGCTGCTGTTGCCACTGCCACCTCCATGCTCTAACATTGTGCCACACTGAGCCCTACCATGTTGCTGCCACCACCCAAATTTTTCACTGTGCCACTCTCTGACGTCATGCTGCTGCTGTTGCCACAGTCGCCTCCACGCTCTAACATTGTGCCACACTGTGGCCTACCATGTTGTGACCTACAATGTAGCTGCCACCACCATAATTTGTCAATATGCCACTCTGCAGCCTACTTATGCTGCTGCAAACTGACCACTGTCTCCCTGGAACACTCTGCAAATTCCATAATGCTGTTTTCACCCTGCACCACTCTATGACTTTGGTTTTCCCCTTCATTTCATCTGTCAAAAGGAATGAAAGGCCTCAGGATTGATATCCAAAAGCAGGAGTGGATACAGAACACAGAGTACATGCAAGTATCCTATTTACTGACCATCTCTGTTCTGGATCTACTCCTGATTGTTTTTGTCTTTAGCAATACTGATGGATTAATGACAATTGAAACTGGACAGTGACGGGTGAAAAGAAGGGCAAAATGATAAGTGACGTCAATACAAAATTACTGTCGACACCCTGTCCACTCTTTTGGGGGGTTTCTACATGTATCCGCATTTAACAGAACAGGTCAGTGTAAAAAGATTGCACTCTTTGATGTTAGAGTGGGATCTTGGCCTTCAGCTCAGTCCTTTTGAGCTGGCACAAACGTTACCTTGTCAGGCTGCGTTCCCGCTTCACTTATTTGGTGAAGTTGGCCTATGTAAGTGCACCTGGAAGTGAAGAGTGAAGTCATACTAAAACACAGCATTGTTTGAAGACCAAACCACGCTGCCTATGCATATTTAAGCATGGCACAACATTCTACAACACACTCCAGGCTCTCTGCAGCCCAGAAATACTGTCTTTTAATGTGATTCGTCATGATTCGGTCCAGGTCAAATCAAATTTTTTCAATAAATTCGGTGAACCGGGTTGAATCGAACTTCAACAAATTCACACCATTTTTATGCCATTTTACATTACATAAAAAATGTAATAAAAAGTGGTCAAAAGATTTCACAGTCATCAAAATGTTAGCAATAAAAACATCAGCTCATATCACAAAGAATGACATCTTACACAGATTTGTACACCGCAGTATGAAAAAGTTCTAAGCAACAGAAGATGGTAAAATTATTTTTTTTATATATTAAAACAAAATAAAAACAATATAAATTTGGTATCATTGTGATCATACCAAACAAAAAAAATAAATCAGACGTAACATTAGGAGCACACAATGAAAGTCATAAAAACTAAGCCCACCAGAAAGTGACACAAATGTGTTTTTTTGCCAAAATCACATTTGGAATTTTTTTCTAGCTTCCCATTACATGTCATGGAAAAATAATGTCATTGACAAATGATGCAGAAAATAACTACTCACACAGCTCTGTACACAGAAAAATGAAAAAGTTAAAGATTTTTGAGAGTGGGGAGCAAAAAATGTACTAAAAAAGGGCACAACACAAAGGGCTTAATGTTTATTTTTAATTTGATTTGATTTACTGATTGCTGATGCAGTGCATTTTTTTTAGATTTAAACTGTAGTTCTGGAGATTGGGTCCACTGCTGACATTGGGTTTCACTCTACCTCTGAGAGAGCAGAGCCTTTGCACTGCTCACCCTTTCCTTCCTCATCCTGTTTCTGCAGGACCTGGAGTAATTTCAAAAGCATATGACTGATCAAATGCAAATGCTGCCAGGTGATGGGACCAGACAAGTAAAGAAGAAGTTGTGGTATCTGTTTGTGAATGGATGTAACAGTGCTGAGTGTACTCATGGGAATGGGCGGATGGTTCTAGCAGAGCTGTGCATGAGTGTATAAATATAGCAGGTATGTTTCTTAATTGGTGTGAAATATATTATCCGTTCTTGGATGACTAAATCTGGGGTTTAAAGTAATGTGTGCTTAAAGTCCCAAAAATATGCTAATAATGTATATATTTATATATATATAAAATCCAAAAAATGAAGCAGCACTCCAAATTCAAACAGGTAAAATTGAAGAAGAGTTTATTCCAAAACTGGCGAATATATAGTAATAGGGAATAATATATGTAAAGTAAGAAACATATACAGAATGAACTCCATGTGCCTAGTTTTATTTTGACTTCTTATGACATATTGTTAATTATAAGTACATTTTATGATGAATGAATTGCATCTGAGATCTAGAGATTCCAATAGAACTTTTTTTTATGGAAATTGTAATTGCAACATACAAGCCTAAGTAAATGGTTTATTCCATAATAATTCAGTAAAATGCAGTTTAACATGGTCTAATCACTATTCTGCAGATTTAGACTTGAGAGGTTTATATATTTTAGTGGTTAAGAGTGCTCAAATTGGTTAATTAAAATGTATTAATACTTGCATGTCATTAAAGCAAATTAGATCTTTTTACAAAATACATTACCTTAACCGATCTAATTAGAAGTGTTTTTTTCACTATTCAACTACTTTATCTCCTTGCCTTTTACACTTTCTAAAACCAGAAGTGAACATGCTGATGCTGAACAACTGATTTAATTGCTTTTTAATTCAGAATTAAATACATCAATCCCTACTGAAAGAACCAAACATAAATAATGTACAAGGACTTAAATGAAGACATACTTGGGTTTTTGATTGACAGTTGTTTAAACTGCGTTTTAGAATTATCTTCTTCCTTAAAGGGGCATTCTCATCTGGGCATTCACATTCGTTTCATTAATCTGCCATATATAAACATTTCTTCAATTAGATGTTATTAAAATTGTTTTACCTGTGTGCAGATAATTTCTCATAAATGTAGTCATATGGTCCCTCACAAATAAGACTGTGTACTTGGATATGGCCTCCTCTACTGGAGTGATGGACGTCAGAGGTGGACGTCAGAGGAACTACCTTAATGAATCCCGGCCGGACCCGAATCCACCGCAGAGAACGCGTCACTGGATCGCGAATGGGCCGGGTAAGTAAATCTGCCCCATTATCTTTACACAGGAACATTTTTTTTAATAACATCCAATTGAAAAAAATGTTTACATATGGCAAATTAATTAAATTAAATGTGAATGCCCAGATGGGCATACCCCTTTAAGAGTGACATGATAATGAGAATCAAGGATTTGATTGTGTTATCTAATAAAGAAAGGTAGTGCCTAAGAGGATGATCTTTGCTTTGGATTTGTTACACATGCAGTTTGAGAACAGGCTTGACCTCATGAACCATTAAGAATAATACCACAATATTGAAACATGATAGTATAATATTGAGGGTCATTTATCAATTGTGGCAGAGGGTCTGTGTTTTTGGCGCAGAAATGGTGCTAAAATTAACACTGGGTTGTTAGATTGTGGCACAAGTGGTTATTGAATTGGCAAAAGACCAAAAAGGTTTAGAATTGTTTCCACAATCATGAAGGTGAACTCTGTAGAATAGCTATTTGCAGCTCAAAGTATGTGCCAAAATGTTAGGTAACAGATATGACAGTGAGCCCGCTAACCGGTCACCTGCCTACTTATTGGGTCCATGAGAACCAGTAACTGGTCGTCATACCCTCCCTGCACCAAAGTGAGGACACAAATGAAGACTCACAAATAACACATAAGAAGGGTCAGAGGTCCGGGTCATAGAGATACCAGTTTGGAAGTATTCTACTGACAATCACTTTCTGACTATTTTCTACAGTCGTACCTTCCTACACTTTGCAAATATTTCTTTGGATCACAAAAATGTAGGGTCCTTCACTATCAATGTTTGGGTGACAATTCTCTGTGGTTGAAATTCTGTGGACCATTACATCTGGATTTCTATAAGGCTTCAAATTTGCAGCAATCAGGATTATGACCCACTCAGAAAATCAAAACATGAAACACAGTCTTTGGTATCTTCCAAGATGACTCCAATTTATTGAAGGAAATCTGCCATCAAAATCAAGCATGGATAGACACTCACTCACATATCTTGGAACAGTGAGTGTGATAATCATGATATATTTTTTATACATGTCCTCCTTACTTCTAAAATCATCTTTTAAAATTATGTTAATAAGGAACTCTGTTGCTGCTACCAGAGCCCCTCCATGCTGCAGATTTGCAAAACTTCTTTCCCCACACTGTGGACTGAAACTTCCTCTGGTCCAATGGGGGAAGTGCTGAGAGGGCAAATGGGGAAGGAAAGATAGCCTGTGCAGCCAGAGCATGGACGGGCTCTGGTAACACCGCCAAGAGCCTTTTGGGCTCATGGATCTATGAGTGAGTACCCCAGGTTTATTATGTTTGATTTTTATGGTAGATTACCTTTAAAACAAAAAGTGCATACTTATGTAACAAGATATTGTGGCTCAAAGGTCAGAGTGTTGGTTTCTTGGATAATATCCACCTCTCTATCTTAGCTTGTCTAAGTATCATATTGTCTACATTTTCTTTCCTAGAGAAACATAAAAACAATCTGAAGAGAATCTTCATACATGGAAAACGACAAGTGGACATAACAAATGCAATCCTAGTACTGGAGATTCAAGTAATGGCTGTAAGAGCAAATCCAAGCATTTGGTATTTTTGTGGATTTCTCCGTACATAGACCCAGTAAAGGATCCCTGTTATTAAATGTGTTATTTTTTTTTATTATATATTTTTTTTTTAAACAAATAATAACCAGACATCAAAACAAGAAAAAAAAGCACACATACAAAACTTGGTAAGTATTTGTACATGCATATGAGCGTATTTAACCAACATGTGACGTACTACTACGTCACATGCTAGGTGCAGGGGTATGGAGAGGGCTCACAGACTGAGCCCTCCTCATACAAGTTGGGTGTTTTTTTCTGCATATGGCGGTTGGTGCTGACACCAATCGTGGGTGTTAACCCTGTAAATGCCTCCGGCAAAGCTGCCGTATGCATTTAAATCTGGCCAGTGCGTGGTTTCCATTAAAGCCCTGGGTCTTCCTAAACCGAGATTGTCTGTTTTTAACCTATTCATTACAATGTATGATTTTGGGAAGGAAAATCCCTCTATATAGCAGGATTAATCAGACAACCTAGGGTTTAAGTACCCTAGGGGGTCTAAAAAATAGTAAAAAAAAAAAAAGTGTAAAAAAGTAAAAAAAAATTATATTGAAAATTCAAAAAAATTCAAATCATCCCCCTAGAAGTCATATAAATATAAATAAAAAAGTAAAGATCATAAGCTTGTTAGGTATCCCGGCATCCAAAATTGTCTGATTTATCAAAATAGAAAAACATTTTTTCATGGCATTTAACCCTGTAACGGAAAGTAGTGCCCAAAGTCTTTTTTGCATTTCGAAAAATATTTAAAAAATCAATAAAAAGTGATCAAAAGGCCGTACATTCCTAAAAATTTGCATTGAAAAGGTCATCAAAAGTCTCAAAAAATGGAACCAACCACAGCTCCGTATACCAAAGTATGAAAAAGTCAGTGCCAGAAAATGGCAAAATGAAGAATTAGGTTTTTTGTACAGGCTGTTTTAATTTTTGTGAATTATGAAAAAAATTATAAAACCTATACAAATTTGGTATCCCCATGATCACACCGACCCAAAGAATTAAGTAGATGAATGAAGTAGATGTCATATGGGGCACACAGTAAAAGCCGTGAAATCCAACCCACGAGAATACTTCACAAATGCGTTTTTTCACCATTTTCTCTGCATTTGGAATTTTTTTTTCCGCTTTCAAGTACATGGAATATTAAATACCATTACAATGAAGTGCAATTTGTTACACATAAAACAAGTCCTCATACAGCTCTTTACATGGAAAAATAAAAAAGTTATACATTTTTGATGGTGGGGAATAAAAAATTGAAACACAAAAATGAAAAAGAGCCTCAGCGTAAAGGGGTTAATGTGTGCTTACAATTAACAGGATAATGGAGATAAACCTCAATATATTAATATAACTGAACAGGATATAACATTTATTTAGTGCTGAAGAAATCACAACTATGTCCCTGACATCTGAAATCTAATCCTAAATATCTTAATGATCCACCTAGGTGTCCCAGGTACCATTGTGTTATAGTGTCTTTTCTGCCTAGGTAAAGTGCTTTATCAGAAAGTAGTGACACTTTTTAAACACTTTTAAACAACTATCTTGGTTTTACTGTTCCTGCCTCAAGCTTCTCCAAGCAGAACAGACGTTTCAGGGAATCAATTGACATAGAGAAAAGTGGCAAGTGGGGTATTAGTGTGGTATTAGCCACTGCTGCAGGAGATGACACCAACCAACCAAACAGAATGAATGGAATAGAATGATTTTTGATGGTTTCAATTGTTGTATCTTTGCCCTTCTAAAATAAATACAATCCCACAATCTATGAAATAAGTCGTGTGACACTTTGGACAGCAGTTAGACTTTCAGCACAGTCCAGCAGTTAAAGAAGATTAAAAGGAAATATGGCTTTGTGTATTGCTCTAAACTGGACTCCCTCTGCCTGATGTAAGGGGGTAAGTGCTTCGGCACAGTGTAACAGCCTGAGAAGCTGCAGCATGGATGGGCTCTGGTAACGACCCTCCCTCCATAGCACTTCTGACTTATTAGCATAATTTAAAAGTTGATTTAAATATTTGATGAATATCAAATATAAGAAGATTACCACACTACCTGGATCTATGAGTATCCCTGGTTTATCATGCTTGATTTTGATGGTAGACTTGCAGTCCCTGTACTAGATTCTCGTCTATCTGTGGGTCATCCAATTGATGCACCCAACAGAGCACTTGATGCCCCTTGGCAGTGATACCTTACATAACTCCCTCTAAAAAATAGAAATTCCCCTTTGTTGTAGTGGCAGTGAGATTACCAAATGGACTGTTGTCCTCAATTGTGGTCACGCTTACCAGATTATCCATGTAATGTTTTTACATTGAAGTTCCAGAGTACCCGGCAGTGCAAAGCTGCCAGATAACCTCTTTCCTGGTTAACCACTTGTAATGTTGAACATGTCTATTACCATCTTTATACCCATCTCCCTCCTTTCATGAAACAACCTATTTTGCCCACATTGTGGGAAACCTAAGTGATCCCACGTTGGGGGGGGGGGGGGAGGATTCTGTGGAGGTATTCCAAAATATAAATTTTACAGGTTGAAAAAAGTACGGGGTAGAATTGATTGACGCACAACATCCAGAGTTAGATATGTTTTAGAGTTTTTATTAATGATTGTTATTTGACAATGCGTTTCAACACATGCCGTTATCCAAACGTTGCGCTTCTATTGTTGGGAGCGCTGGCTGCACGCTAGAAATGGTGCGGTGTAGATGGCGAATACAGTTTCATTCGGTTGTGTAACTGAATACCCTTGATGGCTAAAAGTATGGTCATATGGGAAGCCTTATAAGCAACCACAATAACTAAACAAACAAGGTAAATGGGATGAAGAATGTAGACAGTATTGGACTTGCATTTTATTGCTTTAAAACAATCCCCCTCTGTATCCATCAGGTTCTTCTCATTCAGGATACCATTCTTTATTGGAAAACAAATAGAGAAATATGATACATAAGGAACAGTACATAGCAAATCATATATACATATACATATAGTGCAATGCAAGGGCTAGACATGCAGATCTAGAGAAAATAGAGCAGGACATTATAATACATGCACTGATGATTTACAGTTTCATTCGGTTGTGTAACTGAATAGCCTTGATGGCTAAAAGTATGGTCATATGAGAAGCCTTATAAGAAACCACAATAACTAAACAAACAAGTAAAAATTAGCAATATAATGTATTGGAGTTAGAAAAACACATTAACCATACAGGGGATGAAGTCTTTGGACAAGAAACAGGGAGTAGGAGGAGGGATAACAGGGGATCTGGGTAGTAGTTGTCAAGGGCCGTAAAGGAGCTCATGGGAGATCATTAGGAACCCTTTTAAGTGATGATCAGAAAGTCCACAGATTGACAAAATATCAGCCGTGGGCATTAAATCAGGATGTATGCCTTGCTACTCTTGGTTGAGTCTACAGAGAGCAACTCTAACCTCAGCAGAAGAGCTATCATCAAAACAGTCACTTATCAATGGAATATCTCTGCCAGAGTCTGGGAGCCAGAGAACGGGTGGCAATCAGCAAGGACCCTTCTAACAAGCGTTTTGCTTTGGTACCTGACAGTGTAGCATTGCTAGAAGGAAGGGGGTTGGATCATTATCAAGTAGGCACCCAGTGACCTTAGCTGTCAGCTGCCATACTTGTGCCCAGAAAGCTTGTATGAGTGGGCAACTCCACCATATGCAAGTCATGGTGAGTCAGCAAGTCTCCAGGCAATTTGGCTACACTGTGGGGAGTCTGGAGGGGAACACATACCACCTCTACAGTATTTTGAAGTTTATCTCTAGGGGACCCCATTCACGATATTTTTAATAATGCACTGGATCTCTTCCACTGATAGAAGCACTAAGGATTTGCAATTTTTCCACCATTACTTTTGGCAAACCAAGTCACCCAAGAAAGGCAGGATTAATGTGTTCATTTTAAACATAAATGCTGTGATTCAAAGGAATTGGTCATTTTAAAAAGTACAACTATCTTACAATTTTACAATTATTCACTCTGTTCACTAAAACCTAATTATAGCTGACACTTCCTAATTTACATCACAGAGGAGATAGATAGGATTACAATAGAAGATAACACCTCTATCACTACATCCACTAACGACAATAGATGATGTCACAGCTTATTTACACCACCTTCTTTACAGAGTAAGTCTAGAAATGTATCCCATATATCTTAATGAGTTGGCAGGGAAATTTCAATCACTGCCCATGGCCAATAGCCTGATGTAGATAACTAAGGGTTTTTAATAGGGCAGAGAAGATGTTCAGGAAAATTGCCATCCTCCGCAATATTCATCATGCAAATACAAAGAAAAATCCATTTTCAGTAAATGATAACAGATTATAAAAATGTTAAATATTTTGATATCCTTTTCTCTTTTTTTCTCTTTTTTGTAATATTCTTCTGCCTTTTCAGTGGTGTATCAGAAATACAATAAATTGGATGACATTTTTTGTTAAATAATTTCTATTACTAAGTAAACCAAATAGCCTTTAATAACTGTGCTAAAAGCCTTAAAAGTATACGACAGTAAAATGCACAGAAATATAACAGGGAAAGGTAAATTTTTATTAAGGCAAATATGAAAGGGAGTCAATTAGCTGTTACAGTTCCATATTATGCAAAAGTATATAAAGTATAAAAACAGTGCCATGCAGTTGCCTTGAAAGAAAACTCTGAAAGTAGTATTCTTTCTTCTTTTCTTTCTTTGATAGTAGGCTATACAGTAACACAAATGAAAAGTCTGCAAGTTCAATTTTCGGCAAATTACCTGTAACCACAGGCTGCCTCAGGTTACAATTTGTAAGGTGCCCTGGATGTTGAAAGTGTGTTGGAGTTTTGTATTTTATGGTATAGGAAAAGTGTAGCAAATAAAAAGATGTAATTGAATAAATGATAATAAAATGAAATAATCTTCCCTGATCTCCTTGTTGTGCTGCGTTAAATATAAAATCAATGTCCAAGGCTTGGAGGAATGGGAATATCTAGTAAAGGCAGCCTAGGCTATTTAAGTGTATAGCACTTGTTTTTCAAGGACGTTTTAGTAAACTTTGTTTACACTTTAATTTACCTTAAGTTTCTTTTATTTAGTTGTTGAATTGAAAATCAGACCATTTGATATAAAAATCATCTCTTTTGTATTCATCCAAATAAATAAAATGACTGCTCTTTTGTGAATCCACCTGCAGTGTACACATAGATTATTTACTCTGTGTAAAAATCCTTAAACTTCATTTTTAACGTTAATGGATATTTTTAAAGGTTAACCTTTTTTAAAATGCAAAAGCTTCTTTTGCTTGTGCCTTTTATACATCTGACCTGACCTTCATATGTCAAATCAATCTTCAGTATGATTAAAGCGTTTTCCTTTACTGTTGTACCATGAAGCTCATGACTTCCGACATTTTCATTTTTAGCTTAAAGTACTGTAGGATGAAGAATGTCTCATTCTTATGGAACTGTACTTTACCAGCGTCCTTCTTATTCAGTGACGGAACAAGAATTATATGATTGTTTACATTTAGCTCCTCCCTTCTGATGCTCTTTTCCATTTTTGTGTTTTCATTTTTTGTTCCCCTCAATTAAAATCCATAACTTTATTTTTGCACATACAGAACTATATAAGGGCTTGTTTTATGTATAACATATTACACTTGTGAGTGACAGTATTTAATATTTGATGGTGTGTACTGGGAAGCTGTGAAAAATCCAAATGTGGAGAAAGGCTTACCGGTAACACCCGTGATCGGTGCCGGCACCGATCGCGGGTGTTTTCTTGCTGATCGCCGCCGGCAAAGCTGCCGGCGCATGGGCGCCGGCATCTTTCCGAGGATCGCCGCTCCCCGTGACGTCATTGGGGAGCGGCGATCCGTCGCCATGATAGCTTCGGGTCTCACGAAGACCCGAAGCTACTTCGGGTTAACCCATTCATTACAATGTGCTGTCAGCAAATTGTAATGTATGAGGAGTAAAATACCCATATACTGCCATACGTAGTATGGCAGTATATGGTAGGATCGATCAGACAACCTAAGGTTAAAGTACCCTAGGGAGTCTAAAAAAATAGTAAAAATAAAAATAAAAAAAAGTAAAAAAAAAAATTATAATAAAAAACCCTAAAAATTCAAATCACCCCCCTTTCCCTAGAACTGATATAAATATAAATAAACAGTAAAAATCATAAACACATTAGGTATCGCCGCGTCTGAAAATGCCTGATCTATCAAAATATAATAAAGTTTTTTCACTGCGTTTAACCCCGTAACGGAAAATCGCGTCCAAAGTCAAAACTGGCACTTTTTTGCCATTTAAAAAAAATTAAAAAATCAAAAGGTCGTACAGTCCTAAAAATAATATCATTGAAAACATCATCAAAAGTCGCAAAAGATGACATCACCCTCAACTCCATACAACGAAGTATGGAAAAGTTATAAGCACAAGAAGATGGCAAAATAAAAAAAAATTTTTGTTCATGAGGTTTTAATTTTTGTAAATGTATGAAAACCTTATAAAACCTATACAAATTTGGTATCCCTGTAATCATACTGACCCAAATAATAAATTAGATGCATCATTTGTGGCGTGAAGTGAAAGCCGTAATAATAATCCAAGCCCACAAGAATACGACACAAATGCGTTTTTTCACCATTTCCACTGCATTTGGAATTTTTTTCCCGCTTCCCAGTACATGGCATGGAATATTCAATGCAATCACTATGAAGTGCAATTTGTTACGCAAAAAACGAGCCATCACATAGCTTTTTACGTGTAAAAATAAAAAAGTGAAAAATGGAAATGAAAAAAAGGGAAAGGGCCCGGTCCTTAACCGGTTAAAACATCCTTAATGACGCTGTGACATAATACTATGTCACATGTCATTTAAGTATTTAAAAAAAAACTATAGGAATGTGAACTGATCAAAGTAAAAACTTTAGGATTGCGGATAAAATAAAACAATACAAGAAAGGTATTTCTTTTCCCATACTTCATTAAATTAGTCTTTAGGCTAATACACAGAGCTATTTTCTAGCTCTACTGCGCACAGCTCTATAATATGGCACCTTAATCAATGGACCATGACTGTACCTCTGTGTCCTTCCCATTATATTCCATCACAGGCTTTCTTATGGAGGCATTTTTCCTTATAAATGTGTGCTTAATGGGGATGGCATCTGCCATACAGTGTCTGTCCATGCAGATCTGCCTTGAGCTTGATACCAATCGAAATACAATTAGAAAGTTATAACAATTGTCCTCAATGAAAAAGCAAATAAGGCTATAGCTTTAAGATATGGAATCCAAGTGTGATATTTTTATCTTTTCGTGTGAGCAAAATATTTAGGGAATATAAAGCAGATACAGGGAGGAAGTTGAAAACATTTATTCCCTATGGGAAGTTTTGTGTGAATTCGATTTTCCTGCCATGTATTGAAGGCTTGTTCATTATGCTTTATAAAATTTCCTTTAAGGTGTATTCAGTAGTAGTCTCGAGGTTCACGTAGATGAGTAGTGCCTCTGGTTCTAATGTGATATGCTCATGCAGTGTACGTAATGGAACACAGTGTGAGCGTGCCTCTGAGAATATTGCTCCGACTCTGGAATCATTATTTCACTGTCTGTGAGGCATGAAGTTATGATGAAAACAACTGCTGACATACCAACAGTACACACATATAAGAGGTTAGCTCAGTACATACTCCCAGTACAATATCTTTATGAGAAATAAAGTTAATGGCATTTACTGAAAAGTATACATAACTATTTTTATTTCATGCATTCCTTATAAGCAAGCACAGGCATCTATTGGTGCAAGAATGCATAGGCATTCATTCTTACTGTTTATCATTGAGTACAGTGGGCGACAGTTCTTATAAGAACAATGTTATTTTTAACAGTATTTTGTTATATTACCTTGACTATTTTATTTTACTGCTGGAGATATTACTACTTAAATACGGCTTCTACAATGAACATGTATACTGCATTTACAAATAAAAAACCATCTCAATGGAATACATTTACCTCCTATAATTTTTTTGCATCCAGAACAAGAACAAGTAAAGAAATGTGGGTGCAGCCATTTCAGAAGTACTAATGTTCCTCTTGTCTGTATGTAACATGGTGTCAATAGTCACATTAACCAGTGGTGTAACTAGAAGCTGATGGGCCCCAGTGCAAAGTCTGTGACAGGCCCCCCAACAATAATGTATGGTTTATAGTAATACTCTTCTCATATGGGAAAGTGACAACATAAGGGCCCCCTAAACCTCTTGGGCCCGGGGGCAATCGCAACCTCTGCACCCCCTCAAGTTATGCCCCTGATTTTACCTATAAGGTAGGGTCGAAAACTCATCTATGGCTGGCCCACAGATCAAAGAAAATCATAAATGTCAAAAAAGATATGTGCTTTTGGGTCAAATATTGTCAACTTTATTGAATATACAAACATAAATAAAATCAATTAAAACCACATACACAGATGCACATAGCTAAAAATCACTGAATGCCAATAATTCCTAATACATACACCAGGGTGCCAAATGAACCAATGAGGATAAAAATGTATGATCTATACAGGAAAATTGTGCCAACTATAGATGTCAAACATAAACCTATAGTATATAAATGCAGAATAGTAGATATGTATATCAAAAAGCAGTGAGGACTATCCCATTTTTATAATGTGCAGTAACCAAACCATAGCATCAAGACAAAGTATATTAAATACAAAGTGTCACAAGAACTAAAATACATTACCGAGTATAACAGAAGATAGTGGGTGAACACAGGGCCCAAACATAAAAAGTAAAATGGGCTTCCTCATTGTGTCAATAGTCATTACTTTATCTTTATGGTTACAGTCATTCATAACCATGGTAACATTCATAAACAGAAAACACAATAAACCTTACACAGTTCTATCACAGAAAAACTCACATCTTATAATTACACTTTAATAGACCTACAGCCGTAGTTCAATTTGTCTCTCATTGTAAGAGGATTTAATAGTGATCTCCACTACCATGTGGATCATGTATAACCTTTTTATCTGTAAAGCATCAATTAAGTGAGGAGACTCTGCCGGAAGTGATGGAACTATAATGTTCATGGTACCGTACACATAAGGTATTAGTTTTTTAATATAAAATCACTTACATGAACAAGATAACCTATAGAGAATATACTGCTGTTTCAGCTAATGTGTTGCATTACTGTATCTTCTACATTTAGGAATTTCATGTTGTGATTAAATTTATACCATTAATTATGTCCATATTACCTAAGGATCTACTGTATGCATATGCAAGTGCATGTGTCATTCAATTATACTCAGCCTCAGTCACAGAATAATAATGTGAGGAACTATGTTATCCCCTTTATTTCCCAGGTTAGTAAATACATTATCAGGTTTAGTTTTATTCAGTAAGTAATCTATATTGTACAGTGATATTATAGGGTTTACCTTGAGTATAAAATATGGCCTGCATTTCACTAACAATGTGATTGTAAATATGCATCTAAATTTCTCCCTAATGTAACCGGGCTAAAGAGAAAAAAAGGTATTGTAGACTAACAGAATCTGATAAATCGAATGCATTGTTATATACTCTTATTCACCAGGGTTATGACAGTGTGCCTAAAATCACCACTAACACCATGGGCCACATGTATCACTTTTTTGCGCTTAAGTGTAGTTGCTGCGCCTGTATTCTGTTGCACCAGAATTATAACAAGCTACAACCAACTGTGATGAGTTGATTTCCTGCCTCTTATTAATCACTTTACTTTAACACAGTTAAGCGCAATTTGGGCGCTGTTTAGGCGCAATGTTAGATTAGGGCAGTTGCATGTGATCCTTCTACAAGTTTCTCTCTGCTTTTCTCCCACTCCCCAGCATGAAGATAACACTCACCTTGCACCCAGTGATCTCCTCAGCAGGGGCTTCTCCTGGAGGGGATCCCCCAGTGCTGATCTCCTGCTGCGCCTCTGTAATTCTGCCCAGTATCCTCCTCAGACACCAGTGGGGTCATGCTGCTACACGGGGGACACTTCTCTGTAGTATCTGCAAAATCCTGCAAACTTCTCTTCTCTCCTGCTCTGAGCTGAGGCTTCTGCAGATTGTTTAGTAAATAGAAGCTCATGAACTGTAAATAGAGTCTGCAGTATCTGTAATGTGTGTACTAGTGTCTGCTGAGCTCTGCTGCTGGGGATGAGCTGCTCTGCACAAGAGCTCAGTGTTACTTCTGAGTTAACGCCACCTTCGGGCTGGAGTGTTTTTGCGCCCGTTTTTGCACCTGAATGAAAAGTCGCAAATGATGAATATCATTACGCGCAGGAACATCTGGATTGGTAGGATAAATGAGGGAAACGGTTACTTTTACTGCATGGCTAGTCCGGTGTTTAGCCGCAAAAATGGCGCAAAAACAGCACAACAGTATGAAAAGGCACAAAAACAACAGAAAAAAAACATGTGATACATCTGGCCCCATGTTGCATGCAGAGCAAAAGACACATTTCTTTTTTCAAGTACATCTTGGTCTGCAGTGCCTTTAGTATCTTTATTTTCCAGATGTTCTGTGCAACTTTTCACATTTGTGTTAACATCACATTAACATGTGTTAAAAATTTGTTAACATGTGCATTTTGTAAACGCAAACATTAACAGTACTGCAACTAGGCAAATCATCTCTCCTCAGCTGTTGTAATGTCTTTCAAAACGCAATGAAAACGCAACCAAAATGCAACATGTTACCTCACCACGTGTGACTACAGCCTCATATGTTGTCATCTCCCTGGGGTGTGACTAGAGTGCTTAAAAATGCAGTCCACAACCTCAAATCCCCCTCACATGACTTGTGTGCATGTGGATTTGAGACATTTGCGACAAAAAGAAACCAAAATTTGCACCTGCAAGGAAAGGCAAAACTGAACATGTATCACAAGAAAAAAAAGACATGATCATACATAAGGAGCAAAAAAAGAGCTGCCAAATGTCTCAATTACACACCAAAGAAAGAAACACTATGATATATGCCCCAACAGTGCACATGAAAGGTCCATTACCTCTTAAGCCAATGCATTCCCTCTGCCAGGCATCCTGAATTGGCAAAGTCTCCATTAGGATACGTCTTTCTTCCCCTAGTTAAAAGCCTCTCACTCAGCTGAACCAGTTCTCTACTCAAACATGCAAACATTTCTAAAAAGTACTATCTACAGTTGGGAATCTGTTCCTTCTGGAATTTTGAGGGAATCTACCAACAATTTACTGATGGTAGATATGTCTTAATAAGAAGTTTGTTCCTCAGGACTTCTTTTATTATAACTCTTTATGGCAGAATCACAGAAATACTGCAATCTCAGTTCTAAAAGTTATGCAAATTATGAAAAGCCTTTCATTCATCTTTGCAAATTGTCTAAAATTTGAGACATTTTTTGGCACAAAAAACTCCAGGAAAACGTAAAAAATAGAAAGAAGTCACTTGAGATGTTTGTGCAACATTTTTTTGAGACATTTGTAACAAATGTTGCAAAAAGAGATGTAAAAAAACCCCCAATTTAATACAAGGAAAACTTAAGACTGAAAAATTAATAAGGTAGCAGATGGAAAAAAGACCAGCAAAACACCAGCCAAAACAAACAGAAATAAAATAAATGACCCCCTAGACATATAAAGTTATAATTAAATATAATGTTCCTCATTAACTTCTAATTACGACATCTTTACCATCAGTAAACTGATGGTAAATGTCCTTAAATCCTCCATAATGTCATTAGGCTTCTTGAAAGTCATGTTTGGTGTTAAGGGGGCTGCCTTATAGAGTAGTTGTTATGAACCTTTCCAGCAACAGAGCAACCACTACCAGACTTGGTGCTAGCTGTCAGACTGCAAAAGTGGTGACAAACTCATCTGGGGATGACCCTGCCTACAGCAGGAACCTGATAGCAGACCATGAGAGATCCTACAAGGTTACAGCAAAGACTTACTTTGTCTGGCAGCTGCTGGATGGTGGAGCAGACAAGTATAAAGATATAGACAGAATAAAGATATAGACCAGTGTTCACACTAGGACATAGAAACACAGGAGATACACAACATCATGAGATACACAACAAAGATGAACAAACAACAGATACAGACAAGCATAATTGGCAGGACCAGGTCAAAACCAAGATGGCAGCAAAGGTACAAAATTGTTTAGAAAATAGAATGGTCGTAAGCAAAGCAGAAGTCAATACACAGAATAGCAAACAAGACAAGAACACTAGATAGCAGGATAAGATTGAAAATCCAGCACCCCATGAAGGGATCCGGCAGAATATAAGAGGAGCAATAGACACTCCCTCCAGCATTGACTGGCTCTGCCGTCCATCTCTCAAACCACAGCTGCAGACAGAATGAGCTCAAACTCACACCCAGCTTTCACAAGGAAAGATCAGAAAGGGAGCTGTCAATCACAGGCATTTCTGGTTGTGGTTATAAGCACAGAAACTTGAAACCTCATCTCATTCAGAACCTTTTGCGAGTTCTGACAGTAGCCTAGAGGCAATGTTTTTCTTATTCCATCCAGGAAAATGTATTTGCATATTTCCCAGAATCTCCTAATGGAGCATCAATGGCTGCAAGTCTTCACATGCCTTTAAGGCGGCCACAATGGCAAAGTCCTTTTCTCAGAGGTAATAACAGGGGCGAGTTCTTTTGCTATTTTATTTAACAGATCACTAACCTATATTATCATTGTAATCTCTATCTTATCTTCAATGATATTATACTTACATTTTTTTAAATTAACCATCTGAAATTATAGGCACATTTAGATGTCTATCTGCAATTCTCATAATGTTTATTTAAAGAAAGCGAGTGTGCTTGGGATGAAACATTGTAAATTTAGTTGGATAGGTATATTTCTAAATCAATAAATTTATACTTGATTAAAAAGCTTTCAGCCTAAATGCTGTCCTTGTTATTTATACACATTTCCAGGAATACCTTTTTGATTTTCTTCAGTTTCCTTTAATTTAATTGTTAAAATTGTTAAGTACTTACTTTATCTAATAAACAAGTTACTTTAGAAATAAGAAATCAAGAATATTTAGAGAAAATATTCAGTCCGCCTCTCCTATCTACACATGTCAAGTTTCTAAAACGTACAGATAAACTAGTATAACGCTGTGTACACTTGATTAAAAATTTTAATTTAATAGGAGTTGTGGACCCAAACTTTATATTTTGTACCGTCGTCTTACATAAATATTTGAAGGTATTTTTCACTTTGAGTATTTGAGAGAGTTAAGACTCTATAATTGTATATTCATTTTCCAACATACTTTCTGTATCAATTCCTCATGGTTTTCTGGATCACTGCTTGGTGTCCTTCTATAGGAGGCTTCTATGTTTACTTCCTGTGAGTAAAAAAACTCTATGGTCATGAGTCACACAGGTGCACATTATAAACATTGAAGATTTTTACAGAATGACAACAATCAGAGATCTAGAAAACCATGACGAATTGATACAGAAAGTATTTGGGAAAAAGTATCATTTTTCATCACTTTAACAATAACATTAATTTTCCAAAATGGGAATACCCCTTTAATATAATGTTATTTTATAATAACAATTAATTACTAAAAGTAGAAACCTGTTAAAGGGAACCTGTCACCACATTTTTACAAATACAGCTACTGACAGGTTTCTAAAGAGCCTTAGTAACGGACAACTTTCTTTTAGCTAATAATTGTTTCCCTTACATTCCCATAAATCAACTTTACGTTATATAACTTTGCATAATATGGGGCGTGTCCTGCTCAGTCAGCCTCTCCTATCTACACATGTCCTTTTTGGCCAGTTACATTTTCAATGTCTACCCCATGTATGTATCTGATCACATGGCAGTTTAATGGTCTGAATACAGCATGCCTCCATGGAGGCTGCTGTGATTTCATGTGATCAGATACATACATGGGGTAGACTTTGCAAATGTAAAAAGACATTAGATGATGTCACCCTAGTCACATGACATGATGTGGCCAATAATGTTACAGAGCTCTATCTCAATGTTCAACTTGCAGCATGTTCTGTAGCAGTGAGAAGGTGTGTGTCAGGTTGGGGTAAACAGTCAAACATCTTTGAAGGTAAATATTACCAATAATACTGACAGCATCTAATTTACCACAGCATCTAAGAAGTTTAGAGAAGGAGCTTCCCCTTGCAAAGCAATTTCATAGCCACGTGTCAATCACATGGCTACCATGGCCTCCATGCAGTACATGGTACTTCACATTATTGAACTGAAATATAAAATAAAACCAGTAACCATAATACGTCTTTAGTTAAAATATTCAAATGAAAGAAAACATTTCCTAATTAACATTGTACAATCACTGCTCCCATTAAACGATGTGTTGTGAAAAAAAAGGAAAAAATTATGTTACAAAATACCCCTTGCAGAAATGTGTAGCTATAGTGGAAAGTATTATTTTTTTCTAGGTCCTCATTTCGGCACTTATTCATATAATAAAATATCTCTATGGGTCAGATTGCCAAAAATCCCCCTTTTTTAATTTCCTTTATAGAGCGTAAAAGTTACATTTTAAGGTTCTAAATGCCTGGAGTAGAGGAGTCGTCTTAGAGTCTTGCTGCAATCAGAATTATAATCGCATTCAAAGCATAAATCTATGTACAGAAGTTCCCCTCAAGTGGTGGCTGAAAGCATTCGGAATAATTTAATTCTTTAAATATTAAATATTATTGCTACATTCCTTTGTAGCAGTATTATTATTGTTTTATACCTGTTTTAATTCCTCTGTGTCTGAAAAATAAGAAACAGCTTGTTATTTGTTTTAACATGCTGCATACCATATTTTCTCAGTATAGGAACAAATGGGCACATTTATCAGGCTTTGTACAGCAGAAAACTGGTTTACAAGCCCTGAAATAGGTACAATTTCTGGAATATGCCCAGGAATTCTGCCTATTTCCCCCTTGCACCAACTCCATGCCAAGTGGGCATGGAGGGCATGAAGGGGGGAAATGCACAGTGGGGTCCTCATGCCCTGTTCCTGTGTACAAGCAGGCACAGGTTAGGGAACAATTCTACTTCAGGTCAGACCTGGAGTAGAACTGCCCTGCAGGTGCAGTACACCATTGCTGCCCACCGTGATTTACGGAGGGTGCCGTGGGCGGGATTTCATCATCGGTATACTTTTTTGAATGCTCAATCCATGTGTGAATATAGGGTCAGATGCATCACTCATTATTTCTGTTGTTTTTGAGCCTTTTCATATTGCACCAGTTTTGTGACTAAACACCAAACTCGTCGCGCAGAAAAAATAACCATGTTTCCCTTATTTATCCTACCAATCCAGATGTTTTGCTGCGCCTGATAATATTCATCATTAGGGACTTTTAATTCAGGCGCAAAAACGGATGCACAAACACTCCAGCCCGAAGGTGGCATAAACTGAGAGATAACACAGTGGGATAAATGTCCCCCACTGAGCTCTTGTGCAGAGCAGCTTATCCCCAGCAGCAGAGCTAAGCAGAAACTACAGACACTACGTGCAGCCTTTGATTACAGTTCATAAGCTTCTATTTACAAAACAATCTGCAAAAGCAGCAGCTCAGAGCAGGAGAGAAGAGAAGTTTGTAGGATTTTGCAGATACTAATTAGAAGTGACCTGTTTAGCAGGATGATCACACTGGTGTCTGAAGAGGATACTGGCCAGAATTACAAGGGAGCAGCAGATCTCCAATGGGGGATCCTTTCCAGGAGAAGCCAATGCTGAGGAGATCACTGGGTGCAGCTGATCCCACATCTGGGCTCTGCTGTCAATGTTATTATTCTGCTGGGGTACGGGCGAGAAGCATAGAGGAGCATGTAGGAGGATCACCTGTAACTGCCCCCATCTAACATTGCGCCTATCACAAATGGTTGTAGCTTGTGATAATTCGGGCACAACAACTACACTTAAGCGCAGAAAAGTGATACAGCTGGCCCATAAACTACTATTTAGGAATCTACCATCAGAAGTATATACCTTTTGCCTGCCTCTGCCCTAATCTGTAATTTAAAAATCCTGGAACCTAATATAATTTGTGATAAACTTTATCTTAGTAATATGTAATTTAACTGCAGAGGCTACTGGGACAGACAGGAGGAATCTACCATCAGATCTATTTCTGATGGTAGATTCCTCATGGTAGGTTTCCTTTAAAGCAACATGATTGCAATGCTTCCTATTTAGCATCCACATGCCAGCAATATATTCTAAATTCACCTCTATAGCTAGATGCATGGAAGTATGAAACACACTGTCAACCATCCAGGAATATAGAAAGAATCTAATATCCATATTATTATCTATTGTATTTATGAAGGTTCAATAAAGAAATGTAACTTGTTTATTGTTGTGTCTATATGAGAATCATGCAGTATGAAAAATAAAGGTATAAATTGTACAATTTTTTCTGCCTCATACACCCTATGAAAATATTTTGTACTCTAGATCCCTGATCACCTGGCTTTACATGTATAAATATTAGGTAATTCTTGAGAAGGACTAATTCCAAGCTTCTAAATGTTTCTTGTAAAAGTATTATAAAGTAACTAAGCAAAAATCTGCTGAAAAATATATATATATGACAATGTTATTCATCATGTTTAGTGTTTTGAAGCACTTAATAATTTGGAAAGCATGTTCCATTATTATTGGTTAATTATCATAGTTGAATTATTCCATTCAATAGAAATTTAGATTCTATCATTGATAACGAAATGCTTAAGGCATACATTTCCATACTAGTAAAGAACAGGTCCACTTTAATCAGTTTCAATAGACAGGGCTGTTGAAGCAAATATGTTATGCAAAAGTACATTTTACATTTTAAATGGTTATTTCAAAGGTTGCATGAAATGAAGCTTCTCTTCTGATCTGCATCAATTAATAAAGGTACTGTAGGCAAGCTAGTCTTCCTTATCAAATATGTTCTTACAGAACATAATAAAATCCAATTTACTAGTGAAATCCGTTTAATTTAAAATCAAAGAAAGTAATCTCTCAGCCTTTCTCATCTCAGGTCATAGTATTGAAGAGAGAATACCTACTTTAACACTTATTAAAGTTGGAGCAAGCTGTTCAAACAAGTTTAGAAACTTGCAAACTACTTGAACAAATGTTTGCACTTTCTGCACTATTTGCTTTCTAGGATCGATGATAAGTAGTAACAGAACTGTATTAAAGTATTCTTTATTATTTTGTTTATTAACATTCATCTTTTTTTTTAGAAAACACTTCAGATAAGTCTATTATCGACTAATAATGAATAATGCAGCAGCCTGAACATATTTGGGCTTTTAAGGTGAAGATCATGAACATCCTCAATTCACCACTTCCTGCTCACTGCACGAGTGTTTTGGGGAGGATGGTTAAACAGTGTAGCAGCCAGATCACAGAGGGGCTATGGTGGCCCCCATGCTCATTAGCATACATTTAAAGTTGATTTTAGAAGAAAGGAGGCCATGGATGAAAAAATATAAGAAGATTGCCACACTCAGAGTGCCTGGATCTATGACCCTGGTTTATCAAGCTTGATTTTGATGGTAGATTTCATTTAAGCATGTTGATATCATCCCTCACTTAGTGATCACTGTATTAAAATTTTTGCTAAATGGTGGACCTACCTTAGATGATAACTAGGTTTTCTTGCAGTCCCCCATAACCAATCATAGTCATGGCTATTTGCTTGTGGAGGTCAATTTGCCTGATGGGCTTTCAGACAATGGGGGACATTTATCGTACGCTGGCGCTTGCCTCTTGATGTATCGGGTTAGGAGGCTATGCAGCATCTATTCTAGAAATGAATGCAGTCGGCGACTTTTCACATGTGAAAAGTCGCTGGCGGCAATGAGTGCGCCGGCACAAAGACAGACCCACTCCCGGCCGGCCGCGCCCTCCGCTTGGCTGGCTGCACCGCCCTTCACGCCAAACTGGTAAGAAGGTGGCGGATTGGGGCAAATAATCACAAGTGCTAGCAATAAGCTAGCATTTGCGATTATTTCAATGCCTCTGCACCATGTCAGGTCATAATAAATAAGCCCCAATGTGTACGGGTCACACAGACAAACACCAAAAACATTAACACAAACGAGAACATCGGGTTTGTTCATCTCTGATAACCATTTAATCACATTTTACCTGTAAAAGCAGCTAATCATCATCTTATTGTCACCAACCTGCAGTAACCATTATGAGACGCTTACTGCAGACAGTTTTGTCGAGAATTATTAGACCAAGCAATTCACTGCTAATAGCTAATAACATACAGTCTATGAGCCGCACACAAGATAAATTATACAATCTTTCAGCAGCCACCAATTTTCAGAACATCTAATATATAAAGCTGAGTGTATGTGTGTATGTATGTGTGTGTATGTCCGCTAAAGGAATCTGCATCGCCACATTTACAATCATCAAATTTTTCACTGATGCTCTCTGTGACTCAGGCAAAGTCATTGACTAGATTTTGAATCAAAATTTTAACCCTGCACTTTCAAAAATACACTTATTCACCACCATATATGGGAGCCATTGTCTGCTGCTGTGGCAGTTGGAAGCTGAGCCCTGATTGGTTGAAATTTTGCCACAGGTCATTAATATGAGCTCTGAACTTTGATTGCTTACTATAGGCAATTAGTATAAGACAGCTTATGTGTGAGGTAAGATGGAAAGGGATAGGGACAGAGTGACAGGCAGGGAGAGTGAGAATGAGAAAGGGGCATGGAGAGTGAGAGACAGGCAGAGAGAGTAAGAGTGAGAGACAGGCAGGGAGAGTGAGAGACAAGCAGGGAGAGTGAGTGAGAGAGAGAAAGACAGGGAGATTGAGTGAGAGGGACAGGCATGGAGAGTGAGAGACAGGCAGGGAGACAGGCAGAGAGAGTGAGAGACAGACAGGGAGAAATAGATAAATATTTTTTGCTAAGTTATTCTGATTTTGTTATAGCTAAGAACAGTTATTTACTTTCCCAGGCAAAGTGAGGATCTACAGCTAGAAGTATAATATAACTGAAGGCATTGGGAAAGGTTCGGCATCCAGATCACACATTCATAAAATGTCAGATGGCATTTTGGTCTACAATAATTTGCTATTAAATGTACTGGCTGATAGGAAGTAATATTTTCAAAAAAATATAAATTGTGAATTGTGTATAATATACTGTTGCCCGTTGTATAGCAAGTGATATGAATTTGGCACAAAAACTTGCCTCTTTGTTTTGTTAAACACCCCCCCCCCCCGCCCCATCAAGGGTCATCAAGGGTCATCTAAATGTTTTTTTGTATACCATATGTGCCTCTATTTCATAAACAGTCTGATTTTTTTAATTGTTTCAATAATGACCTTTCTGCTGTAGAAAGGCATTCATATAATTTTAATAATAAAGGTATCATAAGATCAAATTTTACTCCCTAAGAGTCCGTAATCAAAACATTGAAACACTGAATGGATGATTCTAGTGCTCTTCCTTTTTCAATAAAATAATGGAAATCTGTTTTTAGGAGGCATGCAAGCTTTATGACTGATGCACATTGCATTCATATTTTATATATGTGTTTTCTATGTATATAATAACATTAATTTGGCAAGGCCGCACAGTGACATTATTCAGAAAAAATAGCGTCTCTCTGCCTGCATTGAAGCAAAAAAAAAAAAAAAAAACTAATTGTGCCTGTAAGTTGACAATCCTGGATTTTTGGTGACTGTCATGTTACACATTGCAATGGGTTGCCAGCTCTAGCCACTGTCCTTATTACTGAGAAATATGAAGAATTAATTTGTCATAGGCCAATACCTCTGAGCTAAAATGTGAAATTTCATTATTTATAGTACATTACGATGGAAACCATCTGGATAGATTGTTAAGATTTCATGCCAATGCCATCAATGCCTATAAATATAAAGTTGCTATTACAAACCACTATTGCTAGGCCCTTATATTAGATAAACATACTTTTTTCAAAATGGCAAGAAATATTTTAACTGTATTACAAGTGAAATTTTGAATTTTCAGCAATAAATATTACCTTTATTTGCTATTTGCAATATTTTTTCCATCAATATTTCTATTTCATATTTGACTGTAAAATCTCATTTTTAGGCCAGTTGCCACATATCTGAATACATTTGAAGTCTAATTCAGTAGCTATGGATTTGTATGTTTTTAACTCTGCACCTTTTATTTATTTTGACTCCTGCATGTGACATTGTTTTCTCCCACCTTGATTTTCCATAAAGAAGACTAAATTAGAGCTTACAATGGGAACATTACCAACTTGTGCTTTGTATGACAATGCTGCTTCCTAACAGCGTGTAAGCTGTCCTGAGATTTAGAGGCCGACTCAATCACTGGCAGCAAATTACAAATAAATAGAGTGGGATCAATAATGACTCTTGTCTAGAATAATGAAATGAGTTTTAGCTTAGAAACCTATTTTATCCTCGCAGATAGTATACACTTTCACATGTCTGTGGAATATTTTTTTAAGATAATAGTAGGAGAAGGGCAAAATGTGTTCACTTTATACTCTGTGTCAATATCAAGATATTGGTTTGTATTTGCAGAGGTCAATATATCATTAAGGTGGTTATTTTCCTGCAGATGAATCCCATATTGAGAAAAAGAGATTGTTCTCCTCTTATGTCAACATTTTCAAACATTTTGAAACCTGTTTGTACTGTAAACACGGATCTACAATGGCATAAAAACCAGGTGATTAAGCCAACAATTGAACCAGTTCTTGAAGCTTGAATAGCATCACCAAGATTATTCTCATAGTTGATGGAGAAGCAGAGAAAAGACAAGTTTTATTACATTTGTTTTCCATCATCTTCAAACTTTTGTTTCAAAACAATGTAAAAAAAGTTATATAAAAAATTAAAGCATTAGTGATAAGTGGACCTGTATAAATTTGGGATTAAAAAATTTGTTGGGGCCAAGGTACCAAACCTGGACCCAAACCTCCACCAGTAACACCTGCTATCAGTGCTGCCATGGATCGTGTGTTTACTGTTTAAATGGAAGAGCAACTATCCTTCACAAAATGGGGGCACCCTCCACTGCCAGCATGCTGGTGCTGGCATCCTGCTGCATCATTTAATATGGTGCTGGTGACTTTGTGGCATCAAAAAAGGGGTTAACACACAAAATCGGTGCCAGCACCAATTGCAGGCATTAACAGTGCCAAAGTTGAGCCAAACCTGGAAAGTTTGGTACGGAGTGACGATCCTCCCTAAAAGTCTAACACCCCTGGATTTTTATATGGACTTCACAGTTTTCAGTGAATAGATCTGTGTAAAGTCTAAGTTTGTGGGACCCACTGTCATTTTCACTGGAATCTGTGTGACCTTTTGATCATTTTTTATTAACATTTTTTTGGGCAGTAAAATTGGACATTTTTTTTCTATTACGGCATTCCCCATATACATTTTTTATCTTTATATTTTGATAGATTTAGCATTTTGGTATGCAGTGATATTTAATTTGCTTTGTTTATTTATTTTTGTATTTTAGCTAACAATGGTTTATTTGAATTTTCAAAGTTTTTGTTTACTTTTTTAATTGTAATACTGCTTTTGTAAATGTACCTATTTTGAATAAACATGCATTGTTTTTTTTTGTAAATAGTAGATAACTTACAGTGGGGAAAGTTAGTATTGGATACAAAGCCAATTTTGTAAGATTTTCCACCTACAAAGAATGCAGAGGACATACATTTTTCTTGTAGGTACTCTTCAACTGTGGGAGACAAAATGTAAACTCAAAAAAACCCCAGAAAACCACATTGTAGGAATCTCAAATAATTAATTAAAATTTTACTCTGCACTCATTACCTTTATTACACAAGTTTGAACATGTGACCTGTATAAAATTCACCTGTCCAAACACTCAGTTAATCACACTACAACCTGTCCACCATGACCAGGACCAAAGAACTGTCTAAGGACACCAGGAACAAAATTATAGAACTGCACAAGGCTTGGATGGGCTACAGAACAAGCAGCTTGTGAGAAAGCATCAAATGTTGAAATTTTTAGAAAATGGAAGAAACACAAGATGACTGTCAAACTTCCTCAGTCTGAGGCCTCATACAAGGTCTTTCTAATGGGATGAGTTGGATTACGAGAAAGGTCAGCAAATTGGGACCACATTCTCAAAAATTACCATTAGTAAATCAATATGCCATCAGGGATTAAAATCCGGCAGCACACACCAGCCACCCCAGCAGATTATTGTATTAAATGCAAAAAAAAAAAATCACTTAGATAAATAGTTTTACCTTCTTATATCCTAATAAAATGGAGATAAACTTATTTTAAAGCTTCTGGAGAACTACCTGAATAGGTTTATTGGTCAATTTGTTCATCCTGACCGATCTGGGTTAATTCCAGGGCATAGTGGTAAGACTATTTTGCAGAAGCTTTTTGTTCTTATTCAGCTTGGTGAGGGAGATGCCTGCTCCATCCTGGCCTTGGACGTTTTAAAGGCATTTGAACGGGTTGAGTGAACGTCTCTTTGGGAAGTTATGGGTAATTGTGGGGGGAATTTTATAGGTTGGATCACATTAATCTATGTTGAACCTTCTGCTTTTATTAGAATTATTTCTCATTGCCTTTTCCTCTGTGCAAGTGGACTTTACAGGGGTGCCCAATATCTCCTTTGTTATTTGCTTTTTTCATCTCTTCAGCTTTGGATATTGTGATGGGGACACAAAGAAGATAGATGGGGTGGATGTGAGGGACAACATCCTGCTAAGTCTAAACAACTCTTTAACATCAGTTCCTAATACAATGGAGAAGCTGGTGAATTTGGAAAACTCTCTGGTTTCAATCAAATGGCAAAAGTCTACAATAACCCCTGTCGATAACTCTCTGGTTTCGGTGGATGGGTTGTTTAGAGAAGTCCGTACATTTGAATATTTGGGGGTGTTAATTAATACTACTGTAGAGGTATACAAAAAGTTTAATATCTTGGTTAAGATAGTTATTATGCCCCAGATACTTTATGTTTTAATGATTAGCCCCTGCTGGGTTGATAATGAATGGTTTAGATGGATCCGTTCTTTGATAAATAAACTAATCTGGGGCAGGAAAAATGTTTGTATAAAGCAGAAGTTTCTATGTAGAGATTTTACTAGAGTAGCAGTTTATCTCTCCTCTTTTTTCCATTATTTTCTGGCATGTCAATTGCAATTCATCAGGGAAAGTGTGCTAGTTCATTCAGGAAGCAGCTATCAGTCTGTAGTTACGTTAATTGAATCAGGTCAACTCAGGCGGGTCCCTTTAAATAAATTGCCCATTTCTTCTCTTATATATAAAACATGGCCTAATTTTAAGGTTATTATGGGTTTCAGGGGGTTCAATATTTATACCCCGTTGTGGGAAACTGTGATCTTAAGGAACTATATGGATTGGAGTTTTTTCACTTATGTGATAATGTTAAATGTTTTTCTGTTGAGTCACTAAAGTGGGATGGTGTTTTATTAGTGAAGGATCATTTTACTTTCAAATAAATCATGTGGAAAAAAATACAGATTTATTCTGTTTGGATATTCCCCTCAAAGACATTATTTAACAACTATTTAACTTGAAGGCATGTGCTAAGAAATTTTTTAAGCAATATAAAAAATTATGAGAGTAGTGGTGGATAAGCAATTAGAGAGGAGAGAGTGGTGAAAGAGATTAATGAACTACACTGGATAGAGAATTATAGAAATGTTGGACTTTTATCACTTAATAGGAATCACAGATTTGTACAGTTGAACATAATGTATTGGGTGTACCATTCTCCTTACCTTCTCTTCAAGATGAGACTTAAAAATAATTCCTTTTGTAATAGATGTCACTGTGGTCTGGAAAATATTGTCCATGTGATGTGGAGCAGTTCTCCAGTGAATCAATATTGGATTCAGATCTTTAAAACGATAGAGACCCAACTAAAGATTCAATTGTCTGCTAACATTAAAGTGGCCACGTTAGGCTTATTGCAGACTTTAGTCTAGCCAAGTATGAAATATAAATTGATTTTAAAATTGTTGTTTTTGGCTCGGCTAGTGCTCATTAAGAACTCATCTCAAGAACCTTACATAGCAAAATGAAGACATTTAGTCACAAAGACAAGGCTATTTGAGATTGTTTTTGAATGTACGCATACTAGAAATTATAACTATAAATGAAAAAGAAATCTAGTTCATTGACATCTCAACTGAGAATGCTGTGTCTTGTAGTTCCTCTGTTGATCTGTGAGCACGGACAGCCTTTGCTCCAAGTATACAAGTCAAAACCAATAGGCTCAGCTTCAAACAACAGAATCCAGGACTAAAAATGCTTAAAAATGTATGAATATACATCGGGGTAGCAAACAGAACATTAGAAACCTTAAAAAGAATGCTTCTTAGTTTAGTATTGATAAATAACATCCTGCCTTTTGTTAAGACCATTTGGGATTCTTGTTTGGAGATTAAAAATATTTTCTATCTCCAATTTTATTAATTGTAATACATCATAAGTCCTTTACATGATCACATGTGTTGCATGCAATGTCCAATACATAGGTTGCTCCACATGTTCATTGAAAGTAAGAATTAGGAGACATATATCCGACACCAGCAAAAAAGATGCTGCAAACATTTCTATGGGCTCACGTCATTTTCTCAACACACATAATGGAAAAAGTTCCAATCTCAAAGTGCAACCTATAGATAAAGTTATCCGTCCTATGCGAGGAAGTGATCATAAAAGAAAACTTGAACCGTGAAAGGTTTTGGATTTTTACTCTCCAAACAAGAATCCCATTCCCAAATGGTCAAAAGACAGGATGTTATTTATCAATACTAAACTAACAAGCATTCTCTTTAATGTTTTTAATGTTCTGTTTGATAACCCTATGTATATTCATAAATTTTTAAGCACTTTTATGTATTTTCACATTTGGATATTATGGGGCACACGAGAAACTGGAAATCAATAGGCACCCCACATATTAATGAGGTTATAGCGCAGATTAACACCAACTGTGCCTAAAAGAAAATCCTGGCCTACCAGCTCTCAACTACATCAAAATTTACCAAAAACTGGGACACCTGGATGACTAGTACTTTCTACCACCAATAGCTTTATCATCAGCCATAGCCAAACAACTTTTTTTTTTAATCTCTGATGCTCTTAGTTTTCTGGTCAAATGAGACCTAATTAGAACTTTTTGTTATCAGCTCCACTCCCCATATTTGGAGGAAGAAGTGCTAATGGATGGATGAAGGGAGAAAGGATGGGATATTGTATTGTTAGACTTTGTCCGACAACCTCGTTCAGTAAAAGCATTGAAAATTCATTATAGTTCATTCCAGCATGACAATGAACATACAGCCTGGGAAACTAAGGTGTTGCCTCATAATCATAATCATTATCATTTTAAGGTCCTGGAGTGGCCTACCTAGTCTGATCTGAAACTCATTGGGGCACATTTACTTAGGACCATGCGCCAGTTTTCTGTCAGACTTTGCACGTTCTTTGCAAACTGCTTGGACAGGTATTTAAGAAGTACCTGCGCCACTTTTGTGACGCACGTGACCATTTTGTGGTGCGGCTGCGCTATGCTTCACGCGACTGAAGGGGGCGTTCCGATGCTCAGTCGAACCATGCACCAGATTTAACATGCAAAGTCTGACAAAAATGTGTCGCACAACCTAAAAACACTGGAGTTGAAATAATGTAAGGAACTGCAAAGTACAATGATACGGTGGATCATAAATGAAAGGGAAGAAGAGACAAACCTCAAGCTTCTTTCCACCAAAGAAAAATGTAGACACAACTCACAAGTATTGAACACACTGACATTTTATTACCTGTAATCTATGTCATCATTTACAAGTATAATATAAGTGCCACAATCGGTTTGGAATGTTTGAATGAACGCAATACAGTTCTAGTGCCTGGTGTAGAGTGGCATTGTTTGTCGGCATATAGTTTTCCATATACAAGTTATGTTCTAAGCACTGGTGTACGCTTTATTCTTGTTTTAAATAGTGATTTATTTAAAATAGATCATAATATTAAATAGCTACCATCTAATACATTCCAATATAAAAAGAAATGCATGAATAGAAATAGCAAACAACATACTGAACATTTAAGGGGTATTCCTACGAAGATAAGATCCTTAAATATATGCAGAATAACAAAATTACACATTCCCTAATTCACTGTTAACAAAAATACAGCATGTATTATAGTATTACAGCATGAATGTATATCTTCTGACTATGGTCGGATTCTTCTCATGAATAGCTTTTCTTTTCTGCACACTGCAGTGCTCTCGGCCTCCTGACCCTCCCCCCAACATTACAGCTCAGACACATGCACTTCCTACCTGAAAACAGTGTGCAGAGACTTACTCTACAAGCTACAGGCAGATAAGGTCTTCATAGCAGAGCTGACTGTGTGTTTTAATGATTAGGTGAGAGAGCAGAGCTGACTATATTTAATTGATTAGGTGTTTTGGCAGAGCTAAGTGTGTCATTGTGTTTTATATCCATCTCATGGATCTCATAATCTGTAATTTCTGATGTGTCTCATCTCTCATATCTCATGAAGATTAACCCTGTACTATGTCAATCTAAGCACATTGTTAGCACATTGCATCTCATCGCACAGATGAATTATGAAGTGTCTGCATAGATAGTCCCCGTCCACACTCTGGATTCTTACATTAACCTGTCAAGAGAGTGATAGGATCAAAAACTGCAATAAAACTGACTAAAATTATCTTTAATGTGTAAACATGACTAGGACATTAAAATGTGAGAACTTTCTTTCATGGGAAACCCCTTTTAAGTACAAGCTTATGTACAGTATAAAAAACTATTCCTTCAAGTAAAAGTGAACCTTCAGGCAGTCATGTGTACTGTAAATGAGCATGTGAAGTAAATATAACCTTTGCCAATTGATGTGCTGATATGTCATAGTTCTCATATAGAGTTGAAAATCAATATAAAACGAATGAAATTATCAAATTATGTGAAAGTATGAGAAATGGTGACAGTTTGTACTTTGAGTTATTTTTATGAAAATGCTTTAGACTTAGTTCATTATGAATTAGAAGCCAAGGAATAGCTCTTAATCGCAATGGAAACTTGTCAGTTTTTCCTTGACTGTGTCTGTCATTGATTCTATGTAACCAGTTTCAGTTTATGAAGAAAATAACTACAGATAGTATAATAAATACAATATACATACAATGTACAATGTATATGCAATATATACTGTATACCACAAATTTTAATATATTCAATATATATGTAGTTTAAAAATTGAGCATCTGCATCTAATCACACACTTTTCATCACTGTGGTTGTGTAGTTAGAACAGGAAGGACTTCTGTTTGGTGATAATTTGAGATCGTTCAAGTATTAGCGTATTCGAAACGGCTTGTTGCTCAGATGAGTATTTCGCCTGCTGGAGAACGAGCTTTCACTTAAGGATCATTTAAGTGAAGAACACAGTGAAGAACACAGTGAACACAGTGAAGAACACATTGCAGATGTTTCCATACATCTGCTAACTTATCAGAAGACATTAGTGCAGAAAGGTGTTCTTCGCAATAGTATGTGAAGAACAATATGTGTGAAGAACACATTGCAGATGTTTAACACGGGTCATTCTCCTTTTTGAAGTTCCACGAATATTCAGTTGAATAAAAAAAAATGAAGAAACAGGACTGACTTCCTTATTTCTCAATAAAATGACACATTTTATTGGTCCGCCTTGGTCCCCATGAAAAATGCATTGGAAAAAGTTTGACTCGAGTAACGAGCACTCAAGCATTTTAGTGCTCGCTCATCTCTAGTGATAATCATAAATCATAAAAAGCTCTTGAACAGGTTTCTTTACTACATTTAGTAAGCCTGAGGTTTATGATTTACTTTAAATTAATTTATAGATAAATAAGGAAAAAAGGATTATATTTCACACTTATGAGCTAGAACTTGGAAACTGTCAATAACATTTCCAAGTGTTGCTTAATCTTCTACTAGGTATCACTATATTACTATAATAGGGATCCTTAGTCCTGAGTGCTTTTGTACAACTCCACTAAGGAGGAGCTTAAAGGAAGTGGCAATCCCTTGTCTTTGAGAACTGTAGTCTATAATCTGTGAAAAACGGATCATGCTTTTTAACTGTTAAGTCTAATAATAAGATGGACATTTACATTAGCCCTTCCAAAAATATTGTATTTAGTATATACATGTGCTGTAAGTTACAAAAAAACGAGTATGCACGGGTTTACCTCTGTCCTGTGAATAAGCCATTAGCCTCCCACTGCTGTGGGTAGTTTACTAGACCCCTATTTTAGTGGAAGATAAAGTTCAGTGATATGAACAAACAAATATGTAAATATTTATATGTACATTTAGATGTAGGTATTGTATTTTTTATTTTTTATTCAGTAGCTTGTTGGTATTTCTACAATCAGTGGTTCAAAAACCTAAAATAAATAAAATACACACAAAGAATCATTTTTCATTGTCAGTGTACAATGTGTCAACTTTCTGTTGTCACAATGGTTTGGGGTTTTTCATTTAATCATATCCTTAGGGAAGCATGTTGACAGACTGCCACACAGCTTGTCTGCATTATGACAGAGAGTTTTCCCAATTGCTGCCAAACTCATGATTCTTCCTCGTCTAACATTGAAGTGCTATCTTTCTTTCCATGATGTCTGCATTGTGTGATAAAGTGCTATGTTGTGTCGCTTAAGTATTATCTTCAAGGATACAGAAATTTTTAAAGAAAAAAAAGCCAGCACTGAGTCTCTCTTTAGTATCCCGTTCTGATCGGTTTCACTTATTTACAATTATTTAGAACTGTTACAGTTTTAATAAATATAGCACCATTAAAGTGGTCTTTGGAACAGTCATACACATTTAAATTACATATCAAATTATTTTGGTATTATTTATGTTAAACACTATGCACCAATGTTAGAGGAATTGGGGAGTGGATGTATGGGTCCTATGTTCTAGGTGCTGCTGCAGCAATCGCAAATAGCACAGGCATGGGTGTAACAGATGAGATCTCCTAGAGTTATGTCTAGGAGATCTGGTCTGGTAGTCAGGATGAAGGGGATTCTAAGAGGTTTTCTCCTTACATTTTGCTTTAATCCCTTCGTGATTAAAGGGTATTGGTGCCTGAAAGTCCATGTCAATTTTTGCAGTTCTAGTATTTACTTCTTTAAATGATGATCTCTCTTGAAAAGCTTTACATATTATAAAAATGACTTGAGAGACTTTAACTTGATAGGATAATTTTATTGATTACATATTTTCTTTATTATACAATTTGGCAATAATTGACTGCAAATGTAAAAATAAGCTTTTTTGACATTATTCCTATTAAAGTTTTTACCAAAATATGTTATAAATATGTACAGCATTCTTCAGGAGATATGACCGTTTGAAGTTGGTCACTGTCATGATGTTTATAAACATTGTTTCTGCACGGAGCATGGGCAAATAGGATGTATATAGTCATATGGCAATCATGAAGGGGTTAAGGGGGGTGGTGCCTGCTGTTCACATAAGGATGGAGGGCAGAACCAGGAACATTGCATTGCACCACTACTGGAGCAAGGAAGACCACCTCCTCCAATCAGATCCTGGCCACATGATGTCATATGCTGTGTACCTGTCTATGTGTCGATCTCTGCTGAAGCATAGATCCAGTGAGACTGACTGAAGGAGCTACTGAACAACTTTATGTCATAGTATGGTATATATGAAGTAAATTCCTTTTCTTGTTATCTACAGTAGAGGAGAGCTTGTTATCTACAGTACTAGAAGATTAAGCCCTGTGCTTCAGTCCTAACATCTTATGCATGTTAGTTTTGGAAAGGGGGGCTAGTTGTGTTAATAGCCCAGGGCCCAAGGAAAACTTACTCAAAAACTGAACAGCAGCTAAAAATATTTGCTTAAAGCAGGCAATTAAACATAACATTTTGTTTAGTCCCCTATAAAAAAAAACTAAATAAAATACATTTAAATATCATCTTTATTAACCCCTTGCCGCTGAAGCCACTTTTCACCTTCTTGACACGACCCATTTTTTCAAATCTGCCCTGTGTCACTATAAGTGTTTGTAAATTTGGAACGCTTTAACATATCCATGTGATTTTGAACTTGTTTTCTCATGACATTTTGTATTTCATGTTAGTTGAAAAATTGTTGTGTTATGTTTTACGTTTACCATGGCCAAGAGACCCACAAGACTCACAGAACTGTGGAAGAGACTGGAAAAAATAGATTTTCCAGGATGGGATAAGGAAAACATTGTGGCTAGCTTGTAAGGCCACCCCCTTAAGGGCAATCATAGCTATGACAAGTAGCTAGGGGCGTCAATTTGCCGGATTGGCTGCACCAATCCTCCAATATGTCTGGGTCAGGTGGCCGAATACAACCATCGGGTCCACTAATCTCTAGTGATCATACATTGTTCTCTAATTTTATCTCTAGTTTATAGCCAAAACGCCACTTCGGTGCATGAATGGTAAAGGAATGCTTTCCATATTAATGTTCTCTATGAAGTAGTATATGAGGTAGATAGAACTAAAGGTAATAGAGATCCAGGCAATATTAACAAGTTAGATTATAGCGTAATACTAGTGAATCCCTCATCTATATCAAAAATAAGGAGAAAGCTTGTGAGCATAGCAGCCCTTTAGCTGTGCTTAAGATTTAACACTGTATATAGATACACTGGATTTCAAATTTTAAGCAACTTAATAAAAGTTATTTTTGAGGAGTGACCAATGGGCAGTTAACCAGCCCTCCTTGTTGTATCACATGAATGAAAGCACTAAACCATTTCATTATAAATAGAAACTTGAATCTAAATACAGCCAATACTAATAAAGAATGAATTAGTAGGGAGCAGCACCCTAACATATGTTTCACCTACGGCTTTACCATGGGATTACAGTATGCTGTGTTTTTGAAGAAAAGTGTCAAGGAAGAATATCCCGGGGAAGATGCCCTTAACTATTTTCAGAATACAGTGCTAGGACCCTGTGGTGTAACCTGAAGCTAATGGGCCCCAGTGCAAAGTCAGTACCAGGCCCCCAACTATGATGTATGGTGTATAGTACTTTTATTCTTATATTGGAAAGTGACATTTTATGAAATGTAAATTTACTCTTTGAATTCTGTTCATCCAAATTAGCAATAGTGGATTAAAGGAACATTCCCGTTAAAGCGAATTCATTGAATCAACTGTGACTGGAGTGTTCCTTTAAGGAAATTTTCCAGCTAGATATCCGCATGATGTTCAATCACTGCCTGTTAAACTATAAATTAATAAACTTGCTGAATTAATAATATCTACATAAACCCCTCATCAGCAATTAGGAAAAGTAGCTGGAAAGCCAGCTGTGCTGCAGTCATTTTATGACTCTATGCTAAATCTACTTTACTGGCATTTACCTAGAACAAACAGAGGCTCTCTTAAAATTAAAACTGGCCAAGAAAATCACTTTTCTTAAAGTGTGGATGTTACGGGTATAGAAGAAGCTGTTGTACAGGGTTCATATGCCACTATGTAACATGAGCTTATATTGATGTCATAAATGGCTCATGGTAGACAAAAGACACTGCTTTCTGTAACAGAAACTGTTCATATTCCTAAGAAGAAAGTCAGCTGGATCTACGGATTTAGTCAGAACCAGTTTAATATCCAATAGAAGAGGCAGGGTCCCATGGAAGACTTCTGAATGGGCATCCTTTCCCACTTAAAAATATACATGTTACACTCATATACACACATACATTTTTTTTGCCTATATACATAAACATACAGTTCTTCACTCATACACACACATTTATACACTGTTACACTCATATGAGCACATATAGAGAATATATACATCACATATACACACACATACAGTGTGATATACAGACATATAGCATATATACACACATACAGTGTATATACACCATACACCATAAACACAGATACGCAGCATATATATATCACATATATGTTACATACATATTATGCTGTACAATGTGTAGCATAATATGTATACAATGCTGCAAATCCTCCATTCTTTAGTGTCAGGTTGGATGATGGGGCATCCTGACTCTGCAAGTCTTTTTGTGGCTCTTATGGCTTGTACCATTATAGTTGCGCCCCTGTTTACTATCTTATGTCTGTCTATGCAGAAAGTTACACAACTGCTGCTACCTTCACTTCAATCCATTTGATGCATTTCTATGGAATACATCTGTAGGCTACTCAATATTCATTTCTCTAAGAGGTCTAGTGAACTGTGTAAGAGAGCTATGCATGTGCTATGCATCCAATAATTATAATGGCTTTAAATGACTGCACATACAATGACTTCTATTAGCTTTTATCAGTTGGTTGTCAACCAATGCTTTAATAAATTGATCACAGTCTAACATTGTGGGATCTCATATGATTATTTAAGATTTAGACTTCTTTTTACACAATCACCACAAAAAATATACCTAAAAAGAGAAATCTTTAGGCACACTGGGGGAGATGTATCAATATGACTACCAAATAGAATTGGAGTCATTTGAACCTTAATCGGTTAAGGACCGGGCCCTTTCCTGTTTTTTCATGTCCATTTTTCACTCCCCACCTTCAAAAATCTATAACTTTTTTATTTTTACACGTAAAGAGCTGTGTGACAGCTTGTTTTCTGTGTAACAAATTGCACTTCATAGTGATGGTATTAAATATTCCATGCCATGTACTCGGAAGCGGAAAAAAAATTCCAAATGCAGTGAAAATGGGGAAAAAACGCATTTGCACCTTTTTCTTGTGGGTTTGGATATTACGTCTTTCACTGAGTGCCCCAAATGACATGTCTACTTTATTCTTTGGGTTGGTACAATTACGGGGATACCAAATTTGTATAGGTTTTATAATGTTTTCATACATTTACAAAAATTAAAACCTCTTGTACAAAAATATTTTTTTTTTATTTTGCCAACTTCTGGCGCTAATAACTTTTTTATACTTTGGTGTACAGAGCTGTGGGTGGTGTCATTTTTTGCGAAATTTGATAATATTTTCAATGATATCATTTTTAGGACTGTACAACCTTTTGATCACTTTTTATAGATTTTTTTATATTTTTCAAAATGGCAAAAAAGTGCCATTTTCAACTTTTTTCGCTATTTTCTGTTACGGGGTTAAACGCATTGAAAAACTGTTATCATACTTTGATAGATCGGGCATTTTCGGATGCGTCGATACCTAATGTGTTTATAATATTTACTGTTTATTTATATTTATGTCAGTTCTAGGGAAAGGGGGGTGATTTGAAATTTTAGGTTTTTTTTATTATACCTTATATACTCGAGTATAAGCCTAGTTTTTCAGCACAAAAAATGTGCTGAAAAACCCAAACTCGGCTTATACTCGAGTCAAAAAAATAAATATATCTAAACTTACCTTTCCGATGACCCCTGTATATCTTCTGTGCGATCTGTCCGGCAGCGGCGGCAGGCTATATACACTGGGGCAGGGTCTGGCAGGCTATATAGACTGGGGCAGGGTCTGGCAGGCTATATACACTGGGCTAGGGGCTGGCTGGCTATATACACTGGGGCAGAGCCTGGCTGGCTATATACTGGGGAGGCTGTGACCAATGCATTTCCCACCCTCGGCTTATACTCGAGTCAATATGTTTTCCCAGTATTTTGTGGTAAAATTAGGGGCCTCGGCTTATACTCGGGTCGGCTTATACTCAAGTATATACGGTAATTTTTTTAAAAGTTTTTTTTTATTTTTATTTTTACTATTTTTCAGACTCCTTAGGGTACTTTAACCCTAGGTTGTCTGATCGATCCTATCATATACTGCCATACTACAGTATGGCAGTAGATGCGGATTTTCCACCTCATTCATTACAATGTGCTATCAGCACATTGTAATGAAGGGGTTGAAACGAAATTGCCTCAGGTCTTTGGAAGACCCGAGGCTATCATGGAGACAGATGAGCGGCGATCCCAGGTAAGATGGCGGCACCCATGCGCCGGCAGCCATCGCTGTGAAAACACCCGCTAGCACCTGCTAGCACCGATCGCGGGTGTTACCGGTAAGCCCTTGCTGCAATATGCAGCAAAGACTTACCGGCTATGGAGAGGGCTCAGCCCGTGAGCCCTCTCCATGCAGCGCGACCCGACCGCCGCCGTGAATACACGGCGGGCGGTCGCGAACTGGTTAAATGAGCTATGCCACATTTACTGAAGGTGTTAGACCATTTTGAGGCTATATTCTGACTCCTATAAAAAAGGGATGTTTCCCCTGGAAAGGGGGCATATAATATAACCTGTGCCCCAGAAAATTCAATTTTGGAAGTGCAAACTACTCACCAGTCTTACACTGCATTAGATTAATCATCCAGAATCAACTCAACTCAAGATACATAAATGCCAAACATTGAGAAGTAACAAATTAAAAACATCCCTAAATGTCATAATAATGGTAATAGTAATTATATCATATATTTCTTATGCATAATGGTAATGGCCTATTAAACATTTGTTAGGGAAATAAAAAGAATGAAAGTAATAACATATGTTTCTCCATGGTTATAGGTACTACAGCTCTGTAATATATAAATATATATATATATAAAAATAGAAAAATGAACGTCACTCCAATAGTAGTAGAATAACTCAAGTGGTGTTTATACCCAAGCTGCTACGTTTCAGCTTCCTCCTAAGCCATTGAAACATTATCCAGAGTATATGGGATAAATGTTTTCAATGAGATATCATCTTTTACCACTTTTAAAAATACTAAGGTGTAATTACAGTTTGCTTTAGGCAATGTATTGTTCTAGGTCATATATAGGAAGGTAGAATGGGTTTGTACTAAAAGTGATCCAATATACCGTAGATATAGAAATGTATTTGCATCTATTTTTTAGATAATTTTTTAATCTAAAATCTTTTTTGTAATTCATATTTTTCATAAAAAAGATTTCTTTGCTTCATACTATTTTTCTTTAACAATCCTCCCAATATCTGCCCTATTAAACATTGATATTGTAATTAGTAATTACTGAAGGGGTAACAGATGAGAATTGCCTAATAGAGTTTTTAATTATATTGGAAAATGCATTGTGATAAACCTTCTTTATCTTACAAATGGAAAGAAAAGTTCTAGTTCTAAAATTGAGTAAACTTGTTAAAGTTTCTTAATAGATGATTTTTATCTACACTATTGCAAGAGAAGATAATATATTGTAGACAAAAGTCAAGGCATTTATACCAGTCAACATGATCATATAATTACATATTGCACAGCTAAGTAGGCACAAGACAAAGCAAATTAATTAAATGTAGAAAGAGATACGACACGCACACATGTTTGGAAAATTTCCAACTATATCTCCAGTTATCTGATCTATATTAACTCTATTCTAAGAAGTAAAAAGGATGTTGTTCAACTCTCCGTATAATGACATTGGCCAAGTTATTTATCTTCGTTGACTTTCATTAAATCAAGTCAAGCTACAGAAAGTCTTCCAAAGAAAAGATATTAGCCTTACTAACATTTAGAAGTAACTTTGAAAATGGAGACAAATGGAGTAAAGTTTTGATGAAATGATACTGTAAAAAAAAATTCAATTTTATCAATTAATCACCTGGGCTCCCTTAATTGATATGTCTTTAATTACAGCAAGGTTTTTGAAAAGGTGCTACTTTGTGTCACATTGCTTTTGTTGCAAGGACATATAGTATATTGATTGGAAGCACATTACATTTTAGAACATGCTGTTACATTGTTATCACTGTTATGACTAGTCTTAGGCTATATTCTGATGAGCATATGCGGCCGGGCGAGCATGTCCAGTGAACTGGAGAGGAGAAGGGATGACCCCTCCTCTCTCCATAGAGATGCAAGGTGCATGGCCTTGCACACTGGGAAATATAGGACATGTTCGGCATGTATCGCTTCATGCTCCTATTGCCATCTATGGGAGACCTAAGTAAGCTTGCGGCCGTATATATGTCCCCCATATGTGTCCACATGAATGTAGCCTTAGACAGTACACGGTTAACAGGCACAGAAAATGTGACATACAGTTTTGTAACAAATACAGTCACTCTTAGAAGTATAATTCCTATGCTGACAACAGTTATTATGGAAAGCACAAGAAAACATTGTATTAGTAGATTCTTCCATGGCTCTAGATCCAATTTTACTTTGTCAATCTAATGTCACAGTTTGTGCTTCTTGTGTATGGTCATTTCCCTAACCAGTCTGCAATGTAGAAATTAGAGTAGAACACCTCCTTGTTTCCTCCTTCCCATTTGTGAGACACCTGATGAGAGCAGGATTGGGAGACAGGAAAGTCAAAAGGAACAGCAATTAGGAACTGGAGCCATGATCTCCCATCTTTGATGTTAACTCCACCCTGGTGTGATGTCAGCTTTAAACCCAATGTGATTTTGCACCCAATTTCCCAATTCAGAAAAATCTGAACCATGAGCAACCCAATAATAACAAATTAATTTAATTAAATAGACCAACAGTCTTATTTACCTCTTTACAAGTTACAGAGACAACATAGAAAAGTCACTGCATTTCGCTATTTCCATAACTACTGACCCCATGAAGGAGGTGCAAACAGAACCATGAAATACTAAGTGAAGATTAACCCTAATCTTTAGGAAAACAATAAGAAGCACACTGTAAACACAATTTTAACCCCTAGGGGACTCAGCCTCTTTTGGCCTTAAGGACGCGGCCCCATTATTCAAATCTGGCCTGTGTCACTATAAGTGGTTATAGCTTTGGAACGCTATGAGATATCCAGGAGATTTTGAGTTTGTTTTCTTGTGATACATTGTACTTCAAATTGGTTTAAAAATTTGGATGAAATCTTTTGCGTTTAGTTATGAGAAAAAACTAAATTTGGCAAAAATTGGGAAAAATTCTTTATTTTCAACATTCTAAATTCTCTACTTGATGTAGATAGTCAAAGCACCCAAATAAATTCATAACTTTCATTTCCCAAATGTCTGCTTTATGTTGGAATAGTGTTTTAAGATTCCACATAATTTACTAGAATGTTATAAGGCTCAGAATTTAGGTATAATTTTTCACATTTTTTGTTAAATCACCAAAACCCGTATTTAGATGGACCTGCTCAACTTCTAATTGAAACTGAGAGGCCTAAATAATAGTGGGACTCGTAACTTACTCCATTATGGAAACTTCACCCCTCAACGTATGACAAACCACTTTTAAGAAGTTTGTTTACCACCAAACCACCCTATTGTTTTATAGGGGTTTAAACAAAATGGAGGTGCAGTCTGCAAATTGTAATATTTTTTCACATTACACTCATTTTGGGTGGAAAATTAAACATTTACAATCGATTAAATGAAAAAGGCTCCACAAAGTTTGATACTCTATATGTGGTGGTAACCTGCTGTATGGGCACACGGCCGGGCATAGAAGGGAAGGAGGCGCCATCCAGATCAGATTTGCTATGTTACATTGTACAGGCTAATTTATTTTCTGTTTTTAATGTGGACCTATAGGGGCTTATTTCTTTTGCCAGATGAGATGCACTTTTCTGGTATGTAATTTTGGGGCATCTATAGCTAATTGGTGAGATTTTATTAACTCTTTGTTGGTGGAGGAAATGAAAATCATCAATTTTTAGGAAAATTTTTATGTTTTTTTTATTTTTTGGTCGTTAACCATACCATAAAAATAGTATATTATTTTTATTCTATGGGTCGCCACAATTACGAAAAGACCTCATTTATATAGATTTTTTTATTTTTTCCCATTTTTACTGAATAAAAAGTAATTTGGCAAAAATGTTGTTAATTTTAGCATCACCGTCTTTCATATGCATAACTTTTTTATTTTTCACCTCACAAATCTGTTTAAGGGCTTATATTTTGCCTCCTATTTCTGGGCCAAACGGCCGGCCAGGGACAGTGTAGACCCTAACATTGCTTGCCCTGACCCCCAAAAAGACTCCCGCCCTTACAAGGGCAGTCCCACACAAGACTTTCCCTTGTACTAAAAAAGCGTCACACCTCCCTGACGCGTTTCGAATTAAATCTCATCAGAGGGAGTAGATGTATTCATTAGGTGGCCCTATAGATAAACAGAAACACAAAGGACTTTCTTTTAGTCTCAAACACCAACCTATAATTGCATAGCTCTCCCCAAACGTCGGAATCAGCTTATCATGCAAAGGCTAGAGATGAAAAAACGATACAGGGAAGGAGTGCCTTCACCTGTCACTTAATGCATATAAATACATTCAAATCATTACGATAGACAATTTATAGGAATACATACATGTGATTACGATCATTAAGACCTAGTTCGTCCATTGCATCAAATTTGATAATGTATTGGCTTTCACAACATAAAAGAGTGTGAGATTGATCTCCACACAAAGAATTAGTCTCGACTTCAAAGTCACATCTTTCATACACTAAAGAAGGCAAACAGTTTTGGCGAACATAATTTTTTTTTTGTGTGTCCATAAAAATCTATTTTTTTTTATTTTTTCATCAATAATGCTGGTGACATGTTGTCATTTTTTCTTTTTAGGTTGTATTTCTTAAATGGTTTCAATCTGTTCACATTTGTTAACCCCTTAAGGACGCAGCCATTTTGTAGCTTAAGGCTCAGCCTGATTTTTTGGATTCTGACCTGCGTTGCTTTATATGGTTATAACTTTTGAACACTGTTACTTATCAAAGCGATTCTGAGATTGTTTTTTCCCCACATGTTGTACTCCATTTTAGTGGTAAATTTTGGCTGGTAAGTTTTGCGTTTACTTACAAAAAAAAAGGAAATATGATAAATTTTTTAAAAAATTTGCCATTTTCGAAATTCAAAATCATTGCGTTTTCAGGCAGATAGATTTACCACCTAAATAAGTTGCTGAATAACATTTCCCATTTGTCTACTTTACATTTTCATAATTTCTGAAATGTTTGGATAATTTATTTTGATGTCACGCGGCTTACAAAAAGAATATCGCTTTTCCGGATTTTCAGAATTGACTATTTTGGGGATAAATACAGTTTTGAATGAAATTTTACATATTTAGCATCAAAACCCCCTTATATAACCAACCCATTTTCAAATCTGCACCCCTCAAGCTATCAGAAACCGCTTTTACGAAGATTGTTAACCCCTTGAGATCTTCATAGTAATTGAATCAAAATGGAGGTGAAATTTAGAATGGTCAAATTGTTCCCTTATACGTTCATTTAGCCCTAAAATTTACACATTTCCAAAATATAAAAAGAGAAAACCCACCATACAATTTGTTCTGCAATTTCTCCTGAGTACAAAGACCCCCCACATGTGGCCGTTACTTGTGTTATGGGCGCACAGCAAGACGCAGAAGGGAAGGAGCACCCTACAGCTGCCAGGATTTTAGTTTCCTCATTGGCCCCTTTTGAAGGCTATAAAATTTTCGCTTTTTCGTTATTGGGGCCATGTGATGCCATTTTTTTTGCGCGATGAGATGCTTTTTCCATTGTTACCATTTTGGGGTTGGTATCACCTATTGTTGAAAATTTAGGAACTTTTTTTGAGGGCAGGAGTAGAAAAGCATCAATTCTGTACTGGATTTTTTACTTTTTTTTTTTTGGTGTTCACCGTATAGACTAATAATCCTGTCATCTTTATTCTATGGGTCGATACGATTACGGGGATACCAGACATGAATATATTTTCTTACGTTTTACTAAATTTGTCAAACAAAACCCTAATGTGGGGAAAAATCTATCATTTTTGCATTGCCATCTTCCAAGTGGCATAACATTGTTACTTTTTTGGCTACGGAGCTGGTTGATGGCTTATTTTTTGCGGGACATGTTGTACTTTGCACCAGTATCATGTCGGAGTACACATGGTTTTTTGATCACATTTTATAGCATTTTTTGTGGGATTGAATAGCTAAAAATCATAATTTTTGGAAGGTTTATAGCAGTTTTTTTTTACGGCGTTTATCGTGGGGGTTCAATAATGATTTACTTGTATTCTACGGGTTGTTACGGACGCGGTGATACTATATATGTGGGGTTTTTGTTATGATTTAGACTTTTTTGGGGTTATATGTCTCTTTATATGTTATGGGGCTTATGGGCATTTTTATTGATTTATTACTTTATTTTTTATTGAATAACATTTTTTTTTTACTTTTTCACTTTTTCCACCATGGGAAATGACCAAGCAATCATCTGATTGCTTGTTCATGATAGTACTCTGCAATAATCATGTATTGCAGAGTATTATCAGTGTCAGCCTATGCACTTGCATAGGCTGGCACTATGCCAGTAAGATGACGTCACAGACGCCATCTTACTGGCAGTGCCTGCAGGCAGTGCTGGGGACCAGATCGGACCCCAGCACTTCCATAGCAGCGATCGGTGCCCCCCGAAAACGGTTCGGGGGGGCCGATCGTGGGGGAAAGACACCCCAGAGACATGTTAGATTCCGCGGTCGTGCTGACCGCGGCATTTAATGGGTTACACACCCGCGATCGGAGCTGACTCCGACCGCGGGTGTTACACTGGGGTGCCGGCTATTAGTTACAGCCGGCACCCCGTGTTTCCCGATGCCGGTTCGGCTCTGATCCAGAGCCGAGCCGGCATAAGCGCCGTGGCGGATATATCCGCCACTGAGCGCTAAGTCACTGCGTGAAGGGGTTAATAGGAACTCTCGTTGAGTACCTTTCTTGTTGAGAACACCTTCTGTTGGTAAAAACAAATACAATACATACTTGTTTTCATCGTTTTAAGGGTTAGCCATTCATCAAGTGATGTAACTCACAGCCTTATTCGCTACATGTTATGATTGTGATGGTACCAAATATGTCTAGTTTTGTTTATGTTTTTAATGTTTTGCACAATAAAGCCATTTTTTGATTGAATGAAGAAAAAAGAGTTCATAACTTTAGATGACTGAATGTCCCTTAGGGAAGACTCTGCCCATTCACATCAACCATAAACACCACATAAATACTACTCAAATTACTGTAGTCCCCAATTTGTTCAGCAACAGAATCTAGCAGTGCATACCTGCACTGAACATCTTTGGAATGTTAACTATTTCCTTACTGCTCTATCTATCTATCTATCTATCTATCTATCTATCTATCTATCTATCTATCTATCCTATCTATATATGAGCCCTCTCCATATATTGTTGTTACACAGCTGACAGTCACAGTTCTGTCATCGGGTGAATAAACATTTTAGTTTTAAAATTTAATAAGGATTGTATTAACCCAATGAATAAAGGGGATGTGTTACTTGAACCGCACAGAAAGATGTAAAAAACATTCTACCACATTTGGAATTTTTTTTACAGCTTACAATGAACAAAATATTAAATGGTGCCACTAGAAATTACAATTTGTTCATAGTATCATAGTATCATAGTATATAAGGCTGGAAGGAGACGCAAGTCCATCAAGTCCAACCTTTAAGAATTAAATAATTGTTTTATCCCCATAACCCGTGATATTTTTTCTCTCCAGAAAGGCATCCAGGCCTCTCTTGAACATGTACATAGAGTCCGCCATAACAACCTCCTGCGGCAGAGAGTTCCATAGTCTCACTGCTCTTACAGTAAAGAACCTTTGTCTATGTTTATGGTAAAATCGCCTCTCCTCTAGGCGTAGAGGATGCCCCCTTGTCCTGGACACAGGCCGAGGTATAAAAAGATCTTTGGAGAGATCCTTGTACTGTCCGTTCAGGTATTTGTACATTGTAATGAGGTCTCCCCTCAGTCGTCTTTTTTCTAAACTGAATAATCCCAAATTTTTTAATCTGTCAGTGTATTCTAGTTCCCCCATTCCCCTAATAATCCTGGTTGCTCTCCTCTGCACCCGTTCCAGCTCTACTATATCCTTTTTATACACTGGTGCCCAAAACTGTACACAATATTCCATGTGTGGTCTGACCAGGGATTTGTATAAGGGCAAAACTATGTCTTTATCATGAGAATCTATTCCTCTCTTGATACATCCCATTATTTTATTTGCTTTAGCAGCAGCCGCCTGGCTCTGGTCACTAAAATTAAGTTTACCATCCACCAATACCCCCAAGTCCTTTTCAGCTTTAGTTTTACTAAGTAATTGACCGTTTAGAACATAATTATACTTTTTGTTTCCATGGCCCAAGTGCATAACTTTACATTTATCTACATTAAACCTCATCAACCATTTCTCTGCCCACTCCTCAAGCTTCCACAAATCCCTCTGTAATGCTAAACTATCGACCTCAGTATTTATTACTTTACACAGCTTAGTATCATCTGCAAATATTGAAACTTGACTGTGTAAACCCACTACAAGGTCATTAATAAAAATATTAAAAAGAAGTTCTAAAGATAAGCTCTCATATATCTTTGTAAATGGAAAAAACATATGGCTTGTAAAAAGAGGAGCGTAAAAAACAGAAATGGAAAAATGGAAAAGGACCAAAAGGAAAGGTTTAATGACTGCACACAGTCATTAAATGGCATCCTCAATGGGAAAATATCACCATATACTATCAGTCAGTATATACTGACCTATTTACAGAACATACATTAGGTGCTCATAGAGCAAGGTTTGTGTTTAGGAACAATATTCTCCTAAAACACACAGGCATAGAAATGATCAGCTATCTGTTAGTAAATCAGCACAACACAAGGCCTCACCAGAGGACCATGTTTGTTAATGCAGAAGACATTTTCAACCTAAGCTGGTTTCCATGGAAACCTGCTATTATAGATAAGGAGGTGGAGAGGAGGCAAAACTTGGGCAATATATATATTTTTTAATCAAAGAAGGAGCAGACGAGTCAGTGGTAAGAAACACACTATATATGAAATGTCTGCTGTAGCCCATCTGGAAAACCTACAAAATTTTCTGAAGGAATTAAAATGTGGGTTTTAGTAGCTGAATGTACGTGAAATCTTTAAAACCTCTTATCCACAATGCTGCTTTATCACTCTCGTTATCTGCTGATAAATATGTGGCAGGAAACACACTGCTTGGATGGTCCATATGTTCCCAATTTAAGCACTTAATCTCACATGCAGTAATTTGTATTTTTTGGTGCAGACAGAGGTTGCATTAATTCCTGTAGTACTATTAATTAGTTTGAGCCTGTTCTCTAAGTTAAGAAGTGTTTAAGGAGTTATCTCCGCAGACAGGCTGGGTGTCTGCAGTATTATACAGCAGGCACCTGCAACTCACACCTGCAATTAGTACTGGCACTAATCTCGGGTGTTCACCTTTTAAGTGCTTGAAGGGGTATTCTGGGAATATGAACGTCTCATATAAAACCCCATAATGCTATAAATAAATGAATATAACAAAATTCAATGTCATTAGTCACAAAATTGAGTTACATTTTATGAATCACAAAATTGTATGGCCTCTCTAAAGGATGACCGCCACTGGAAAATACAAGTCCCATGATCCTTTAGTTCTCAGTAACTCCTCCTCCCTCTTATGCTCTGTTCCCAGTGATGATGTAACCGACTGTCCTGCTTTTTTACTATAGTAATGATGTGTGTCATCTGCCCTCACTGCACATCACTACAACACCGGCCATACTGGATGCACTGCAAGCAACCGACTACAGCCAAACATAGCGGTGATCACATGACCTGCCCAGGCAGGTGCAGGACATGTGACCAGCGGCCATCTTCTGTCCTGTGTCTTCTCCGTGCAGAGGAAATCACTGGACTGATTAAAGGGCCAGTAGCATTTTAATTCTTCATTACAGTGTATGGCAACAGCATTTTTCTGCTAAGGGGAGTAATATTTTAAATAACAACCAGGGGCCTCGCTAGGTCAAAACCAGGGGCACGAGCCGGATCTTTTGGCAGGTGCCCTGGATCTCTCTCGGTCAGCAGGACATTTGTCCCGCTGCCTGGGCATCCTCCCCTCTCTCATAACGATCCGTGTCCTCTGGACATAATGTCTATGGGGACATTACTGGGGACATTACAGGGGGGCTGTGTGTGGGGACATTACTTGGAACATTACAGGGGGGCTGTGTGTGGGAACATTACTGGGAACATTACAGGGGGACTGTGTGTGGGGACATTACTGGGAACATTACAGGGGGGCTGTCTGTGGGGACATTAATGGGGACATTACAGGGGGGCTGTGTGTGGGGACATTACAGGGGGACTGTCTGGGGACATTACAGGGGGGCTGTGTGTGAGGACATTACTTGGAACATTACAGGGGGGCTGTGTGTGGGGACATTACAGGAGGGCTGTGTGTGGGGACATTACTGGAAACATTACAGGGGGACTGTGTGTGGGGACATTACTGGGAACATTACAGGGGGGCTGTCTGTGGGGACATTACAGGGATGGCTGTGTGGTGGACACTACACGGGGCTGTGTGGGGGAGAGTGTTAGAGCAGCAGCAAGATAACACTGTCAGGGTGCAGTCACACTTTGCAGTTACAATCAGCTTTTAGGTGCTTTTAGGTGCAGTTTTGTTAATTTAACAGGTGAAAGACCTGATCTGAACAGGTGAATTTGAGTTTGAAGAGAAACCTGTTCCACCTAAAATAACAGAACTGCACCTAAAACCACCTCAAAACTGATTGTGATGCATTTTTAACTGCAACATGTGAACGTGCCTTCATAGAACCAAGATATTGGGACAATGAAGGACATAAGATGTCTGTGTGGTGAACTCCACAGGAAGGAGACGTGGTGATGCCTAATAGTAAAGTGGACATGTCACCAGCAGTCACTGTATATAACATGTAGGGATTTCTCCTGTGTTTCTGTAGCTGTATATACCCTCAGTAACGTTGTTACTGGCACAACTACATGTGAGAGGGTTATGTACTATGTATTACTCAAAGTGCGATATGCATTGGGGCCCGTGCCCCGGATCTTTTACCACCCTAGCAACGCCCTGATAACAACTTATTACATATTAGCTTATATTTTAAGTACCCATTTGTATAAGAATTATGCTGATTCCTGGAATACCCCTTTAAAAGCTGGCATATTGGATAAGAATGCTGATCCTCATGTGCTATTCGGGGGTTGTCAATGTGTTTTCATGGCGGCATGGAGCCTCTAATACATTTTTTGCATTATTTCGTATTAGTGATATAAGAATAAAAGAAAGAATATATCCAATATCACTCTCCTGCTGTGGGAATGACTCTCAGCTAGCCGACCAATCGCTATGCTAAGAGCCGTTACGGCTCTGCAGGAATGTGGAGCATGCACGGGATGTGGAGCATGCACAGGATAGTGACTTGGCAGATAGGGGCGGTTGGACAGTGCAAACATCCATCAGGAGGCTAGGTAGCTTCACTGCATATTGTATAGCTCCACCACCGCCTTAACTATATCTTAGGGAAGAGAGGGGGTTAATAAAAGTCATTTTTATAAGCGTACTGCAGCATTGACCAGCTAAAAAAACACATTTTGCAGACTTGCAAACTGCCAGACAAGGTACCGTTTGTGATTTTGGGGGGCTAGCAAAGGTGACAGGTTTCCTTTAAAACCTAGGTATTGCCCTAGGTATTATTCATTTGCAGGGTTACAAACTTCATACTCCTCCTTGGCTAAGAAAAACCTCTATACAAATGTAAAGAGGCATATTTTTAATATGCCTGAAAAATATATGTGTGACCTCAGGGTGCACACAAGTTTATTGTAGTTTTTTTAATAAAAAGGATGAATTCAAAAGAATGGATAATGCTTTTTTTTACTTTTAATCCATAATCAAGTAAAATAATCAAGTAAAATGTATCATTTAGGGATTATTTTGTTTGATATGTTGTTTGTCTTGTTTAAGAATATTTTATTTGTAAAAAGAAAAAAAAACACCATATCAATTTATTCTAAACAATTCTCTTTCAATATTTTTTAATTAATTTTAAAATGTTTCTTAATTCAATTTTTTCTTTGATAAAAGTCTGCAGTTTGTTAAAGACAAAATTAATAAAATTTCCATCAAAGACCCCGCCTGCTTCTGGAAGGTGAATCTGACTGTCCAGCTTCCCTGGACTCTTATAAACCTAACCCCTAACTAGTCATAAGTATAAATGTGTGCCATATGTAGTTATAAGCAACTATAAGAAAAGTCAATATTGCTATGTTTAGGATTGAGAAGGAGATCACTATGGAATCACAGCACATCTAGATATGCTACTAAAAATATATATATAGAGAGCTATTAGCTGTTAGTGTTAGGAACTTGTAATGTTATATTCTTGTTAGTTGGTCGCAGGGCGATGTTCTCCCTGTGCCAGTCCTTTTCTTTCCTTCCCACCACTAACATATACACTATACTTTCTTACCCCCCTCCCTGTACCTTCATTAGTCCCAAGAGGAGAGGGAGTCCCCTCTCTCACCAGGTATGTTGATCCCGCTGGGTCACACTATTGACCGCGGGATCTAATGGATTAAACAGGCTGGATCAGAATGAGTTCCAACACGGACTGTTAGAGCAGGGTCTTATGAAACCTGCACGGGTCTGCCTAGCCTGTCAGCCTAGCCCAAAGGCCCCTTAGTGACCAACGTAGAAACCTGTATGGGTAGTCACCAAGGGGTTAAAAACATTCGCACTCTCTGACAAGTGTGTCCAGCATCATGAGAACACAAATGCCAAGTTTGCCAAGATGGTGTGACTCCTTCTTCAGGCATGCATCCAAAACGTTGCAGACCTGTGCCTTTGTTCTCATGATTTTGCAAACATGTATCGGAGAGTTTGGACGATTCTTAATATATCCAGGATATTTGTGGACATTCTATGATATGTGGTAACTATAACCATCTTGTGACCTTGAATATGATGTTAATGTTCATGTAATGTGATTACTTTAAATATAAAAGGAATTCATGAAGATAAATACATCCTGTTTTTGTACATATACAGTATTCAGACTATACAGTATTAATTCTTACACTGACAAAAAGACAGATGGTATGCAGGTTATTTAATTCTGTAAACAGACAGTGTGAGTGATATAAGATTACCCAATTTAACAACAGATAGAGGCGATCAAATCATGAGATTAAATAGGTCATATTAGCCTATGGACAGGGAGTTGAAATTAATTTGACTCCACAGTGGCAAAATCAGCTACCTGAATTAATCTGGGCATCCAATAATAATCTTGAATAGAACATGGCTATTACTGGAATGACAGTAGTTACGTGCAATTGGCCTGATATTGCTGCAATTACTGTAGCATAGACGCATAAAAGGAGCTGTGTGCAATGGAAAGAGTTTCTTGTATATTGTGAATAATGTTCTCTGAGTACTAGAAATGTTATTAGGATTTTAAATATTTAACATAGAAAAGAATTAAGGGCACACTGTGTATAAAATAATCATGTCTGTAAAGAAAATAGCTCTAAGTCAAAGTTTCTATCCATTTAAGCGATTATTCTATGAAAACATTTTTTTACTAGTATTCTCATCAAGGGAAATTCCCACCAGGGATTTTTACCTGATTATTATTTTACAATAAGAGTTCCTGGACAATTGAAGAATGTGTGTTCCCTATCCATTTAGCTGGAAGATTTTAAAATTTCTGCACAGATTAAGGAATTGTGCCAATAATTCATGACAAAATTATTAGTTAGCGACAGTTTTATATTAACTATACATAAAATTGGCACTAAATAATAGTTTTGTTAAGAATTATCAGCACAATTCCTTAATTGATGTTGCCGGCCGCATCAATTGATGCTTGAGCATATGGAAACTTCTGACCTCTCAAATATATATATTGTATGCATACAAAATCTGCAAAGAAAACTAAATTGAACGAATGAAGACAAAGGAACCTAAAACATATTTCAAAATCTTTTTGGTGTACTTTTTTAATCTTTGTAAAGGTTTTGTTGACTGCTTATATTATTTTTTTACAATTTGTCGATCATTTGTATTAATAATATACCATATTTACCATAACAAAACATTACATTTACAAATAAGCAAAAAAGAAAAATGGATTATAAAAGCATAGTAGATCAATGGCAAATACTCCCTCTTAACCCTTTGGGGAAAGAAGTCTGCTTTGGGCTAAGAAATCCGAGCAGTTTTTGCTATATATATATTTTTTGTTAAAAGTAGTATTTTATTGTTTTTAAACAAAGAATTTACATTTGCTTACATTTATAAAGAAGTACAAAGTGGTGATCTGTAGCAATTTCCCCCAAGATCATATTAGGCAACTTTTCAGACGCAGCCGAGTTATTATGATATATATAACAGTTTACAAAACACGACAACATTTAACATCACATTACAGAAAATAATCATATTACAGTCTGCTTATATGCTAGCAACAAAATCTTTGTTGGTAGGAGAAGGGTGATATTTGTCGTATCATAGCTTATTACCTGAAAGTAGTTCTAGATTTTAAACAGACTGCATGGACGGTAGAATTGACTGTCCATCCAGATGGACCAGTGTTTTTTAAAGGATGAAAAGGTATGGGTTTGGCAGGCGAGCAACCTCTCATATGCACAGGTAGAATTAACTATCTCTAAGACTTCCTCTATGTGTGGGCAGGAGGGGAACTTCCAATGTCAAGTGATAACAAGTTTCGTTGCCATCAATAGGCATGCTACTATCCATCTGTGGGTAGTAGGAAATTCACATAGACCAATAAACAGTAAGGCTAACTTTGGTTGTACTTTAAGGGGAAGTCCTGCAATCGTGTTTATTGTCTGTATTGTTGCCTGCCATAGTTGGGAAATCGGATTAAAGGGCCACAAAGTGTGAAGCAAGGACCCCCTAGATCCACAACCCATCCAGCACTCTGGTGAGGTGCACGGGAAGATCAAGTGTAGGCGAGTAGGGGCATAATACCATCTTAAGGCTGTTTTGATAGGTGCCTCTTGGTGGTTTGTACTCCTAAACATCTGATAAATGTCAGTAAAGGCCTGTTGCCATTCTGTGGGTGAGATTGAGGTGTCAAGATCCCTACTCCAACTCTTCAAAGGTGTAGACAATTGCATGGCGTTTTTGTTGTTGAGAAAATTGTAGATAGTACCTATGGTTCTAGTTATTAAGGATATCAAGTATCTCGCTATTGGCTGTAGGAGCTTTGTCAGGAATGGAACGTAAAAAGTTTTTTATTCTGTGGACAGTCAAAAAGTCGGATGTCGCAATATTGAATTTGCTTGTCAGGTGGTCTAAATTTATTGTACCGTCAGGGGAAAACATGTCATGCACTGTACAGATGCCGATCTAACTCCAGCCCCTGAGATCTATCCCTGGTAGATGTAGTTCGAGAAAGTCGATGAGGACCAAGTGTTTTGAGAGAAAGTAATCTTTTTTTGTAGTAGAGATGAGCCGTTGCCATTTGGTGTCAGAAATACGTATTGAGTATAAGAAAGAGAATGGAGGGAGGGATTCCCCAAATGGCAGAGAGCATGCGGAGGCGGAGAGAGCGAGTATGCGTAATAGCTACTTCTAGACTGACCCATGATTTTTCGGTGGATGAGTTCCACCAGTGTGTCAATTGATCTACAACACAGGATGTATAGTAGTCCTTTAAAGAGGAAAGTCCCAGACCCCCTGTCTTTCTGTGCTTCGTGAGAATTGTCATAGATGTTCTTGGCTTTCTTGCTTGCCATACAAAGGTACTTGTCTTTTAACTTGTAGGAAAAAAGATTTAGGGAGACTGATGGGTATAGTTCTGAGGAGGTAAAGGTATTTTGGTAGGACCATCATTTTATAAACGGCTGCTCTGCCAAACTAAGAAATTGGGAATTGCGAGTACTCCGATAATTCCTGGGTGATTTTCATCACCAAGGGTGGAAAATTAAATTTATGCAGAGAGGCCGTTGGGAGGAAAAGGTGTATTCCGAAATAGGAGATATGATCTTTTTGCTAGTCTAGTCTATATCTATCTTGCAGGGCTTTAAGTTGTTCAGGGGGAATTGCGTTGGGAAGAATTTGGGACTTGGAGTTGTTGACTTTATAGTAAGCCCCTTTCCCATAGTCTTCTAGTAGTTGAAAGGTCTGAGCTAGTGAAGATGAGGCCTGGGTATTGATGAGTATTATATCGTCAGCGAATAAGGTGATTTTGTGGGAGACGTAATTTATTTCTACTCCTTTTACCAGGGGATCAGATCTGATTGCCTCCACTAGGGGCTCGATAGAAATATTGAAAAATATAGAGGATAGGGGGAATCCCTAGCGGGTTCCGTTAGATAGGGGAAATAACAGAGAAAGTGTCATGTTGATGTAAACTGAAGCATTGGGGGAAAGGTTACAAGGCTTGGATTGCCAAGCATATATAGCCTGAAAAGCCAAATCTACAGAGAGCTGAGAAGGCAAACGCCCAGTTAACTCTGTTGAATCCCTTCTCAGCATCCACTGTCAGAAAGGTAGCGGGGATTTTGTGGCGCACACAATACTGCATCAGTCTGATCACCCTCCTCGTGTTGTCAGGAGCCTGTCTGTTTTTTTGTGAAACCTACCTGGTCATGTTTTATGGAGGCTAACTGTCATGATTCTGGTGGCTAGTATTTTTGCGTACAGCTTAACGTCACTTTTAAGAAGTGAGATTGGTCGGAAGGTGGCTGGTTCAGTGGGGGGTTTCCCTGGTTTAGGAATAGCTACAATTGTTGCTACCAAAAGATCAGAGGGAAGGGAACCTGTTTCTGCCGGTTTATTCTAGACTTTCAAGAGATGTGGGGCTAGGATATTAGAGAATCTTAAATAATATTCATTGGAGTAGTCATTTGGACCAGGGGATTTATGTTTTGGTAAGGTTTTTATTGCTTTGAGAATTTTAGGGAGGGTAATTGGCTGGTTGAGTTCCTGGAGTTGTGTTGGGGAGAGGGTGGGGTAGTTTAGTTTTGTTAGAAAAGAGTCAATGTCTTTAAGGGAAGATATTGGTATCTCAGGGTCACCTTTTAGATTTATATATTATAAATCCTATACAAATTTGGTATCCCCATGATCGTACTGACCCAAAGAATAAAGTAGTCATGTCATTTGGGGCACACAGCGAAAAATCCACAGCGTCAAGAAAACTACGCAAATGCGTTTTTTTACCATTTTCACTGCATTTGGAATTTTCCCCCGCTTCCTGATACATGGCATGGAGTGTTCATTACCATCACTATTAAGTGCAATTATTTATGGAGAAAACAAGCTGTCACAGAACTCTTTACATGTAAAAATACAAAAGTTATAGATTTTTGAAGGTGGGGAGTGAAAAATGGAAATGAAAAACAAAAAAGGGCCAGGTCATTATGTGAAGCAGATAACAATGTCATTGATAACAATGTCCACCAGAGTGCCACCCTTAATAACAGTTTCCCGCAGAATGCTCCCCTCAATAACAATGTCCAGCAGAGTGGTACCCTCAATTATAATGTCCAGCAGAGTGCCCCCTTTAAAACATAAACTTCTTCTCCCTGCAGCACTTCTTTGGGTTCCCAGCAGCGTCATAGTTTGTGTCCCAACAGATTGCATAGACGTGCCTCTGCAGGCCTGGCTAGGAACCTGAAGAGATGCTGCGAGGAGAAGAGGACATTGGAGGTCAGCACCAGAAGGTGAGTAATAAGTGTATTTTTTATACACTTCAGTAAAAGCCGAGTGGTGCTTTTTCAGCACATAAATTGTGCTGGAAAACTTGGCATATACAGTATACAGTATATACAGTATAATACTTTTTATAATATTCTAAGTAGTGATATATAATATTATGTCCAATTATGTCAATTTATAATATAATTCATCATGTATCGGATTATTTTATAGACTTTCTTTGGCAGTGTCTAATATGCAAATGATTATGAAAGAATTACTTATCTCTGCTTTGTCACTAAATTAGATGTTGGTATGACCGGAGCATCTAGAAAGTTAATGAAAAAAAGGAACAAGGAGGTATTCCAGCACTCTGAATGCAACATTTTTGTGAAAAAGGTTAAATTGCAATGTTATCATATTAAAAAACGAGGATAGAAACAACTTGGACAATAACCCAAAAAAGAAGCACAAAAAAGTAGCAAGGTAAGGTGACACCTTTAAGACTATTATTTTGTAAGTCCTTAGTCAGGACGTTATGGGGATCAGCTGTTTTGCGGTAAGCCGAAGTTTTTTTTGTTTTTTCTTACTTTTTTCCATTTGCTCTCCAACCCAGATCCCTGCATGTTGCTAACATGTATCACACATGCCTCCAAGGTGACCTTAATTGGCAAACTCTCTATAAGGAAAACTCTTATTGTCTGACCTTAATCAAAAATCTGATGTAATTACGTTTGTGTAAAAACTAAAAAAGTACTTCTTGGCTAACCAGAAAAATGATATTTGTTGCAAGCTTTAAGGGCACACAGGCCGCTTCTTCAGGCATGGATACAAATGATGCACTGAAAGAAAAACACAACATTTGAGAGATGTTAGACTAAGATAATAAATATACATGGGGAGGCCTAATTAAGATAAGGCAGGGCAACAAAATAGGAGTTTATGTTACACAGAGAAGGGTTATTTTGGGTGGGGTGGCCTAGGATGTCAGGGATCTGAAGTCAGTCTCTTGTGGGGATTGAAGTGAGTCCATGTAATTAGCCATAAACCCAGGTGCAATATTGAGGCCTTGTGTCAGTGACTGGAAGGCCATCATCAGTTTGAACTCCCAGGTTTTCCTTTCTCTGTTATCCTTAAAGTCACCTTTCAGTACTAGGACCTTTAAATCCTTCTGGCCTGGTCTAGAAAAGTTTTTCCCACAGGTGTATCCATCCCCTCGCTTATGGAGTGTCTGTGAGAATTCATCCTGCTCTATAGTTTTTGTTGAGTCTCCCCAATGTATATATTATTTTTGCAAAAACTCATGCACAGTATCATGTATACAAAATTAGAGGATGTACAGGATAATGTGCCTGGGATTTTATAGTCCTGTTGGGGATGTGGACTGTGCTTGATGATAGAACATGGGCATAAGTTTTGTTGTTGCAGGGAAAAGTGCTCGTCTGTGTTTGCGGTGAGAGGACACCACATTATCAACAAACTAAAAAAACTTAACAGGTTAAGGATGAAAGCAGGTCTCAAAGAACAAGGAAAGAAAAGTCAACATCACAGCATTGATGCATCATCCCCATGTTGTAAAATTTTCTCAGTATAAACCAAGCATAGTGGAGATAAAAGTGTTATCTAAAGGACTAACATTTTGTCCTGCAAGACCACGTGGCAAGGTTCAATTTTGCAGCGATGTAGAAACATTTTTTCACAGATTATGACTGAGAGAATTCTTTTATGACAAAAGTGAGACCACATTACAGACTGATCCAGGACAAGAAACATCAAGATAGAAGAAAAAATCTAATTGGACTCCACAACCCGGATTTAATCAAACCTTGGACTACTGCATAGATTGTTTCAGAAAAAAAGTGAAATCGGAGTTGTTGGACAGAAATCACAACCTAAGCATAGAAGAAAGGAAAGCCATACAATTATTGTAAGTCCAACAAAGATATTGTCATCAAACCAGCAGACAAGGGTGGAGTTGTGGAGCTCAGTAAGTTCCCTGTAACAACAAAAGATGCAAGACTTGTGCCCATGTTCTATCATCAAGCACAGTCCACATCCCCAACACACAAAATCCCAGGCACATTCTCCTGTAGATTCTCCAATGTTGTGTATTTGATAATGTGCAAGAGGTGTCACAAAAATAATATATACATTGGGGAGACTTAACAAAAACTTCAAGGCAGGATGAATTCTCACAGACAACTGGGGAAACACTTTTGTAGAAAAGGTCACAGCAATAAGGATTTAAAGGTCCTAATAATGAAAGGTGACTTTAAGGATAACAGAGAAAGGAAAACCTGAGAGTAAAAACTGTTGATGACCTTCCAGTCACTGACACAAGGCCTCAATAGTGCACCTGGGTTTATGGCTTATCACATGGACTCACTTCAATCCCCACAAGAGACTGACTCCAGACCCCTGCCATCCTAGGTCAGCCCCCCATTACCCTTCTCTATGTAACATAAACTCCTGTTTTATTGCCCCACCTTATCTTAATTAAGTATCCCCACATGTACTAATTATCTTATTGTAACATCCCTCAAATGCTGTGTTTTTCTCTCAGTGCCTCATTTGTATCCATGCCTGAAGAAGGGGCCTGCGTGCCCTGAAAGCTTGCTGCAAATATAATTTTTCTGGTTAGCCAATAAAGGTAGCATTCATTGAGCGCTTTTGTAGTTTTTACACAAAAGTATTTACATCAGATTTTTTATTTTTCCTGGCTATCACAATACTTCTACAATTTTTTCAATGTACTATGACCCTAATCAACGCACCATTAATTTTACAATAGGAAATGGTTCCTGGGAGATGCCGGTTTTATTGCACAAGTATCCTGGTCTGACTGGCAGGAGGGTGCCGACCCTTATCCTAGACCCCCAAAAATATTTTACATAAATCTGTTGACAATCTGGTTTTTGCTACCATTAGAAATCAGTAATAAGTTCACAGCATTTGTTTACCAAGGTAGAAATGAAACCGTGAGCACTGTGTGCACCATAGATATCATGCATTTTCTCTAACGATTATTTCCAAGGATCGCTTTTATTGCTGCATTATTTAATTCTCTCGGCTGTGTTTGATGATAAGTTATTAATCAGCTTTACATATTTCTGTAGTTTTATTTAAATTCAGAATCGTGGATATCCCTCAATTCCAGCATCATGCAGTGCATCTAGTATAGTTATAGTTAAATATTTTAACATCCAATACAGATGCCACATTTTTTACCGCTGATGAATTACCAGCTATGTTTTGTGATGCATCTCTTCAGGGTGTATTAAAGTCAATAAAGGAATAGGATTTCAAAGAAACCTTATTTAAAACCTGACCTGAAGTCTGTGATCAATCAACCTTCCCCCAGTGTGCATAGTTAGGTTAGGCCTCTCTAGCCTGAATCTATGAATCAATTTTAATTGCTTATTTTGGCATCCAACAACAATAAACTGCTATTGCACAGCCCCAGCTATCAGCAAGAGAGGCAAAAATAGATGTCTTAAACAGTCTTCACAGCAGTGCGCTTCAGCTTTTGCTATAGAGCTCTCCATTTTATTCACCTAAATATTAAACATTGTGGGGAATCTTCCAAAATAAATATGGTTAATTTTAGAAGCCACATGGAAATGACTCATTGGGAAATAAAATATTAAATCAAAAATACTAGCACTCAGGGTTTGAAGGAGGAAAGTTTGCCGTAAGATGTCAGTTATTTTTAGTGTTACTAAACATCCTAAAATGCATTCTGCTCATGTTTTCTATCAGGTTTCTAAACACATCTTATTTAATAATGTTTAATTTGTTGACATTTTCTTTTATGCACAATTGATTAATTCAGGAAATTCGTTTAAAAATGTACAGTCATGAAGTCCATGTAAAATCTGCAAATGAGAAAATCTGCATGACTCGAGTCAACTTCTTTTAGCGAGTTGTAGAAACAATTATGTATCTTATCCATATTCTATGCATTTACAGATTTACATTTGTTGTTGTGATCATTCTCCTCTGCTATTGCTATTTCTATTACAAACTAGACATACTGTATTGGTACACAAGTGTATGTACTGCAATGAATGACCAAAATCAGGCAATTATGCTATAACCCCCCTTCAACCCCCCTAAAGCATTTAGGTAAAATCCAGCAACTTATAGTATACAATACAACTTCACTATAGTTCAGTGCAGTGAAATGAATTTCTGATAACAGCTGATAACTGTGTTAACCCTTTGGTAACATTTTTAAGAATATTCATTCTTCATCAATATTTCATTTTAGGTCTAATAGTTATATACTAGTTCAATATATATACATGATGGAGTAAGCTGCTGATCCACTACTAGTGGTTGTTTAATTCGTAAATGGATGACTATGCAGGAGGCCAAAACAAGTAGATAACTGTAAAAAAGAAAACTATAAAACAGCAACAAGGGGAATAACAAACAAATACATCTATTAACACTAGTTGGAAAACATTGCAAAATTAGATTAGATAAAACTATATTGACACCCAAGGATAAATAAAAGTGCTCCAGCAACAGTAAAAGACAATATTAGACACTGCACAATAATAACATGTCACAACAAGATAATATACACACAAAAATAGAAAAAAACAATTGTCTGACTTAGTTCCCTTACTTACCAGAGTGTAAATTCGTAATCTACTTATTGTAAAGGGATATGGCCATCAGAACTAAGGACTTTCTGTACCATTCCTTAACAGTTTTTAATGGCACAAAGCGGTTGCTGAAAATGCTCTACTGCCAATTTAACTATTCCAATAATGGTTGATCTGGGTTGCTAATTACTGCCTTAAACTTGGCCAAAATCCTCCTTTAAAATGAATGTCTGATACAAAATCCCATAATGCTGTAAAGTTATCACCAAGATGGCCGCCACTGGAAACCAAAAGTCCCACGATCCTTTAGTTCATAGTAACTCCTTCTCTCTCTTATGCTCTGCTCCCAGTGATGATCTAACAGACTTTCTTGCTCTGTTACCATAGTAATGATGTGTAACTGCCATCACTGTACATTACTCCACTGAGATGACATTTCACCACAACACTGGCTATACAGGATGTAGAACCGACTACAACCAAACATAGTGATGCTCACATGACCTGCCCAGCCAGGTGCAGGACATGCTATGTGGACATGTGACCAGCGGCCATCTTCTGTGCTGTGTCTCCTCCACAGGGACAAAGTCACAGTACCGATTAAAGGGTGAAAGCAGTTTATGTCCACAGCATTTTTCTGCTAAGTGGAACAAAATTTTAAATAACAACCAATTACATATTAGCTTATTTTTAAGGACCCATTTGTCTATGAATTATGCTTATTCCTGAAATAACCCTTACTAATACAGTAGCAATTTGAGCAAAAATATCAAACATATGAAAGCAGTGCATTGTGACATTTTTTACATGGGAATCATATAATAAATCCACAAATAACTTGTAACATTCATTACATAAAACAAATAATATATCAGGGTTTCAAATCGTAATCTCAAGAAATGTCTTAAAAAAGTTTAAGCCTAAGAAACCCCCTCAAGTAGGCTACTGAGAGAGGGGTGGTAACAAGTTTGTGTTCCAATTACGTGAAAATAAGAGTTTAGCAGCAGATAGGATGATTGTGGCTAAATTTTTATTCAGTAAGGTGAATGTTGGGCTAGGCTTCACTAATAATATCACACTGGGAGAATGTGGTATCTGGGTGTTGCATATAGGCTTTGTTTCTTCAAGCTCTCTCCAAAAATCCTGTAACAAGGTGAAGGACTACCATATGTGAGCCATACTTCCTACAGCCCTTTCCCACCTCCAACACTTTTCATCGATCTGTGAGATTATGTAATATAGCCACTGATGTGTCTTATACCATCTTGGAACAGTTTTGTAAGCATTGTCCCTAATTCTTATGCATCTAGAAAAAACATTTGAAGCTTGTAAAATAGCTACGCATTCCTCCGCTGTAAAGACCTCTTGCAGATCAGTTTCCCATTGAGACAGAAAATTAGGGGGTGGAAGAGCTATGAAGTTGGGAAGAGTATGCCATCAATAATAATTTCTTATGCAAGGGGCGTTTGGTAACCATGTGGGGCTCCACAAGTCTTCATCTATATTTTCATGACTCTGAAAAAAGGAAGCAACTGAGGTATGCCGCAATCGATGCCAGAAGGTATGAACTACCTCCCTAATAGGGTGAACTTTTATGGTTAACAAATCTAAGGGTATCAACAGACTGAGATCAGAGAAAGTCATGAGATAGCCGAGATATGGGTGAAGGCGTGCCATAGGCCTCTATTTAGAACACTGCAATCTAAGGAGTTGAGGGACAGAGATCTAAGATGCCAGATGCTATCCCTGCTTCTGAGAGTTAGCAAAAAATTCTTTTTTGCAATAGAAGTTGTGGTCAGGAGATTGGATAAGAGATAACCATCTTGATAACTTGTAAGCTTGGTAATAGGCCTTGGGGTCCAGAAGGTCTATGCCCCCATGCACCGGTCTCTGACCCAACAGATTAGCTCGGATGCAAGGTTTTTTTGCTCTTCCATTGAAAGAGGGAGAAAGATTTATGAAGTTTGTTGAAAAATTAATTAGGGAGCCATATTGGTACAGTTTGGTATAGATAAAGCAATTAAAAGATAATAAAGGACTGCATGAATGGTACTTGTAGCTCAGAAAGTTGGTGCCTAATCCCCTCCAAAAGGGGAATGTAATTAAGTTGGTATAAGAGCTTAGAGTCGGTGACAACTTCCTTCCCAAATATTAGATATCGCCTTGGGGCCAACGGAAGGGGAAATTCAATTGCAAAACTCTGGCTAATGAGGAGGGGTGAGCAATTTTAAGTATCTGAGACTTTGAAAAATTCACCTTAAAATATACCAAAGCTATTTTCCCTAATAGACAGAGTAGGGATTTTGTATAACTTAAAATGGGTTGCTTGGAGCAGTGCCTATACCAACTTTATGTTTTTTTAAGTATTCTAAATACATTTCAGACATGGTAACTATTTGTGCAGGTGGAGGGAAACATTTTTTGGCACTGTAAACAGCATATCCCTAAATATTGGTTTACATTTGGAGGTACAAGGGGGAATAGGGTATGCGTGGAGGGTGGAAATGATAAAGATAGCCTTCAATTTGCATCTGTGACATATATATAGTATATTGCCATAACAGAAGTAACAATAAAAAAAATCAGGTTATTCTGTAAGATGATTAAGATACACAGTTAGACCCAAAGGGGTCGGTCTCTGGTATGCCTCCTCTTAGAAAGGGGAGTTGGGGGTGTCACCTCAGGCCTCAGAGCCATTAAACACGCTATCAATTTCTTAATCTTCCTAAGGGCCTTGCTCTTCTGCTGCATTCACAGAGTGACCACAATCTTACTTGGTGCAAGCTGTCAAACTGGTTGGTTAACTAACACTGTCAGACGTGGTGGCTAACTAACCCTGTGACATCCCTGCAGGCTACGGCCCTGCCTACAGCAGATAAGACCACCCAGGTGAGGGCAAGCCCGCTATCAGGAACCTAACAGACCCCAAGAGATCCAGCAAGGTGAAAGGGGAGCTTACTTCATATGGCAGCTGCTGGATGATGGAGCAGACAGATAACAGAGATAAACTTGTGTTCACACAAGTACACAGAAAAGCATCAAGTAAAACCAAACAGTAGTTAGAGTCAGGTAAAACTTGGACACACTGAAAGAGACAAGACAGAGGAACAACTTTTTTTTTTAATTTACAAAAAGCAGACAACCTTAGAATAACAGGTGCATTCAGCCATATATAGACTTACAGCCATTGATGTTCCACTCGGGGATTCTGGGAAATATGCAGACGCATTTTCCAGATTGGCGTAAGAAAAGCATTGCCTCATTTCGCTACCTTGTAAGACAAACCCCTTAGCAACTAGCATGACTTATAGAAGCTTAATAACATGATGTACGATTAAAGCCAAACCAGTATATCTATTCCTAAAGAAACAGATTCCCAAATCTAGACAGTGCTGTGTCGATGTCTTTGCATTTCATCATTACAGTTTAAGGAAATTATTCAGAGGCTGAGTGACAGTTCTGCTGTCTAGTAAGAGATTTTTATCTAGGACTTAAAACGGTCCTTCAGTTGCAAGGTGAATTTCGCATTAACCCTTTCATGGCTCTCGGTACCGGGATGAGAGCAGAAACTAAGACACACCATTCTCTTTGAAAATGCAGAATCTCCCTGTTTATTCAAACGCATATATCAAACACAGAAGAACAGTTTCATAGGGGCGTGAACAGGTGATAGAATACTGCAATGCTGTTGGCCAAAATGAATATATCAGAACATTATTCTAAGACATTCTACCAAAATGCTTAAGAACTTTAAAACATTTCTTCCAGAGGCCTTGTTTTCATCCAAACAGACATGTTTATACTAATTGTCCTTGTGTTAGTTCTGTATAAGTCACAACATGACCTTCAACAGAGAAGCTAGATAAGCTAAGGTAGCTATAATGAAGACACAGTAATTTTTAAACAGTTTCACACAAAATGAAGTCTGAATCCTGACATGACTGTACAGAGGTTAACAGCACTAAAGACTAAAATGGCAGCTTGTAGAGGAATACAGGAATAACCTCCTAAAGCAACCTCCTCAAACTCCAGGTACTTTAGGCTAAACCCTCACCTGCTGGGCTTTTTTATGACTACACCAGATCCCCCAGAGGCCAGTCGCAAAAAGGGCTATAGGTCTGCACACTCAAATCCCACCACTGAGTTTCCATAGTTCACAGGCTTGAAACAGGCTGGTTCTCCAACAGGTAGTATTTTCCACTCCGGGCACTTCTCCTGTCGTGGTTCTTACTGCCTGGACAGCCATCTAGGACATGGTGGACTTGATGAGGGGTACCACACAACATGCAATAAGTGACAAGAGCAAAATCACAATCCCCAATATCACCCCCACTTAAAGAAAACCCTTCCAATTCCCCCAACCACAAAGTGAAAGACAAAGTGTCCACTCCAGAGATTCTCTTGCGTTCCCTGGACAGTCCTTCAATCTGTTGGAATCTGTTTTATCACATTAGAAACTCACTGAAATGCACTCAAAGTCTATAAGAGAATGTTTTTTTCAGAAATTTCTCCACTCCTCTCCCCAGTAGAAGATATGTAAAGAGAACAGTCACAGTCTCCAGTGTCTTGCAGCTAAGGAACAGAGCTTGGAAGAGGATATTGCACTAGCAGAGTAGATAATGATGATGATAGCAGCCTCTATGACTCAATGCAGTTTGCTGACAGGGAGCCAGGTATGCTTTTATGTACTTTTAAAAGTGATTGAAATCATTAATTATTTTTTATTTATAAATCTTTATTATTTCCACAAAAAATATATCCTACATGCAATTTCTTCTATTCAATCATCATATGCATCAACCACATTGCACAACAGTAATTGGACAGCCCAATATACTTACAATGTAGGATAAATTTAAATTCTATAATATGCTGAACTTGTCTTATTTGTAATTTCTGTCATATTATGCATTCCATTTATATTCCCATCCCATCCACTCCTGTTTCCCCCCTTATTTGACAAGCCTGTGGGAGAGAAACAAAGAAAAAAAATAATCTAAAAGTATCCCATATTCCTGTAATAGATCCTTTATGTATTTAGCTACCCTTATTACCCTTTTTCCCAATGTCATGCAATCAGAACCTCAGCAAGTAAAGATAGCCTATATATAGAAATCAGTAATGTAAATTATAAAAGCAAATTGGGGTTTACAAAGCCTATGAGATCCTGAAGACAGGTTCCCTTTTTTTGGTCTTTATATTTTCAGTATTTTTTCCACCTATGTAGGCGCTAGTACAATAATTCATCAGTTATTTTAATATGAATAAAAGGCAGAAATATGCAACAATGTACAATATATTTTGCATTTTCACACAGTTTGTAGCCAAATCAAATGTGTATGTCCAAATCAAATATCTTAGTTTTCTAAATGTAAGCTCCAATCATGTTTAAGTTTTTAATATTTTTGCTTGGTTTATTATGGGAAATTGGTATATCATATCTCCGTGTTACAGTTACTGCTGAAAAAGGTATAAAAACCATAGTCTACAATTCTTTCATTGTGTATAAAGAGGAATTCTACCACTTTGCAGTCCAGTCAACTCTCTATGCAATTCCAGAAGTGTTCTCCTGTGTCTTGAAAGGCATTATCTGACTGGTATAATGAATAAACAAGCTAAGAGCTGCTTTCCAGTCTCTGCCCACTCGGGAGAATAGCTGTTCAAATTAGATGTGATTTTCTAAATGTGGATATGTTCAACAAAGCAAGAAGCTTTTATCGTTAAATAGAAGAAACCCCATGAGGTAACATAAATCATTATACCAAACAGTATTGAAATACCATGATAATTATTGTGATATGTTGCATTGTCTCGAAATTCACATATAATTTCAATCCAATGGACAAACTGCAACAACTACAAAAATGAAAATGAAAGCCAGACAGTTTGCATTTGGAATTGAATTTATGGTAGTTATTTGGCATAATTTAGAATCATTGCATAGTAAATGTTACATGTATGCTTATCTGAGCACACATTTATATATGGTGAAATACATAAAAAGTATAAATAAACCAAATGATAAATGTTATCTTTCTTAACTCATTTTATACATTCCATCAAAAACATGTAAGTGCCAGTTCACACAACTGTCTTTTGTTCTGTTTTTGATTAGTTATCATGAGCCAAAATCATTACTGGAGACAAATCAGGAATAAGGTATGTAAACAAGTATTGCACCTGTTTTGGTTGTTATTAACCTCAGTTAGTATTAGTTCCCAATAAATGGTTGACAGTGCTCTCTATGTGTGCTGCTGTGAATATAGAAGTCTCACAGCATAGAATACTGAGGTACAAGATCTCCCCTGATCTCTATCAGTCCTTCTATCCCAATCTATGATGCTGCAGAACTTTTTCTTTCTGCACATGGAGCTGTGTTATAGACTTCTCTTCATTCTGCCACCCCAACTTTCTACTACTTTATGAATGAGCCATTAACCCTTAGTGCACACACTGCAAAGACTATACACTGCATGTGAATGTTTCGCTGCTGGTCTCTACTACTTATGATATGCTCCATGCTCCTCTTGTATTGAAATCTGCCATGGTAGTCACCATATAGATCCATGTACACTATGCAGTTCAGTAGAAAATAACTTAATGGGAAACACAAGGCATCATGAGCTGTGAGCTGGCTAAATTTTATTCAGCTTCAGGACAGATACACAAAGAGTCCAGCTACTTCACTGTACCTGAGGATTTCTGACAAGTAGCTTTATAACAGGAAAACCAAAAATCTGAAAAACAATGGACAGCATTCTTTTGTTTTAAAAGGGGAATCACATATTTCCTAAAAAATCTTTATAGTATCGGAGTAAGGTTTAAAATAATAAAAATAAAATGTATCATTTATTTATACAAATGATATGTTATATATTTTACCTTGTGTCTTATATGTGGCTATAATTGTTTACTGTAATTATTATAGGAAGTCTACTACTATAACAAGTGTTAACTTACAATTGCTACTACTGTACTAAGTCCCTCACAGTGATTACAAACATAGCTTCATCAGAAGTAAAGACTAGAGATGAGCGAACATGCTCGTCCGAGCTTGATGCTCGGTCGAGCATTAGGGTACTCGAAACTGCTCGTTGCTCGGACGAATACTTCGCCCGCTCGAGAAAATGGCAGCTCCCGCCGTTTTGCTTTTTGGCGGCCAGAAACAGAGCCAATCACAAGCCAGGAGACTCTGCACTCCACCCAGCATGACGTGGTACCCTTACACGTCGATAGCAGTGGTTGGCTGGCCAGATCAGGTGACCCTGGGATAGACTAGCCGCTGCCCGCGCTGCTCGGATCATTCTGTGTCTGGATGCCGCTAGGGAGAGAGCTGCTGCTGGTCAGGGAAAGCGTTAGGGTGTTCTATTAGCTTACTGTTAGGCAGGAGTGATTCTCAAAGAACCCAACAGCCCTTCTTAGGGCTACAATAACGTTCTACTTTTTTTATTTTAATTTGCATCTAGTACCATTTTGTGAGGAATTAGCAGGGGGACTTGCTACCGTTGTGTTTAGCTCTTAGTGGCACACATATCCATAGCAAAGACCGAAGTGGGAAAATTTAGTAGGGGTTGGATTTCAATTAGGCACTAACTCAGTGTCATCTCATCTGGCATAGTAGTGTGCTTTGATACTTGGCTAGAAAATAGCCATAGGAGAATACAAAGAGCTTACTTACGCATACAGTAGCGTTCTATATATTTGATTTCTGGTTGATCTGCTGGTGGCTGTACTTTCTGCAGTGCATGTACTAGCCAATTCTGAGCAATTTGTAGTGAGACTTGCGACCGCTGTGTTCTGCGCTTAGTGACGCACATATCCATAGCAAAGACCGAAGTGGGAAAATTTAGTAGGGGTTGGATTTCAATTAGGCACTAACTCAGTGTCATCTCATCTGGCATAGTAGTGTGCTTTGATACTTGGCTAGAAAATAGCCATAGGAGAATACAAAGAGCTTACTTACGCATACAGTAGCGTTCTATATATTTGATTTCTGGTTGATCTGCTGGTGGCTGTACTTTCTGCAGTGCATGTACTAGCCAATTCTGAGCAATTTGTAGTGAGACTTGCGACCGCTGTGTTCTGCGCTTAGTGACGCACATATCCATAGCAAAGACCGAAGTGGGAAAATTTAGTAGGGGTTGGATTTCAATTAGGCACTAACTCAGTGTCATCTCATCTGGCATAGTAGTGTGCTTTGATACTTGGCTAGAAAATAGCCATAGGAGAATACAAAGAGCTTACTTACGCATACAGTAGCGTTCTATATATTTGATTTCTGGTTGATCTGCTGGTGGCTGTACTTTCTGCAGTGCATGTACTAGCCAATTCTGAGCAATTTGTAGTGAGACTTGCGACCGCTGTGTTCTGCGCTTAGTGACGCACATATCCATAGCAAAGACCGAAGTGGGAAAATTTAGTAGGGGTTGGATTTCAATTAGGCACTAACTCAGTGTCATCTCATCTGGCATAGTAGTGTGCTTTGATACTTGGCTAGAAAATAGCCATAGGAGAATACAAAGAGCTTACTTACGCATACAGTAGCGTTCTGTATATTTGATTTCTGGTTGATCTGCTGGTGGCTGTACTTTCTGCAGTGCATGTACTAGCCAATTCTGAGCAATTTGTAATGAGACTTGCGACCGCTGTGTTCTGCGCTTAGTGACGCACATATCCATAGCAAAGACCGAAGTGGGAAAATTTAGTAGGGGTTGGATTTCAATTAGGCACTAACTCAGTGTCATCTCATCTGGCATAGTAGTGTGCTTTGATACTTGGCTAGAAAATAGCCATAGGAGAATACAAAGAGCTTACTTACGCATACAGTAGCGTTCTATATATTTGATTTCTGGTTGATCTGCTGGTGGCTGTACTTTCTGCAGTGCATGTACTAGCCAATTCTGAGCAATTTGTAGTGAGACTTGCGACCGCTGTGTTCTGCGCTTAGTGACGCACATATCCATAGCAAAGACCGAAGTGGGAAAATTTAGTAGGGGTTGGATTTCAATTAGGCACTAACTCAGTGTCATCTCATCTGGCATAGTAGTGTGCTTTGATACTTGGCTAGAAAATAGCCATAGGAGAATACAAAGAGCTTACTTACGCCTACAGTAGCGTTCTATATATTTGATTTCTGGTTGATCTGCTGGTGGCTGTACTTTCTGCAGTGCATGTACTAGCCAATTCTGAGCAATTTGTAGTGAGACTTGCGACCGCTGTGTTCTGCGCTTAGTGACGCACATATCCATAGCATAGACCGAAGTGGGAAAATTTAGTAGGGGTTGGATTTCAATTAGGCACTAACTCAGTGTCATCTCATCTGGCATAGTAGTGTGCTTTGATACTTGGCTAGAAAATAGCCATAGCAATAGGATAGCATTGTTTGGTTTTAAAAACTCAAAAAAAAACAAAAAACACAAAAAAAAACAAAAAACACAAAAAAAAACAAAAAAAAGTTAAAAAAAAAATAAAGTTATAACTCTCATTTTAAAAATGTTTAACCCGAGGGCTAGGGGTAGAGGACGAGGGCGGGGACGTGGGCGTCCAACTACTGCAGGGGTCAGAGGCCGTGGTCCTGGGCGGGGTGAGACACCACCCGCTGATGAGGGAGCAGGGGAACGCCGCAGAGCTACACTCCCTAGGTTCATGTCTGAAGTTACTGGGACTCGTGGTAGAGCACTGTTGAGGCCAGAACAGTGCGAACAGGTGATGTCGTGGATTGCTGACAATGCTTCGAGCAATTTGTCCACCGCCAGTCAGTCTTCCACGCAGTCCACCCATGTCACCGAAATCGCCACTCCTCCAGCTCCTGCACCTCAGCCTCCTCCCCCCCAGTCTGCCCCCTCCCAGGAAAATTTGGCATTTGAACCGGCATACTCTGAGGAACTGTTTTCTGGACCCTTCCCACAGTCACAAACCACTTGTCCGGTTGCTGCTGAGCTATTTTCCGATGCCCAGGTTTTCCACCAGTCACAGTCTGTGGGTGATGATGACCTTCTTGACGTAGTGGAAGTGTGTAAAGAGGTGTCCGACGATGAGGAGACACGGTTGTCAGACAGTGGGGAAGTTGTTGTCAGGGCAGGAAGTCCGAGGGGGGAGCAGACTGAGGGATCGGAGGATGATGAGGTGACAGACCCAAGCTGGGTTGAGAGGCCGGGTGAACACAGTGCTTCTGAGACGGAGGAGAGTCCTCGACCAGAACAGGTTGGAAGAGGCAGTGGTGGGGCCAGACGGAGAGGCAGGGCCAGAGCTGGTGCATCAGCGCCAAATGTGTCAACTAGTGAAGCTCCCGTGGCGAGGGCTCTTGCGGCGAGGGCTAGATCTTCAGAAGTCTGGAGGTTCTTTAAGGAAACACCGGATGACCGACGGACTGTGGTGTGCAACATTTGCCAAACCAGGCTCAGCAGGGGTTCCACCACTACTAGCTTAACTACCACCAGTATGCGCAGGCATATGAATGCTAAACACCCCACTCAGTGGCAACAAGCCCGTTCACCTCCGGCCGTGCACACCACTGCTCCTTCCCCTGTGTCAGCTGCTAGTCAGCCCCCTGCCCAGGACCCTGCCACAAAAACCCCATCGTCGCCTCCACGATCCTCCACAGCATCCACCAGCGTTCAGCTCTCCATACCCCAGACGCTGGAGCGGAAACGCAAATATAGTGCAACCCACCCGCACGCCCAAGCCCTTAATGTGCACATTTCCAGATTGCTAAGCCTGGAGATGCTGCCCTATAGGCTAGTAGAGACCGAGGCCTTTCACAGCCTCATGGCGGCGGCCGCCCCTCGGTATTCGGTCCCCAGCCGCCACTACTTTTCCCGATGTGCCGTCCCAGCCCTGCACCAGCACGTGTCAGACAACATAATCCGTGCCCTGACCAACGCCGTTTCTGACAAGGTCCACCTGACCACGGACACGTGGACGAGTGCTGCCGGGCAGGGCCACTATATATCTCTGACGGCACATTGGGTTAACTTGGTGGAGGCTGGGACCGAGTCTGACCCTGGGGCTGCTCATATACTGCCGACGCCGAGGATTGCGGGGCCTACCTCGGTCCAGGTGTTTCAGGCCTACTATGCCTCCTCCTCCTCCCACCCCTCCTCCACCTCCTCCTCCGAACTACCATCCGTGGGCACGGCGCCATCAGTCGGTAGCTCTAGGCACAGCAGCAGTGCCGTCGCTAAGCGACAGCAGGCGGTGCTCAAACTGCTGAGCCTAGGCGACAAAAGGCACACCGCCCAAGAGCTATTACAGGGCATCACGGCGCAGACTGATCTGTGGCTGGCACCGCTGAACCTCAAGCCGGGAATGGTTGTGTGTGACAACGGCCGTAACCTGGTGGCGGCTCTGCAACTCGGCAGACTGACACATGTGCCATGCCTGGCCCATGTGTTAAATCTGATAGTTCAGCGTTTCCTCAAGACATACCCCAATCTGTCTGATTTGCTCACGAAGGTGCGCCGCATCTGTGCGCATTTCAGGAAGTCCAGCCCAGATGCTGCCACTCTCAGGGCAGCGCAGCGCCGCCTCCAACTGCCCGCTCACCGACTGTTGTGCGACGTGCCCACGAGGTGGAATTCAACACTGACCATGTTATCCAGAGTTTACCAGCAGCGCAGAGCGATTGTAGACTGACAGATGTCAACTTCCACCAGAACTGGTAGTCAGGTCAGTCAGCTTCCTCAAGTCTACAATGAGGAGTGGACGTGGATGTCTGATATCTGTCAGGTGCTGAGTAACTTTGAGGAGTCAACACAGATGGTCAGTGGCGATGCCGCCATCATCAGCCTCACCATCCCGCTGCTTGGCCTGTTGAAAAACTCTCTGGTCAGCATGAAGTCGGAAGCTTTGCGCTCGTCACAAGAGACAGGGGAAGAATATTCCCTTGTTGATAGCCAAAGCACCCTCAGGTCTGTTTCTCAGCGCATATCGGAGGAGGTGGAGGTGGAGGAGGATGAGGAGGAAGAGGAGGAGAATGTTGGCGAGACACAAGAGGGGACCATTGTTGAGTCCTTTACTGTTCAGCGTGTATGGGCAGAAGAAGAGGAGTTGGAGGAGTTGGAGGAGGAGGAAATGGACAGTCAGGCCAGTGAGGGGAGTGAATTCTTACGCGTTGGTACTCTGGCGCATATGGCAGATTTCATGCTAGGCTGCCTATCCCGTGACCCTCGCGTTCAAAGAATTTATTCCAGCACCGATTACTGGGTGTTCACTCTCCTGGACCCACGGTACAAGCAAAATCTTTCCACTCTCATCCCTGCAGAGGAAAGGAGTGTGAGAATGCATGAATACCAGCAGGCCCTGGTGCACAAGCTGAAACAGTATTTCCCTTCTGACAGCGCTAGCGGCAGAGTGCGTAGTTCTGCGGGACAAGTAGCGAGGGAGAGTAGGCGAGCAGGCAGCTTGTCCAGCACTGGCAAGGGTACGCTTTACAAGGCTTTTGCCAGCTTTATGTCACCCCAGCAAGACACTGTCACCTGTCCCCAGTCTCGGCAGAGTAGGGCTGATCTTTACAGAAAGATGGTGAGGGAGTACGTAGCTGACCATACCATCGTCCTAAATGATCACACAGCTCCCTACAACTACTGGGTTTCAAAGCTGGACATGTGGCACGAACTGGCGCTGTACGCCTTGGAGGTTCTTGCCTGCCCTGCCGCTAGCGTCTTGTCCGAGCGGGTTTTCAGTGCAGCTGGTGGCATCATCACCGATAAGCGTACACGCCTGTCGACTGACAGCGCTGACAGGCTGACGCTTATTAAAATGAATAAAGGCTGGATTTCTCAGAATTTCCAATCTCCACCAGGTGAAGGAAGCTCAACCTGAATAATTGATCCACTCCTCCTCCTCCTCATTTTCCTCCTTCTCCTCCTCTTTGTACAGTAAAGCAGAGGAAAATGGCTATTTTTTGACAGGGCCCACTGGCTCTTGCTATAGTACTTCATGCATTTAATTTTTCTGGAGGGCCACCTACCCGGTCCTCTGTTTGAAACAATTTTTGTGAGTGCCACATACAGGCACTCAATCTATTCCATTTTACTGCAGGGCCACCTACCTGCTCCTCTGGTTTGAAACATTTTTGGGACTGCCACATACAGGCACTCAATCTATTCCATTTTACTGGAGGGCCACCTACCTGCTCCTCTGGTTTGAAAAATGTTTGGGACTGCCACATACAGGCACTCAATCTATTCCATTTTACTGCAGGGCCACCTACCTGCTCCTCTGGTTTGAAACATTTTTGGGACTGCCACATACAGGCACTCAGTCTATTCCATTTTACTGGAGGGCCACCTACCTGCTCCTCTGGTTTGAAAAATGTTTGGGACTGCCACATACAGGCACTCAATCTATTCCATTTTACTGCAGGGCCACCTACCTGCTCCTCTGGTTTGAAACATTTTTGGGACTGCCACATACAGGCACTCAATCTATTCCATTTTACTGGAGGGCCACCTACCTGCTCCTCTGGTTTGAAACATTTTTGGGACTGCCACATACAGGCACTCAATCTATTCCATTTTACTGCAGGGCCACCTACCTGCTCCTCTGGTTTGAAACATTTTTGGGACTGCCACATACAGGCACTCAATCTATTCCATTTTACTGGAGGGCCACCTACCTGCTCCTCTGGTTTGAAACATTTTTGGGACTGCCACATACAGGCACTCAATCTATTCCATTTTACTGCAGGGCCACCTACCTGCTCCTCTGGTTTGAAACATTTTTGGGACTGCCACATACAGGCACTCAATCTATTCCATTTTACTGGAGGGCCACCTACCTGCTCCTCTGGTTTGAAACATTTTTGGGACTGCCACATACAGGCACTCAATCTATTCCATTTTACTGCAGGGCCACCTACCTGCTCCTCTGGTTTGAAACATTTTTGGGACTGCCACATACAGGCACTCAATCTATTCCATTTTACTGGAGGGCCACCTACCTGCTCCTCTGGTTTGAAACATTTTTGGGACTGCCACATACAGGCACTCAATCTATTCCATTTTACTGCAGGGCCACCTACCTGCTCCTCTGGTTTGAAACATTTTTGGGACTGCCACATACAGGCACTCAATCTATTCCATTTTACTGGAGGGCCACCTACCTGCTCCTCTGGTTTGAAAAATTTTTGGGACTGCCACATACAGGCACTCAATCTATTCCATTTTACTGCAGGGCCACCTACCTGCTCCTCTGGTTTGAAAAATGTTTGGGACTGCCACATACAGGCACTATCCAAATTAAATTGTCTCCATAGCAGCCTCCACACGTTGTCTCCATTGCTACCTCCAAAAGTCGTCCATATAGCTGCCTCCATACATCGTCCCTTTATCAAACGAGGTGTGTCAGGCAGAAATTTGGGTTGTTTTCATGGATTCCACATCAAAGTTGTTAACTTTGTCGCCACCCTGCTGTGTTATCCACAAAATATACTTGCAAACTTTTACCATTTAGGGATATTATTTCAGCGCTTCTTGCGCATCTGTTTACATTCCCCTCACCCGCCATATCCTAAACTTATAAGAACGCTACTACACTTGATCTTATACAAAAGGTTCTTAGAAGTGCTGTTTGGGGAGTAGCCTAGAGACAGGGGCTTGGATTGGCAAAAGCTCGCCTGGCTGCAGAGCGCCAGCTCCATCCCAAGATCCAACTAACATAGTTGCAGCACCTTTAATCTACTACTAGTTCACTGCCTCCATAATAATAATAATAATAATCTTTATTTATATAGCGTCATCATATTCTGTAGCGCTTTACAAATCATAGGAAACAAATACAAATGTAATGTAACAGAGCACAACATTTGTATGGAACAACAGGAGTGAGGTCCCTGCTCGCCAGAGCTTACGGTTTATGAAGATGATGGGGTAACACGAGGTAAAAGAATATTTAATGGTCAAGCCATTCTTCTTAGGGAATAGAAAAAAATATAATAAATGGAATTGCTGTCGCTTGAACCACTCAGCCGTCATCTTATATACCAGGTCCAGGGTGAATGGGACTGCAGAGAAGTCTGGTGCCTGTTGGTTGCTGGATAACAGATGGGAGGACGACACAGGACGGGTTAGTAGAAGAGTTAAAACTTCATGCAGTTAATGAGTGTTATAGGCTTGCCTAAAGAAATGGGTTTTAAGAGCACGTTTGAAACTTTGGAGGTTAGGTATTAGTCTGATAGTCCGGAGCAGAGCATTCCATAGAATTGGTGCAGCTCTAGAGAAGTCTTGGAGACGCGAGTGGGAGGTCCGCACTAGGGTAGAGGTTAATCTAAGATCACTGGCGGATCTAAGAGCACGGGTTGGGCGATAGACTGAGATAAGAGAGGAGAGGTAGGGGGGTGCAGCATTATACAGAGCTTTATGGATGAGGGTTATTATTATTTTAAACTGTATTCGAAAGGAGACTGGCAGCCAGTGCAGCGACTGGCATGAACTGTAAGCATACATGGTCCCCTTATCAAACGAGCTGTGTCAGGCAGAATTTTGGGTTGTTTTCATGGCTTCCATGTTAACTTTGTCGCCACCCTGCTGTGTAATCCACAAAATATACTGGCAAACTTTTATCATGTACCGATATTATTTGAGCGCTTCTTGCTCACCTCCTTTGGTTCCTCTCTGACACCCATTGGTTTGAAGCCTGAGTCCAATTAGGGTATGTCGCCATGCCACTCTCTAGCCTGCTGCCGCTGCCTCTGCCTCTGCATGCCGTCCCCTATAGTGTCAGGGTCAATTATTGGATGTTTTACATGCTATCTAGCTTCATTCTGTCACTCTGTCATGGCCATGCTGTTGCCCATAATTTTGGCATAATGGTGCGATTAAGCAGCCTCAGAGGCATCCATGCATGCTGCCCCTGCTGTTTCCTGTCCATTTCCGTGGTGTTTCCATCCTTTTCTGAGGTTCCCAGGTGTTTGGCCAAGCTTCCCTGTGCAGAGCCTTGGTCCCCTTGAAAAATGCTCGAGTCTCCCATTGACTTCAATGGGGTTCGTTATTCGAGACGAGCACTCGAGCATCGGGAAAAGTTCGTCTCGAATAACGAGTACCCGAGCATTTTAGTGTTCGCTCATCTCTAGTAAAGACACATTACTGAGAACATTGTGGATAGTGCAAGATGTCCCTGCTTCCCCTGTAAATCAGCAGCACAAAACTGTAATGCTGCTGCTGTTCCACCAGAAAATTGTGTATCACTGTGATGCAAAGAGTTTTGTCCTTGTTACTGTGCTCCATCCATGAAATCTGACCCCATCACCCATTTTCACAGACTACAGTCAAGTGGAGTCAGCCTAATGCACCTTTTAAAACTGAATACAGTGTGAATGTGTCTTGCTTTTTAAAACCAGTTTTTCTCTGGATGCTTTTGTGGGTTTTTATATTACTTGGTGCAAGTAATAAGTCTCCCTCAAAGCAGCATGCTACACAACATCCCGCCACAACACACTATAAAATGAAAAAAAAATTGTAACTGTTTAGAGACAAAAAAAAGTGCAGAACATTAATACCGTAAGTCAAATTTGTAAAATGACACAAATAATGTTTGAGTTCTTAATAAATACCAAATAGGTAAAATACTGTAGGCAAGACGATGAATGCTGAAGGAAGGATAGACATCAAAAAAGTAACATAACTTTCTATGATGAACAGACAAACTCTAAGTTCAGCTCCGGGGTTTGGGTGCATCCCGAGTCACCTGGACATATTGCAGATTTGGTGATTGACGCCCCGTCCATCTAGCCATGACTATGATTACCCAGATGCATCCCCCTGGCCAATTACAGCCATGCCAAAGAAAAAAGCACAGATCCGCTCTAACCGCATGTGCTCCACTCCAGGAGACACCATCCACTCTCTGCAGTATACAGGTAACAAAAGGAAATAGGGTCAGAACCTCACTTCCAATGCACATGGAATGTTCTTTATTCAACCATGATAAAAAGCATAGTAAAAATATGTCTACATATAGCAAGGACACGGCAAGAAATACCATTTTACATGGTTCTTCTTGTCATCCTATGCATACTTTGCATACTTTTCAACTTATTGGACTTAATCAGGAAAAGCACACACCTGTCTGTAGAAGACCTCACATCTCACAGTGCATGTCATAGCACATGAGAGGGTTAAGGAACTGAGGAGCTCAGCTCAGAGACAGAATTGTGGCAAGCCACAGATCTGGCCAATGTTACAAAAGAAATTCTGAAGCACTCAAGGCTCCCAAGATCACTGTGGCTGAGCTCCAGAGATGCAGTACGGAGAAGAGAGAAAGTTCCACAACGTCAAATATCACTGCACCACTCCACCAGTTGGGGCTTTAGGGCATGTATCTCAGAAACATCTCTAGAATCTGTCCATTTCACAGAACGGAAAGCTCCAAAATGCTGATTGCCACTCAAATTCACTCTCAACTAGACTTCTGCAACTCCCTACTAATCTGTCTTTAACTCACTAAATGCTTTCCACTCCGATCTATTCTTAAAGCACCTGGCAGGCTTGTTATTCAGACCAAACACTACACGGATGCCTCCAGTCTGTGCCAGTCATTGCACTTCTCCTTACGAATACAGTTTAAAATAATCAACCTCATCCATGAAGCTCTGCATGCAGCTGCACCTTGCTATCTCTTCTATCTTATCTCAGTCTATCACCCAACCCATTCTCATCGACCTGCTAGTAATCGATTATTCTCTAATTCTCTATTCTCTTCTTAATTAAAACCTCTCAAGCACATCTCCAGGAATTCTGCCGAACTGCACCAATTCTCTGGAATACCCTTCCCTGGACTATTAGACTAATACCCAATCTCTAAAGCTTCAAAAGTGTATAAAATGGCAGCTGATGGCTGGTTCAAGCAGCAGCACCTTTATTTATTAAATTATTTTATTCTGTACCCTTTTAAAGAATGGTTGAACGGTAATAAAAGGTCTTTTACCTCTTATGTCATCTATTCATCCTCATAGACCGTAAGCTCTTTCAAGCAGGACCCTCATTCCTACTGTTGCATATGACTATGTTTGTACTCTGTAATGTCTTATTTAATTTGCGTAAGTCCCTAGGAGTTGTAAAGTGCTACAGAATATGATGGCGCTAAATAAATAAAGATTTTGCTGTATATATAAAAAGTTTGCAAAACAACACATGAAGGACTCCCAGACTATGAGAAATAAGATTATCTGCTCTGATGAGATGAAGATGGAGTAGAGAAATCCAGCCACTGTTCATCACCTGCCAAAAAAAGATGAATGCAGCCAGGTACAGAGATATCCTGGATGAAAACCTCTTCCAGAGTGCTCTGGATCTCAGACTGGGTCAGAGGTTTACCTTCCAACAAAGCAGTGGCTTCAACAACAACTCTCTGACCATTCTTGACTGGTCCTGCCGCAGCCCTGACCTAAACCCAATTGAGCATCTCTGGAGGGATTTGAAAATGGCTGTCCACCAATGTTCACCATCCAACCTGAGGGAACTGTAATGGATGGCAGAGGATGGCAGAGGATCCCCAAATCCAGGTGTGAAAAACTTACTGCATCATTCCCAAGAAGACTCATTGCTGTACTAACTCAGATGGTACTTCTACACAATACTAAGCAAAGGGACTGAATACTTCTGAGCATGTGATATTTCAGTTTTTCTTGTTTAATAAATTAGGAAAAATATCTACATTTCAGTTTTTTCTGTCAAGATGGGGTGCAAAGTGTACATTAAATAGCAAAAAAAGAAGTTTTTTGATCTTACCAATTGGCTTCATTGAAACAAAGAGAGAACAATTTAAAAGGGTCTAAATACTTGGACTGACCAAAGTACAGTCCAAAACAGGTCTTGTCTGCATTTATTCCAGTAACAAGTAGTATGTATATGTATAAAAGTTGTGTATATACTGCATGCGTTATAATATGATATATATACTAAATATAGGGCCATGTCCAGCAAAGAAGAAAGTTAAAAGACATCTACAATCAAAATAAAGCATGATAAACCAGGGACACATACTTATAGATACCAGCATTGCGACAGTGGTAATATTCTTATATTTTCTATCCATGCCATTCTTCCTTATAAAATCAACTTATAAAATTATGCTAATGAGTCCGAAGGGCTCTGGGGGTGGACCAGAGCCCATCACTGCTCTGGCTTCATAGACTGTTAGATTGTCTCCCCCTCCCCCTTGCTCCTTCATCACTTCCCCTGATGAACTCTTACTGCAGAAGAGGAAGTTTCAGCACACAGTGGGAGGTGAAAGTGCTCCCTCACAGTGTAACAGCCTGTAAAGCTTCAGCACAGATGCTGTGTTGAAATATCCCCAGGAACCCATATGGCTCATTAGCATCATTTTAGAATTTTATTTTTGCAGGAAGGAGGCCATGAATAACAGAAGATAAGAAGATGACCACAGTCACGGTGCCTGGATCTATGAGTACGTGTCCCTGGTTTATCATGCTTAGTTTTTTATAATAGATTTCCTTTGAGGAACCACTGCCTGTAGTTTTACATGACAACCTATATCAAACAGCTTTGATATTAAATGCAAATAGGTGTGGAACCATGTGTATGGTTTCCATCTCCCCTATTGGTTATATGGATTATAGCTTTCTATTTACTTGTACAGCTCAGTTATTTGGAATGGCTTTTTCCCCTTGAATATCTGTAAACTGGATCTGTCATTCTAAACATTGTGTCAAATGGCAGGAATCATGTTTTAGAGTAGCACGAGACCAGCTAATCAATATATACTGTGGTATTGTGGAAAAATGTCTAAATGTCAAGGGAAGGCTCAGCCATTAACAGACTTCCTCTTATTACGCTTATACAGGTCAAAAAACAGAGTGCTAAGTTAATTGGCTTCCTGTCATGCACATCTCCAGACTAGTATAGGAAATAATGTGACTATAGCAAACAAAAGGGTTGAAAGTAAATATCTCCAGTGTTTCATAAAATATTGGTGGTATGAAGTATATATGTACATATATATATATATATATATATATATATATATATATATATATATATGGGACACCAATGTCTTGTACCCCTATGTATATCAAAGCTTTCGGAGATCTCCCCATTTACCTCGATTTTTGATCGTGGCCTATTATATAAAATCTGGACCCATCTAATGAATCCCTGGCCGAAACCAAAGTTTTTCATGATCGCCCATAAGTAATTCCACTCAACGCTGTCAAATGCTTTGACAGTGTCGAGGGCCACCACAGCTCTATCTCGTCCCTCCTCTTGTGTATATCTCTGGATATTAAACATGACTCTCCGCAAATTCATGGAGGTAGATTTTCCAGGCATAAAACCATTTTGATCATCTGATATAATGGATGTTATAATTTTTTTAAGGCGCTCGGCTAAGATATTTGCTATTATTTTATTATCAAGGTTTATCAAGGAAATTGGACGATATGAGCCTGGATCTAATGGAACTTTATCCTGTTTTTTAATTAAGACAATCAAGGCCTCAGACCTGGACTGTGGCATCTCCCCTGTTTTAAAAATGTCCTGTATTACCTGATATAGATAGGGAGTAATTAAATCTCTATATTTTATATAAATTTCCGCAGGGAGCCCATCTAATCCCGTGACTTTTTCAGTTATCATGTTATTTATGGCCCATTTTATTTCTTCTTTTGTTATGGGTAGTTCCATGAATTGTTATTCTTCTATTTTAAGTTTGGGTAATTTAATTTTTTGAAGGTACTCTTCTAGACCCCCTGGGGGGTATGTTGCTTTTGTATAGTATAACTCTGTATAAAAATCCAAAAAAAGATACTATTTCCTTCATTATCTGAGGCTATATTATTATTCGGGCCTTTTATAGCTGATATGTAAGAAACTTAATTTTGATTTTTAACAAGTGCGGCCAAGATCTTCCCTGACCTACTACCTTCCATGTAGATCTTATCATTAATTTTTGTGTTGGTCTTTTCTGCTCTTTGTTGTATTTCTATTTCATAGATAGCAATAGCTTCTTCCCATTTCGACCTATTTATTTTGCTAGGGTTATTAAGATAGCTTTGTTCCCTCCCCATTACCATTTTCCTTGCATCTTCTATCCGTGCTAGTCTTCTACCCATCATAATTTTACCCTGTTGTTTCATTAATCCTCTAAGAAAACATTTAAATGTGACCATATGACCCCCCAACTAGCCCCAGTGCTATTAATTTCAAAAAACCCTTGGATTTTATTATGGATAAAACTGTGATCCGTGATTGAGTTAATAATGTGAGGGTGAACCCTATTTCTTATCCTTTTTGGCCTATCTACCTCCATTTGTGTGTGTATTGGAAGGTGGTCTGACCCTTGCGCCATCTGTGATTTTTTTCACATGTGGTAAAATAAGGTCATTGCCCAATACATAGTCAATCCATGAAAATACTTGGTGCGTTTTGGAGTGACATGAAAAAACTTTGTCGTCTGGATTTCTATCCCTCCATTTATCTATCCATCCAACCTCTCTTGTGAATTTATGTGATATTGTGTCCCCACTTGACTCACCTAACTTACCTACCCTAAGTCTATTCGATTTTTCGCACATTACCATATTCAAATCACCCAGTAAGAGCATCGGGCACCTAGCAAATTTTGTGCAAAAGTTATTGGGGGTCATTTACTAAGGGCCCGATTCGCGTTTTCCCAACGTGTTACCCGAATATTTCCGATTTGCGCCGATTTTCCCTGAATTGCCCCTGGATTTTGGCGCACGCGATCGGATTGTGGCGCATCGGCGCTGGCATGCACGCGACGGAAATCGGGGGTGTGGCCGAACGGTAACCCGACGGATTCGGAAAAACCTCCGCATTTAAAAAAAAAATTGGTCGCACGGGCCATACTCACATGCACCACGATGAAGACGATGAACTCCGGGGCACCTCGGCGGACTTCGGCGCAGCAGTGCCACCTGGTGGAGATCAGGCGCAGGACCTTTATGAATCGCCGGAAGACCCGAACGCTCGCCAGAGAAGCCGCCGCTGGAACGCGAATGGACCGGGTAAGTAAATGTGCCCCATTAAGTTTAATCAACACTTCCAATGAGGAGGGAGGAGGAATATATATTCCTGCAATAATTTATTTAACTCCATATAGGGTACAGTATATAAACACATATTTGCCATTGTCATCTATCCATTTTTCGTGAATCTTAATTTTGATGTTTTAATTTTGATGTTTGATTGCTATCCCAATCCATCTTTTTATTATAGTTTTAATCATTTCCGCTCTAAGGTGTGTCTCCTGTAGACATATTGTTGCTGGCAATGATTGTTTCAACATATCAAAAATAGCTACCCTTTTTAATCTTGTACCAAGCCCCATAACATTGCATGAGATGAAATTAATTATTGTCATTTACCTTTTTGGGCAACATTCATTTTCATCCATAATAATACCATAGAAAGATAATGAATTATCCATAATGAAATCAGGTACAAATAAGACACAGATAAAAATAAACAATCCTGCCTCCATATCCTGCCACTTGAAGTATATTAACCCCTTCCCGCCGCGGCCCTTTTTCGATTTTGCGTTTTCATTTTTCACTCCCCACATTCAAAAATCTGTAACTTTTTTATTTTTCCATGTACAGAGCTGTGTGATAGCTCATTTTCTGCGTAACAAATTACACTTCAAAATGGTGGTATTTAATATTTCATGCCATGTACCGGGAAGCAGGAAAAAAATTCCAAATGCAGTGAAATTGGTAAAAAAACGCATTTGTGCCGTATTCTTGTGGGCTTGGATTTTACGGATTTCACTCTGCACCCCAAATGACATGTCTACTTTATTCTTTGGGTCGGTACGATTACGGGGATACCAAATTTGTATAGGTTTTATAATGTTTTCATACATTTAAAAAAATTAAAACCTCCTGTACAAAATTTTTTGGGGGAATTTTGCCATCTTCTGGGGCTAATAACTTTTTCATACTTTGGTGTATGGAGCTGTGGGTGGTGTCGTTTTTTGCGGATTTTGATGACGTTTACAATGTTATCATTTTTAGGACTGTACGACCTTTTGATCACTTTTTATAGAATTTTTAAAAAAAATTTAAATGGCAAAAAGGTGCCATTTTCGACTTTGGGCGCGATTTTCCGTTACGGGGTTAAACGCAGTGAAAAACCGTTATCATATTTTGATAGAACGGGCATTTTCGGACGCAGCAATACCTAATGTGTTTATGATTTTTACTGTTTATTTATATTTATATCAATTCTAGGGAAAGGGGGGTGATATGAATTTTTAGGTTTTTTTATTATAATTTTTTTATTTTAACTTTTTTTTTATTTTGATTTTTACTATTTTTCAGACTCCCTAGGGTACTTTAACCCTAGGTTGTCTGATCGATCCTATCATATACTGCCATACTACAGTATGGCAGTATATGGGGATTTTACTACTCATACATTACCATGTGCTGACAGCACATGGTAATGAATGGGTTAATCCGAAGTAGCTTCGGGTCTTCGTGAGACCCGAAGTTACCATGGTGACGGATCGCCGCTCCCCGATGACGTCACGGGGAGCGACGATCCACGGACGCGAGCCCTCTCCATGCACCGGGACCCAGCACGCGCCGTACTAGTCGAGAAGGGGTTAATACATGAAATAAAGATTGTATAGTATATACTTTTATAAGAAAGAACGGTGAAACTCCCTTTTTTTCTTGGTAGTATACAGGTATTGTTGAAATTGTCATTTACACTTTAAGTATTGGACAAACAAGGGCCTCAGTATAAACGAGCCATTCATCAATAAGTAAATATACAGGAGTGCCCCCTGTAATTCCAACACTTTCCATACATGTAGCCTTAAGACCATAAAAGACAAGACTTGTCATTTGTGAACACAGACATGTGGATTCATGGGTGGAGATAAAAGAACAACACAATTTAGATATTTAAAGGGGTTGTCCGAGTTCTTGAAAAAAACTAAAAGTGGCCGGAAGAGGGCTGCTTAAAAAAAATAAATTCTTACTTACCTTCCGGTGCCCTCCGGTATCCAGCGCTGCTGTCACTCCGGTCCGGGCACCATGTAAACAAACATGTCCGCCGGAGCAGCGCTGGACTCAGCTTCCGGCCGGACCCGACAACCTTCCGGCCCCCATACACAATGCTGTGTACAAGGATGGATAGGCGTGGCCGGAGGGCACCGGAAGGTAAGTAGGACTTTATTTCTTTTAAGCAGCCCTCTCCCGGCCACTTTTAGTTTTTTTCAAGAACTCGGACAACCCCTTTAATTGCCTTAAGGACACACTAGACAGGTGGCATTTACTATACAGTTCAATAGGCGAGCTATATCTCTTGGCCAAACTAGAAACAATACCTTTGTGCTAGCAGGATGCAACAAATTCCTAAAAGGGATCCTTCTAAGAAAGTTATGACTAGCAAGTTTTAAGTTGTTAGTTGCTAGTTGGGGACTTTCTGTAATACCTCAAAAAATGAATCAGCTATCATATCTATTTAGCACCAGAGTAGCTGGGGTTGTTTAAGTGGTTGAACTGCGACATCAAAGAACAGCAGAGACCCATGGGCTTGATATTATCCTTTCTGCCTGCATGTTAGTGAACACATTAGACCGTCCATGGCAAGCCCTGTCTCTTATTGCTGCATGTAAAAAGAGTGTTTTCATAGCCAGCATATTTACAGGTTGTTTATCTGGTCTTTTGTTAAGGTCTCTATTTTTCCAATATTTCACACTATATAACATATATCTAAATGTCAAATATTTTGATTATTGGCTGCAATATTAGCCTTACATTTTACCGTGTGTATACATTTTTTTTTTTTTTTATGTCTTTTATAGTGTCAATATTTTACTATATTAATTATTTTTTAATGAAATAATGCGACTGAGTAATACATAAAAAATATAAAATAATGAACTAGAAATAGGCCTCGGACAAATCTCCATTTTTGTGTAACTTATAAACTTTTATATATTTCCTTGCCAATATGTCACATTGTTGTTAAACATCACCAACTGTAAATAAGTTTAGGGCTTTGTGACCCAACTCCCACAAGAAAACTGTGGTTATAATGGATTTTTTCAGTATTCAGTAATCATGATTATAAACAGAATATAGTATTAAATCATTGTATAGTTATCCCCAGACTTCACCCATCAAGGGATCAAAATCACTTAACTGTATTATTCAATTTGTTGCCTAACACACACACAAAAAAAAAAAGTTTTGAAGCAATATACAAGTTCCTGATGAAAATTGCAGGAATAAATTAATTGAACACTTTACATTCATTTACACTGCAAGATGCTTCAACGATTAATAGCATTATCATATGCTCCAGTAGTTTGTATAAAACATGTATGAATAATAATATATATTTATATAGTGCCATCATATTCCATAGTGCTTTATAAATCATAGGGAAAATATACAAACAAAATTAGGCATTACAGAGTACAAACAGTCATGTGAAACTATAGGAATGAGGGCCCTGCTCCCAAGAGCTTACAGTCTATGATCTGTTGTCACATTTTGACCTGCACTTTGTGGCAATAAAATACAAAAATAAAAGTTAATCCTACAATGTTGGGATTTCAACATGCTACATAAGGATTGTAAAGATTGTAAGCTTATAAGACTTTCATCATAATGGCAATAGGAGTTTAAAGGATATCTACCATTTGAGTCAAGCATGATAAACCACTTATTCATAGATCCAGACTCTGCGACCTTCTTATAATTGTTATCCATCTCCAACTTCCTTCTAAAATCAATTTATAAAATTATGCTAATGAGTTTTACAGGCTATTACACTGTTTTACTGTCACAAAAAGTGATTTAAAAGTTTTAAGTTAAATATAATATTATAGAAAGGATATTTCATAACCTACCTGACAGCACTGATAGCTTATTGGTGAAAATGCTGGTAACAGGTTCCTTTTAACAGTACCCATTCTTGCTGGATATTGAATGCTTGTATCTGGAACTGAGCTTCTCAGAGTGCAGTTGCATTCTTGCATGTATAATGTCTGATGGCTGGGGACATGTTCATACATGTTCATAGCAGCTGGACACCATTTCTAAAACCTGCATGTTTCCCATATGTCTATACTTGTTGGTTAATAAGTGTCTATGTTATGAATTTCCTTACCATTTATTGCATTACCACCTGATTTTAGACTTTACCATGAGGTTTTCTGAGATGTATTAAAACCTGAATATTTTTGCCTAAATATTAAATAACACTTCACATAATCTTTTCTCAATACTAAAGAAAATCTACCATCAAAATTGAGCATGATAAACAAGGGACAATTACACATAAATCCGGGTACCGTTACTGCGGAAATCTTCTTATATTTGTAATCCATGGCCTCCCCCCTTTTAAAATCAACTTTAAAATGTATGCTAATGTTTCCAGAGCACCTCTGTGATATCTTTTCACTTATTATTACAATGAGCAGAACAGGTCTCCCCTCCCACCATACTTCCTGCTGCTGATGCTGCAAGATCACACAGGTAGAGGGAGTAGGGAGAGAGCAGGAAGAGGGGGAGGCATTTTCTGCTCATTGTAACAACCCTTGACACTGCACCATTGAGGGGCTCTGGAAACAGCCTAAATTACATTGATTTTAGAAAGCAGGAGGCCATGGATAATAAACACAAGAAAAATTACCACAGTCACTGTGCCTGGATTGATGAGTAAGTGCCCCTGGTTTATCCATGCTTGATTTTAATGGTGGATTTCCTTTTAAAAAAATGGTAAATTTTGGTTTGTGGGCAGTGTTATATCAATATTTTGTTTTGCGAAATCATATTTTTTTAGTATTATTTCTTATTATTATTTTATTTGTTGTATAATCTTTCAATTATGAATATTATTTGAAAAATTTCATGAACAGTGTAGATCCTAGTTATGCTTCTGATAGCAACTGTTACCATGGAAAATGTAAGAAAGCATCTGAAAAGACAATATATTGTAGTTAATACCACTTATATTAAACAATGAACTTTAGTCTTTTACATTTGCTAATAAGAAATAATAGATCACCGTTAATTATAGACATGAGCGGATATAAGTAACCTTATTATATTAATTTCACTTTCACATTTCTTTGTTAGGTATCTATTAAGGTTTCCATTTACAGGAAATATTCCCACAGTTTTATGTTAAGTGAATTCATTGTGCTTTTATTCCCTTTAGTTAATTTCATCTTTGATCGGCTGTGATCAGCATTTCTTTTTATAAGTTTCAGGCAAGTGAAAGTTGCCCATAAAGTATTAATGTTATTAACATCTCTATCATGTATTCCTGGTTACCAAAGAATCAAAGTTATTATACCATTAGCTGTATCGCCATACAATTATACTATTTTTTTCAGCCATAAATAGTAACATACATCTGAAACATAATTTGTGTAAGTTTATACTTATACTGTAAATTTACTACTTTCAATATAAAATGTCAAATTGAAATGGTGGCTATGATGCGGTGAAATCCATACTCTTTTTTTTTCTGTCATTGCACATTGCTAAAATGTATATAAATAAATACATATATAAGTCAAATACTTAAAGACTAACTATTTCTGTCACCACTGCCTGTCGGAGCAGCTCACATGGATTCCATCCAAGCTTTTTGTTAATTAATATATTAATAATTCTTAAATCATATGTTTTTATTATGTATATGAGTCTGGGCATATGAAGAGAGAAAGTGATGTCACCCCTGTTACTCCCCCCTCTCTCCCCTTCTCATGTCTGTCTAGTGTATGTGCTTTATCAGCTACACAAGTAGTATATAGGAGTAACAGCATGTCAGGCTCTTACAACTGCTACAGGTGTATAGGAGTGTCTCATACACAGATACTGCAGGGAGCATGGCAGCCAGCACCAGATAGAACATAGAGGAGCCAGCACCAGGAGTGTCACATCATTATACAAAATGCAGTAATGTCTATAGGAGGATCTCATACACACATGCTGCAGGGGTCTTGGCTGCCAGAACCAGAATGCACACAGAGGAGCCAGCACGAGGAGTGTCACATTATTATACAAGCTGTCAGTCATGTGTATAGGAGTATCTTTTTTATTTATCATTTTCCTATCAGTCTAGCTTCTTTTTTAGCTTGTTTCTAATTTAACATTGGTGTTTTTCCCTTGTGTTCAACTTGACCTGTGCTTGGACCTTGCCAGCATGTTTGCCTGGCGTGGAGGCAAATTTTTGCACAAACGGGTCTGGTTTCTTTCAATTGAGATCGTCAGCTGAGACTAGGAAAGTTTTTTGCATTTTTTTTCAATCTTTTAATAAATCCCAACTAGAGAATTTAAATAACATGCACGGAAACTTCTGGAAAACAAGGATAAATAAATTACAAATTGAAGTGCAAAGTCAGAAGTGCCACAAGAAATTAGCATATTTCTCATTGCTCAAAATTTTGTAAATTATTTTAATCTAACATATCTGCCAAAAGTTTTTACAACTTTGACTGTGCATTCCAAATGATAACATGTCTCCTTAATTTTTTGGGGTCCGTACAATCTCAGGGTTATCAAATCTATATTTAAAAAAATTAAAGCCTTCTGTACCCCAACAAATTTATTTGTTTCACAATCTTCTGGGTTTTTCTAAAGAAATAAAAAGTGTCTATATAGTGATGTAAATTAGGGAGCAATAATCAAAGGCAAGTCCAACCTTCATACAGTTCACAAATAAATATACAAAGATCAAGTTTCTACCTCCAAAAGCAGAGATTCCTAATTTTATACGCTAAGTATACATAAGATAAAGATAAGCCAGTAGGCATCATTGGGCAATGGTGTCTGCTGGCTTATCTTGATCTTAAGTGAAGCGCCATTTAACACTCGACTTGTAAGAATCATAAACATTTTAAAATTACATTTAATCTCTAATGTGTTGCACTATTGGGATCTGTCTCCCTCAGTTCACCCTTTGTGAGAAAACACATCAAGGAAAGTTTGCCAGGTGTATTGCAGCATTTCTTTCTTAGATGGTGTGACCAAGGATTAACAAGATGTTCAAAGGATAAAGAAGGAGATGGTTGTAGCTCTTTCATTGTTTCATTTGAAGCACTGAAAAGTACTGTGGGACATAGTTACTGTATAAAATCTGTGATCTCTGCTTTTGAAGGTAGAAGCTTGATGACCTTGATGATCACTTTTTATTACATTTTTTAAATGTTGCAAAATGGTGAACAAAATGTTGTTTTGGAACATTTGGGTGCTTTATTCAGTTATGAGGTTCAACTCCAGTATAAAGCTTTGGAAGGATCTGTGGATGTAGTAGAGCTGTGTGTGTAAATGTATGGATGAAGCAGAGCTATGTCTGTAAATGTATGGATGAAGCAGAGCTGTGTGTGTAAATGTATGGATTAAGCCGATCTGTGTGTGCTGTGCTTTAGTGCGACCAACAGGGATATTTTAATTGGTTTAAAATATATTTTTCCTTTTTTGGAAGCCTAAATCTGGGGTGCATCCTATAGTAAGAAGTGTCTTATACGGTAATACATTTATTCAGATATTATTTCTATCCTTTTTTCTTGTGGTATGATGGAGCCTTAACTGGTTCGCGACCGCCCGCCGTGTATTCACGGCGGCGGTCGCGTCGCGCTGAATGGAGAGGGCTCACGGGCTGAGCCCTCTCCATAGCCGGTAAGTCTTTGCTGCATATTGCTAGCACCGATCGCGGGTGTTTTTACAGCGTGGGCTGCCGGCAAAGCTGCCGGCAGCCTCAAACAGATAGCGGCGCATGGGCGCCGCCATCTTACCTGGGATCGCCGCTCCCCGTGACGTCATCGGGGGGCGGTGATCCATCTCCATGGTAGCATCGGGTCTTCCGAAGACCCGAGGCTATTTCGTTTTAACCCCTTCATTACAATGTGCTGATAGCACATTGTAATGAATGAGTTAGAAAATCCCCATATACTGCCATACTGTAGTATGGCAGTATATGATAGGATCGATCAGACAACCTAGGGTTAAAGTACCCTAGGGAGTCTGAAAAATAGTATAAATAAAAATAAAAAAAAGTTTAAAAAAAAAAAATTATAATAAAAAAACCTAAAATTTCAAATCACCCCCCTTTCCCTAGAACTGACATAAATATAAATAAACAGTAAAAATCATAAACACATCAGGTATCGACGCGTCCGAAAATGCCCGATCTATCAAAATATGATAGCGGTTTTTCAATGCGTTTAACCCCGTAACGGAAAATAGCGCCCAAAGTCGAAAATGGCACTTTTTTGCCATTTTGAAAAATCTAAAAAAATCCATAAAAAGTGATCAAAAGGTCGTACAGTCCTAAAAATGATATCATTGAAAATATTATCAAATTTCGCAAAAAATGACACCACCCACAGCTCCGTACACCAAAGTATAAAAAAGTTATTAGCGCCAGAAGTTGGCAAAATCAAAAAAATTATTTTTGTACAGGAGGTTTTAATTTTTGTAAATGTATGAAAACATTATAAAACCTATACAAATTTGGTATCCCCTTAATCGTACCGACCCAAAGAATAAAGTAGACATGTCATTTGGGGCGCTCAGTGAAAGACGTAATATCCAAGCCCACAAGAAAATGGCGCAAATGCGTTTTTTCACCATCTTCATTGCATTTGGAATTTTTTTACCGCTTCTGAGTACATGGCATGGAATATTTAATACCATCATTATGAAGTGCAATTTGTTACGCAGAAAACAAGCCATCACCCAGCTCTTTACGTGTAAAAATAAAAAAGTTATAGATTTTTGAAGGTGGGGAGTGAAAAATGGACATGAAAAAACAGGAAAGGGCCCGGTCCTTAACCGGTTAATATTACACCTCAAAAAATAAAATGTATCACTTCCTATGTAGTTTTATATTGGCTTTAATCAGTTGCTGGGCCTTTTGTTGGACATTTATACATTTTGGCGCAGGATACTTGTTTTTTGGCATGCAATTTGTGCTTTAATTTTCACTGGGTTGTTAGATTGTGGCGCAAGGGGTTAATGAATTGGTGCAGGACCAAAATAGGTTAGAACTGTCTCCACATTCATGATGGTGAAATACATTGCTGTATTAGCAGCTCTAATTGTGTGCCAAAGCAAAGTTCCCAAGTGGCACCCAAATCGTCCCGCCCAAAAAAAGGATAGTTTGAGTGTCAGAAAAGCACCAATATTGAGGCACTGAAATTTAATAAATATGGGGCAATAGGCGCAGCAAGGGAAAAAAAATGTGTCAGTTTTCTATCTGAAAGTCAATAATGAATGCCTCCCAATATGTTTTTAACTTACATTTGTATGTTTCCTTTGTATCTAAAAACAACACCGCAAAAAAAAAATTAAAAAAGAAAAGAAAACAAGAACAAAATGTTTCACATTCTCACTGGGATTTAGGTTTACTATTGATCTTTATCCTGCAAACAATATTGCACCAGTTTGAGAATGTTTTAATTCGAAAAGAAATATTGAAATATTGACAGAACAAATACATCAGTGTGCAATTAACACAGAACTGATAAACATGGCACTTTAATTAAAATCAATGCAGCTTGGTTGGTAATAACATCAGCTGTCAATGATTCTGATGGAATTGTGTTTTTTGTAGAACCCGTTCTGTTCTATGCAAGATGCCAAAATAACAAATAACAATGCATTCAGGAGAACAGAAAAAAAACTATTATATATACACATCTTAATAAATTATATCAATGTATAATTATATGATATATTTGTATATATGTATACTGTACGTAGACACAGTGGCAAACTCGTGATTTAAACTGGCCTTTAATGTGGCCCCATTTATAGGTGGATTTAACGTGATTTAACTTCTATAATACTGCCCCTATGTATAAGAATATAACTCTTATAATACTGCTTCTTATGTACAATAATATAACTACTATAATACTGCCCCTATGTACAAGAATATAACTACTATAATACTGCCCCCTATGTACAAGAATATAATTCCTATACAGGCAGTCCCCGGGTTACGTACAAGATAGGTTCTGTAGGTTTGTTTTTAAGTTGAGTTTGTATGTAAGTTTATTATAGCTGTTTATTATAGCGTTGGACTAAAGTACAGCAAATTACCAAAATCCAGAGGTCAGTTTGTAACTAGGGGTCGTATGTAAGTCAGGTGTTCTTAAGAAGGGGACCGCCTGTAATAAAAATTCATGGAATAGCTCAGCATCAGTATTGAAAGTCTTTATTTCATTTACATTAAAAAGTGCATAGCATCATGCTTGAAAATGCCTTTGATGATAAGGTGAAACGTTGCAATTCTATGGTGGAATAAAATCACTATTTTGGCTTATACGGAGTGCTGCTTCTTCGTCTGACTAAGCAACAAAAGACATGTATAACACAATTGAGCTGCATAGCACAATGGTAGAGAACTGGTTAGTAAGGCCAAGGAACGCTGGTTCAAATCCTGACACTACAGACAGATAATAGGGGTCATTTACTAAGGGCCCGAATCGTGTTTTTCCGGCGGGTTACCCGAATTTTTCAGTTTTGCAACGATTTTCCCTGAATTGCTCCGGGATTTTGGCGCACGCGATCAGATTGTGACGCATCGGCGCTAGCGTGCATGTGACAGAAATCAGAATCTGACAGATTCGGAAAAACCACCGCATTTAAAAAAAAAAAAAGTGCCGCTTGACACGCGCTTACCTGCACCCAGTCTGGCTTGGTGAACTTTAGTGCACTCCGATGAAATTCAGCGCAGCAGAGACACCTGGTGGACATCGGGGGAACTACCTTAGTGAATCGCCAGAAGACCCGATTCCTCCACACAGAACGCGCCTCTGCATCGCGAATGGCCCGGTTAAGTAAATCTGCCCCAATGTCTTTATCCGGGAGGGAGGCTGTGAGGGAATAGAATCCATTTTATATTGTGTTCTCCCTCTATGTGTCTTTTTCTTTGGCTCTATTGATAGAAAAGACCCCTATGTACCATCCCCCCGTGTATACAGATTATCTTTCAGAGGCTATTGGAATGTGGGTATGGTCAGTAGGTTCCTTTGTCTCAAGAACCTATAAAAACTGTCTGCAACCTAAATAAATTGGAATTTTCTCAAACATGTGAAGGTCTGAGTGATTCACCGAGCAGCTCGTACTATACAATGATTTGGAACCACATATCACATTGAGATAAAGGGAGATTTCCCTGACAAAACTTGGCGCTCGAACAGCGCCTACCGGAGAATTTAGGGATCATCCTTTCAGGACAGACAGACCATGCAGCTACACAAAAAGGTAAGAAGCTTTTTCTTACAATTTGCTCTGTCTCTCCTTGATTGGATTGTTCCACGTCTGGTGAGTTGCATGCCTATATTGCCCAGTCCAAAGAATCTTGTTAGTTTATTTGAAAACTCCATGTGATGTGTGGTAGTGTATATGGGTATTGTGTGAGTTGAACATGTGTGTTTGATAGCGCTATTGTGATACTGTACTGTACTGGTTTTAATAACATTCTAGAATCGCTCCTACCTAAAGAGTCACCTAGAAGAGCAGTTTTTGGATCGTAATTCGCTTGAGACAAAGTAGACTGAGTTTGGACAGTCGGACTTTATAAATTAATTTTGTGTGGTAGGATCCAGAGCTGCTTCAAGGAAGGGGACTGTAGTCATTTTTTGACGGGCAAACGGGTTAGGAAAAAATTACTAAATTAAATAAAAGTGGTTAAAACTGCCCTATGGAAGAGTGACTGCGAGTGTGTGCCGGCACTAGAGATATATAGAAAATTGTGGGAAAAATTGCTAGGTAGGTAAGAGGCAATTCAGAGGGAAACCAGTACTATGGATCTTGAATGAGAAAGAGGCTGTTAAAGGATGTCAGAGAATGTTGGAAAAGGACAAGTATATCAAAAGATGGTTGTTTGTATGTTGGTAAATGGAAAGGTTCTTAAAAGAACAAAGGCTGGTTGCATAATAATGATATGCTGGAAATTGCAAGTGGATAGAAGAAAGTTACAGAGGAAGTGACCAGAGGAGGTTATAAAGAAACAGCCATAGGAAATTGTGTGTTGTATGAGTGTTATGACGATGACGGACAAAAACGTTGGACAGACAAAAGACAAAGACAACATTCAGGAAAGGTTCTGCCTCCACCCTAAAATGGTGGATGAATTGATGTATGGAAACAAAGAAACAGACTGGCGGGAGACATGTGCATGCAATGTGGCACCTACACCCAACCCCCACACTGGAATATATCTGGTCAGGACTGGATTAGAAAAAGTGCGGGCTCTGCACAGAACAAAGACATTGGGGCACATTTACTAAGGGTCCGCAGCCGCAAATCCGTCTGGTTTTTCCCGAATATTTCCGCTTTGCGCTGTAGTTCACTGGATTGTGGCGCACGCAATCGATTTTTGGCGCAATCTCGCCGACTTTCACGCGACAGAAATCGGGGGGCGTGGTCACCAGCCAACCCGAAGGATTCGGAAAAACCGCGGAATTTAAAAAGCCATTTGTGTCGCAAGATCAAGCACTCACATACACCAGAAAAAAGCAGGTGAACTCCGGCGGACCTCGGCGCAGCAGCGACACCTGGTGAATATCGGCGCACGGACCTTAGTGAATCCCGGCAGAACCCGAATCAGCGCCGGAGAACCCGCCGCTGGATCACGACTGGACCGGGTAAGTAAATGTGCCCCATAGTCTTCAGATGTTTCTCCTGTAGGGGGCAGTAGACCAGTGGTATGGGGAATAATGCATTGCCTAAAGATCTTTGGATTTGCATCTCACAGTCCGCTTAGCTGTATTTAGCTGTATTTAGCTGTATTGCTGTAACTATAAAGGACAACTAAGATATAGTACCCAGGGAATAAATGTAGGAGACTGTGCCTGCTTATCTAAGAGTCACCTCTCAGAACTACAAAGTCCAAAAACCCGGGTAGTAACATATTTGTTACAGATTTTGGACTTCTGTGGGGAGAGCTCCTGGACGGTTGTGCAGTCCCAATTGGATTCCCTGAGCTGACCCTTGCCAGATACTGTAGGTGTTCTATGAGTTTATTCCATTATACAGTCCTGCAGATTATGGCAAAGATATAAATATGTGTTTTGCCTATATGACGTGTAGTGCTAATGGTATTTCATCAGAGTTACCAGATGTGAGGAAAGTCCAGCACACAATTGTGGACATTGTTCATTGCAGGCTTGGACTTGATAAATCTTGTGATTTATGTTTAAAAACATCAGACATGTAGTGTAAAACTTTATAATACACCTAAAAGTTTGAAGGGTGTGGTCAAAAGTTTTTGCAATTTGTGTAGGATGATGGAGTGAACTTAGATGTTACAAATGGTGTGTTGGATTCCTTCTTTGTTCTCCTGCTATGCTGGGGCACGTAGTACTACAGACACCACAGGGAGAAGGAGGGGGCTGCCTCCCCCCCTTGTCTCAGTGAACACAGAAGGGGGGGGGGACAAGTGTTGGAATGTTAAGAGAAGAAAGGAACAATGAGAATGTGTGTTCATTACTGAGGATTGATAACCCTCATTCCCCCAAGCAGATTTTGGGGTTGATTCGGTGCAACATCTGTAATTTTAATGTTTTAACCAGGAGTAAAAGCTCCCTATGATCCCATACTATTAGTCCTATTCAGCAGCTATGACTGAGATTATTATTAGGAGCTTTTTAGGCAGAAGTTATAACACTCCTAGAAGCCTCCTACGTCACTGGCTCTAGTGATGCTTCTGCTCAGTAACACTGTCCCCCAGTATGTGCCCCCGGTATGACTGTATTTGTATGCTGTGTGTCTCCTATTATACAGCATTGATACATCGGCATTGGTCCCAAAACTGTGTTTTTCTGGAATATATTGCTCACTTTCTATTGTTCTCATTTAAGTTTAAGCCAAGCACCTCAGAGGAGAGGAAACAGGAAGCTCTGCTGATTGTGTGTCACATGACAACCTGGATCCTTCTTGGTTTTGTATCCTACTGCTGCCTACGTATAAAAAGCTTTTGTAGTAGTTTTGGACTATCCTGTTACTATTTCACCTCTTCATAACTAGAAACCTTGATTATAATGTGCCCTCTTTATGATGTATTACATTGAATCCAGCTCCACTACTTTCGCTAGATTCAGAGGGGGGAGACATGAGGTAGACGGCTTGTATTTAAAATTTTCTATTATCTTAATGATTAATGAACCAGTTACCTTTTAATATGTCAAAACTGAATATATCATTAATCTGCATTTTGAGTTTTTTGAAGATTGCTTTAGAAACCAGGAATGAGGTTAATTCTACATCAGATGTGCAGTGGTCACACAACATGAGGTAATAGCAGCAGAACCACTCCTGACCTACCTGTCTGTACAGGAGGCGGAGGTGAAGGCACTGATGGAGGGGTGTAAAGTGGCAGAGGGTAAGAATGTGAGTCTTTTGGGATTCCTTATGATTCCTGACATGATCTAGTAAGTTTATCAACAACTATGAGACTTTGAAATAGCTGATAGAGGCCTTAGTGTTACAATGAAGGTCCATCCTAGAAGGTAAAACCTATAAAGCTATAACACATGAAGTGGCCATACTGGTTACTAGAAAGCCTAGGGGATAGGAGCCTGGATCAGTACAGTCCGTAACCCTCGCTGGCCCAGTAGGGTTATCTATACTCCTATCTTTATAGAAACAGGCTTCACAGGTGAGGAAGCAAGACTGGAGTAACACTGGGACCCCATGGATGGAGAGTGGACTATGACAAAAAGGTGACAAGCAATGTCTGCCAAGGGCCCTTTACCCTATGATGGTTAAGTGCACCCACAGGGTGAGACACCAGTCTAAGACTCTATATGCTCCATGGTGGATAAGTATAAGATGAGTATCACTTAGATTCACTTTTGCTACTGTCCATTTACACAAGTATGTGTTTATATGCTAAGTACAATGAAGGGAGAGTAGTGAAAACCCTCATATATACACTCCGAAGCCGCTTTACCCCTTCCAGAGGTTGCAGATTGGCTAAGTACAGCTACCAAAGGTAAGTAGCTACGAACATGTGCTTGTGTGTGTGGACCTCTATTCTGGGTAATCTGAACCCTATCCTGTAACTAAAGCAACTGTAAAGACCACAGCCAGGGATCAAGGAATATGTTAGTCCACTTATTCTAGAGACTAAAGTAATAATCCATATTGGGGCAGTAATATAGTTGATGAGAGCTCTAGGGATTAAAAAGGCTTTTCACCTACTGAGGTTGTTTTTAGAATTGCCCCATAGATGAACATATACTTCCCTAAGGTTGTTCAGAGGTGTCATGGAGAATTGGTGGGATGTCTAAAACCAAGTATCTGTTTCAGTTCCAGAACCTAAAGTAGCTAGAGCAGAGGACCTGCACCCAGGTGATGAGATGGTCCTGATGTGACACCTGAGAGTCTTTTGAAGGGTCATCCCAAGTACCTCTGACACATCAGCGTGTAGAAACTACAACGAGACAGCGACAGATGAAGAAGAATGGTGCTGGACCCAGAGACTGTTGAACATGAATCTGTGTAGCTCGATGCTGCTATGGACATCATCACTCCTACCACTCCTACTACAGTGTGTGCGCCGCGTACCATGTCTAAGTACTCAGTACTCAGGGGTTGGTAGGCTGACATGTATAAGAATATACACCAATAGGATGTAGAGATTCTACCCTTTACAATGGATTTACATGAATTGTGTTGTCATATAATGTTCAGGATGCTCAGGAGGGAAGCAGGTGAAGGGTTAGATAAGTCCTGGATGTGTGATTAGCATATGTCAATGCACCATCTGAGCAGTACCTGAAATTATTCACAAAAGGGAGGAATTGTGAGGGAATAGAATCCATTTTCTATTGTGCTCTCCCTCTATATGTCTTATTCTTTGGTTCTATTGATAGAAAAGACCCCTATGTACCATCCCCTCGTGTACACAGATCATCTTTCAGAGGCTATTGGAATGTGGGTATGGTCAGTAGGTTCCTTTGTCTCAAGAACCTATAAAAACTGTCTGCAACCTAAATAAATTGGAATTCTCTCAAACATGTGAAGGTCTGAGTGATTCACCGAGCAGCTCGTACTATATAATGATTTGGAACCACATATCACATCGAGCTAAAGGGAGATTTCCCTGACAAAACATATAGAAGAGCTGACTCTGTGTGTGTTATAGGTAAGTTAGAAAAGTTAAGAGTGTCATTGGGGGACATGTATCAAAGTTTTGTCTCTCTGTGGGGAATTTTTGAGATATTTGGCAGCTCTTTTAAGCGCCTTATGTATGATCATGTCTTTTTACTTGTGGTACACATTTAGTTTTTACTTTCCTAACAGGCGCAAATTTTGGCTTGTTTTTGAAACTTTTTGTTGCAAATGTCTCAAATCCACATGGACACAAGCCATGTGAGGGGTTATATGCAGAAGTGGACACAAACCATGTGAGGGGGTTATATGCAGGAGTGGACACAAACCATGTGAGGGGGTTATATGCAGGAGTGGACACAAGCCATGTGAGGGGGTTATATACAGGAGTGGACACTGCTGTTAATTTGGGATTTGACGCTGTGTCCAGCATTTTAAGCACTCTATTCACACACCAGGGAGATGATGACATAGGAGGCTGCGATCACACATGGTATTAAGGGTGCGGTCACATGTTGCATTTTGATTGCATTTTGAAACCTATTACAACAGTTGAGGAGAGGTGATTTGCTTAATTACATCACTGTTAACATTTCCATTTACAAAATGCATAGTAAATGTGATCTTAACTAGTGATGAGCAAGCACTAAAATGCTCGAGTGTTTGAACTTTTTCCGATGCTCGAGTGCTCGTTCGAATAACGAACCCCATTGAAATCAATGGGAGACTTGAGCATTTTTCAAGGGGACCAATAAAATGTGTCATTTTATTGAGTAATAAGGAAGTCAGTCCTGTTTCTTCATTTTTTTTATTCAATGGAATATTCATGGAACTTCAAAAAGGCGAATGACCCGTGTAAAACATCTGCAATGTGTTCTTCACACATATTGTTCTTCACATACTATTGTGAAGAACACCTTTCTGTACTCATGTCTTCTGATAAGTTAGCAGATGTATGGAAACATCTGCAATGTGTTCCTTGGGCAGTTCCTTAGACCTCATGATTCTCATGTGCTCTGACATGCACTTTTAGCTGTGAGGTCTTATATAGACAGGTGTCTGCCTTTCCTAATTAAGTCCAATGAGTTTAATTATACACAGCTCAAGAACCAGCTAGAGGCAATGGACAGCATGTTAGTTACATATGAAGGTCACAGCAGAGGGTCTGAATACTTATGACCATGTGATAGTTCAGTTTTTCTTGTTTAATAAATTAGCAAAATTATCTACAATTCAGTTTTTTATATCAAAATGGGGTGTAGAGTGTACTTTAATGAGCAAAAACAGAAACTTTCTTGATCTTACCAATTGGCTGCAATAAGCAGCCGTACCCACTGTAAACATATATAGTATACACAAAACATTGAATCATAATCATCACCATTGTTATGATAAAAATCCTTAAATAAAATATAAATTATAAATATAAGATTTAACCTAAATTGTTACCATGGAGCTTTAATAAAAGCCAAAATTCTAACTGTGAAATTAGTTCAATCTTTGTGTTATATTTCAGCCAAACCATATAATTAAAAAAATGTCTCCAGACTTGCAATCTTTTTCATCTTCACTATCAGAAACAGCATGCCACTGATGATTTTCTTTCTTGACAGAAACTCCTCCCTTTCAAGCCTTCAAAGGATTCCTTAAATGTCGGTTGCCAAAAAGTGACACATAAAACACTATGTAAAGTAGAGAAGAAAATATGAAATAGAAATATTATAAAAGAAAATATGATTCATTTATTTAGCGAATGGTATACAACATATAATTAATATCATTAATTTAGTTAATACCAGTATATGTTTTAATTTAATAAATTTATTCAGGGAACTATACAATAATTACTGTTTAAATTCTAATTTGATGGAAATGTACTTATTCTAATTAATGAATTAGAGATCATTGTCATTGTTCTTATTTCTTTTGTAGAGGGTGAGGATATACAATATAGTTTATGTTCAAGTGCATGTTATATATGTATATATTACAATATTTTAAGGGGTCACAGTATATTTTTATATGCAGGGATCACAGTATGGTCATTTGCCTTGGGATAGAAGTATATTAATTAGCAGTTGGACATAGCAGTTATTCAGGTGGAGCAGAAATATCACTTGTAAGTTGTAAGATACCAATTCTGTCTCTGTCAGATCAGTAATATTATTTGTGTTTCACCTAGTAGTTGGCATGATGAAGCGTGTGGTCTTGTAGCAAGGCCAATGAGCCATTGGCTACACCCTTGCATGTTTTATTTAACCCGGTCCCGCTGAGGCCCTTTTTTGTTTTTGTGTTTTAATTTTTCACTCTCCACCTTCAAAAATCTATAACTTTTTCATTTTTCCATGTAAAGAGCTGTGTTATGGCTTGTTTTCTGTGTAATAAATTGCATTTCATAGTGATGTTATTTAATATTGCATGCCGTGTACCGGATGTGGGAAAAAAATTACAAATTCAGTTAAAATGGTGAAAAAACGCATTTGTGCCGTTTTCTTGTGGGGTTGGATTTCCCTGTGCACCCCAAATGACATATCTCACTTTATTCTTTGGGTCAGTACGATTATGGGGATACCCAATTTGTATAGGTCCGGGACCACACCATTCACCACTAGATTTTACATGACAACTTTCCATCATGCAACCCCTAGATCAGTCAGGTTGGTTGGTCTGTACATGCAGAGTGTAATACACTCATCTGTAGCTTTTATGGCTAGAATTTGGCAGCTGGCATTTTTTCCGGCACACCTGCTGTGACATACTGCAATCAGAGCACCCTGAGTGTGCCCTGAACTATTGCTGCTGCTGTCCGAATTTTTTTTGCATTCAGCATATGCAACATCCTCTGTCTATATTCCTATTCCGGATCCTTCCCTTTCATCCCTGTGTGTGTGTGGTGACTATGAGCACACAGTGTTCTTTTTTTGTCACTTTTTTTTCAATTTTGTTCCAGCCAGTACCTCCATGTATGCATCTTGTAAGAACTGGGCAGTATCTCAGCTCATTTTTTGGTACAAGAGTTTTTTTTTATAACTTTTAATCATTTGTGTATGCCTGCCACCTTGCTGTGTGTGTCCTGTGGTGAGGAGGGCCCCTCAAGAAGGCGCCCCAGAAGCACCGCTGTGGACTTTCCCTAACCCACAAGTAATCCTTTTTAGATACCACTTCCTTAAAATTTGTTCAAATTCCTGAATTTGTGGGCAGCTAAGAAATTAATCTTGAAACAGATGCTCTCACAGAAATTTGAGGATCTGATGAATAATTTGTATGCCCAACAATTTCTGGCGAAAAAAACCCTTCATCATTTGATAGCTGCAGTAAAGAGGAAGAAGTTTTGGTGTCTTTTGCTACATGAGAATTGTGAAAAAAAAAAAAAGGCAGTATTGAAGTGGTGATATTTTCTACAATATTCCAATATACCGCACAGGAATGACGCAATTATGCTTTGAGGCTATTATGAAAGTATTGTGCTACAACAGTAATTCACAGTGCACACCTCAAAGGGACCCATCATTTGACCTTCTATATAAAATTAGGCCAATCCTTAACCATTTTGGCACAAAGTTTGTCGAACCATACAGCCCAGAAAAAAATATCTGTGTGGAACAGTCCTTTATAAATGTTAAGGGCAGGTAAAAATTCTACCAGTACCTGCCTAACAAAAGGGCAAGATATGGAATTAAAATGTCTACCCAGAGGTTTATAGTTTATGAGGGAAAGGATGCTTGTATTGACCCCCCAAAATGCCGCTGGTCCGATCTGGTGCACCCAGTGCTGGATAAGGGTTGCCACCTCTACGTGGATAACTATTCTCATTGCTTAATCCCAGGGGTACTGTAGCATGTGACACACTATGCAAAAACCAGAGAGGCCTTACTGGGTACTTTGTTAGGCAGCCACTTAGAAAAGGGGATATTAAAGCGCTCTTGAAAGAAAATATGGCGTTGGTCAAGTATAAGGGCAAGAGGGATGTCTCTATTCTGACCACAATTCATGGAGACTCAAGTACACCCTCCCCCCTGTAAGAGGTACCACCACCGCAGCCCCTAATCAGAATACATCCAGGCCTCCAAAAAGTTAATGTGTGGGGTTGATCAGGTGCTGAAGTTGCATAGTGCCATATGGTAAACAAATATAGAGTTCAAAATGCTGGTAGCGCATTTGTATGGATGAAACTGTACAACTCTTATGTTCTTTTTCAAAATACAGGTCACACCAAATCTTTACTTCATTTTCAGAAGGGACACAAGGCCCAGTACCTCTGATGGCCCCCGTGTTGCACCAGGGAAACCTTTTCCCGGTGAAGTCCCCTAGATGGAAGGCAGAGAAAAAGCTCATAAAAGATACAGAGTCTGTTACAAAAGGGGGAGAAGGAAGGACACTATTTACCACTGTGACAACTGTCCTGAAAATCCTGGCCTCTGCATTAGAGAATGCTTTAGGATATAAAACTGTAATAAAATATTGGGGGTCATTTACTAAGGGCTCGAATTGCGGTTTTTACGACGGGTTATACGAATACTTCCAATTTGCAGCGATTTTCCCTGAATTGCCCCGGGATTTTGGCGCACGTGATCGGATTGTGGCGCATCGGCACCGGCATGCATTTAACGAAAATTGGGGGCGTGGCCGTAGAAAAACCCTACAGATTCGGGACAAACCGCCGCATCTATAAAAAAAAAGTGTTGCTTGACACGCGCTTACTTACCCAGTGTAGGACAGTGAACTTCAGTGCAATCCGACGGAATTCAGCGCAGCAACGACACCTAGTGGACATCGGGCAAACTACCTTAGTCAATCCCGGCTGGACCCGAATCCTCCGCAGAGAACGCGCTGCTGGATCGCGTAAATCTGTCCCATTATATTGTGAAATGTTGATAGAGTTAACAAACTTCCCAAATGTTGTTTTGAATAATTTGGGGGTGCAGTTTCTACAATTGGGTGATTTATGGGGTATTTTCTAAAGTCACTTCTAACTAAATTGATGCCTCCAAAATAGGCTTTGTCGATTTTCATGGAAATCTGAAAATTTGCTGCTAAAGTTATAAGCCTCCCAAAAACCTAAGAATGGAAAGGATGTTTGTAAAATGATGCCAAGTTTAAACAGAAATATGGTAAATATAAGTTATCAAGATATTCTGGGGATATGAATAACTTTCAAAAAAGTAGAACATTTTGAATTTCGAATGCAAAATTTTTGTTCAAAGTTTTCACAAAAATTTCCATTTTTTCATAAATAAACACAAACCATTTTGACCCACTTTTATTAAAGTGTTTGTTCCAGTTTTCGGTCTGACTTTATAGAGAAAAGAATGTATAAACTGCCTGCACATTTGTTTATAAAGTGTCTGCTCCAGTTTTGTGTCACAGCTGCTCTGTGTCTGACAAAACCTTAAAAATAAAATAGCTGTAACACACTTTATGTCAAATAAATGATGTTTTGCAGGGTATAATTCTGGAAATCTTGTCCATCAAGTCATAAGAAAAAAAAAATCTAAATTTTTATCACATGTAGAAATTAAATTGCTTAAATCACCATAAATGGCTATACTTCAGATTTCTACAAGTCCAATCACTTGAATTTTTTTTTGAGTGTTTTTCAATATGAAAACTCCCTTATTAAAGATTCATATTCACAGCTTTTAGAAGTTTATTCTTATGTGTGATTTTTCCACGTACTATACTTAGATGCTATTGATTTACTGTTTTTACAAAATGTTAAATTGCTAACACGCATTCACATAGAATAGTAATTCATGAGGTGTTGTATGATGTTCACTAAGTTAGCTGAAAGGATTACTTTTTTACATTTCTAGTCTTAAAAAATAGGACCTTTCTAGTTTAATCCCTTCCAAAATTACTCATGGTACCATATATACTTGAGTTTAAGCCGAGACCCCTAATTTTAACACAAAAAAACTGGAAAAACCTATTGACTCAAGTATAAGCTGAGGGTGGGAAATGCATTGATCATAGCTCCAGAATATAGCCAACCAGCCCATTTAGAATATAGCCTGCCAGTCCCTGTAGTATATAGTCTGCCAGCCCCTGTAGTATATAGCCTGCCAACCCCTTTAGTATATAGCCTGCCCAGGCCCTGTATTATATAGCCTGCCAGCTCCCTGTAGTATATAGCCAACCAGCCCCCATAGTATATAGCCAGTCAGCCCCATAGTATATAGCCAGATAGCCCCCTGTAGTATATAGACAGCCCACCACCTGTAGTATATAGTAAGCCAGCTCCTGTAGTATATAGCCATCCAGCCCCCTTTAGTATATAGCCTACCAGCCCCTGTAGTATATAGCTAGCCCCTGTAGTACACAGCCAGCCAGCCCCCTGTAGTATATAGACTGCCCACCGCCTGTAGTATATAGCCTGCCAACCACCTGCAGTATATAGCCTGCCAGCCCTGTAGTACATAGCCAGCCCCCTGTAGTATATAGTCTGTCAGTCCCTGTAGCATATAGCTAGCCAGCTCCTGTAGTATACAGCCTGCCAGCCCCTGTAGACTGCCAGCCTCTGCCTACAATATAATGTCTGTAGGAAAAAAACAAAAAGTGTACTAACCTTCTGATGCACCCCGGCAGGTCCTCTTCCATCCATCGCGGCTCTGACATCGGCTCTGTGTCCCCGCACAAAAAAACTCTAACTCGGCTTATGCTCGAGTAAAAAACAAAACAAAAAGTGTACTCACCTTCCAACGCCACCACCAGCAGGTCCTTTTACATACATTGCGGCCCCAGCCTCGGCTCTGTGTCCCGGTCCGTCGCAGGAACCATGACGTCAGCCGTTCACTGACATAATGTGTACCGATGCCGGTGCACATTAGAATGTCAGTGTGCGGCTGACATCACGATGCCTGTGACGGACCGGGACACAGTGCCGATGCTGGGGCCGCAATGTATGTAAAAGGACCTGCTGGGGGGAGGGGGGGTTGGAAGGTGAGGACACTTTTTGTTTTGTTTTTTATTCGAACATAAGCCGAGTTAGAGTTTTTCAGCACACTTTTTTGTGCTGAAAAACTCGGCTTATACTTGAGTATATACGCTATTCAATATTCTCCACATGAATTGTTTACAATCTTTAATTAAGGTGAGCACTAAATGAATTAAGATGAGCATTTGGAACCAGCATTTTGTTCTTACTTTTACTTACCTACTTTTTATGTATTTAAACATTAATATAAAATCCATGATGTTATTGAGGAGCAGATTACAGAAAAATAAGAAGTAAAGGCATAATTCGCCTATGCACTGCGTTTCGAACAATAAAAACTCTTTGTCAAACAACTCTTTGTCGAACACCTCCTTTTCACCTCCCCTTCTATAGTCAGAAGAATATACCAAACATGTAAAATTAATACATACTCACCAAAAAGCAATGTAGAAAAAGAAAACCAACATTTGTGAAATGGCAATCAAAACAAATATCTAAAGAATTTTATGTATTACCAAAATCATACAAAAAAACTAATTAGTCTTGTGTCAAGAAAATGACCTAGACACTGTCGATGCAATGGCTAACAGCTAGTCATCTATGGGTGAGAGAGTGAGACAGACAGACAGACTGACAGTCATACAGACAGAACAGAGTCATCCCCCTATGGGAGATGGTGGGGGTAGAGACAGAGAGACAGGTGACACGTCTTGCTTAGTGCTCCATCCACCCCCCCCATAGCATTCAAATAAACTTTATTATATATAGTGAAATCCTGGGACTGCCCCTCACAATCTACATAAACATGTGACTGATGACACAAGAGAACACATGATGCCATATATGTCATTTACATAAAGCTGATGATAAAGCTCAAATGTGCAGCTAAATATAAAAATAGTCTTTAGTGAGGGGGGTAGTGTCCTTGGATAGTCCAGCTACAGCTGTCATTCACAAAGTTGTACAATGTCTATTCTTGTCAGAGGTCAATGACCTAAGACAGCCTTAAAATGCCAATACTTGTATTCATATAAACTTATTACATTTATTAATTTATTTGCATTCACAACACTGTACAGAAGATCTTTCACAAAAACACGTTAAAAGCACATCCATTTGAACATATTGTAAAAATTACAATTTACCCCGGTCAGACCATTTCTTCAATATACAGACTGTAGACATCTTTGTAAAACATCTTTTCCCTATTAAATATATTCTAGAGGACAAGAGGTCATGGCAAATCATAAAATTGAAAAATTATTAAGTACATCATACAACTTATATCAAATTTATATAGCGAATTAATGTATCTAAATAACAAAGATTGGTATGAAAGGACCAGCCTTAAGTGGAAGGAGGAAATCTTCTTTACTATGGATAGCAAGGAAATACGGTGTAGGATGGTGAAAAGTATGAATATGATAAGTGCAGCTATAAACTAAGAGATATGGAGGGAAAACCAAATTTAAAATAGTCCGCAAAGCATATAGAACCTTTAATGTGGACATACATTTTAAATAACAACCTGAAATCTTGCCTAAAGTATGATAATATAAATGCAAACATCACCCACTGATTTTGGAGCTACCCTTTCATAAGAAGCTACTGGTCAGAGGTATCTGAAAGATACAACAAAAAAAACCTAAAATATATCCTTGTCTTTGTCTGTTCCACTACGATCAAGAAACATATATTGCTGAGGAGATCCATAGGAAATTATTAGCAGCCAAAAAAGTGATCTTGCTACAGTGGCTTGAAAAGAAGTCCCCCAAGAAAGATCAGGCCGATAAACTCTATAAGGCAGGGGTCCCCATACTATGGCCCACGGGCCAAATGCGGCTTGTGGGCCGTTTCTATCCATCCCATTTTGCTTAAAGCGCCAGTGCTGGGCCCCGTCTGTCCAGACAGGAAGCTCTTGCCTGTCACTGTATAGTGACCAGGAAACGGGAGCTTGAGCACTATTATTGCAGGTGGAGCGATGTGACAGGAAGACAACCCCGGCGCACATCGCTCTTTGAACCGGGATGGGGGGCTGCGTGATGCCGTCCCTTCACATCCCTTCCTGTCCGGCACCAGTTTTAAGAAAGAAGATGTGGAAGCCACTGCCAGAGGTGAGTACAGGATTTAAAAAAAAAAAACAGCAGTAAAAAGATTGTGGCAGCTGTGTGCCCTAATATATGAAATAATGAATTATTGGGGCAGCATAGAAAATAGTTAATGGTGAAAGGGCAGCATATGAAATACTTTATGGTGGAGGGTAGCATAGGGAATAATTAATGGTAGAGGGGCAGTATAGAAAATAATTAATGGTGGATGGGCAACATATAAAATAAGTAATGGTGGATGGGCAGCATGAGAAATAATTAATGGTGGAGAGGCAGCATAGGGAATAATTAATGGTGGAGGGGCAGTATATGAAATAATTAATGGTTGAGCAACAGCATAGGAAATAATTAATGGTAGGGGGCATTGGAAATAATTAATTATGCAGGGTCCCAGTATATTTAATAATTAATTCACCCAATTAATTAATTAATTGGGCCAATATATAAAATAGTTCACAAGGGGGTGCAGTATATTAAATAATTAATTGAGGGGGGTCCCATTGTATTACTGATGTGGTCACATGTACTCTGAGGGGGACAATGAATGCCCCCCTATGTAAAAAGTTTGGGGACCCCTGGTATTGGAAGAAATAGAATCCAAAAAGGCCTAAAAATATAACCATCATCAGGGTGCATTAGATAGGTGCCATAGGAATGGTTAGAGGTGGGGATAGGGTAGGGAAAATATGAGCAACATGATATGTATTGCATGTTTTGTCTTTTTCTGCTGCTTTATCTTTTATGACCATGTATGTAATATTAAAAATAAAAAAGTAAAAAAGTGGTTTTAATATATAATTGTGAATTTAATAAAATGTATATTGATTACATTAAAAAGATGAAAACCAACATTTCATCAAACACTAGTTTATACAATCTATGCAACATTTTGCATGTGTTGAGCCACACATCGATAACAATAGTATCTCCAATACTACATGAAAATCATTATATGCACATTTGCAGTAAAGTTTTATAAAGCAATAGATCACTGTGCAGCTAAGGGGGTCTCAAATAGATAAAAACATGATTTAAAGAATATACAAAACACAGAAAGGTGGACTGAATAAAGAAATAATATACACAAACCGAAATAGCTGACATAGCAGGTTTTAATACAGAACTATTATATTACCAATATATTGTCAAGAAGCTGTCAGAAGCTGACCGGCAGACAGCACAACCACAACGAGATTTGGTGCAAGCCGTGCGACTGAGTAAATTGTGATGAACTAACTCTACAACCTCCCTGCTGGCTAAGGACCTGTCTACAGCAGATATAATGCCCTGATAAGGGCCAACCCAATTCCTACTAATGGACCATTAGAGACCCTGATGATGAGAGGGAAAACTTACTTTGTTTGGAAGCTGCTAGATGGTGGGGCGGACAGGTACAAGGAAGTCAAAACACTGAACACAAAAACCGAACACAGGTCAGGAAAAAAGGGGTTGCATCAGGAGAAGAAAGACAGAGGGACAAACAAGCAGTGTCAGACAGAACAAGGTCAAATCCAAGATGGCAGAAAAGCAAAGTATAAAATAGAATGGTCAAATAAATGTAGTAGAGGTTAGATGCATAGAATAGCAAAGCAATAGCAATAACATTAGATACAGACAATGGGGCATATTTACTTAACCGGTCCTGTCGTGATCCCGCAGTGCGTTGTCCCACGAGGATTCGGCTCTGCCGCAATCCCGAGCTCCTGCATCCGTCGCTTCCACACAGAGATGCTTCTACCCGATGCTTGTAAGTGCATGTCTTGCGACACAATTCTAATTGTTAAATGCCGTGTGTTGTCACACAAGTATAAAAAGGTTATTGACCTAAGAATAAGGGAAAAAAAATCTAAAAGATTTTATTTGTTAACCCCTTCCCACTGTTGCTGTTTCCATTTTTTACTCTCCTCATTTAAAAATATATAACTATTTATTTTTTTAATGTACAGAGCTGTAAAAGGCCATGTTTTTAGGGTAACAAATTGTACTTCCTAGTGACAGTATTAATATTTCATGCCGTGTATTGGTAAACTGGAAATCATTAAAAATGCAGTGAAATTGTATAAAAAATTTAATTGCTTCATTTTCTTGTAAACTCAGATTTTTTGCTTTTATTGTACACTACAAATGACACCACCCCTTAATTCTTTGGGTTGGTCGTGTCACAGAGATACCAAATTTGTAGAGATTTTATCATGTTTTAATAGATTTTTTAAAAATGTAAACCCTTTCATTAAAAAAAAAAAATCTTCATTTTGTCATTTTCCCAAAAAAACTTTTTCATACTTCAGTCTATGGAGTTGTTTTTTCAGGATGATCAGACCTTTTTATTGTTACCATTTTGCAGACTGTACAACCTATTGATCGCTTTTTATTAAATCTTAGCATTTTTCAAAATGATGCAAAAGCGGTGATTTGGACATTTGGGTGCTATTTTCTGATTCAGAGTTCACCGAAGTTAATAATAGTTTTTATATTTTGATAGATTGGGACTTTTGGGATGCGTTGATACCTATAATGTTAATGGTTTTGTTTTGTTTATTTTTGATATTATTTCTAGTGAATGTGATTTGAACTTTGATTTTTTTTTTTTTTATTAACTTTTTTTTATAGTTTTTCAGGTCATCCAGTACACTTTAATCCTAGGGTGTCTGATCCCTCCTGCCATATACTGCAGTACTTTATGATTGCAATAAAGCCACTTTTCTGGCATTTCCAGATCGTTACAGGTCTCTGCAAATGAAAGACCCTGGAGTCTCAAGGAGGCTCTTTCCTGTCACAGCAACAAATCATCTATCCTAGTGATGCCACCTAGGTTTCAATGCCCCCAGTATGCCAGCAGCATTTAATGGGTTAACACAAGATGTGTTACCCATGAAAGTTTGCTGCAATATGTCCGTAAGCCCTCTCCATACATATGCCATAATAGTATGACATTTTACGGCAAAGGTTTAAAAGTATTAAATAATAACAAAACTATGGAATAATAAAAATATATATTGATTGTATTCACCCAAAGAATAAATGGTCTGTGTCACTTGCACTGCACAGTAAATAGGAAATTTTGGAAACATGCAGTGAAGGGATTTTACAGTGTGTCATTATTTGGGTAAGTGTGATCATGGAGATACCAAATTAATATAATTTTATTATGTCTTAATACCTTTAAAAAAAATTCAGTTTTTCTCCTTCAAATTCAAATAATTGTATGTTGATTAATTTTCTTATATTTTACATTTTTTGCCACTAGGTATATTTTTATGAATTATTTTTCATTCTATTACACGTCTCTCAGATGCATTTTCAAGAATGATTCTGTTAGCAAGGGGACACTTCCCATTGTAATTAACTCAAGAGATCCTTGATATGCATTATTAGTGCGGCAGCCCTATGTAATTACTGTACTAATGTCAGTGACTGAAATTGTTCTTCACTTATATGGATCCCAGTGCAGCAGTCAATGTTAACATATATTACAAACATTTCTTTTGAAAGAGATATATATGAAGCGATAATGTAAACCTTGAAAGCTATAATTAGTAAGGTAATATAATAGGATGTTTCAAAATGAGATTTAGAACCTTGGATCACTTGTAGGTATTGGATCAGATACTTTAAAATATTTAGAACCTTAAAGGGCACCTACCACCACGAATCTACCTATAAAGGTAGATCGGGTGGTAGGTGGGTGTATGGGACGTGAGGATAGCCCTTTTTAGAGCTAATCCTCACGTCCCCGCTAGCGTAGCATAAACTTTATTGCCCTAATATGTAAATTTTATTAAGCGGCTACTGGGGCGTGGAGTAGCCGGACACGAGGCTACACGGCGCGGCTACTCCACGCCCCAGTAGCCGCTTTCCCCCGCCTACCCTGTGATCTTCGGCGCGCAGCTCCTGGCAGCTGCGCGCCCTCGTCCGAGAAGCCGGAGTTCTGCGCATGCGCAGTAACTCCGGCCTCGTTCCCGAGATCGCGCATCCTCGGGCCTGCGCTCTGGTATAGGTATGCAGAGCGCAGGCCCGAGGATGCGCGATCTCGGGAACGAGGCCGGAGTTACTGCGCATGCGCAGAACTCCGGCTTCTCGGACGAGGGCGCGCAGCTGCCAGGAGCTGCGCGCCGAGGATCACAGGGTAGGCGGGGGAAAGCGGCTACTGGGGCGTGGAGTAGCCGCGCCGTGTAGCCTCGTGTCCGGCTACTCCACGCCCCAGTAGCCGCTTAATAAAATTTACATATTAGGGCAATAAAGTTTATGCTACGCTAGCGGGGACGTGAGGATTAGCTCTAAAAAGGGCTACCCTCACGTCCCATACATCCACCTACCACCCGATCTACCTTTATAGGTAGATTCGTGGTGGTAGGTTCCCTCTAATGAACTGATTAATCTACTCATAAACAGTCCAGTCTTGATCAAGCACCGTATCTACTCAAAGACCTTGATTATAGAGCACACACATATCTTACGGAATGCAATAAACTCATTTGATCATGGTAGCATGATCCCCAAACAATGGCTTCTTGCACTACAAATACCCAATGCAAGGATGTAGTCTTGGTCACACAGGGAGATATCTGGGAGCTCAGAGATGCCAAAATCATGCAGTTCATATTATGCTTTACAACTAAAGGTTATAGGAGTCTACAAGTGTTGTTTGGTTGTCTTTGAACATACATCTATCTGCTGTAGATAGGTTGAATTGCTGTTATGATTAGACAAAGGAAATGTCATTTTGCCCAATTCATCTAATTTGATAAATGTGGCAAATGTGTGACCTCTTTAAATTTCACACATTTCCAATATACATAAAACCTTCTACAATGGTTGCTCGGGGTAAACAAAATGAAAACAAGGCACAATGCTTTTCTTGGCATCAACAGGGTTATGCTTTTAGATAACTGTACATTTTTGGTCCAAATATAGATCAACATAAAACCCATGCATAAGCTGATGCGCTTATGATTGTTATAGAATACAATATTCCATAAACGGTGCCCTCAATTTATCTAAAGGACCCCGAAGTGTCACAGAAGCCAAGTTATGGCCTTTCTTTACAGACCTACAAACTGTAAGATTTTTTGTTTATAAGATAGCAATTCCAATACTGGAACTTCCTAAAATCACCTTCAAGACTAGAAAGTTGGATTGTGACTCATTTACTTGATTATCACATTTATTTCTTTTATTTAAGACAAGGATTTGTATTTGGCAAGAAAACTGACTTAAGGGTTGCCTGAGTCATTATAAATCTTTTCCAGCTAATTTTAGTAAAAATGGAAGAACGTGTATAGCACATATTTTTTGTATTTACTTTAAAAAATAATGAAAAACATCATATTAGGAAACATTTTCCTAATCACTAAAAGCATATGGTCTGACTCTAAAATCTATAATATGATATGCAGTATCTTACTGGAAATGTAATTTTATGACATTAACAGAATTTACTGTATTTAAAGGACATCTATAACCACGATGAAGGATTTAGAACCAAGCACACTGACATACTGGTGTGTAATCCCTCTGGCAAGCTCTCTAGGACCTTCTTTAAAAAAAAAAAAAGTTTAAAAAATTTATGCAAATGCAGATCCTTTTGCATAATTTTAAACACCTGTTTTTAAAAAAGAAACAGGGCATTAGAAGCTGAGAAGAAGAGTAGATTCTGCCAGAGGGGGCACACACCAGTATGTCAGTGTGATTGGTTTACAATCCTTGTTAATATCAAGGATTTAAGCTTTATTCTTTGGGTCATAAAAAGTAAAATTTTTCATTTACATAACATTTTCATGCTTTCTAATTTTACAGAATAACAATTAATTTGGGGAAAAAATCCTTTTTTGTTACATAAACATCTTATTTATGTTTCATTCATGGACCGGGTTTAATGCTTTTTTTCGGGATGAGCTATACTTCTACCGTATATACTCGAGTATAAGCCGGCCCGAGTATAAGCCGAGACCCCTAATTTTACCACCAAAAACTGGGAAAACCTATTGACTCGAGTATAAGTCGAGGGTGTAGTATACAGCCAGCCACCATGTAGTATACAGCCAGCCAGCCCCCTGTAGTATACAGGCATCCCCCTGTAGTATACAGCCAGCCAGCCCCCTGTAGTATACAGCCTTCCCTGCCCCAAGTGGTATACAGCCTGCCCTGCACCAAGTGGTATACAGCCTGCAGTGCCCCAAATGCTATACAGCCTACCCCAAGTGGTATACAGCCTGCCTCAAGTGGTATACAGCGTGTCCCAAGTGGTATACAGCCTGCCCCAAGTGGTATACAGCCTGCCCCAAGTGATATACAGCCTTCCAAGCTAATAAAAAAAAATAAACTTAATACTCACCCTCAGACGGTGGCTCCCCGTCCTCGGCGGCAGCTCTCGGTCCTCGGCATCGGCTTCTCTTTTCTTTTTTCACTAGCCGGCAGTCGTGTCCATGCGATCTGCTGGTGGGCGCGCATTACACCGCCGCATCATAGTGTGCGCCCGCCGGCAGATCGCATGGACGCACTCGACTGCCGGCTGGTGAAGAAAGCAGAGAGAAGCGGAAGCCGCCGCTGAGGACCGGGAGCCGCCGCCGAGGATCCGGGTGCCGGAGGGTGAGTATTAATTTTTTTTTTAATTGACTCGTGTATAAGCCGAGGTAAAGTTTTTCAGCACATTTTTTGTGCTGAAAACCTGGCTTATACACGAGTATATATGGTAATTGTTATCATGTTGGAGCATTTTAAATCAATTATTATCACAGATGTTTGGGTGTGTAAAATCTAAATTTCTTTGTAGGGTTTTATTTTTTTCTTTGGTGGTCACCGTGCCAGTTCAGTTATTTTTAGTATATAAATTGTAATGAATGGGGCAATAAAAAATATGTGGTGTTTTATTTTATTTGCTATATTTTTTAGGCCCTCTATGGTTTCTGAATCCTAGGGGGACTGTATTACAGCAGTATCGCAGTATATTGGTAAAAGAAGTGGATCTGTGGCAGGTTCCAAACCTTGGTTGCAACTTACCGCGACTTGACCTAAGCATAAGCATTGCTGTGGAATACTATTACGCCATACAATGTAAAAGGATTTTTGTATAACTGTAGTAAAAAAAGCTTTAGTAAAGCAATATTTTCTTTTGAAATAGCCTTTTCTTCCATTAACTTCTATGTATACACAGTTTTAAAAGCTAATACATTTTCATTTTATCCTCCTTCTTACTCCTGTGAGCTGCTGTAAGCACTGATGAGATGCAAACATATTAAAGGGGTATTCCCACAAAGACAAGTTTCTTACATATATATTTCTTAAATATACTCATGATAGCAAAATAACACATTCTCTAATTCACTGTTTTTAATAAAAATAAAGCATTTCCCAGATATAATACCAACCTGTCTCTATCAGTCCTGGTGTATACAATTACAGTTGCCCCTGGTTTCTGACCCTGGATCTTCTGACTTTAGGGTTGGCAGTTACTTGTCCGACACTGTGGAGCTGAGCTATTCTCTCCTCTCTGCCTCTATCCCCCACCCTTGCATTTCAGGAAGTACTTAAACACACTAACTTCCTGCCGGTACATCATATCTTGAGGAGAGATACAAGCTACAGGCAGATAAGTTCTTTATTCAGGGGAGGGGCATGGGGGCACATCCGATATTCCAGTGTGTTGTGGCAGAGCAGAGATGAGGGAGTTATGTAGAAGAGAATAGAATGCCATTGTGTTTTATGTGCATCTCATAGATCTCATGATCTCTGATCTGTCTCATCTCTCTTTCTATGTGTCAGATACTAGTACAATGTTCAGAAGGTAAATTAAAGTATATTATTAATCTTATACCCTGATAATTGAAGCACATTTTCAGCACACTGTATCTCATAGCACTAGACAGATCAAGTATCTACTTAGAGAGACCACTATAATATAGGCGCTAAAACAACAATAAAACTGAGTAAAATTGTAAATTACAGGGTTAAAAATTATCTTTACTGTATAGGGAATTGAAATTTGTGAAATTCTTTTATGAGCAAGCCCCTTTAAAGAAGTGCTGTCTACAATTGGCAATCTGTTCCTTATAGAAAAAAGATATACTGGTTGAACTATTATCCTGCATCATATCATTTGGCTTTTTGAAAAATGAATGCTTGATTTTAAAGGGGCTGCCTTAAAAGATAGCAAAGAGGCCAGGTTTTTTTAATCTCATCCCGTAAAACGTATTTTCATATTTCTCAGAATCCACCATTTGAGCATAAATGTCTGTAAGTCTCCATAGGTCTTATTTTCCAGACCTAGTGATCATGTGCAGAACAGATCCTGGGTACACACTGGAAGTGGGTAGTGATGACACTGTGCACTGGGAAAATTACACAGCCTAGGGGAAGTGGCAATGAATCCTAATTCCTAAATAGGAAGGAATTTATGCTAAATGTTTTGGGTATATTCACACATGGCAGAAAACTGAGTATTTTTGTTGCAAAATTGTTCAGAAAAGAATCCAAAGCAAAAAGTAAACACAAGAAACAAAAAAGTGTCCTTATGGAAGGAGATCTACTTTTGCCTTAGTGGCTCTTTCAAACTTTTGAACAAAGTGATAATTTTTTTATATTAAATGAGAATAATTGAAGTAAGTGTGTCCTGTGTAAGGTCTCACATATTGAGATGTCTCTCTGTATTGCAAAAGTCCAGGGTAGGAAAAGTGTCCATGAGAACTGAGAACTGCAACAAAAGTAACAGCAATAAACAATATGCATAGATCTAGTAAAGCGGAATCCCAACTAATAGAATCACATACCTCTCCTCCATGGCTAGAAGGCATTATGTATACAGCTTTCTGAGTTTTATTTATTATAATGTAAAATAGTCATGGATTTTTATTAGGGTTAGATACATAATGGTTGCTTTACTGATCTAGAAATCATGAATTTTTTTAACTTGGCTTGTTTTTCATGTGGTATAAAGCATTTAGCAAACATCTGTTTGTGCATTTTTCATGTAACCTATGAATTCATATACTGTAATCTTCTGCATATATTCAACCATTTAATAAAGGATTAAGGGGAAGAAAACATATACAGTCGGGTAAGTGTCTGGTAATGGTTGCCTGGCAACACCATCACTACCAATTTCTCTTCACAGCGTACTATGCATCCATGACTGGAATGTTATTTATCTTCATTACAACTAAGTAATTTATGTTGTCAAGTCTCCCATGACCATTGGGTGTCTCTAAGTTATACATTTCTTAGAGATTCCTTTTCGACATTAATAAATCTTTAGTTTGGAATCATGAGAAAAAAATTTACTAGCAGACGGATAACTAAAACATTTTTGATAAATGTAATAAAACTTCACCCCTAAAATAATAGACCAAATGTTAAAAATTATAATTTGTCAACAGAACATGATTATCCATGCAGTAGACCATAGTGAATAATATCAGAATGACAAGGGGTCTTAATCCTGTGGATTAGATGCTTCAAATGCAGCTAACCCAAATTGATGTACTGTTACATGCTGAATGAGATTTAGGTTTAGGACTAGAGATGAGCGAACATGCTCGTCCGAGCTTGATTCTCGGTCGAGCATTAGGGTACTCGAAACTGCTCGTTGCTCGGACGAATACTTCGCCCGCTCGAGAAAATGGCAGCTCCCGCCGTTTTGCTTTTTGGCGGCCAGAAACAGAGCCAATCACAAGCCAGGAGACTCTGCACTCCACACAGCATGACGTGGTACCCTTACACGTCGATAGCAGTGGTTGGCTGGCCAGATCAGGTGACCCTGGGATAGACTAGCCGCTGCCCGCGCTGCTCGGATCATTCTGTGTCTGGATGCCGCTAGGGAGAGAGCTGCTGCTGGTCAGGGAAAGCGTTAGGGTGTTCTATTAGCTTACTGTTAGGCAGGAGTGATTCTCAAAGAACCCAACAGCCCTTCTTAGGGCTACAATAACGTTCTACTTTTTTTATTTTAATTTGCATCTAGTACCATTTTGTGAGTAATTAGCAGGGGGACTTGCTACCGTTGTGTTTAGCTCTTAGTGGCACACATATCCATAGCAAAGACCGAAGTGGGAAAATTTAGTAGGGGTTGGATTTCAATTAGGCACTAACTCAGTGTCATCTCATCTGGCATAGTAGTGTGCTTTGATACTTGGCTAGAAAATAGCCATAGGAGAATACAAAGAGCTTACTTACGCCTACAGTAGCGTTCTATATATTTGATTTCTGGTTGATCTGCTGGTGGCTGTACTTTCTGCAGTGCATGTACTAGCCAATTCTGAGCAATTTGTAGTGAGACTTGCGACCGCTGTGTTCTGCGCTTAGTGACGCACATATCCATAGCAAAGACCGAAGTGGGAAAATTTAGTAGGGGTTGGATTTCAATTAGGCACTAACTCAGTGTCATCTCATCTGGCATAGTAGTGTGCTTTGATACTTGGCTAGAAAATAGCCATAGGAGAATACAAAGAGCTTACTTACGCCTACAGTAGCGTTCTATATATTTGATTTCTGGTTGATCTGCTGGTGGCTGTACTTTCTGCAGTGCATGTACTAGCCAATTCTGAGCAATTTGTAGTGAGACTTGCGACCGCTGTGTTCTGCGCTTAGTGACGCACATATCCATAGCAAAGACCGAAGTGGGAAAATTTAGTAGGGGTTGGATTTCAATTAGGCACTAACTCAGTGTCATCTCATCTGGCATAGTAGTGTGCTTTGATACTTGGCTAGAAAATAGCCATAGGAGAATACAAAGAGCTTACTTACGCCTACAGTAGCGTTCTATATATTTGATTTCTGGTTGATCTGCTGGTGGCTGTACTTTCTGCAGTGCATGTACTAGCCAATTCTGAGCAATTTGTAGTGAGACTTGCGACCGCTGTGTTCTGCGCTTAGTGACGCACATATCCATAGCAAAGACCGAAGTGGGAAAATTTAGTAGGGGTTGGATTTCAATTAGGCACTAACTCAGTGTCATCTCATCTGGCATAGTAGTGTGCTTTGATACTTGGCTAGAAAATAGCCATAGGAGAATACAAAGAGCTTACTTACGCCTACAGTAGCTTTCTATATATTTGATTTCTGGTTGATCTGCTGGTGGCTGTACTTTCTGCAGTGCATGTACTAGCCAATTCTGAGCAATTTGTAGTGAGACTTGCGACCGCTGTGTTCTGCGCTTAGTGACGCACATATCCATAGCAAAGACCGAAGTGGGAAAATTTAGTAGGGGTTGGATTTCAATTAGGCACTAACTCAGTGTCATCTCATCTGGCATAGTAGTGTGCTTTGATACTTGGCTAGAAAATAGCCATAGGAGAATACAAAGAGCTTACTTACGCCTACAGTAGCGTTCTATATATTTGATTTCTGGTTGATCTGCTGGTGGCTGTACTTTCTGCAGTGCATGTACTAGCCAATTCTGAGCAATTTGTAGTGAGACTTGCGACCGCTGTGTTCTGCGCTTAGTGACGCACATATCCATAGCAAAGACCGAAGTGGGAAAATTTAGTAGGGGTTGGATTTCAATTAGGCACTAACTCAGTGTCATCTCATCTGGCATAGTAGTGTGCTTTGATACTTGGCTAGAAAATAGCCATAGGAGAATACAAAGAGCTTACTTACGCCTACAGTAGCGTTCTATATATTTGATTTCTGGTTGATCTGCTGGTGGCTGTACTTTCTGCAGTGCATGTACTAGCCAATTCTGAGCAATTTGTAGTGAGACTTGCGACCGCTGTGTTCTGCGCTTAGTGACGCACATATCCATAGCAAAGACCGAAGTGGGAAAATTTAGTAGGGGTTGGATTTCAATTAGGCACTATCTCAGTGTCATCTCATCTGGCATAGTAGTGTGCTTTGATACTTGGCTAGAAAATAGCCATAGGAGAATACAAAGAGCTTACTTACGCCTACAGTAGCGTTCTATATATTTGATTTCTGGTTGATCTGCTGGTGGCTGTACTTTCTGCAGTGCATGTACTAGCCAATTCTGAGCAATTTGTAGTGAGACTTGCGACTGCTGTGTTCTGCGCTTAGTGACGCACATATCCATAGCAAAGACCGAAGTGGGAAAATTTAGTAGGGGTTGGATTTCAATTAGGCACTAACTCAGTGTCATCTCATCTGGCATAGTAGTGTGCTTTGATACTTGGCTAGAAAATAGCCATAGCAATAGGATAGCATTGTTTGGTTTTAAAAACTCAAAAAAAAACAAAAAACACAAAAAAAAACAAAAAACACAAAAAAAAACAAAAAACACAAAAAAAAACCAAAAAAAGTTAAAAAAAAAAAAAGTTATAACTCTCATTTTAAAAATGTTTAACCCGAGGGCTAGGGGTAGAGGACGAGGGCGGGGACGTGGGCGTCCAACTACTGCAGGGGTCAGAGGCCGTGGTCCTGGGCGGGGTGAGACACCACCTGCTGATGAGGGAGCAGGGGAACGCCGCAGAGCTACACTCCCTAGGTTCATGTCTGAAGTTACTGGGACTCGTGGTAGAGCACTGTTGAGGCCAGAACAGTGCGAACAGGTGATGTCGTGGATTGCTGACAATGCTTCGAGCAATTTGTCCACCACCAGTCAGTCTTCCACGCAGTCCACCCATGTCACCGAAATCGCCACTCCTCCAGCTCCTGCACCTCAGCCTCCTCCCCCCCAGTCTGCCCCCTCCCAGGAAAATTTGGCATTTGAACCGGCATACTCTGAGGAACTGTTTTCTGGACCCTTCCCACAGTCACAAACCACTTGTCCGGTTGCTGCTGAGCAATTTTCCGATGCCCAGGTTTTCCACCAGTCACAGTCTGTGGGTGATGATGACCTTCTTGACGTAGTGGAAGTTTGTAAAGAGGTGTCCGACGATGAGGAGACACGGTTGTCAGACAGTGGGGAAGTTGTTGTCAGGGCAGGAAGTCCGAGGGGGGAGCAGACTGAGGGATCGGAGGATGATGAGGTGACAGACCCAAGCTGGGTTGAGAGGCCGGGTGAACACAGTGCTTCTGAGACGGAGGAGAGTCCTCGACCAGAACAGGTTGGAAGAGGCAGTGGTGGGGCCAGACGGAGAGGCAGGGCCAGAGCTGGTGCATCAGCGCCAAATGTGTCAACTAGTGAAGCTCCCGTGGCGAGGGCTCTTGCGGCGAGGGCTAGATCTTCAGAAGTCTGGAGGTTCTTTAAGGAAACACCGGATGACCGACGGACTGTGGTGTGCAACATTTGCCAAACCAGGCTCAGCAGGGGTTCCACCACTACTAGCTTAACTACCACCAGTATGCGCAGGCATATGAATGCTAAACACCCCACTCAGTGGCAACAAGCCCGTTCACCTCCGGCCATGCACACCACTGCTCCTTCCCCTGTGTCAGCTGCTAGTCAGCCCCCTGCCCAGGACCCTGCCACAAAAACCCCATCGTCGCCTCCACGATCCTCCACAGCATCCACCAGCGTTCAGCTCTCCATACCCCAGACGCTGGAGCAGAAACGCAAATATAGTGCAACCCACCCGCACGCCCAAGCCCTTAATGTGCACATCTCCAGATTGCTTAGCCTGGAGATGCTGCCCTATAGGCTAGTAGAGACCGAGGCCTTTCGCAACCTCATGGCGGCGGCCGCCCCTCGGTATTCGGTCCCCAGCCGCCACTACTTTTCCCGATGTGCCGTCCCAGCCCTGCACCAGCACGTGTCAGACAACATCATCCGTGCCCTGACCAACGCCGTTTCTGACAAGGTCCACCTGACCACGGACACGTGGACGAGTGCTGCCGGGCAGGGCCACTATATATCGCTGACGGCACATTGGGTTAACTTGGTGGAGGCTGGGACCGAGTCTGACCCTGGGGCTGTTCATATACTGCCGACGCCGAGGATTGCGGGGCCTACCTCGGTCCAGGTGTTTCAGGCCTACTATGCCTCCTCCTCCTCCCACCCCTCCTCCACCTCCTCCTCCGAACTACCATCCGTGGGCACGGCGCCATCAGTCGGTAGCTCTAGGCACAGCAGCAGTGCCGTCGCTAAGCGACAGCAGGCGGTGCTCAAACTGCTGAGCCTAGGCGACAAAAGGCACACCGCCCAAGAGCTATTACAGGGCATCACGGCGCAGACTGATCTGTGGCTGGCACCGCTGAACCTCAAGCCGGGAATGGTTGTGTGTGACAACGGCCGTAACCTGGTGGCGGCTCTGCAACTCGGCAGACTGACACATGTGCCATGCCTGGCCCATGTGTTAAATCTGATAGTTCAGCGTTTCCTCAAGACATACCCCAATCTGTCTGATTTGCTCACGAAGGTGCGCCGCATCTGTGCGCATTTCAGGAAGTCCAGCCCAGATGCTGCCACTCTCAGGGCAGCGCAGCGCCGCCTCCAACTGCCCGCTCACCGACTGTTGTGCGACGTGCCCACGAGGTGGAATTCAACACTGACCATGTTATCCAGAGTTTACCAGCAGCGCAGAGCAATTGTAGACTGCCAGATGTCAACTTCCACCAGAACTGGTAGTCAGGTCAGTCAGCTTCCTCAAGTCTACAATGAGGAGTGGACGTGGATGTCTGATATCTGTCAGGTGCTGAGTAACTTTGAGGAGTCAACACAGATGGTCAGTGGCGATGCCGCCATCATCAGCCTCACCATCCCGCTGCTTGGCCTGTTGAAAAACTCTCTGGTCAGCATGAAGTCGGAAGCTTTGCGCTCATCACAAGAGACAGGGGAAGAATATTCCCTTGTTGATAGCCAAAGCACCCTCAGGTCTGTTTCTCAGCGCATATCGGAGGAGGTGGAGGTGGAGGAGGATGAGGAGGAAGAGGAGGAGAATGTTGGCGAGACACAAGAGGGGACCATTGTTGAGTCCTTCACTGTTCAGCGTGTATGGGCAGAAGAAGAGGAGTTGGAGGAGTTGGAGGAGGAGGAAATGGACAGTCAGGCCAGTGAGGGGAGTGAATTCTTACGCGTTGGTACTCTGGCGCATATGGCAGATTTCATGCTAGGCTGCCTATCCCGTGACCCTCGCGTTCAAAGAATTTATTCCAGCACCGATTACTGGGTGTTCACTCTCCTGGACCCACGGTACAAGCAAAATCTTCCCACTCTCATCCCTGCAGAGGAAAGGAGTGTGAGAATGCATGAATACCAGCAGGCCCTGGTGCACAAGCTGAAACAGTATTTCCCTTCTGACAGCGCTAGCGGCAGAGTGCGTAGTTCTGCGGGACAAGTAGCGAGGGAGAGTAGGCGAGCAGGCAGCTTGTCCAGCACTGGCAAGGGTACGCTTTACAAGGCTTTTGCCAGCTTTATGTCACCCCAGCAAGACACTGTCACCTGTCCCCAGTCTCGGCAGAGTAGGGCTGATCTTTACAGAAAGATGGTGAGGGAGTACGTAGCTGACCATACCATCGTCCTAAATGATCACACAGCTCCCTACAACTACTGGGTTTCAAAGCTGGACATGTGGCACGAACTGGCGCTGTACGCCTTGGAGGTTCTTGCCTGCCCTGCCGCTAGCGTCTTGTCCGAGCGGGTTTTCAGTGCAGCTGGTGGCATCATCACCGATAAGCGTACACGCCTGTCGACTGACAGCGCTGACAGGCTGACGCTTATTAAAATGAATAAAGGCTGGATTTCTCAGAATTTCCAATCTCCACCAGGTGAAGGAAGCTCAACCTGAATAATTGATCCACTCCTCCTCCTCCTCATTTTCCTCCTTCTCCTCCTCTTTGTACAGTAAAGCAGAGGAAAATGGCTATTTTTTGACAGGGCCCACTGGCTCTTGCTATAGTACTTCATGCATTTAATTTTTCTGGAGGGCCACCTACCCGGTCCTCTGTTTGAAACAATTTTTGTGAGTGCCACATACAGGCACTCAATCTATTTCATTTTTCTGGAGGGCCACCTACCCGGTCCTCTGTTTTAAAAAATTTTTGGGACTGCCACATACAGGCACTCAATCTATTCCATTTTACTGGAGGGCCACCTACCTGCTCCTCTGGTTTGAAAAATGTTTGGGACTGCCACATACAGGCACTCAATCTATTCCATTTTACTGGAGGGCCACCTACCTGCTCCTCTGGTTTGAAAAATGTTTGGGACTGCCACATACAGGCACTCAATCGATTCCATTTTACTGCAGGGCCACCTACCTGCTCCTCTGGTTTGAAACATTTTTGGGACTGCCACATACAGGCACTCAATCTATTCCATTTTACTGGAGGGCCACCTACCTGCTCCTCTGGTTTGAAAAATGTTTGGGACTGCCACATACAGGCACTCAATCTATTCCATTTTACTGCAGGGCCACCTACCTGCTCCTCTGGTTTGAAACATTTTTGGGACTGCCACATACAGGCACTCAATCTATTCCATTTTACTGGAGGGCCACCTACCTTCTCCTCTGGTTTGAAAAATGTTTGGGACTGCCACATACAGGCACTCAATCTATTCCATTTTACTGGAGGGCCACCTACCTGCTCCTCTGGTTTGAAAAATTTTTGGGACTGCCACATACAGGCACTCAATCTATTCCATTTTACTGCAGGGCCACCTACCTGCTCCTCTGGTTTGAAACATTTTTGGGACTGCCACATACAGGCACTCAATCTATTCCATTTTACTGGAGGGCCACCTACCTGCTCCTCTGGTTTGAAAAATGTTTGGGACTGCCACATACAGGCACTATTCAAATTAAATTGTCTCCATAGCAGCCTCCACACGTTGTCTCCATTGCTACCTCCAAAAGTCGTCCATATAGCTGCCTCCATACATCGTCCCTTTATCAAACGAGGTGTGTCAGGCAGAAATTTGGGTTGTTTTCATGGATTCCACATCAAAGTTGTTAACTTTGTCGCCACCCTGCTGTGTTATCCACAAAATATACTGGCAAACTTTTACCATTTAGGGATATTATTTCAGCGCTTCTTGCGCATCTGTTTACATTCCCCTCACCCGGCATATCCTAAACTTATAAGAACGCTACTACACTTGATCTTATACAAAAGGTTCTTAGAAGTGCTGTTTGGGGAGTAGCCTAGAGACAGGGGCTTGGATTGGCGAAAGCTCGCCTGGCAGCGGAGCGCCAGCTCCATGCGCATCATGCGCTTCTTGCGCATCTGTTTACATTCCCCTCACCCGCCATATCCCAAACTTATAAGAACGCTACTACACTTAACTTGGTGCAGGCTGGGACCGAGTCTGACCCTGGGGCTGGTCATATACTGCCGACGCAGAGAATTGCGGGGCCTACCTCGGTCCAGGTCTCAAAGGCCTACTATACCTCCTCCCACCCCTCCTCCACCTCCTCCTCCTCCGAATTACCATCCGTGGGCATGGCGCCATCAGTCGGTAGCTCTAGGCACAGCAGCAGTGCCGTCGCTAAGCGACAGCAGGCGGTGCTGAAACTGCTGAGCCTAGGCGATAAAAGGCACACCGCCCAAGAGCTATTACAGGGCATTCCACATCAAAGTTGTTAACTTTGTCGCCACCCTGCTGTGTAATCCACAAAATATACTTGCAAACTTTTACCATTTAGGGATATTATTTCAGCGCTTCTTGCGCATCTGTTTACATTCCCCTCACCCGCCATATCCTAAACTTATAAGAACGCTACTACACTTGATCTTATACAAAAGGTTCTTAGAAGTGCTGTTTGGGGAGTAGCCTAGAGACAGGGGCTTGGATTGGCGAAAGCTCGCCTGGCTGCAGAGCGCCAGCTCCATCCCAAGATCCAACTAACATAGTTGCAGCACCTTTAATCTACTACTAGTTCACTGCCTCCATAATAATAATAATAATAATCTTTATTTATATAGCGTCATCATATTCTGTAGCGCTTTACAAATCATAGGAAACAAATACAAATGTAATGTAACAGAGCACAACATTTGTATGGAACAACAGGAGTGAGGTCCCTGCTCGCCAGAGCTTACGGTTTATGAAGATGATGGGGTAACACGAGGTAAAAGAATATTTAATGGTCAAGCCATTCTTCTTAGGGAATAGAAAAAAATATAATAAATGGAATTGCTGTCGCTTAACCACTCAGCCGTCATCTTATATACCAGGTCCAGGGTGAATGGGACTGCAGAGAAGTCTGGTGCCTGTTGGTTGCTGGATAACAGATGGGAGGACGACACAGGACGGGTTAGTAGAAGAGTTAAAACTTCATGCAGTTAATGAGTGTTATAGGCTTGCCTAAAGAAATGGGTTTTAAGAGCACGTTTGAAACTTTGGAGGTTAGGTATTAGTCTGATAGTCCGGGGCAGAGCATTCCATAGAATTGGTGCAGCTCTAGAGAAGTCTTGGAGACGCGAGTGGGAGGTCCGCACTAGGGTAGAGGTTAATCTAAGATCACTGGCGGATCTAAGAGCACGGGTTGGGCGATAGACTGAGATAAGAGAGGAGAGGTAGGGGGGTGCAGCATTATACAGAGCTTTATGGATGAGGGTTATTATTATTTTAAACTGTATTCGAAAGGAGACTGGCAGCCAGTGCAGCGACTGGCATGAACTGTAAGCATACATGGTCCCCTTATCAAACGAGCTGTGTCAGGCAGAATTTTGGGTTGTTTTCATGGCTTCCATGTTAACTTTGTCGCCACCCTGCTGTGTAATCCACAAAATATACTGGCAAACTTTTATCATGTACCGATATTATTTGAGCGCTTCTTGCTCACCTCCTTTGGTTCCTCTCTGACACCCATTGGTTTGAAGCCTGAGTCCAATTAGGGTATGTCGCCATGCCACTCTCTAGCCTGCTGCCGCTGCCTCTGCATGCCGTCCCCTATAGTGTCAGGGTCAATTATTGGATGTTTTAGATGCTATCTAGCTTCATTCTGTCACTCTGTCATGGCCATGCTGTTGCCCATAATTTTGGCATAATGGTGCGATTAGGCAGCCTCAGAGGCATCCATGCATGCTGCCCCTGCTGTTTCCTGTCCATTTCCGTGGTGTTTCCATCCTTTTCTGAGGTTCCCAGGTGTTTGGCCAAGCTTCCCTGTGCAGAGCCTTGGTCCCCTTGAAAAATGCTCGAGTCTCCCATTGACTTCAATGGGGTTCGTTATTCGAGACGAGCACTCGAGCATCGGGAAAAGTTCGTCTCGAATAACGAGTACCCGAGCATTTTAGTGTTCGCTCATCTCTATTTAGGACATTACACAATCACTAGGGAACATCAACTGCAGATATTCAACAGCACTGACAGTTTTACATCCTTAGTGCATTAGTTATTGAATATTGTATTGTTGATTTTAACTATTGGATGAGAAAGTTAGGTCCCATATTGGTGGCTACTGTTAAAATCCGATCAATGTACCTAATTGATCTGATAAGAAAACAAAGGCTATTACCCCACAAAATTGCTCCATCACCATTATTATTGCAAAGAGTGCAGTCTTTTTGGTTTCCTAATTTTTTTCTAAATGCTCAGTGTTTAATTTTACACATGGGATAAGGTAAAGATCTCTAAACTTACAACTAATTATCCTAATAATTGAACCGAGAATGACATATTAATCACTATAATACATGTTTCATTGTACAGGGCAAAAGGGTTTGCCCATGAAAGAAAGTTCTCACATTTTAATCCCCTAGTGATGTATACACAATAAAGATCATTTTAACCCCTTACTTTACAATTGTAATCAGTTTTATTGCTGTTTTAGCTCATATTACTCACTGACGACCAGTATAAAATTCCACAGCGTGGGTGGGGACTTTCTAAGCAGACACTTCATGATTCTTCTGTGTTATGAGATGGTGTGTTAGATTATCAGAGCTTAGGGTTTATCTTCACTAGCATCTGACACATAGAGAGATGAGACAGAACAGCAATGAGAGATGATGAGATCCATGAGATGGATATAAAACACAATGGGGCGTCATTTATCTTAGAATTCAGTCAGCTCTGCTCCCTCACCAATTCAATAAAACACACAGTCAACTCTTCTATAAAGACATTATCTATAAAGACTTTATCAGTCTGTATCTGAGCTGGCCTTGTAATGCAGGGGGCAGCAGGAGCAGGAGGCAGAGATCACTGCAGTGTGCAGACAAGAGAAACTATTCATTAGAAGAATCTGACCATAGTCAGAAGATTTACAGTTGCATCATGCCACAACCAAAATTGTAAACAACAGGACTAATAGAGACAGGTTGAAATTACATCTGTGACATGCTGTATTTACTCTAACAGTAAATTAGAGAATGTGTTATTTTGTTATTGTGAGTATATTTAAGAATCTTGTTTTCATTGGGATACCCCTTTAAATAACTGGCAGGGCAGTTATAATATACTCTCTGGCAAATGCAACAACCCTCTTTTGCAAACCATTATGCCACAGTTTTAGCTGTAATCCATTTCCATTGCCAGTGATTTTCCTATTGCCAGCCAGAATACCCTCACTTGCCAACCAGAATGCTCCCAGTGTCAGCCTCAGTTATTTCAACAGCCAGCCAAAATGTCCCCTATGTCAAAATTTACGCAATATTCGCCACAGGTCCCCAAGTACAAATAGAGAACACTCACCCTAGTTAACATGGAGATGAAACTTTTCTTCTACCGCATAATGGAGCTCCCAGCAGCAGCAATGGGTAGAAAATATGCTTCTACAGGATGGGTAAAAGAGAAGTATCAAAGTTCTCCTCTGTATAATTGGCATATTATTTGCAAAAATAACTTGCGTTCAGAAATACTATTTATCTCAATAGAGACATGTTGATTGATATGTATTATAGTGACAATAAGTGGGCTTCTCTCCTGGAAACCAGGAACCACATTATCAAAGTGTTGCACAAAATGTTTAAAGAAACAAATTGTACAAAGACAAACTCACACATGCACTAACGGATAAATGACATGAGCTGAATCATCAAAGTTGTTTCGGGAGAAAGTAAGAAAAGAAACTGCTGTTTCTCACCTGTTTCATGGTGGTGTTTATCACACTGCAGCAGCTGATTCCATATAATAAAACACTTTATATTGCTACTTTAATTTACATATTTGTCAAGAAATCCACACTAACAGATGCCATGGAAAACGAATACTCTAACAAATGGTAGGTAAATGTCATATGACTACTTTGGCACCACACTGAGTCTAAGCTTCTGAATTAGTGAATGTAATTAACTTAAAGCTATAATCAAACTATAAGCTTGAATTTGATAGGATTAAACTATTTCAGTGTAATAAGATGACAGAACGAGGGTTTTTTATTGCACTTTTATTTTTACGTTATCAAGCGTAATGTAACATGAGCTATTTGTGGATGCAACATTCAACACAAGACCAGTCTGCACATCTTGTTTTCTCCTTGTATCGTTTTATCTTAATTTCTTATATTTTTAGTGACCATATGTTTGGTTGCCTGCTTCTTGGACCCTTTGGAGTGATTGTCTTAGAATTTTTATTATCAGCTTACTTTTATATTTTACTAGATTGTTAATTGTAAAAAGCAATGGGCATCCCATCATGACACTTAAGATATCTTCTGTTATTCCTTCTGCCAATACATGAATAGACATGGGATGTACAATTAAAAACAGGGGTGTACTAACTTAGGTGTGGCTTTGTCATACTTTTGATGCTTTTAAACACAATTTTATATTTGTAGTTACTTTGAGGTGTGCAGAGATAACAACAAATGACTCAAATGGGAATACTAAATGCCCTATGATTCAAATATAGAACAAAATTACAAAATAGTTTTTGAAGGTGATACAGGAGTTCTAATTTTAAACTAATTCATCATGGTCATTAAAGCCTAGTGCATCTGAATTTCATAAAGTAACAAAAACATTAGCATTTCCTCTGTTATAATTGAATGATATTTTCTAGTTTCTGAGGTAAAAGTAGAGGGACAACATACCAGAAATATTGGGGCAGATTTACTTACCCGGTCCTGTTGCGATCCCACGGTGTGTTGTCCGACGAGTATTCGGGTCTTCTCTGATTCACTAAGATTGTGCGCCCAAGTTCCTGTATCCGTTGCTCCTGCGCTGAGGTCCGCCGGAGTTCACCTGCTTCTTCCCGGTGCTTGTAAGTAAATGAGCCCCATTATGTATAAAGTTAAAATGACTTAATAGTTTGTTACAATATAATAAAATATTTTTTTTAAATAAATTCCCTAAACTTAAAGAGAACCTTTCCAACTTTCTCTCCAACCTCTCCAACAAAAACACTGCTTTGGTCCCTGAAAATGCACATATTTTTTACCCAGTTATTCTAGAATGCAGTAACATGGTCACTAATTGCTGTAAAGGCTCACTGTGGGCTTGGAAGGGAAGAAGCAGCAGTCGTCATTTGGAGAGAATATTTTGCTAAAACATATTTCAGGTGCTATGTGGCATTTGCTGTGCCCCTGAGACAGAAGGATAATAAAATTTTCTAAAGTCTGACCCCATTTGCAAACAAAACCCTCAAGGAATGAAGTTACACAATTTTTAAGGTTGCAATACTTCATAGATTTAATTATATGTTTTGTTACAGACATGGCAATACCTATTACGTGGGGTTTGAGTGGGGATTTTTCTCTTTTTTATGTTTTATTGGAGGGGTGTTTATTTGTAATTTTTTTTACTTTAAAAAAAAAAAAAGTGATATCCCATTCTGTGACTTGAACAAGCAGTCATCTTATCACTTGTTTATACTAACACACTGCCATACTGATGTATTGCAGGGTGGTATACCACTCAGCATATGCACATGCGTAGGCTGACAATGGCACTGGTAGGTCCGTCCCCTGGGAAGATCTTGCAAGCACTTACTGCACTGGTCCTTCATCGGACCCCAGGGTTACCAAGAAGGCAACTGGCACCCCGGAATCCTGTGCGGGGAGGAGGGGGGTGACTACAGATGGGAGAAGGTATGAAAGTCGATCTGGGCAGTCATGAAGAGGAGGTGAAGCTTTTTGCTTATGCTGATGATGTTACACTCGTCATCCCGTCGGCAGAGTTGTGAGGTGTTACAGCAGGAAATAGCAGTGTATGAACAGGTATCTATTTCAGCTGTAAATATGGAGAATAGTCAGGCCTTGTGGATTGGGGAGAAGAGCAATGCTTTCCAGGTCCCTTTTAACATAGTTCTGGGAAAGATTAAGATCCTGGGTGTTGTGTTTGGAGGAAATGATGAACGAAAAGACAACTGGGTGGAGAAATTGATCTTGTGTGAGGATAAGCTGAAGTGATGGCTGTTGCGGAAGCTCCCTTACCACAAAAGGTTGACCTCATGAAGAGGTTCCTGCTGCCATTGGTTGTCTATGTTAGCATGGTTTTTCCCGAGGCTCGCTAATGCTTTCTTCCATTTACTTTGGGGGAATAGATTGAACATTGTGAGAAGGAACATCACCCACATGCCCCGCAGAGATGGGGGTCTGGGGATGTTGTGTCCGGAGCTCTTCTTTAATTTGCTTTTCTTGTATAAGAATTTTTCTTTTGTAGGTAGCAATAAGGTAAAGCAGTGGGCGCGTCTGTTCAGGCAGCAGATAGGACCATTCCTGAGTGTCTGGACGGTGGGTGTTCCCATTAAGAGAGTGACAGCGCATGTCAGGAGTGCAGTGTCCTGGTACGGGGTACACACCATTAGAAAGTTGATAAAGTGGAAGTTTACATGTGATGACATGAGGAACATCCCCAGGGCGGTGGTGGAGCTGAGGAATGCCCCGAGGGGGGCCCCATTATGGGGGCCCCATTATGGGGGCAGTACAGCTGATGAAGGACCATAGGGTGCCTCTTCATATGAAGAATGTTCTGTGGTTGGGTTTTCACTGAAAAATGTATGTAAAGGCGAATGCCAAGATCAGAAATACTTCAGAGCGATGGTGTCCTCGTGAGGATTGTGGTGTGGAGATAGAGACTATGGAGCATCTGGTGTGTGAGTGTCTCTTCACCAGGCAGCTGTGGGGGGCACTGGCTTGGCTGTTACATCTCCCCCATCTAGAAGTGCAGACATATGCAGAGGTGATGTACGCTCAGTTCCCCGCAGCTCTCGGGGCTTATAGTAAGAGGACATTGTATCTTATCAATGCTGTCTGTGTCTATCATCTCTGGGGGGCCAGATGTTGTCTGGCCATGAGGAGCGAGGAATTATCTGTGAGAGAGTTTATGAGGGGGATAAAAGGGTTAATCCTGCGGTGGATTAACGTCCTTGTCTCCTCAATGATGATGTAATAGGATGAGGGTCTTATGATTGTCCCGTGTATATATGTATCAAATATGTATCGTGTGAATATTTTGTATTTGCCCTATAAACTGCACCATCTATAAGGTTAAACTGTTACTGCAGAGAAACGTCTGTCACACAGAGCCAGGCTCCCACAGCGATCGCACAGGTTATGCTTTTGAGCCTGTGCGATCTTCAGGTTGTATGTTCTGGTGCTATAACTACAAGAACACCAGGATATACTGGTACATCTATGTGTGTTAAGGTTTCCGGTAAAATCTCTTTGATACACTTTTGGGGCTGTACGAACTTTTGATCACTTTTTATTCCAATTATTGAGTTGTAAAAAAAGCTGATCAAAATATTCAGGTGCTATTTTCTATTTAGTTTATCATTGGGAACAATTGTTTTTATATTTGGAAAGATAATAATGAAACATGCAGGGTCAATTTAGGGATGCAGGACTAGTATAGTATCCATGCAACGGTAAATGTTAAACAGCTAGAGGTTGCTAGCTACATAGGATTAAAACTGCTACTTTGAATAGTTAGTGGAGTCCAGTAGCCAATAGTGCTTTTTTCCATAGATCTACCTTATCTAGCTTATTTTACCTACATGTTGTCTGTGTGTGGACTATTAGAAATAAAGGTTATGTTTTAGAATCACCGTGGGGGTGATTTATCACCACTTTGGTTTCTTTTACAATGTTTTGAAACTTATTTATCTTGGATAAGACTTATTTGTCACAAAAATGGTACAAGAAACCAACCAAAGTCATAATAACCCCCTCTCCCCCAGTGCCTCTAGCCCTATACCAACTACCACTTTATCAAAAGGAGACAACAACACCCACAACTGATACTAATATAGGTAACATTCCTATAATGGAATGCGCCAGGACATTGGAATGGGAAGTTGCAAACTGATCCCTTCCTCACGATTCTACAGTATAATCCCTAGTAAGGAATTGGTTTGGTCGTGTTATTTGAAGATTTCCCTGCACTTTGTTTAAAATAATTAGTGCACTGCAGCATTAATAAGCAACTGGTTATTTGGTCTGACAGCACTGCCCTATATGAGAGCTTTTTGGTATGTCTGATTATAGATCACGTAACCTGGAGACAAGAGAAAGCACCTTTCCATAAAGTAGTTACCGTATATACTCGAGTATAAGCCGACCCGAGTATAAGCCGAGACCCCTAATTTCAACACAAAAAATTGGGGAAAACCTATTGACTCGAGTATAAGCCGAGGGTGGGAAATGCATTGATTACAGCCTCCCAGTATATAGTCTGCCAGCCCCTGTAGCATACAGCCTGCCCAACCCCTGTAGCATGCAGCCTGCCCAGCCCCTGTAGTAGGAAAAAAAATAACACTGTACTCATCTTTCCGACGTCCCCCATAGGTCCTCTTCTGTCTCAGACAGAAGAGGACCTATGGGTGACGTCAGAAAGGTGAGTTTTGTCTTTGTTTTTAGTTGACTCGAGTATAAGCCGAGTTAGAGTTTTTGAGCACAAATGTTGTGCTGAAAAACTAGGCTTATACTCGAGTATATAAGGTAACTGAAGTACTCCATAAGGATTAAGCACAAATAATTGTTTTTTTTACTTGCGCAGAAACTTTCTTTTCTTTTTAGTTTGCTTATTCACAAATATAGTAGCTCCTAATTCCCTGGATTTTCTTTCTGGTTAAAAGGTAAATCTTTCTTTACACATACAATTTTAGTAATGTGGCTTGATGTTATATTATAGAATAGAATAGAATAGAATGCTTTATTGTCCCCATAGGGGAAATTGACTTTGTCACAACGACAAAGGGAGCCCTGGGACTAAATAAACAATATAATCTACTTATTACAGTTAAATGAATGCAAAAAAATACTTTATGTTTAATTGTTTATGAATGAGATAATTATATTTCCTAAAATGTAACTACCACTTCCTTCATCTAAACATAACTCCCTTAATCTCCTGCTTTTTCTTCTATTTCCTCTCTTCAGACTTGCTTTCTGCTTCCACAATGGAACTCCCGCTGTTCCAAAATCACTGCAGGATAGCATTCATACAAAAAAGCCTGTTTCTTTAGTATATATGTTTTATTCTTGTAGAAAAAAAACATATACATTTCAGGAGTTATTTTATTTTGCTAAGTGCTATCATAACCAATAAAACAATAAAAATGCATAAAAATAAACATTATTAAATAATTCCTTACATTTTAAGAATATAATAACATTTTTTTATTTTAATGATAAGAGACTGGGAATGTGTCCTTTACTAGAATATTTACCTCATTCACAATCAGTTACATTTACAATAGTACTATGCTGCGGTTTAGTGACCAACTATGCTCATACTTGCTAGATTGTCTGAGATTCCCAAAAAGCCATTAAAGGTATATTCCCACAAAGACAAGATTCTTAAATAAACTCATGATAACAATATTGTCAGGGTTGTGAGTATGTGGACCATCTGGACCACCGCGGGACATGGTACACGACGACACATGGGACCGGAGTCTAAGTGGACTCCTGGTCTTCACCAGAGCCCGCCGCAAAACGGGATGGTCTTGCTGCGGTTGGGTACCACCAGGTCATTCCACAGGTGCGACTAGCCCGCAGTGGTAGCCAAAATAACAAAGCAGGAGACATTAGGACTCAAATCAGGAATCTGGAGCTGGCACATGGGACAGGAACACAGGAACGCTGGAGACACAGGAACACGGAGGAAAACTAGTAACGCTGAAAACACAGGGACACGGAGGAACACAGGTAACGCTGGAGACACAGGAACACGGAGGACTTTCTCTTCATAGGAATAGATCTGGCAAGGGTCACAGGAAGGGACTGGAACTTATGGCAGGCCAGCGTCAATTATTGGCATGCTAGCCCTTTAAATCTTTGTGAGCCAGCGCGACCTAGGAGACGGGGACGCGCGTGCAGAGCCGTGGGAGTCAGAGAGACTGCCGGTGGAGCCAGGGGAGGTAAATTCTTCCGGGCTCCGGGGAAACAATCAGGGATCACGGGAGCACCCGTGACAAATATAACAAATAGAGATGAGCGAACATGCTCGTCCGAGCTTGATGCTCGTTCGAGCATTAGCGTACTCGAAACTGCTTGTTGCTCGGACGAATACTTCGCCCGCTCGAGAAAATGGCAGCTCCCGCCGTTTTGCTTTTTGGCGGCCAGAAACAGAGCCAATCACAAGCCAGGAGACTCTGCACTCCACCCAGCATGACGTGGTACCCTTACACGTCGATAGCAGTGGTTGGCTGGCCAGATCAGGTGACCCTGGGATAGACTAGCCGCTGCCCGCGCTGCTCGGATCATTCTGTGTCTGGATGCCGCTAGGGAGAGAGCTGCTGCTGGTCAGGGAAAGCGTTAGGGTGTTCTATTAGCTTACTGTTAGGCAGGAGTGATTCTCCAAGAACCCAACAGCCCTTCTTAGGGCTACAATAACGTTCTACTTTTTTTTTTTTTTATTTGCATCTAGTACCATTTTGTGAGGAGTTAGCAGGGGGACTTGCTACCGTTGTGTTTAGCTCTTAGTGGCACACATATCCACCTCAAACACCAAAGTGGGAAAATTTAGTAGGGGTTGGATTTCTATAAGGCACAGTCTGCCATTTTTCCTTTTTTATTTTACGTTTATTTTGTTTAATAACTCAGTGTCATCTCATCTGGCATAGTAGTGTGCTTTCATACTTGGCTAGAAAATAGCCATAGGAGAATCCAAACGGCTTACGCCTACAGTAGCGTTATATATTTGATTTCTGGTTGATCTGCTGGTGGCTGTACTTGCTGCAGTGCATCTACTAGCCAATTGTCAGCAATTTGTAGTGAGACTTGCGACCGCTGTGTTTTGCGCTTAGTGACGCACATATCCATTGCAAAGACCGAAGTGGGAAAATTTAGTAGGGGTTGGATTTCAATTAGGCACAGTCTGCCATTTGTCCTTTTTTATTTTACGTTTATTTTGTTTAATAACTCGGTGTCATCTCATCTGGCATAGTAGTGTGCTTTCATACTTGGCTAGAAAATAGCCATAGCAATAGGATAGCATTGTTTGGTTTTAAAAACTCAAAAACACAAAAAAAAAAAAAAAACACAAAAAAAAGTTAAAAAAAAATTAAAGCTATAACTCTCATTTTAAAAATGTTTAACCCGAGGGCTAGGGGTAGAGGACGAGGGCGGGGACGTGGGCGTCCAACTACTGCAGGGGTCAGAGGCCGTGGTCCTGGCCGGGGTGAGACACCACCTGCTTATGAGGGAGCAGGGGAACGCCGCAGAGCTACACTCCCTAGGTTCATATCTGAAGTTACTGGGACTCGTGGTAGAGCACTGTTGAGGCCAGAACAGTGCGAACAGGTGATGTCGTGGATTGCTGACAATGCTTCGAGCAATTTGTCCACCAGTCAGTCTTCCACGCAGTCCACCCATGTCACCGAAATCGCCACTCCTCCAGCTCCTGCACCTCAGCCTCCTCCCCCCCAGTCTGCCCCCTCCCAGGAAAATTTGGCATTTGAACCGGCATACTCTGAGGAACTGTTTTCTGGACCCTTCCCACAGTCACAAACCACTTGTCCGGTTGCTGCTGAGCAATTTTCCGATGCCCAGGTTTTCCACCAGTCACAGTCTGTGGGTGATGATGACCTTCTTGACGTAGTGGAAGTGTGTAAAGAGGTGTCCGACGATGAGGAGACACGGTTGTCAGACAGTGGGGAAGTTGTTGTCAGGGCAGGAAGTCCGAGGGGGGAGCAGACTGAGGGATCGGAGGATGATGAGGTGACAGACCCAAGCTGGGTTGAGAGGCCGGGTGAACACAGTGCTTCTGAGACGGAGGAGAGTCCTCGACCAGAACAGGTTGGAAGAGGCAGTGGTGGGGCCAGACGGAGAGGCAGGGCCAGAGCTGGTGCATCAGCACCAAATGTGTCAACTAGTGAAGCTCCCGTGGTGAGGGCTCTTGCGGCGAGGGCTAGATCTTCAGAAGTCTGGAGGTTCTTTAAGGAAACACCGGATGACCGACGGACTGTGGTGTGCAACATTTGCCAAACCAGGCTCAGCAGGGGTTCCACCACTACTAGCTTAACTACCACCAGTATGCGCAGGCATATGAATGCTAAACACCCCACTCAGTGGCAACAAGCCCGTTCACCTCCGGCCGTGCACACCACTGCTCCTTCCCCTGTGTCAGCTGATAGTCAGCCCCCTGCCCAGGACCCTGCCACAAAAACCCCATCGTCGCCTCCACGATCCTCCACAGCATCCACCAGCGTTCAGCTCTCCATACCCCAGACGCTGGAGCGGAAACGCAAATATAGTGCAACCCACCCGCACGCCCAAGCCCTTAATGTGCACATCTCCAGATTGCTTAGCCTGGAGATGCTGCCCTATAGGCTAGTAGAGACCGAGGCCTTTCGCAACCTCATGGCGGCGGCCGCCCCTCGGTATTCGGTCCCCAGCCGCCACTACTTTTCCCGATGTGCCGTCCCAGCCCTGCACCAGCACGTGTCAGACAACATCACCCGTGCCCTGACCAACGCCGTTTCTGACAAGGTCCACCTGACCACGGACACGTGGACGAGTGCTGCCGGGCAGGGCCACTATATATCGCTGACGGCACATTGGGTTAACTTGGTGGAGGCTGGGACCGAGTCTGACCCTGGGGCTGGTCATATACTGCCGACGCCGAGGATTGCAGGGCCTACCTCGGTCCAGGTGTTTCAGGCCTACTATGCCTCCTCCTCCTCCCACCCCTCCTCCACCTCCTCCTCCGAACTACCATCCGTGGGCACGGCGCCATCAGTCGGTAGCTCTAGGCACAGCAGCAGTGCCGTTGCTAAGCGACAGCAGGCGGTGCTCAAACTGCTGAGCCTAGGCGATAAAAGGCACACCGCCCAAGAGCTATTACAGGGCATCACGGCGCAGACTGATCTGTGGCTGGCACCGCTGAACCTGAAGCCAGGCATGGTTGTGTGTGACAACGGCCGTAACCTGGTGGCGGCTCTGCAACTCGGCAGACTGACACATGTGCCATGCCTGGCCCATGTGTTAAATCTGATAGTTCAGCGTTTCCTCAAGACATACCCCAATCTGTCAGATTTGCTCACGAAGGTGCGCCGCATCTGTGCGCATTTCAGGAAGTCCAGCACAGATGCTGCCACTCTCAGGGCAGCGCAGCGCCGCCTCCAACTGCCCGCTCACCGACTGTTGTGCGACGTGCCCACGAGGTGGAATTCAACACTGACCATGTTATCCAGAGTTTACCAGCAGCGCAGAGCCATTGTAGACTGCCAGATGTCAACTTCCACCAGAACTGGTAGTCAGGTCAGTCAGCTTCCTCAAGTCTACAATGAGGAGTGGACGTGGATGTCTGATATCTGTCAGGTGCTGAGTAACTTTGAGGAGTCAACACAGATGGTCAGTGGCGATGCCGCCATCATCAGCCTCACCATCCCGCTGCTTGGCCTGTTGAAAAACTCTCTGATCAGCATGAAGTCGGAAGCTTTGCGCTCGTCACAAGAGACGGGGGAAGAAGATTCCCTTGTTGATAGCCAAAGCACCCTTAGGTCTGTTTCTCAGCGCATATCGGAGGAGGTGGAGGTGGAGGAGGATGAGGAGGAAGAGGAGGAGAATGTTGGCGAGACACAAGAGGGGACCATTGTTGAGTCCTTTACTGTTCAGCGTGTATGGGCAGAAGAAGAGGAGTTGGAGGAGTTGGAGGAGGAGGAAATGGACAGTCAGGCCAGTGAGGGGAGTGAATTCTTACGCGTTGGTACTCTGGCGCATATGGCAGATTTCATGCTAGGCTGCCTATCCCGTGACCCTCGCGTTCAAAGAATTTATTCCAGCACCGATTACTGGGTGTTCACTCTCCTGGACCCACGGTACCAGCAAAATCTTTCCACTCTCATCCCTGCAGAGGAAAGGAGTGTGAGAATGCATGAATACCAGCAGGCCCTGGTGCACAAGCTGAAACAGTATTTCCCTTCTGACAGCGCTAGCGGCAGAGTGCGTAGTTCTGCGGGACAAGTAGCGAGGGAGAGTAGGCGAGCAGGCAGCTTGTCCAGCACTGGCAAGGGTACGCTTTACAAGGCTTTTGCCAGCTTTATGTCACCCCAGCAAGACACTGTCACCTGTCCCCAGTCTCGGCAGAGTAGGGCTGATCTTTACAGAAAGATGGTGAGGGAGTACGTAGCTGACCATACCATCGTCCTAAATGATCACACAGCTCCCTACAACTACTGGGTTTCAAAGCTGGACATGTGGCACGAACTGGCGCTGTACGCCTTGGAGGTTCTTGCCTGCCCTGCCGCTAGCGTCTTGTCCGAGCGGGTTTTCAGTGCAGCTGGTGGCATCATCACCGATAAGCGTACACGCCTGTCGACTGACAGCGCTGACAGGCTGACGCTTATTAAGATGAATAAAGCCTGGATTTCTCATCATTTCCAATCTCCACCAGGTGAAGGAAGCTCAACCTGAATAATTGATCCACTCCTCCTCCTCCTCATTTTCCTCCTTCTCCTCCTCTTTGTACAGTAAAGCAGAGGAAACTGGCTATTTTTTGACAGGGCCCACTGGCTCTTGCTATAGTACTTTATGCATTTAATTTTTCTGGAGGGCCACCGACCCGGTCCTCTGTTTTAAACAATTTTTGGGAGTGCCACATACAGGCACTCAATCTATTCAATTTTTCTGGAGGGCCACCGACCCGTTCCTCTGTTTTAAACAATTTTTGGGAGTGCCACATACAGGCACTCAATCTATTCTATTTTTCTGGAGGGCCACCTACCTGCTCCTCTGGTTTGAAAACTTTTTGGGACTGCCACATACAGGCACTCAATCGATTCCATTTTTCTGGAGGGCCACCTACCTGCTCCTCTGGTTTGAAAACTTTTTGGGACTGCCACATACAGGCACTCAATCTATTCTATTTTTCTGGAGGGCCACCTACCTGCTCCTCTGGTTTGAAAACTTTTTGGGACTGCCACATACAGGCACTCAATCTATTCAATTTTTCTGGAGGGCCACCTACCTGCTCCTCTGGTTTGAAAACTTTTTGGGACTGCCACATACAGGCACTCAATCTATTCAATTTTTCTGGAGGGCCACCTACCTGCTCCTCTGGTTTGAAAACTTTTTGGGACTGCCACATACAGGCACTCAATCTATTCAATTTTTCTGGAGGGCCACCTACCTGCTCCTCTGGTTTGAAAACTTTTTGGGACTGCCACATACAGGCACTCAATCTATTCAATTTTTCTGGAGGGCCACCTACCTGCTCCTCTGGTTTGAAAACTTTTTGGGACTGCCACATACAGGCACTCAATCTATTCTATTTTTCTGGAGGGCCACCTACCTGCTCCTCTGGTTTGAAAAATTTTTGGGACTGCCACATACAGGCACTATCCAATTTAAATTGTCTCCATAGCAGCCTCCACACGTTGTCTCCATTGCTACCTCCAAAAGTCGTCCATATAGCTGCCTCCATACATCGTCCCTTTATCAAACGAGGTGTGTCAGGCAGAAATTTGGGTTGTTTTCATGGATTCCACATCAAAGTTGTTAACTTTGTCGCCACCCAGCTGTGTTATCCACAAAATATACTAATAAACTTTTATCATTTACCAATATTATTTCAGCGCTTCTTGCGCATCTGTTTACATTCCCCTCACCCGCCATATCCTAAACTTATAAGAACGCTACTACACTTGATCTTATACAAAAGGTTCTTAGAAGTGCTGTTTGGGGAGTAGCCTAGAGACAGGGGCTTGGATTGGCGAAAGCTCGCCTGGCAGCGGAGCGCCAACTCCATGCCAAGATCCAACTAACATAGTTTTAACTGCAGAACCTTTAATCTACTACTAGTTCACTGCCTCCATACATGGTCCCCTTATCAAACGAGCTGTGTCAGGCAGAATTTTGGGTTGTTTTCATGGCTTCCATGTTAACTTTGTCGCCACCCTGCTGTGTAATCCACAAAATATACTGGCAAACTTTTATCATGTACCGATATTATTTGAGCGCTTCTTGCTCACCTCCTTTGGTTCCTCTCTGCCACCCATTGGTTTGAAGCCTGAGTCCATTTAGGGTATGTCGCCATGCCACTCTCTAGCCTGCTGCCGCTGCCTCTGCATGCCGTCCCCTATAGTGTCAGGGTCAATTATTGGATGTTTTAGATGCTATCTAGCCTCATTCGGTCACTCTGTCATGGCCATGCTGTTGCCCATAATTTTGGCATAATGGTGCGATTAGGCAGCCTCAGAGGCATCCATGCATGCTGCCCCTGCTGTTTCCTGTCCATTTCCGTGGTGTTTCCATCCTTTTCTGAGGTTCCCAGGTGTTTGGCCAAGCTTCCCTGTGCAGAGCCTTGGTCCCCTTGAAAAATGCTCGAGTCTCCCATTGACTTCAATGGGGTTCGTTATTCGAGACGAGCACTCGAGCATCGGGAAAAGTTTGTCTCGAATAACGAGTACCCGAGCATTTTAGTGCTCGCTCATCTCTAATAACAAACTTTCTAGTTTAATTCAAACCTTTTAGCACAAACATTGAAAAATAGTGCCAGACGGAGGCATAGTTGTTGCCTTCGTCTGCCTCTAAATGTTCTGTCCATCAAAAAATGCAGGACTTTTCATCATTTTTTACGGTTTTTCAGCCTGCAACCTGATCGACCTGTCTGTTTAACAGAGGCAATGGAGGGATATGGGGAATGGATGCAGCGTATTGCATCCCTCCTCACAGCCTTGCTCGGCAGGAGGGAAGGCTTGGTGACATCACAGTCTATATTAGGACGGTGACATCTGTGGGGGTAACATCCCATTCATGGGCAGCCAATTACCAGCTGTTGCCGATGTACACTCTTCCCCTGCATTCAGGCAGGATGGAGCATACAATGGGATGTGTCTGCACCATAAGTTGTAAGGACATATTCGAATCCTCCTGATGTGTCCTTACAACAAATGGCAAATAACATGATGTGAGCCCAGTCTTAGTTTACCATCACTTACCCAGTCTGACAGCTTGTCTGGTTGTGGTTGCACTGTTTGCTGGTCAGGTACTTATAGGTTCTTGAAAGCTGTGCTTTTAGACCAGCAAGTCACAGCTTGGTTAATAAGTGAAAGCAGTCATCTGAGACACTCCCTATTGTGTGCCGGTGCCTAGAGTGTAAGCACAGAGAAAATTAATGGTCAGAAGGGCACAACAGGTGACATCAAGCCTCTGCTTTCAATTCTTTCTGAAGTTGGGAGTAAAAGAGAAGCAACAGGGAAACAGCAAGTTTTTTCATGACCCCATAGGGTCTTTGTCTAGTCAACAAACTGAAGAGTCACTTTATTGTTCTCTTTTAGTAAGATATAGTATTTCTTCTTTCTTGATCAAAAAGAAATCAGGAAACGGTGAAAAATATTCACCAAAGTAATTCTGTTTATTTTTTTTATTTTATTACAGAAAAGCATTAAAAAGGCACATATTCTTTTACCTTATTGATCAAGCGTGTTTATTAGTATCAGTAACAATTCTATTTGCCTTTATGTTGGACTTTGAATTTTATTGCTTTCTTGAATCCAAATGGTAAAAAGATCTGACTTATGAATAATGACCAAGTTATAGCATGATTTGCCTTGTCATTACAGCCATTGACAAACCTTTTTCTGCTAGTTGTAAATGGATTAATTTCTAAGGTTCCACCATTTAGGAAACCTTTATATACAGTAGACTGAAGCTGGAGCCCTGGTTCTATATTGCTGCCAAAGGCTCAAGACTGAATTTAGCGTTCTTTAAAGCTTTTAACATTTTGAGCTCTAAATACAAATTGTTCATGCATACAATCAACAATCCTGTTTCTTGACTCAATATTTATATGACTTGTAATGAGATGACAAAGCATTCAATGCAGAAGAAAGGTGTTAGGTGTAGACAAGTATATTAAGAATCAAGCAATTTGCCATTTTCTACTGTAAATAAAAAAATAAATAATTGTTTTATATAAGATGCTTTTAATGTTTTTAGGAGAACAAAAACAACAATAACAGAATATACTAAAAATTTCTCAAAATGTTACAAAAATATTGAAACAAAATAGGAGAATAAAGCATCAAAATAGGTAAACAATAGTGAAAACAATTTTTTTTACCCTTGTTAAAATTTATTAAAAACTAATTGTTAAAATTTATTAAGAACTGATTGAACCTGTTCAGTTCAGTGCGGTATCATCATATGACAATAAAAGCATTGAAAGGATGTAATTCACAAACAAACAATAGGTAGCCATATATACTTATACACAATATTACAAATCTCTATTGTGTGTCTATGCACTTCTGCACAGCCAAGAAGAAAGGTGAGATGATAGACATCTCTAGAAATGTAGGGTTCCATGGTTGAGCAGTGGCATCACTGGTAGCCAAATTAACCCCCTAAACTAAATATATTTTCGTAAACTACCATTAGAAAGCATTGCCTCTATCCCTTCATTGTCCGTCTACATGCCTGTAATCTTAAGCAATGAGGTCACAAAGCTGTATGCAAGTGACCTGTGAGATTTCCAATGAGTCATATCATATTCAATCTGTGAACAGCCACACCCCCAGTGCTTGACAGCCTGTATAATGGTGTCAGGTATCATGGTGTAATGTCTCCTCCATGTACTTCCTTGTGCTAGTGCCCCCTGCAGCCTGTGTGTATATAGGAGAGATACAACAGCTCCAGGCAGCCATGTTATAGCAGAACATGTCAGATTCATGTGTAGCTGATGTCTGTGTCTCACACATGTGTATTAGGATATTAGGAGGGAAAGCATGTCAGATAAAGCACAGACACTAGCAATGCTTTACTATACATTACACACAGACATGAGCAGGGGGAGGAGAGGGGAGGGAGGACAGAGATGACATCACTTTCTCTCCATGTGACCAGCCTCATTTACATAATAAAGAAAAGATGATTTTACAATGATTAATGTATGAATTGACTAGATAAAGGCTGTGATAAAATCCTCATGATCTGCTCCAACAGGTAGTGGCAACAGAAATAGTGATAGAGACCTGATGACAGGTGTCCTTTAACTTAATTTTTGTTTTGTTTTTTTTTTAAAAACAGTGGGGAAGATTTAAGAGTAAGAATGTGCTTAGTTGCCAATGGCAACCAATTACAGCTCAGCTTTCATTTTACCACTATTCATGAATATTTGAACCCCTCAACGATGCACGGCTTAATAATGCGGCACATGTCGGGTGTGGGTACAAGGGGAGGGCTCACGGGCTAAGCTCTCTCCATAGTCAGTAAGTCCTGCTGCATATTGCAGCAAAGAATTACCGGTAACACCTGCAATCTGTGCTAGCACTGCTTTGCCGGCGGTTTCAAAGAGATGGCAGTGAATGGGCACTGCCATCTTGATGAAGATTGGCGTTCCCAGGACGTCATTGGGGAATGGCCATCCATTGCTATGATGGAGAAAAATCCAAGGGTTTCTCGTTTTAACCCATTCATTACAATGTGCTAATTTCACATTGTAATAAATGAGAAAAAAAATTGATCAGACAACCTAGGGTTAAAGTACCCTAGGGAGTCTGAAAAATAGTAAAAATAAAAAAAAAGTTGTAAAAAAAAATTACAATAAAAAAACCTAAAAATTCACCCCCCTTTCCCTAGAACTGATATAAATATAAATAAACAGTAAAAATCATAAACACATCAGGTATTGCCGCATCCGAAAAAGCCTGATATCAAAATATAATAACGTTTTTTCACTGCAAATAACCCTGTAATGGAAGATAACGCCCAAAGTCGAAAATGGCACTTTTTTGCCAGTTTGAAAAATATTTTAAAAAAATGCGCAAATGCGTTTTTTCACAATTTTCACTGCATTTGGATTTTTTTCCCAAAGTACACGACATGGAATATTCAATACCATCAATATAAAGTCCAATTTGTTACACAGAAAACAAACTGTTACAGAGCTCTTTACGTGTAAAGATAAAAATAGATTTTTGAATGTGGGGAGTGAAAAATGGAAATGAAACAACAAAAAAGGGCAAGGTCATTAAGGGGTTAAAGGGAAGCTGTAATTGGTTGCCATGGACAACTAAGCAAATTCTTACTCTTAGGCAGCTTGATAAATTTGCTCCATTTTTTTTTTTATAATCACACTAGAAGTTGAATCAGTGACATCTACACTGATCACACATGGGAAGAAGTGGCATCCAATAATTTATAGGGGATGATTTTCTCCTTTGGATAAATTACTGAATGGTCACTTCTCCCAACCATAACTTATTGCTTCTGAATCTACCCCCAGATATCTTAAGCTCCTTGTAGAACATCTCCGCACTGTGCCCTTTTTTTATCTTTTTTATTATATAACAATTATGTGGCACAGTACACTTCTAAATAATATGTACGACTGACACCACAACTGACCACACTGTGCCCCCAGCATGTCTCAAATATATAACTTGACTTAATAAATTATAATACATATTATCCTCCTTGAATAATCATTTGTCCAGGCTAGAGTGCAGTATGTGCCCCAGACCCAGGTCCATGAGTAGCTCACAGGAACAGAGGGTGTAGAACCTATTTTTAAGAAACCTAACGTAGGCCTGCATTCCATGTTCCTTCCCTCCATCTCACACAGCGTATACCTCTCTGTCCTTTTCTTTCTCATTCAGATTCTACCCTCATATCCATTTTCTTCGCACATAATCAGCACCGCTTGTCTATTTCAGGCATCTTGTGACCCTAAGTCCCCATACTCCTCACGTAGCCAGCACCACGAGGTATCCCTCCTCCTCCTTCACACACATCCTCCACTTTCAGGTCCCCTAACTCCTCCACATACAACCTGCATCCATAGGCCCTCTCCTCCTCCCACAGCCATTGCTCTGAGATCCTTATATTCTTCAGAAAACCAGCACCCCCAAATCCCACTTCTCCTTAACACAAAGCCATCACCCCATTTTTGCCCTACTCTTCACACATGCCCACTCCTTCTCCTCACACAGCAAGCCCCATGTCAACCTCCTCCTCCAACAGCCAGCACCACCGGATACTATGTCTCCTCAGATAGCCAGCCCCATGTCCCCCTCTGCTGTCATATACAGCCATCCCATATGACCTTCTTCACCTCTTTACACAGCCATCATTTAAGTACCCTTCTTATCATACAACGAGCCCCAATGCCCCCTCACAGCCATTCCCCATGCACCCCTCCTTCTCCCCATACTGGAATTTTCTAATGTCTCCTGTTATTTCAAATCAAATCCATGCTCTCTTGTGCCAAACTCCAAATCAGTTGGGTAAAGGTAACTCACTTTGTTACTGTATAATCTGTACTAGCCCTGGATCATGTCAGTCCTATCAGTAATATACAGCAGTATATTAGATCGCTGAATTCTATTCAGTGTTTAGAAGGAAGTCTTCCCTAATTAATTCACATAACTTCTTATTACTTTCCTATCTCTTAATCCATAAGAGGTTTTAGACAAATATTTATTCTTCCTCTTAATGGATGCAGCACAATTTATCAATACCTTTCTTACATCAGATATAAACTGCTACTTTAAAGGCTCATATTCAGGGCTCATAGTCTGCCCAAAAGGAGGCTGTTACATTGAATTTTCATGTCGTTTCTTTGGGCAGGGGTGCCATCTTCAGACAGCAGCACATGTTTAATTGAATGGGAACGCACATATATTATAGATTGAAATACCTAAGGAAGAAAATTAAGGGAAAAAACATGCAAAACATGGACACAAATGCAAATAATTCATAGATTTAATTTGGGCTGAATCATTATTATTATTATATTATAATATCATGATTATTAGTTTTCTGTTGTCCATGTTCTCTTTTGTATAATCATAGAAGGGAGTATTATTATGATTAATCTGAAACAGAGAAATCCATACGGTGAGTAATGTAAATAGCATCCTTTCCCATAAATCACTAACAAAATAAAAAAGCCCAAATATTTCAGAATATCAAATTACAAAATTTTAGAAAAAAAAGCATCTTATAATTATATGTTGAATAAAGAATAATAGCTTTTTATGGAAAGAATTGGTTGGACAGCATGGGTTTTGTTTGTAAGTGGTAGTTTCAGTGATGTGTATCTTCACATTTCTTTCAGGGCTGTTCTTCCCCCTCTTTCCAGATACTGTATGCAAGCACTGTAGCAGTGATCCGCCTTTCAAATTGTGCTGCAAGCTTAGGGTTAAGATATTATTCCAGGTAACAAAAGCCAATGAGAGTACACCAAGATGATGTTTGTGACATCATCTCACAGAGTAGCTAGAACAGCTGAGGTAGCTTTCAGCTTCAGCACCATTGCTATTATGATGGATGTTTACATCTCTTCATTGAGAGCCAATTATCTCGCTTTTGTGTGAGGCCCAAGGATCACTCATGCTGCCCGTCTGGATACAGCAGTCTTGGATCTAGCTGAACGAATAGCTTTCCTCTGTGCATGGTAAGAGAGGCTTTTCTTTTTGTCTTCTCTTAGATATTGTAGCTGATGTGTGTGTATCGTGCAGAGGAAAATGCTGGCACAACCCTGCGCTTTAGTATTGGAAGACTTAGCAACAGCATTTTCAAGCTTTCTGCTGTTGATTCACATAGGCTTAATATGCATGCAACTCTAATTATTTTTACTCTCACTTCATTTACCAATATGTTAATTCAGTAGTCCTTAAGATTAGAGGGAATATTCTCTATTTTCTTCTGCTATCGAATGACCATTGGTTTAGAGAAACATTACATTATGTGTGATATAGTGAATTAGAGGAGCCTTGGATGAGCTATGCTCCCTGCAGTGGTGATTATTTGACATTTACAGGGTAATAAGTTATTCAAGTTCTCAGACAAGTTGCGGTAGCCTTGTTCACCTTTCGAGGAATCCAAAGTGGATGAACACAAGCAACAATGCAGAAACTGGATACCAAAATGGAAAGGCAGCAGCTGTATTTTAAGGCTTGTCTGCAGATGCTTTTGTATTTTACATATTAATGTTATTTAATAATGCAGAATGTACTGTATGTTGTTCCAGCAGTGCTTGAATAATATGCAGGACTTGTTATAATAGGTTTCTAGTAGCATTTCCAGCCAGTGCTTCTTACAGATAGAAAAAAAAGCTATTTTAAAGGCTTCTGAGTTGATGTGGATTTAAGAGATTAACAGTGACATTGACACTGACAAATCAGATACAATAAGAGATTTAATTGACTGAGTGAGTACACTCGATGCTGGATGAAGAATCCAATAATCACTGGAACTGGAACAAAACCTGGGTATAATGAATGAAACATTTCTCATGACTTAGAAAGACGACTATATCATTAACAATACTGTGGAATCAGAATTATTCTGTACTTGGTATGATTTCTGTATTCATAAGAATGGCATGGCTTTGTAAACAAAGTATTCACCTGTTAGCTGGATGTGGCACAAAGCAACAATTACAGTGATGATGCCTATGAAAGGCTGTGCTCTGCTCTGCTGATATCCGACCTTTGTAAATATTAGATTTTCCTTATTTTCTGCAGCTATTCAATATCCCGGAATAATAACTCTTATTTATGTAGATGCCAATTGTTACTTGACAGTCTTATTATGTGTCAGGTGTACTGATGGCATTTTAACAATGCTTATTCTAGGAAGTGCTTTACAGAATTGAGACTTGCTTTAACTACCCTGTGTGAACTGATTGCTTTACATGCAAGGCAATTCAATTATATTTTCTTAATAAATAGAATCAAAGCAGGCAAGGTACTTTATAAATTAAAAGTATGCCAATCATTTCCTTTGCTATACACAGAATGGAGTTGTAGCATCACCAGTGCAGTGAAAAGTTGTTGCTATGTGATCACATGCAATTTATATCTCTTTTTTATTGATATATCTTTTGGTTTATGTCTACTATTTGCCATAAAAACCCTAAACATAAGTAACTAAACTTACTTAGTGCATGTGTTTCTTACACAAATAGATGAACAAAACTTTCTAAAGTGTAAACTTAAAGTGAATTATTGAACATGCATTTATTTCAGTGTGGCATGGTGTCAGCCATGGTAGTGCTTATTCTACTTCCTTATGATATTGTGCCTACACACTGTATAACATCCTGTTACATGTGTGCTTGCTACTTCAACATGATATAAAAGGTCAAGTCACTAAGCAATGCTTTTAGCACACAACTGTTGAGTGACTTTGTTAAAAATACTCTAAATAGGAAGAGTCTGTTTTCACTTGTTGAATGTTTTTCCCTGGGTCATTGAAATGACTAGACTAAGCAGACAAAAAGAATATGGTTTACATAGATATAAACTATGTCATTTATGTTATTTTATGAAAATCTTTATTATTTATTATGAAGAATTACACCACCTTTATACTTGCTCAAAGCTGCTTTCGAGGTTAATTGCTATAAGTAAATACAATACAATATTACAATACAAATATATACTCATGATGGCACTAAGACTGCCAGAACCCCTAGACTATATGAAAATTTTGGATACAACCCCCACCAGTGAAATATTTTTCAAATAGTTTCAGACTTTTGCCTAGAAACAGTATTAGAAGCAAGATGGGGCAATTCCTTCTGTCAGCTTTCAATTTTTTGCAGGAACACATTTGTATGTTCATAGTAGTAGCTATATATGCAGGATAAGAATAGTAGTACTCTGCTCTGGTGCCTATATATGCAGGATAGTAGTAGTCATAGTAGTAATAGTAGGATAGTAATAGTCACAGAACTTTGCTGCGCCTATATAATCAGAAGTAGGAATATGGGTAAAATGTCATTTAGGGGTTTATTTATGAAAGAATACTCATGGAGCAACTGACATACTAATGTACACGGATAAAAGAGATCTTATATTACACAGGTCCTGTGTCTACTCATCCAGTCAAGGAAATTTGGACGACCTGTGCAGGGTCTTACAAGGGTTTTTATATATATGTGTTACAAATGCCTATATAAATACTTGGCATTAGATTGGCATAGGAATAGAGATTTTGGAGCTCTGAACTGTTATAGATAATTCTGTCCTGGGCCTCAGCATTGTAAACTTTAGAAGAGAATAAATACAAAATAATTTGGTGTCTAGGTATGGAATGAAAGTCATACTGCTCTAAAAAAAATCAATTTTGCAGGGATGTATTTCTGAAGAAACTCATGCTTTTGTCTTACAAAACTATAAAATATATCTATTCATCTATATCTATATACACACAGCCACGCACAATTGTCATCTGAAGTGAAAAACTTATTTAAAACACATAATAGACTTGGTGAATGGCAATTACAACATAGAGCACATAGCTCAGTAATTTCTCCCCCTCCTCATTTTATTTTTTTTTAATCCTTAGTTTTTATAGTCTAACTATATAATTTATTAAATATAACACATTTTTCATAAATCGAGAAATGGAGGTAGTTTATTCTGAGATAAAGAAATAACATGTACACTATATACTTATGTAACTATATATTAGTATTTATAGTATAATAATCAACATGTTATTATGTATACATGTTATCTCCATAAGAAGTATACAAAAAACATTTTATAGAAAATATCTACCAGAAGCAGTTAGCCTAATACACGTGCAGTGCAATTAATAATATTACAGATTTTGGTTTGAGAAGACATGAAAACATCCAACACCCTACATTTTATTGGTTTGACTCCATTAGAGGACCTGATTTAATTTTTTTAACAGATTATGCCCTTCTTTTTGGTAAAACATAAAGTTGCAAAACAGGCTATGGGGCACATTTACTTACCTGTCCGAGGAGTTCACCGAAGTGCATTGTTCCAATGATAATGCAGTCTGGGGAGATTAACTAAGATCGTGCATCCGATATCCTGCATGTGTCACTTCCCAGCTAAGGCCTACCTTCTTCTTCCCGGTGTATGTAAGTGCATTGGTTGTGACACAATTTTAATCTTAAATCCTGCGCTCAGTCCGAATTGGATAGTCCGACGGCCCGCCCCCCAATTTCTGTTGCATGAAAGCCGGCGACACTGCACACCAATCACATGCGACTCAATCCCCTGCTTAATCCCTGTCCCAGCGATGCAAATCCCGAAAACAGTCCGATGGAAATGCGATCCGTGGACCATTAGTTAATAAGCCCCTACATGAACAAACCATATGCATTTAGTATATATGTCTTGGCGGTAGATTAGTATCTGCAACACTTATCAATGCTCTCATAACAGTGGAAGCCAAAACTTACCCACAAAAATTTCAGTCTCAGCTGAGTATCATTCACATATCTTTGTTTGGTTTTGACTCCATAGAGGACTAGACATAATTTATCAGGAGAATACACAAAAATTGGGACCGTGGTATTAAAGGAAGATGCTCGATATGAAAAGAAAGTACATAGTCCACACAGGTTTCATTAATATGGAAACAGAAAGTCACAGCCCTAGGGAAATGTTCAAAAACAGAATAAAATCTTGTAATACTTACACTTCTATGTTTCTATTTAATCGCTAGTGCTAGAAAATGGTTTGTTGGTATAGCTTAATATGGCACATGGGCTTGTGATTCAATATATTGTTCTTGTTTTCTATGAAGATTTTTAAAATGCAGCGATTGTACTGTTGGATAATGAAAGATTAACCTGGCACATTTTCCATTCAATAACATGAGAACCATGGGACAGGCAGCAGCAAGAGAAACAAGTTTTGGACCCTTATCTGCAAAAAGGCACACTGGTGTTTTCAGGGTTCCAAACATAATGAGTGGTTCCAATTAGCGAAATAGTACATATTGCTGTGCTATGCTGTCATTTAACTTTGAGTTGTTGAAATAGCATCAAACTGTTGTGCTTTGCTGTTGATCTGTCAACCCGTCACCAGTATTTTCACAAATACAGGTAGGGGCAGGTTCCTATAGAGCTCTAGTAACTATCTGACACCCTGCTTGAAGCTAAAAGTAGTTTCCTTCAGATCCCTATAAAATCAGAGTTATAATCTTGCCTGGTATCTATGCAGCTTTGGAGCGAGTCCAGGGGGCATGGCATAATGTCATGTGACCAGGGTGACATCGTCAAAGGTCCTTAAGCTACTTAATATGAAAACTATACCGCATGTACATATCTGACCCCATAAAACAATCACAGCAGCCTCCATGGACTTCTACTCCTCTCCATGCAGGCTGCTGTGATTTCAGGTGATAAAATATGCTGTGATTACATGACATATATGCTTAGTGTACAGTTCCTAATGCTACAAAAGCTATAGGACCTGTGATGATGTCACCCTGGTCACATGACATTATAGCAGCATACAGCAATAGGGATGGAGAGAAGCTGCTGGAGTCAGCCCGAGGAGACCACACCCACTTGGACTCACTGTAGCCATTCTTAGTAACCAGGTAAAACTATAAAGTTGAATATATGGGAATCTCAGGGGAATAATTTTTAGCTACAAGCAGGGTGTCAGATAGTTACTAGAGCTCTATAGGAACCTGTCATTACCTGTATTTGTGAAAATAGTGGTGATGGGTTCCCCTTAACTCCCAAGGCCTCAGGGAGGTGAAAATAAGAAATAACCTTTTATCCAAATTTAAAGGTTGAAGCCTGACCTATGTTCACATTGCATTGTAAGGATGCATCAGGCAGATTCTCAACATATTCTTACAATGGATGGCTAGAACGTTATGCTCATATAGTGGGATAGCTTGTCCTTTTCCACCCACTCACTCCTGAAAGCTGGAGGAGAAGTGGACATAATGTTCAGGGTGTTTTCTATTGACATTTACAGCACTGGGGAACTCCTAGAGCACACGTTCAGTGGAGGCCAAAGATGGATGCAATACAATAGGCTATTATGGCTTCTGCTGAGCATGTACATTGCTCAGCAGGAGGAAGCAGGTTAGAAAGGATCGGCTTGCTGATTCTTTCCATCCTGTGTTACCTGCAGTATCCAATGTATACTAGTCAGAAAATGGCAAAACGGATTACTCTGTCTGTCAGTATATGTCTATGGATATGTTTAGCATATAAGCTAGGTGCTTTCCTGATGATCATGCTGAACGTATCATAAAAATGAGATGTGGAATGGGGCTTTATCTTAAATGTGAATCGGTTGTACTCATGGACTCATTGTAAGCCCATGTTGGCATTCAATGAAAGGAGATGTTAGAGAATTTGCATGCACTTAGTGTTGCTTCTAGAAACAAAATTTCTAACATACTTTTTAGTTTTTGAAAACCTATTTAATCATCAACTATTTAATCAATCATCATTAGCTTTCTTAGTTGCAATTTACCATTTCCCTTTTTTTTCTTTTATAATGAGGTCATGTAATGCCTTGTGAATTTATAGGACTTACAACACCTTGCACTAAATATATTCCCATTCCACATTGTGCACATACGTAGGAAAAATGCTCAGCAAGCATTACCTTAGTGCATTAAAAGCTTTTAGAGTAGCCTCTTGATTTACAATGTAAAATGATGCCAACTGTATTGTAATGGGATATAGAGCACTAGGTGTAGTGTTCCCTAGAGCTGGAGTAAGAAATGTACAAGCAATTATATATTAAATATATGGGAAACATGCAACCTTTAGTAACTGCCTTAAAATGCAGTTGTTAATTTAACTCTCTCTTTATGCCTATTTAATGCTCTGTAGCAATATCCAAAACCCTCTTTAGTGTTTACAAATTGTTTAATATGTTACACACACATATATATTTATAATTCTAATACCGATAACTAGCTCCAGCACCCAATGGTTTGTTGAAACAGTGTTCATCTTGTAGATGTTCGTGTTAAGTTATAATGGCATTCCTCCAACACAATTGCTTGTGAATTACTTGTGTTCATGCGGCTGCCTCCAGAAGCCAGAAGTACAAGCTCACTAGTGTTCCATATGGCAGTGGGCTTTGTCTTTACTTCTAGTTTTAGAAGCCATGCTCATGCATACATATGCACCTATGGTCAGGAGTAGAGAGAGTGGAAGCAGGTCGGTAATATTTTTGGTGACCAGGATGAGCTCCTCGATGTGGAGAATATGAAACACACCCAGGGGAAGTAATTCACCAGCAGGAAAGCTGACCTATTTCGGCTTGGTGAATGCCCCCTTGACTAAAAAAATATCATCCCATTTTACAAAAACACTGGGATACATTTACATAAAGTTCTGTTACCTTAGTTTGGTTTCCGGCTAGCTGTAGGTAATGAGGTACCTATTAAATTATGTGGAACTGGAACCACTTTCTGCCCCTGGGACCTCATAGCAAATGTCCCACACTGTATTTTCTAAGATAAATCAGCCCTAGATGGAAACTGATTTTATAGGATAATTAATATCTTGTTTCATTGTAAATCTAAACAATTTCTCATATTTAGTAAAGAAAAAGCTATATATATATATATATTGAGCTTTTTTACCTTAAAAAAGGGTGATTTGATACTCTATTGGTTTAGTAGTTAATATCACCCTGTTAGAGATCTCTCTGTGGCTGCTATAAAAAAATATATACCTTTATACTTACCTAGAAATTAGTCCAATTTGACATGTCAGAATCATCTCTGGTGCTCCCCACGCCTGTTCAGTGATTCGGTGAATTCAGAGTAGTACAGCCCCTGCTTAATTTCGCTTGCCGGGGTGTACTACAGCAGCTTCACTACATCACTGCACAGGAATCAGGAGCTCTGTACCGAGGTGAGTATATAAGTTTGTTTTTTACCTTTACGGGTACGGAGGTAAAATCTAATGGCTGATTTAGGACACAAAACTCTGGTCCATAAGGTCCCGTGGGTGGTTTAGAATCACCCTGATGGGGTCTTGTCAAATTTTAGTGTATTGTCCACCCCTTATAATAATAAATAATTCTTTATTTATATAGTGCACACAGATTATTCAGCGCTGCACGGAGTATAAATACCTGTCTCTTTAAGGGCATGTGGATTCTATAGTGGGTTGGGTTTGCTGTTGTGGTGGGTAGGACCACTCCATATATAGTAGATAGATACTTTTTAAATATCCTAAAACTGCTGTGAAAATGTAGTCACACAGTAATGAAATTCCCTGCTGTCTTTTTGAGACCATCCATTTAATTGTCTCGTTATTTACCACTTTTTCTAATAACCAAATTGCAATCTTTGTTCTTAGAGCCACTGGAAGTGAGATGTTATTCTATAAAAATAGACCTACAATTTTAGTAGATTTATATTTAGAAATGCAGAATAAGTACTGTAGGACGAAATGGAAATATTACATGAGCGCTGCCAAACTGCTTTAACCTTTTTGGCTTAGTTCAGTTCTAGCTCTGCATGGAGCTGAACAACCAGACTGGTTGCTAGGGATACAATGCCTGACAACCACAGTCTACTTAAGGGGGACTTAAGGCAAAAAAAATACACAATTTTTCTGTGATATCCCAGTCTCTAGTTCTTCAATGCATGGTGTTACTCTCAACACTGATTTAAGAACAAAAAAGAGATATGGTAACACTGTACATGAACATAGAAACATAGCTCATTATGATGGGCTGGTGCATGGGTGATATTCATTACAATGAGAAAAATTGTCTATTGTTTATGACTTTGTGCCTATAATAAAACATGCAGAATTGCATAAAACATACTGTCACAGTAACCATCTTTTTTTATAGAAATGAATTTATATGGAAAACCAATATTATTTATCACTGATTATTATATACAAATGATGAATTCCTAAGGCATTGTGATAAAAAACAATATATAGCTATGAAAATGAATGTAACATTGATATACAGACAATATACTGCATTGCACCTTCTGTAAACATATACTGTAGGCATTCCAATATACAGCATGTGACACTGAAATTATGAAAGCCTTTATCCTGAGGTCAGAGTACAAATAAGTCATGTTCTATATAATGTAAGCATTTTCAATGTTGTTATTTTCAAGATACAGAAGACACTATCTATAGATATCTACGTCACAACACTGCCACCTGCCAGCTCCCTGTGATAAAATATTTGAGAACGCTCAGTAGTTCTTTGATTTCAATCACACAAAATGATGAATTACTTTACAGCTCCAAAGAAAAACTGTTAAACGTAATAAACTAATACTAATAATGATAATAATAAGGCATCATTATCCCTAATCTTATTATACTATCTCAGTTTACCTTGCAGATGGTTAAAACCACACGTTCTTTAAATCAATCTGTGCCCTGCTGAATTCATAATAAAATATTTAGTGCTCCAGGCACTAGGAGATAATGTGAGTTGCTCAAGGTTACAAGGAGAAGACCTAGCAATAAATCTATGCTCCTCAGTTTGAGACTTCCTTTCGTAGTGTTTCAATGGAACAAATCAAATTACACTCTGCATTAAATAGCAAACACAGCATTTTGAAGATGCTCATAAAACCATGTAAGTGTATCTTTTTCTTTCTTGTAATTTCTGCTTACATTTAATTCATTTAGAGCAAAAAAAATTATATTATTTGTGTTTATATTCTCAACAGGGTATTTTTTGAATGATCTCAATTTCACGGATGAGTTAAGGAATCTTGGAATTTAAAATTTTTGAAATTCCATAAATGTAAATGGTAGTTGTTATCCTTTCGTGACCGTCATTTGTCTTGTTTTTAATCAAAGATACTATCATTATTAGTTTTGAATTATTATTGTTATATGTTTAATTGTATGTTAATTATCTTATTTTGTGTTTGTTAGTATTATACTCTTCATAGGTCACATTTACATTATACTTGGCTTGCAACGAAGAGCGAAATAGATCAGACTTACAGATGTATGACTGCAAATTGGTCAAATTTGGTTGGTCGCATTGTCCATGTGAAGGTTGGACAATATGCCACATTGTTGTTGGCATAAATACTTGGCAGATTAACCATGAAAGAAATTATTTCAGTATAAAACAAATGGCATGATGGTATCTGAAAGCTTTACACAGAGGTAACCAGTATAATAGTCATACCAACAATTCTTGGAAGTTTTACTACTTGTGACTTTAGCCAGGCAGTCTCTCAATAGACAATTTTAATTGTGCAATGACAGCATTATATACAGTAAGAACAATTCAATGAGCATCCCTATTGTTGCGCTGGCTATTGTTTACACACTCCACCGGAGGGCTCACTACATCATGGTCACCCCTACTAAGCTGAGCAATGATAGTAACCTTACCTCATAGTACGCTAAACACATGTCACTCCATAACTACTGGTATACATGTATTGATGTGAGAATATATTGTGGAATTTTTAATCATTTTTGCACATCTGATTTTAAATCATCTGCCATGTGAAAATGAGGTGAGGAGAGTTATATGTGCATGACATTGAGGAAGACTTATTTTTTGTAGATAAACAGATGAGATTTCACATAAAAGTGGAGATTCTAGAAAGGACATTCCATACCCTACCTGAGAGGACTAGTAGTTTAACGGGGTAATGCCTAGTGACAGCTTCCCTTTAAGCCTGTTTTTTGACTTTAGTAATAGAAAATGTGTTGAACCATGGGCCCCACTATTTCTAAAATGGAAATATTGTTGTAAAACTGTAAAAATTCCAAAGTGCGTATTCATTCATGGGTTGTCTGGGTTGTTGTACATTTTTGAGACTTATGTCTCTGACAAAAAATAATGTCTCAAAATGTAATACAAGAAACCAGTCAACCTGCTGATAAATATCCCCTCGCATTCCCCAGTCTTTGTCTAAAAATGTATGAAAACTGAAACTGATTTAGATATTTCCCCTTGATCTTCTGTTCAGTTGGGGCCCATCAGATTGGATTTCTGTTTTTAAAGGGGTTATCAAAGACTTATTAAACAGATATGTGGCCGAGGGGGGTAACTGCCTCCCAGTGTCCTATGCCACTGTCTCTCTGGGCCGTGCCCCTGTTAATTTACAGGGGCCCGGGAGTTGTGCTCAGACCAGCTTCTGGCCGGCCGAGGTGGTTGGCCACACCAACCAGACACCATTCCCTGCATTGTTTCAGGCACTGGGATATAGGAACAGATGGGTGTGGCCGGACACCTCGGCTGGAGGATGGTCTCAGTGCAACTTGACTGCGTGAGGGACCGTGGAAGTAAGTCCAATTTATTTTTTTGGCAAATGTTTTTCATAGGTCTTGACAACACCTTTAAGAAGCTGCAAAACTGTTGACTCCTGACAAGCCAAGATCTCAAAACCTGATTGAATAAAATCAGTTGTTTGCTTATTAACAGAAGACCACAATAAACCTTTAAAGGGGTATTCCGGGAATATGAACATCTGATACAAAAACCCATGATCCTATATGTAAATGAATGTAACAAACCACAATGTCATTAATCACAAAATGGAGGTTAAATCGTTTGATTTTAGGATTCACAAAATTTTATGGCTCTTATAAAGTATGCAGAGTTATCTCCAAGACGGCCGCCACTGGAAATTACAAATCCCATGATCCTTTAATTCACAGTAACACCCCTTGCCTCTTATGATCTAACAGACTTTCTTGCTCTGTTGCCATAGTAATGATATGTGTAACTGCCTATGCTGTACATGGCATCACTTAGATGACATTGCACCATAACACTGGCCATACTGGATGCACTTCAACCAAACAATTACAGCCAAACATAGTGGTGAACACATAACAGGCCCAGGCAGGTGCACGCAATGTGATGTGGACATGTGACCAGCGGCCATCTTATGTCCTGTGCCTGCTCCGCGTGGGGAAAATGGAATGGACTGATTAAAGAGCCAGTAACATTTTAGTTCTTCATTACATTGTGGGGGTCATTTACTAAGGGCCCGATTCACGTTTTCCCGACGTGTTACCCAAATATTTCCGATTTGCGCCGATTTTTCCTGAATTGCCCCAGGTTTTTGGGGCACGCGATCGGATTGTAGTGCATCGGCATGCACGCGACGGAAACCGGGGGGCGTGGCTGAACGAAAACCTGACGGATTCGGAGAAACCGCCGCATTTTTTTAATAAAAGTGTCGCGGGACACGCACTTACCTTCACCAAGTATAGCATCATGAACTTCAGCGGGCCTCGGCGAACTTCAGTGCAGCAGCGACACCTGGTGGACGTTGGAGGAACTTTCTTAGTGAATCGCCGGAAGACCCGAATACACCGCAGAGAACGCGCCGCTGGATCGCGAATAGACCGGGTAAGTAAATCTGCCCCTGTATGTCCACAGCTGTTTTCCGCTGAGGGAAGCAACATTTTAAATAACAACTAATTACATATTAGTTTATATTTGAAGTACCCATTTGTATATGAATTATGGTGATTCCTAGAATGTCCCTTTAAGTCAACTAAAGGTATCAATGTCCGATTCTGAGTTTTAAAGACCTCAGAACAGTATATACTGCACGTGTCCCATTTTTCTTGCCAATTAGACATCTCAATAAACAGAAGGTTAATTGCCTGGCAACTAAATTAAACATTTCACCTGAGGGCTTTTTATTCAGAGGACATAGTCTGTATAATAATGGCTGCCATAGCTAATGGACTTGGTATGATTGCTTGTTCTCGTCTTTAAAAAGTAACATGACCTTGCAATAGAGTATGAATTTTCTTAAGTAGAGGATTCAGAAATAGATCAGTTGTGGACATCAGCTCCAGTCTGTCTCATGCTGAATGCTAACAGTTACGTCTTGAGCAGAAGTTTGATAATTATATGCAAAAGACCTATAACAGATTATTAAAAAGCTCTGCTTCAAATATTGTAATGCAGTGTTCAAAGCTCCACTTATTCTGCAGGATTCAAGGCTGTCACTGCTGCAGGCTTTACTTTCCTCTCTTCAGTCTGCTTATACTGCATGCAGATTGTTTTGGCATATGACAGGTCACTGTCATCTAAACAGAATCGACTTTAACTGTTTATATTCATGGACTAGTTTATATTAATGCCAAAGTATATGAATAATGCCATAGTATATGAATATTTTAACAACTTTCTTTACAAGCAAAAATGAATCATCAGTTTTTGTAATGCCATAAAGTATTTTATATACCATGACAACCCAGTGCATGAACCTTGCAGTATATGGTATGAAAATAGCATAGTAGAAAACTAGCTTTTAAATTAAAAAAAAAATTATATATATGTATATATAATATAAGTATATATATATATATATATATATATATATATATATATATATATGTATATACAAAAGTCTACACGCTTCAAACTCTCCTTAATCTGATTTAAGGAAAGTAAAATAAAATCACCTGTGTAATTGTGGCCCATTCCACTGCACAAAGGAAAAAAACGCATTGCTCCCATAGAGGCAGTAAGACAGTTGCTTCAATCAAATTGACTCTTTACCTCCCTCTTGTTTATTAGAGCTCTTGCGAGGACAGCAATAATTTCCTAAGTACTTAGAAGGAACCTGTCATGAGATTTTAGGCTCACAAACCACCACCAACTTGTTATCAAAGAAAGGAATCCATCACCGTAATATCATTCAGGGAAATCTTCATTATGCAGAAAATGATCTTTCAGCATTGCATACAATGGCAGAGATTTAATAAAACTGACACTGAATACACCAGTGCATAGTTCGACTCCACAGTCGGAGTTAAGGCCAGCTAATTGTTGGTCTAATTTACACAAGAATTTTGTTGGCTGAATTTTTCTGTCGCCTGGACTAGACCACACCCCCTTTTTGGACGAGTCTGAAAACTGCCTGAAAGTGTCCCATAATAAATACTCTGCATTTCAGATGTAAATTAAACCAGAATTGTGGCAGAGAAAGGTTGATGTATCTCCTCCAATAATAGGAAGTCACAGGTCTTGACAACAACTTTGCTGTTATGTCCCATGCTGCCTAGAATGTTGTTCCCTAAGCCAAGACACATCATGACACAACGACTACAAGAGAGAAACTGCTAAAAATACCTGACACTCATGTACTAATACTACATGTACTACATAACTCAGCATCATAATAGTATGGCATAGCAATGTTAAGGCTGTATGGAGAGGGCTTACACTGCCATATTGGATGTGATCGACACCCCCTGTAATTGTGGATCCCCATGATATGTTACTTTCATAGTCAGCAGCCGCTCGGGACTCCCATTGCTGTCCCAAAAGGACCTGCATTGGAGACTGCAGAACTTGTATTTCAGTATATTGTATAACTGATCAGATTTCCTTGGGAGCCAAAAATATTACAATATTTAGTTCAAAAAAATGAACAAAAACAAATAAGCATGCAAAAAATTCTAATCATTCCCCATTACCCTAGAATGCAAATAAAGGTATTAAAATGCACAGTAACAACTATTACAATGTTGTATCTCAGTCACTAAAGAAGTGGAGATGTATTTTGGCCTGCACAGTGAAAGCGGCAAAAACTGTGGCAGCAAGAAAATGGTACATCAATTTCACTGCATTTGTAACTTTTTCATTTGAAATCACAGTAGATTACATTGAATATTAAGTGTTGCCAGCAGGAGGTACAATTTAGCCTGCAGAAAGCAAGCTTTCATATTTCATGTTTTATCTTCGTAAACTGAAAAATAAAAAGGGTCTGTCACTTATTGGAAGGGGAGCAAAAAACTGAAACGAAAACATAGAAATGTGCTTAAAAAGAAAGAGTGGACATTCCATGTGACTCTACACCACCCCCATGACTGTGTGCACCTCTTTTACTGAATGTGATGTGCTGATCTGAACTGAGGTCACTGAGATTTGTGAAAAAGTATCAGGTACTTTTATTACTCAAAGGGCTGGTAAAATCCTTCGCCAAACATTTAAGTTGGCTTTTCTTTAAGTTGGACTGTCCACCCCACTTGGCTCTTAAAGAGAACCTGTCATGCAAAATAACCCCCGTAAACTAAATATATTTTCATAAACTGCCATTAGAGAGCATTGCCTCTATCCCTTCATTGTCCCTCTACATGCCTGTAAACCTAAGCAATGAGGTCCTAAAGCTGTATGCAAATGACCTGTGAAATGTCCAATGAAGCATTAGCATATTCAAGCTGTCCACTCTATTCATGAGTGGGAGGTACAGCCACACCCCCAGTGCATGACTGACAGCCTGTATAATGATGTGAGGCTGTATAATGGTGTGCTTCCTGGTGCTGGTGGCCACGCCCCCTGCAGCCTGTGTGTGTATAGGAGAGATACAACAGCTCCAGGCAGCCATGTTACAGCAGGACATGTCAGATTCATGTGTAGCTCATGTCTGTGTCTCTCACCTGTATATTAGGAGGATGCAGCATGTCAGCAGATGCAGCACACACACACTAGCCATGCTTTACTATACATTACCATAGCTCCCAACCGTCCCGATTTTGACGGGACTTTCCCGTTTTTCTTACCTCTGCCCCGCGTCACGGGCAGCTATGAGATTGTCACGGATTTTCCCCCCAGGTCCCGCTTTGTCCCGGCGCTGTGTCCCCATATTAAATACTTTGAAAGTCTGAACTCACAGTACAGAATGGCTTCTACAGACATCGGGAGGGAATCCTTTTCAGAGAAGTGTCGGCTTAGCGGAGAGAGCAGGGACCACGTCATCAGGTCAGATCAGCATCTGTCCATATATGGTCACTGCATCTCCTAGGGTTCCCCAGAGCAGACATCGGGCAGGGAATCCTTTTCAGAGAAGTGTCGGCTTAGCTGAGAGAGCAGGGACCACGTCACCAGGTCAGATCAGCATCTGTCCATATATGGTCTCCAGGGCTTCCCCAGACACAAGCTATTTATTTAATTAAGTTAAATAAAGTTTTGGCCAGGCAAAGATTGGAACCTGGGACCCTCTGCACCATAGACAGGAGCTTAACTAACTGAGCTTTAAGCCCAGTGATACAGAGCTGAGGATTTCTGGTAACTAAGAAGTGTTATCTGCCATTTACACTGTGACACAGACTAATGCACTGATATATAGAGAGGGATCTTCTCAGAGATTATTATTGTAATTATTGAGACTATTATTATTATTATTATTATTATAAATTTTATTTTTATTATTATGGAGATGATTATTAATAATAGTAAAAATAATAATAATCATCTCCATAATAATAATAATAGTCTCCATAATTACAATAATAACCTCTGAGAAGATCCCTCCCTATATACCAAGGCAGTAAATCTGTGTCACAGTGTAACAGTAGTCATAGTTCTTAGTAACCAAAATTCTCCACCTTGTTAATCACAGAGGTTATAGCTCAGTTGGTTGGGGCACTGTGTCATTATTGTACATGGACACTGCAGGTTCTGGTTTCAAATCCCAATGAGGATACATTTTTTTTTTTTTTATTGAGATGATTTTTATTATTATAGTATGGCTAAAATTTGGGGCGTGGCCAGGGAGTGATTGGGGGGTGTGGCCTAGGGGGATCGCCGAGGCACGCTACGCGTGCCGCCATTTTGTCCCTCTTTCCCTTTCACAAATGTTGGGAGGTATGACATTACACACAGACATGAGCAGGGGGAGGAGAGGGGAGGGGGAACAGGGGTGACATCACTGCCTCTGACCATGTGACCAGCCTCATTTACATGATAAAAAATAGATGATTTTACAATGAATAATGTATGAAATAACTAGATAAAGGCTGGGATGGGATCCTTGTGAGCTGCTCCAACAGGTAGTAGTGACAGGACAAGTGACACAGACCTGATGACAGGTGTCCTTTAAGATCTGTAATTTCCTACTTGGTGCTCACTGCTTATTACAATATGCAGTGAAAGTCACATTCTGGTAAGGACTGTAAGAGGACTTCCTGTCTGTTCAGGCCCAGATTTGACGAAGAATGAGGCCTGGATCACCAGCAGAAGTTGATTGCTTCTAATTTGAATAAGAGAAACAAGGCTGTAATTAAGGTACAGTGCCTCATGGCTGATAATTTTAGGTGATACAATGAGGACCTTTAACTCTTTACAAGCCAGTATTACTGATGTGCTGGTAAAATTCTGGTCACAGGTCCTCTTTAAAGTGCCTAGATTTTATCATTCAGATTCAGGAGAGCAGTGCCAGACCTTTGTGACTGTTTCCTTAAGATTAAACACATGGGCCCTGGACTGTATATCAATTGTGAGCTCCAAGAAGCCTATTTTTTCTTGTGGTTTGGCATTTATTATGTGCATATGGAACCATGCTTCTTGGGAAAGGTTTTGAAAGGGATTACTTAACAACACCCGACTTACACACAACCCCTAGTTACAAAAGGACCTCTGGATGTTGGTAATTTATCATACTATAGCCTCAGGTTACAATAAACAGCTATAACAGTTATCACAGGTGTCTGTAATGAAGCTTTATTGTTAATTCTGGTTCTTATGAAAAATCAAATTGTCACAGAGACCAAAAAAAATTTGACTATGGCTATAATTGTAAAATATGCAGTTCCGAATTACAAACAAATTATAGCCCAAGCAGCATCAGAAGTCTGATGGAGATTCAGTGAAGTGATTAGCATAATATTAATCACATACAAGAGAGAGGCCACAATGGAAAAACATGTAAACTATGTTATGGCAAGGATTTATTACAAGTTGCATAAATCCTGCATATGTGTATATAGCAGTGCTGTGTGTATGCATGTTGTGGAGCTGTGTATATACAGAAGAGCTGTGTGAGTCACCACAAGGAAAGTTTTACCACATTGATGCATTTATCTTAAGGTAATTGAATCAGGCATAATATTCAACATATTTCTGGCCATATGTAGCCAATAGTTATGATATGTATGCATATCACATTAAATGTGCCACAGCGTGTAATTTTCCCCTTGGCTATATAAAATTCTATCAAGCCATACAAAGACACTTAAAACCATTCTAATGTCATATGTAGTACATTTCACAGATAAAAGTTGCCTTTGATCGCTCTCTTTTATCTTGTAAAAGAGACAAGAGGTCAGTAACTAGTACAATGTGAAGTAATATTGTCTTCCAATATATTGCTAAGCAATGTTTGATTTTTTGACATTGATTCCCTGTTGGGTTGGTGAATTTGCAGTTCTATGATCCTAGTATATATATAGTTTTCTGGTATACAAGCCATTAAAAGGTTGCCACTTATAGCCACTGCCATTCCAAGTGGATGGGGAGGAGTGTAGAGAAGGCTGGGATCAGGTACGTAACTTAAAAGGGCGCAGATGGTGTGGTCCCTACTGGGGTCAAGATGCCTATGGGCCCCTTTTCCAGATTAGTACTATAAACCATACAATATAGTGGGTGCCTGACACAGAATTGACACTGTGGCCCATCAGCTTCAAGTTACGCCACTGGGTCCGGGACAGCACACAAACTATAAAGCCTTGACAGATCTTTATGGATCTTTCTTATGTCTATGGAGGATTCCCATAGGCTGCAGGGTTACTTGAACAAAATGAGTGTTTGGTCATCCACTTGGCAAATGAGGTTCAATGTGGATAAGTGTAAGGTTATGCACCTGGGGGATAATAATTCACAGGCAACATATGACCTTGGGGGAGTAAATCTGGGAGAGTCCCTTGTTGAGAAGGACCTGAGGGTAATAGTAGATCATAAATTAAATAACAGCATGCAATGTCAATCAGCTGCCTCTAAAGCCATCAAGATAATGTTATGTATCAAACGTGGTATGGACTCTCTGGATAGGGATGTAATATTACCACTGTAAAAGCCATTGGTTCGGCCTCACCTGGAATATGCTGTCCACTTCTGGGCACCGGTCCATAAAAAGGATGCCCTGGAGCTGGAGAGAGTTCAACGAAGAGCGACAAAATGATAAGGGGCATGGAGGGTCTTAGTTATGAGGAAAGATTAAAACAACTAGATTTATTTAGTCTGGGAAAGAGACGACTACAAGGGAACATGATTAATTTATTTAAATATATGAATGGTCCATACAAAAAAAAATATGGTGGTAAATTGTTTCAGATTAAATCAAAAAGACGCGGGGTCAATGTCTCCTTCTGGAGAAAACAAGGTTTAATCACCGGAGGCGACAGGGCTTTTTTACTATGAGAACTGTCAATCTGTGGAATAGCCTGCCTCAGGCGCTGGTCACAGCCAGGGCAGCAGAAAGCTTCAAGAAGGGTCTAGATGCCTTTTTACACCTAAATAACATCGGTGGTTATGTTATATAGAATTTTTCCCATAAATCTCTTCCTCAACCAGTCCCTTCTTTTCCTTGGTTGAACTTGATGGACATGTGTCTTTATTCCACCCTATAAACTATGATCTTATAAAAAGGGAAAATTCAGAAAAAAAATAATGAAAATACAAATGCTCCTGAGTAACTAGAAACCCTAGGCACAGGCCCTACCACAAGTGCCTAAAGGTAAAAAAGCCCTGGACAGTGACATGTATTAAATTTGTCAAACATTAAAACTTTGAGGTGATTTTCTGCTGATAATTTTCCATTAATCTCCAAAAAAGGGTTCAATGGCTCCCATGGTACCTATTGCTGGGGTCACTGAGAAAAAAAGGCTATGAGCTTAAGGGGCGGGGTGGGCTGATGGCTTTTTCCATTACAAAAATTATGATAATAGAAGACTATATGATCTTTTAAAATGTCCATTGATGGAAATAGACTTTTAATGGATTTTGTTATGTTTGCACCATTTCTCTTAATATTTTTATATTATCATTTTTGTGACGGAAATGAATAGCAAAAGCTCAAATGAAGGTGTGAACTATACCATAGGTGTCTTAGATTATATTGAAATAACAAGACAACGGGTAATTTATAATTTTAGTTAAGCCAGTTTTTTTCTTTAAAAATGTCTCAGTATTACAATTAGTTGAATTATTTTTTTGTCAAAAAGTCAAAAAAAGCCACAAACCCATTTCATGTTGGACAAATCTTATGTCCAAAATGTACCAATAGGGTTCTGTAGACACCCAAAAGAACTGCCTAATGATAAATCTGCAGCAATGCATTTTGACATCAAAAAGATGTGATATCCTTCAGGGCTTAACACAGTACCGTGACAAGGATAAGGATGCACATGCTCCTTAGCATTCTCCATTCGCTTTCTAAAATCATCTGAGCAGACAAGCTCCTGTAGACTGTGGATATGTCATAAATGTGTCATATGTCCCAAATAAACCACTCTAATAGTTCCTTATTCTATTCAGCACTAGCTACAATTATTTACGCTACTCGTATTACATTATTATCACATATACTAGGTCTGTTTTTAGCATGTGTTCTATATTCTCTCTTTTTCATGACTCACAGAGCAGTTCACTTGTAAGAGCAGAGAGAGCTCTTCATTCTATAAGCGGGGGCAAAAAATTCATCATGAAGACGACCAACGGCATACACGCTGTAACATACAGCAGCTAATGGGCTCTGAGCACTGGGTGGATGCCAACAGCTTCTCTGCTTTACCAGAACACCGATTCTTTGCTGTGGATCAATGTTAACTTACGTAGAACATCTATACATCTCCTCAATGTAAATGAGGCTATTTATATGTATGTTTTCTATGATTTCTACGATAATACACAGTTTAGAGTATAAGAAAGGATATTTGGGACCCCACCAATCGTCAAACAGGACAATTGTGGTTATTTATATCTATATTTTTTTCTTTTTATTTTTGTGGACTAGCTTATTGGTTTTCTGTTTTTTTTTTTTAACTATTTTTGTTTACAAAGTTACTTTGATTAATCGTTTATGTCAGCACCTGTTTTGTGGCCATTTTTCTGTTTTTTTAATCAATTCCTTCTACAAGCAATGCGTATATTTTTCTGTCACTGCATCTTCCTGGGGTCTTGTTTTTTCTGGGATTTTTATTACCTTATATACTCGAGTATAAGCCTAGTTTTTCAGCACAAAAAATGTGCCGAAAAACCCAAACTCGGCTTATACTCGAGTCAAAAAAATAAATATATCTAAGCTCACCTTTCCGGCGACCCCTGTATATCTTCTGTGCGATCTGTCCGGCAGTGGCGGCAGGCTATATACACTGGGGCAGGGTCTGGCAGGCTATATACACTGGGGCAGGGTCTGGCAGGCTATATACACTGGGGCAGGGTCTGGCAGGCTATATACACTGGGGCAGGGTCTGGCAGGCTATATACACTGGGGCAGGGTCTGGCAGGCTATATACACTGGGGCAGGGTCTGGCAGGCTATATACACTAGGGCAGGGTCTGGCAGGCTATATACACTGGGGCAGGGTCTGGCAGGCTATATACACTGGGGCAGGGTCTGGCAGGCTATATACACTGGGGCAGGGTCTGGCAGGCTATATACACTGGGGCAGGGTCTTGCAGGCTATATACACTGGGGCAGGGTCTGGCAGGCTATATACACTGGGGCAGGGTCTGGCGGGCTATATACACTGGGGAGGCTGTGACCAATGCATTTCCCACCCTCGGCTTATACTCGAGTCAATAGGTTTTCCGAGTATTTTGTGGTAAAATTAAGGGCCTCGGCTTATACTCGGGTCGGCTTATACTCGAGTATATACGGTAATCCTTTTTTTGTACAGTATATTTAAGAAAGAATGCAATCATTTAAGAAAGAATGTTGCCTGGGGTCTTGTTTTTTCCGGGATAAAATGTAATTTTTAATAGCACAATTTTTGGGTTTCCTATATCCTACTGGTAAACTTTTATTAACCCTTTTTGTACATTATATTTAAGAAATAATGCAATCAATAAACTGAAATAACATGATAACTTTTTTCTCTGGACCAATATACATACAGCAGTGCACATTTTCTAGGTTTTTTTTAGTGACTTTCTTTGCATAATGAAATACTTTTAGAGAAACAACTTTTTGCAACACCCCCTTCCAAGCGCCATAACTTTTACAAATTTTTGTCAGTGTGGCTGTGTGAGGGCTTATTCTTTGTGAAAAGTCCTGCAGGTTATTTTTTTTTGTAAAAAAGAGGTTTCATAAAGTTTTTTGATTGCAAATACTATTTTAGACATGTAGCCTTTGCAGCCTGGGTTAGTACTGGTGTGGAGGTACAAAATCTGTGTGATTTTAGTTTTTCTTAAAGGGGCAGACAATTTTTGTGTGTATGGTGCTTTTTTGCAGCTTTTTTTAAACTTTTTTTAAATTTATTTTTTCTTTTTTATATCCCTTTGTCCCACAAAGGGACTCTAACATGAGATTGTTTGCACTCTTATATAATGCGCTTCAACAGGCATCTATTAGATACTCAACATAGGCAGTCCTAGGGTCCTTCACTGGACCCCAGCCTGCCATGCAAAACCTTTCAGCACCCTGTGATTGCAGCTGCACGGTGTCTATTGTTGGCAGCTGGTGACAGCCACCATGGCCCCTGCAGTGTATAAGTGGCTAAACACATGCAAAGGTAGAAAGATTGCCTCAGAAGTACCCTTAATGACCGCAGTAGAGTCCTGATACAGCAGTCGTTAAAAAGTTAAGTACAGACGGTCCCCGGGGTAAGGTATAAGATAGGGTCTGTAGGTTTGTTCTTAAGTTGAATTTGTATGTAAGTCGGAACTGTATATTTTATCATTGTAATCCCAGCCAGAACTTTTTTGGTCTCTGTGACAATTGGATTTTAAAAATGTTGGGTTGTCTTAAGAATCAATATTAACACTAAAGCTTCATTACAGACACCTGCGATAACTGTTACAGCTGTTTATTGTAGCCTAAGGCTAAAGTAAAATAAATTACCAATATCCAGAGGTTCGTTTGTAACTAGGGGTCGTATGTAAGTCGAGTGTTCTTAAGTAGGGGACCGCCTGTATTGCCTCCTTAAAGTTTGTTAAATAAAATTACTATTATGTGTATAAAATGCTGTGAATTTTCTGTTTCATGCATAACATCATGTCTGACGAAGAGAACTAGTATTCTAGAAAGCTCACCATCAAGTATACTCAGTTAGCCTCAAAAAGTTATCACCTGATTTCTTCACTCTTCTTCTACCCTCTTCATCATATACTGTTCAGACAGAGGCAACAACTATGCTTTCCCAATGTATACACTGATGCATATACCAAAAACATAATATGAACCCAATATTACTTTTGGTGAACACAAAAAAAAAAAAATTTAAAAACCTATTACAAAATTAACATTTTTTTCTATGCCACCCCAAAAGACAATACATTTTCATTAGTAAGATAGAGGCACCCCAAGAATAGTATGACTGGAAAATACATCTCATAGCACAAAAAATAAGCCTCCACATGACCACATTAACAGAAGTACATATATTTTACAACTAACAAAAGTGTGCCATTGAAGAAACTGAAAAAAAACTAAATTCTGTAGCGCAAAACTGCTACATAATGGCCCTCCATTCCTTCTGTGCATGCACATGTGGGTTTTTTCTGTACTCGGGAGACATTGCATAACACATTTGAAGATGACTTTGTGTAAATTTAAGGGCTAAATGAACATACCATATTTTTTAGACTATAAGAAAAAATCTTGCTAATAAGTGCCTGCATAGCACTGCCGGAGGTGGAGCAGTGAAGGATCTAAGGACTGGGAAAAGGTAAGAAGAGGTGTGAGTTTATCTGTGTGTTTTCTGTGTATAGCCGAGCACATAATCTATAGCAGTGCCCAGTGTGTATAGCAGGGCCCAGTGTGTACAGCAGTGCCCAGTGTCTATAGCAGTGCCCAGTGTCTATAGCAGTGCCCAGTGTCTATAGCAGTGTCCATTGTGTATTGCAGTGCCCACTGTGTACAGCAGTGCCCAGTGTGTATAGCAGGGCCCAGTGTGTACAGCAGTGCCCAGTGTCTATAGCAGTGTCCATTGTGCATTGCAGTGCCCAGTGTGTACAGCAGTGCCCTGTGTGTATAGCAGGGCCCAGTGTGTACAGCAGTGCCCAGTGTCTATAGCAATGTCCATTGTGCATTGCAGTGACCAGTGTGTACAGCAGTGCCCAGTGTGTATAGCAGGGCCCAGTGTGTACAGCAGTGCCCAGTGTCTATAGCAGTGTCCATTGTTTACAGCAGTGCCCAGTATGTATAGCAATACGGAGTGTGTTCCTATTTTTGTTTGCGTATGTGTGAATGAATGGATATAGCAGAGCTGTGTGTGTAAATGTCTTGATGTAGCTGAGCTGAAGTGTGCTATGCTTGTGTTTGACCAACAGCTATATTTTAATTGGTATAATTAATGTAATATATCTTTTACTTTTTTGGATGACTAAATCTGGAGTGCATCTTATCATAAAGAGCATCTTATAGTCCGAAAAAATATGGTATTACTGCAAAATTAGGCCATTCTAAATTTCACCTCCATTTTGATTTAGTTACTATGAAGCTCTCAAAGCGTTAACAAGCTTTGTAAAAGCTGTTTTTAATAAGTTGATGGGTGAAATTCTGATATTATATATTTCAAAACACATTAAAACCAAAAATGATCCCAAAATTCAATATTGAAATTTCTGTGAAAATCTAGAAGATTTCTGTTCAATTTGTAAGACAATGTCATAAAATATTAAGATATTTAAAAATGATAAAAACATGAAGCAGATGTATGGGAAATGTTAGTAACTAATTTGGATGGTAACTATGGGGGACATGTATCATTATTTCTGCTTGTCAAATTGCAGCGTGTGCAGTGCCTTAAAGGAAACCTACCACTTAGTATGGCAGGGGTAAGCTGTAAGTACCGAGCACCAGCTCAGCGTGAGCTGGTGCCGGTACTTACTTTCGTTAGTGTTAAAACCGCGGTATCGCGGTTTTAACACTTTTTAAACTTTAGGGCAGAAGGGGCTTCGGCGCTGCGCGCGACCGTGCGCGCGCAACATCTCCGCTATTTCCTATGGAGGCGCGCGCACGATCGTGCGCACGCAGCGCCGAAGTGTCTTCTGCCCTAAAGTTTAAAAAGTGTTAAAACCGCGATACCGCGGTTTTAACACTAACGAAAGTAAGTACCGGCACCAGCTCACCCTGAGCTGGTGCTCGGTACTTACAGCTTACCCCTGCCATACTAAGTGGTAGGTTTCCTTTAACCCCTTAAGGACCAGGCCCTTTTTCGTTTTTGCGTTTTTATTTTTCACTCCCCACCTTCAAAAATCTATAACTTTTTTATTTTTCCGTGTACAGAGCTATGTGATGGCTTATTTTCTGCGTAACAAATTGCACTTCGTAGTGATGGTATTAAATATTCCATGCCGTGTACTGGGAAGCGGGAAAAAAATTCTAAATGCAGTGAACATGATGAAAAAACACATTTGCGCCATTTCTTGTGGGCTTTGTTTTTACAGCTTACACTGTGCGCCCCAAATGACAGGTCTATTTCATTCATTAGGTCAATACGATCACGGGGATACCAAATTTGTATAGGTTTTATAATGTTTTCATACATTTACAAAAATTAAAACCTCCTGTACAGAAAAAAAATTCTTCATTTTACCGTGTTCTTGCGCTAATAACTTTTTCATACTTCGGTGTATGGAGCTGTGAGTGGTGTCATTTTTTGCGACTTCTGATGACGTTTTCAATGCTTCTATTTTTAGGACTGTGCGACCTTTTGATCACTTTTTATAGAATTTTTTCTATTTTTCAAAATGGCAAAAAAATGCCATTTGCGACTTCGGGCGCTATTTTCCGCTACGGGGTTAAACGCAGTGAAAAACGGTCTTTATATTTTGATAGATCGGGCATTTTCGGATGCGGCGATACCTAATGTGTTTATGATTTTTACGGTTTATTTATATTTATATCAGTTCTAGGGAAAGGGGGGTGATTTGAATTTTTATGTTTTTTTAATATAATTTTTTTTTTTTTACTTTTTTTTATTTATTTTTTTCACTATTTTTCAGACTCCCTAGGGTACTTTAACCCTAGGTTGTCTGATTGATCCTACCATATACTGCCATACTACAGTATGGCAGTATATGGGGATTTTGCATACCATCTATTACAATGTGCAGATCGCACATTGTAATAGATGGCCTAAAACATGATAGCCTCGGATCATTGTGTGATCCGAGGCTGTCATGGCAACGGATCGCCGCTCCCCGGTGACGTCACGGGGAGTGACGATCGGAGCCAAGATGGCGGCGCCCACGCGCCGCTGGCTCTTTAATGCCGCCGGCAGCTTTGCCGGCGGCGATCAAAGGGTTAACACCCGCGATCGGTGCAAGCACCGATCGCGGGTGTTAGCGACGGGCATTTGCTTCATTATGAAGCAAATGCCCGGTGAGTATGAAGAGGGCTCAGCCTGTGAGCCCTCTTCATACTCCCCCATGCGCAGTAAGACGTAAGGGTACGTCTTATTGCGCTATGGGGTTAAATATGTTTGTTTTCCAGATGTTCCCTGCGACTTTTTATTTATGTATCACTTTTTTTGTTTATTTTTGCGACTTTTCAGGCGCAAATCTGCACCTGGTCCAGGGCAGGTGCACAGGAAGGATTTTTTTCATGGACCTTATTTTAACATGTTAATTGGAATTAACATTTTGCACAGTAACCTGTTTTTTGAAAATTCTGAAATTTTTACATTTACATTTTTTTAATTTATTGGTTACTTCTGAGGATGCAGTCACACATTGCGTTAAAAACGCATTGCAGCAGCTGAGATTTGTCTAATTAAACAGCTGTTAACACTTGTGTGTTTACATTGCGTTTACTATGCATTTTGTAAATGCAAATGTTAACAGTAATGTAATTAGGCAAATCACCAGCTGTTGTAATAGGTTTCAAAATGCAACATGTGACCGCATCCTTACCATTTGTTTTTATTCATTGTGAACCAAAAATACCTTGAGAATGCTGTAGTAACACCGATGCAGAAACATATCTTGTTTAGTCCCTGATCTGAGTGTTTTTGCTAAAAAATATAGTGTAATAGTTTTTTTTAGCAAAACCACTCAGTTTAGGGATTGAACAAGATATGATCCTGCATCAGTCTAGCTACAGCATTCTCAAGGTATGTTTGGTTCATAATTTATAAAATCAAAAGGTAGACTTCCCTGTAATGTTGTTTCTCAGGTTGTCCACACACCAGTCAATGAAATATATACCTGAGAGATTTTTATTTATGGTGGGGTTTTCTGCTACTATTTGGTGTTAACATCAATATATGAACAGGTACAATAAAGGCTATACAGCTTTGGTTAATCCTACTCACTTTTTTGAAAAGTAATGAGTATGCTAAAAAAGCATCTGAAAGTCACATGTTTTTATATATGATAAGAGGGTGGGCACCAAAAGTTACATCTTTTTTTTACACCATCAAACAAAGCCCTTAATAAATTCCTCCCTTAGTACTTGAAAGGGTAACTGTATTACCATACCATTTTATATACAGGATATTTTATGCATATCTGACAAATGTGGAACCCACCTGTAATGCAGTCACCTATCATGAAAACCAAGGTCGCTGACTCGTACCGTGTCTAAGGCGGTTAGAGAGGTGCCAGTGCAAGCCAAACTGTTTTCAAGTATATGTGACGGATAAATATACAGTAGCTAGGCTTTTGTGATTGGTTTTGGTAGTTTTCCCTGTAATGTTGGTTCTCAGGTTGCTAGGCTTTTGTGATTGGTTGAAATACAATTGGATGCATAACAAGCCATTTCCTACATTAATAATTTAAATACTGCTTTAATTTTATAAATATTTTTTTTCATTCTTTATGCTTCCAAAAAATTATATAATTTAAATAAAGTCAGTTGAGTTAAATCATGGGTCGGTAATATAACAAATCTAATTCAGAAATGTGAGAATTTACTCATATATTCATACTGGGAATGTAACAGCATAAAGATGGTGAACCATAGAGAGCTGCAGCTAGAGCTACATAATCTGTACTCTTGTCCTAATTTACTTATAGCAAGAATGTTCATTTTAAATATATGAAGCAGAGAGTCTCTAAATGTTTCAGGTCTGGAAAGTACACTTCTTGAGAAGGGCGTTTGGTTAATTATTCCTTTCCAACTCTGTATGCATGACATGATCTCCCCAGACACAAAAACCACAAGTTCACATTTTCTTGACAGTGGCTTTGATAATCGCTGATAACATTCACTAGCTTGCTGAGGACAGTTCCCTGAGGATTAGACATAGTCAGTCAACAGACTGTGTTTGTCTAGTTTGACTTTGCTGATCCTAACAAGAATTAATTCCGTTTCACCCATGTGAATGCATAATAAGCCTTGCTCTACCTAGAGATATATCATCATTTTGAGGATCAGTCATTCTAAGGATCATGTTTTAGTGGACCCGGTTGTGGCCTTTGTTACATTGTATATTTATGAAGTATAACTAGTTTAGCAAATGGGATGAGGAAAGATACTATTAGAGATGAGCGAGTATACTCGTCCGAGCTTGATGCTCGTTCGAGTATTAAGGTACTCGAAACGGCTCGTTGCTCGGACGAGTATTTCCCCTGCTCGAGATCGAGCATTTAATTAAAAAAACACAGTGAAGAACAATGAAGAATAGAATAAAAACAGTGAACACAGTGAACACAGGATCATTTAAGTGAAAAACACAGTGAAAAACACAGTGAAGAATAGATTACAGATGTTCGGCACATCTGCTTACTTGTCGGGAGATACGCGCGGAACGGTGCGAACAAAATAGTATGTGAAGAACAATATATATGTGTGAAGAACACATTGCAGAACACGGTGAGCAGCACAGAGACAACGAGGAGCAGCACAGAGACACCGGGGAGCAGCACAGAGACACCAGGGAGCAGCACGGAGACATGGGGCAGCGGCAGCACAGAGACATGGGGCAGCGGCAGCATGGAGACATCAGGCAGCGGCACGGAGCGGCACGGAGACATCGGGGCACAGAGACATCGGGGCACGGAGACATCGGGGAGCGGCGGGGAGCCGCACGGAGACATCGTTGCACGGAGACATCGGGGAGCGGCACGGAGACATCGGGGCACGGAGACAGCGGGGCACGGAGACAGCGGGGCACGGAGACAGCGGGGCACGGAGACAGCGGGGCACGGAGACAGCGGGGCACGGAGACATCGGGGAGCGGCGGGGAGCCGCACGGAGACATCGGGGAGCGGCACGGAGCGGAGACAGCGGGGCACGGAGACAGCGTATCTCCCGACAAGTAAGCAGATGTGCCGAACATCTGCAATCTATTCTTCACTGTGTTTTTCACTTAAATGATCCTATTCTTCACTGTTCTTCACATCTGCTAACTTGTCGGGAGATAATATACGCGCGGAACAGTGAAGAATAGATTGCAGATGTTTGCATACATCTGCTAACTTATCAGAAGACATTCTTTTTCAATTAATTAACACATTTTATTCCCGAACCATGGTCCCTTTGAAAAATGCTCGAGTCTCCCATTGACTTCAATGGGGCTCGTTATTCGAGACGAGCACTCGAGCATCTGGAAAAGTTCGTCTCGAATAACGAGCACTCGAGCATTTTAGTGCTCGCTCATCTCTAGATACTATTGCTCGATGATTTTGAAGTCTTTTTTAGGGTGTATTCACATGCAAAAAAAAGTGCACAAAGTACTATTTTCACAATGCTCAAAATAAGACGAAAAACAAGAAAGAAGGGATAATATATATATTGGAGGTCATTAAGTATTTGTGTCGTATGGTTCTTTTTTAGGTACACAAACTGTGTGCTGTAATAATTAAAGCTCAACAAGACTCAGTATTAAACCTTGAAAGCCTACAATGCAATCAAAGCAGAACAGAGAAGGATAATAACAGGAGAAAATGGAGCTAGAAAAGAAAAATGCCAGTACAAAGCTTATTGTTGGGAAACAACATAATGGGGGTCATTTACCTGGTCATGTCGCAATCCAGTGGCGCGTTCTCCGACAAGGAATCAGGTCTTCACTAAGGTCATGCGCCCGATGTCCACCATTTGTCGCTGCTGCGTTGAAGTCTGCCGAGGTCCGCTGGAGTTCACCAACCTATTCCTGGTGCATGTGAGTGATAGATTTTGCGACACAATTTGTTTTTTTAATTCCGCAGTTTTTCCGAATCCGTTGGGTTTTCCAATGGCCACGCCCCTCGATTTCTGTCACGTGCAAGCCGGCGCCGATGCGTCTCAATCCGATCGCGAGCGCCAAAATCCCGGGGCAATTCAGCACAATTCAGAAAAATTCAGGAACTCTGGCGGAAAAACACGATTCGGACCCTTAGTAAATGTGCCCCAATGAGTTTGCTTTTCTGTCCCACAAAATTGAATAAAAATCTCAAACGACAGCAGTACTTCTAGAGTCCATTCACAAATTGGAGTAGGGGTACATTGCTCTTCCCTTCAGCATCAGCACGCCAGACCTTGAACTCCTCATCATCTGGTGCAATAAATGTGCACCATGTAATAGGTTTTTTCCAAGAACCTTTTATATAGAAGAAAGTGAATATAGACACAAAATATCCCCTTGTACAATCCTCACAACCAATAAAATCCCCAGCAAGTATATAAACACTAAGGTGGATATAGAACATTTCATGATTCCGCAGAAGGTAAGGCATATCTAACTTGCAAGTATATCTATTTTGACACACCTTGGAGTGGCAGGTTATTATTAGTATTGTGGAGATTGGGGTAGTACCCTATCTAAGCACCCTACCTGAGTAGTAGGTGTGACCACACCCTAAGAAGTAATCAATAAATGTCAATAAAATGTGAAGGCAAAAATTTAAAAGGAAATTTTAAAGGAAACCTACCACTTGAAGTGGCAGGTATAAGAGGGAACTACCGAGCACCAGCTCAGGGTGAGCTGGTGCCGGAGCTTATTTTTGTTAGTGTTTTAAACCGCAGTATCGCGGTTTAAAACACTTTTTAAACTTTATGGCTGAAGCTGCTTCGGCACAGGGGGGTACGCGCTCGGCGCACCATGCGCGCGACCGTGCGCACGGCTCTCCTTCACTTCCTATGTAGCCGCGTGCACGGTCGCGCGCCGAGCACGTACCTCCCTGCGCCGAAGCAGCTCCGGCCATAAAGTTTAACCCCCTTAATGCTCTGCGCCGTAGCTGTACTGCGCTGAGTCCCGCGAATAGCGCTCAGTGCAGTACAGCTACTGCGCAGAGACGATGCCTGTTCAGCGCTGCATAGCAGCCGAACTGGCATCGTTAGCCGCGGGATTTCAACGGTAATCTACCGTTGACATCCCCGGCTAACACCCGCGGTCAGAGTGGGCTCCGATCGCGGGTGTTTAACCCGTTAAATGCCGCGGTCAACGCGACCGCGGCATTTAACATGCCTTCTGGGGGTCTTTACCCCACGATCGCCCCCCCCGCACCTTTTTCGGTGGGGCCGATTGCTGTTTTGGCACCTCTGGGGTCCCGATCGAAAGCCTGGAGGGATTGCCTTTAAGATGGCGTCTGTGACGTCATCTTAAAGGCAAAGTGTCAGCCTATGCATCTGCATAGGCTGGCACTGCTAATACCCTGCAATACATTAGTATTGCAGAGTATTATCAAGAAAAAGCAATCAGATGATTGCTTGTTCATATCCCATGGTGGATCATGTAAAAAAATGTAAAAAAAAAATGTTTTTCAATAAAAAATTACTTTATAAATCACTAAAAATGCCCATAAGCCCCAAAACATATAAAGAGACATATAACGCTCAAAAAAGTCTAAATCATAACACAAACCCCACATATATAGTATCAACGCATCCATAACAATCCATAGAATAAAACTAAATAACTATTGAACCCATATGATGAACGCCGTAAAAAAAAAAACACGTTAAAAACCCACCAAAAATTATGATTTTTACCTATTATATCCCACTAAAAATGCAATAAAAAGTGATCAACAAAACATATGTCCTCCAGAATGATACCTTTGCAAAGAACAACATGTCCCTCAAAAAACAAGCCATCAACCAGCTCTGTAGCCAAAAACGTAACAATGTTATGCCACTTGGAAGACGGCGATGCAAAAATGATAGATTTTTCCCCACATTAGGGTTTTATTTGGCAAATTTAGTAAAACATAAGAAAAAATATTCATGTCTGGTATCCTCGTAATCGTATCGGGCCATAGAATAAAGATAACATGATTTTTGGGCTATACGGTGAACACGAAAAAAAAAAAAAGTTAAAAATCCAGTACAGAATTGATGCTTTTCTACTCATGACCTCAAAAAAAGTTCCTACATTTTCAACAATAGGTGATACCAACCCCAAAATGGTAACACTGGAAAAAGCATCTCATCCCGCAAAAAAAATGCCATCACATGGCCCAAATAACGGAAAAGCGAAAATTTTATAGCCTTCAAAAGGGGGCAACGAGAAATCTAAAATCCTGGCAGCTGCAGGGTGCTCCTTCTCTTCTGCGCCTAGCTGTGCCCCCATAACACAAGTAATGTCCACATGTGGGGGGTCGCTGCACTCAGGAGAAATTGTAGAAAAAATTTTATGGTGAGTTTTCTCTTTTTATCTTTTGGAAATGTGTAAATTTTAGGGCTAAATGAACGTATAACCGACAAAATTTGACCATTCTAAATTTCACCGCCATTTTGATTCAATTACTATGAAGATCTCAAGGGGTTAACAATCTTTGTAAATGCTGTTTCTGATAGTTTGAGGGGTGCAGATTTGAAAATGGGTTGGTTATATAGGGGGTTTTTGTTGCTAATTATGTAAAATTTGATTTCAAACAGTATTTATCCCCAAAATAGTCAATTCTGAAAATACGGAAAATCGCTATTCGATTTGTAGGCCGCGTGACGTCAAAATAAATTATCCAAGCATTTCAAAAATTATGAAAATGTAAAGTAGACAAATGGGAAATGTTATTCGGCAAGTTATTTAGGTGGTAAATCGATCTGCCTGAAAACGCGGTGATTTTGAATTTCAAAAATGGCAAATTTTTCTAAAAATTCATCATTTTTTTCTTTTTTTTGTAAATAAACGCAAAACTTATCAGCCAAAATTTACCAATAAAATGAAGTACAACATGTGGGGAAAAACAATCTCAGAATCGCTTTGATAAGTAACAGTGTTCAAAAGTTATAACCATATAAAGAGACGCAGGTCAGAATCTAAAAAATGGGACTGAGCCTTAAGCTGTAAAATGGCTGCATCCTTAAGGGGTTAAAAAGGGGTTGCTGCGGTTTAAAACACTAACAAAAATAAGCTCCGGCACCTGCTCACCCTGAGCTGGTGCTCGGTAGTACCCTCTTATACCTTCCACTTCAAGTGGTAGGTTTCCTTTAACCCTTTACCGACACGTGATGTAGTACTATGTCATGAATCGGCTGCGGGTGAATGGAGAGTGCTCACAAAGACCCTAGGCTGTCTTGTTTTAACCTATTCAGTACAATGTGTGATTCATTGTAATGAATGAGGAGGAAAATCAGCAGTATGGCAGTATATGGTAGGATCAATCAGACAACCCGTGGTTAAAGTACCCTAAGGGGTCTGAAAAATAGTAAAAAAAATGGTTAAAAAATATATTGAAAAAAACCTAAAAATTCAAATCACCCCCTTTTCCCTAGAAGTCATATAAATAAACAGTAAAAATGATTAACACATTAGTTATTGCCGCATCCAAAAATGCCCGATCTATCAGAATATTGAATTTTTTCACCGTGTTTAATTTTGTAACGGAAAATAGCGCCCAAAGTCAAAAATGCCACTTTTTTGCCCATCTGAAAAATATAAAAAATTCTACAAAAAGTGATCAAAAGGGGGTACAGTCCTAAATATAGAAGCATTGAAAACATCATCAGAACTTGCAAAAAATGACACCACACTAGCTCTGTACACTGAAGTATGAAAAAGTTATTACCACCAGAATTTCACTGCATTTGGAATTTTTTTCCACTTCCCATTGCACGCCACAGAATCTTAAATGCTGTCACTATGAAGTGCAATTTGTTAGGAAGAAAACAAGCCACTACACAGTTTTTTGCATGGAAAAATAAAAAAGCTATAGAATTTTTAAGGTGGGGAGTTAAAACTGAAACCGCAAAAATGAAAAAGGGCCTCAGTGTTAAGGGGTTAATAATCTGTAGCTGCCTATTGGCAATATAACATAAGATGTGTAATTTGTTAGGTGTCTACAATGTAAAATAAATACCTTCATTAATTCGGATTTCTCCAAGTCTTAAAATACTTTGCACCCATTAATTTATCCTCTCTGTAGGCTGAGCAAGTCATTAGTATCCCTCATGTTTTCATTATCTAAAGTCTATTATGTTTCAATGGCTGCCTGGCTATTAAATACACTGATATAGGACGGTAGATATAAAAAAGACATGTAGACACATTTAATGCTATTCCTTTAAATGCTAAGTATGGACCTGATATCCTGTTCAATTTCTAATAATTATTCAAACTCCATTGTATCTGCTGCATTGATATTTAAATGAGCTATTTCCAATATCAACCGTCTATGCAGTGACAAAGGGACAAACACGCTCACACCTCGAAGATTAGCATATATGAAGAATTTAATAAAGGAGATAACTGCATCTCCTACTCCGAAACTCTATCCTTGAATACAGATTTTAGGTCTTGCTCCTGAAGGCTGATTAGAATGTTCCCAGCAATGAATAACTGCATAAAATCAAGGATTAACATTAAAATACTAAAGATGGTATCTTCCATATAGAAATGCAACGATGAAATTTAGCTGCAAGCTGTTTGCAGTGTATAAATTTTTGCCTGTTATCTTTAAACCATAAGTCAGGTATCTTCTGTACAGTAGATGCATAAATTGTTATTTAATGGCGGGGAGATGCTATCCTCATATATTAGCAGCTAGGGTGGTTATTGATTTTTTTCTCGAGATATTATATGCTGTCTGAAATATACAATATTGATCATTATTTAATATTCTTCCAGACTGAATCCATCATTTTAATATATTATTCAGACTCTGTTATTACCGATGATTGTTGATATCAGAATGTACAAAGGTCAATTGAATTTTTTCTTTCCAATTTAGTCCACAATACAGAAAAATAAGTGACACTTGTATGAGTGTTCATATATTTTAATTATATTGTGTAATCATTACTTATATCGATTTTTATATTTAAATGATTATTATTCTGATGTAACTTAGAGATGAACAGCTAAAAAAGGCCAGTGTGTTGTATTTTTCTTAAGTTTTAGATGGTTGCATTTGACATACTGCTTTGAAATTTACATATTTTTATTCCAAATAACTACTTACAAAAGGTAAGGTTATTTATTTATTTATTGTTTATTTAAAAAAAAAATAGTGCATGCCTTGTGCCATATTTTATTGTGTTTTAAGTCAATTTTATTCCACATTTGAAAGTGTCTGGGGACAAGGCTTAAAATGTTTCAACATTAAACCAAAGTATGGTACAAAAGATCAGAGTAAGGTAGTGTAAACCAACCAAGATTTGGAATGAAGTGTCCTCCATGATTAGCAAGGCTCACCAAATTCCATACACTTCCCTCCTACTATGGAACGCTATTGTGCCAGTTTCACACAAAATAGATTTCCTTGTACACTTACACTTAGAACACAAATTAGTAGATGTGATAATTGCAAGACATTTAAGGTTGAGGAAGGGTCATGAAGATGAGGAGGAGGATTTGAACCAGCAGAGGAATGCAGGGAAAAACAGCTTTTTAGGTTAGGAGTAGAGATGAGCGAGCACTAAAATGCTCGAGTGCTCGTTATTCGAGACGAACTTTTCCTGATGCTCGAGTGCTCGTCTCGAATAACGAGCCCCATTGAAGTCAATGGGAGACTCGAGCATTTTTCAAGGGAACCATGGTTTGGGAATAAAATGTGTTATTTAATTGAAAAAGAATGTCTTCGGATAAGTTAGCAGATGTATGCAAACATCTGCAATCTATTCTTCACTGTTCCGCACGTATATTATCTCCCGACAAGTTAGCAGATGTGAAGAACAGTGAAGAATAGAATAAAAACAGTGAACACAGTGAACACAGGATCATTTAAGTGAAAAACGCAGTGAAGAACACAGTGAATAATAGATTGCAGATGTTCTGCATATTTGCTTACTTGTCGGGAGATACGCTCCTCTTCTTCCACTGAAGTCTCCGTGCTGCCCCGATGTCTCCATGTGCTGCCCTGATGTCTCCATATGCTGCCCCGATGTGTCTCCGTGCTGCCCCGATGTGTCTCCGTGCTGCCCGATGTGTCCATGCGCTGCCCCGATGTCTCCATGCACTGCCCCGATGTCTCCATGTGCTGCTCCCTGGTGTCTCCATGTGCTGCTCCCCGGTGTCTCCATGTGCTGCTCCCCGGTGTCTCCAAGTGCTGCTCCCCGGTGTCTCCATGTGCTGCTCCCCGGTGTCTCCATGTGCTGCTCCGATGTGTCTCCGCGCTGCCCCGATGTCTCCATGCACTGCCCCGATGTCTCCATGTGCTGCTCCCTGGTGTCTCCATGTGCTGCTCCCCGGTGTCTCCATGTGCTGCTCCCCGGTGTCTCCATGTGCTGCTCCCCGGTGTCTCCATGTGCTGCTCCCCGGTGTCTCCATGTGCTGCTCCCCAGTGTCTCCATGTGCTGCTCCCCGGTGTCTCCATGTGCTGCTCCCCGGTGTCTCCATGTGCTGCTCCCCGGTGTCTTTGTGCTGCTCCCAGGTGTCTCTGTGCTGCTCCCTGGTGTCTCTGTGCTGCTCTCTGGTGTCTCTGTGCTGCTCACCGTGTTCTTAAATGTGTTCTTCACATACTATTTTGGTTGCACCATTTCGCGCGTATCTTCCGACAAGTAAGCTGATGTGCCGAACATCTGTAATCTATTCTTCATTGTGTTTTTCACTGTGTTTTTCACTTAAATGATCCTGTGTTCACTGTGTTCACTGTTTTTATTCCATTCTTCATTGTTCTTCACTGTGTTTTTTAAATTAAATGCTCGAACGAGCATCAAGCTCGGACGAGTATATTCGCTCATCTCTAGTTAGGAGCCCAGACTGCTGATGAACAGACGCTAGCTGCTCTGGTGCCAACATTTTCACCCTGTCCATGGCTCACCTTCTGGGTTCAAATCCTACATATTATCTGGGAGCTCAGTTGACTTCACACAATGCAGGCACATTTGACTTCATCTCTGCCACCCTACGAGTTGATCTGTGTGCTGCCACATTATGATGATGCAGCCACCTCTTATCCCAGCTCGGACGTGCAATAGGCAACATCATCATCCACAAATGTCTTGTCACTATCATCTTCATTTGATGGCACTTTCCCCTAATGCCTGCTCATATGTGACTGGCAACAGCTTCTACACTAAGGGACCACTCCTCCAAATCTGGGGTTACCTTAGTGGCCTTTGCTCTTGCTCTTTAGCATAAAGCATAAGAGAGTTGGTGACAGATGTTACTTCCCTGACAGAAGGAGAAACATTAGTAAGAGGCAGTTTGAGTGTAGGTGAGGGCCCATAGCCTTTTCCTGGGCTATGCCAGGTGTGATGTCTAAGAGCCCAGCTATTCCTAGCTGACATTCTCCATCACTTGTGTTCATGTAGAAGACTGAGCTAACCATTCTGTAACTGTAGGATTGGTTGCCAGGACATGACTGCTTGATGACACTGACACCTCTGGCCTGCTGCTGGAGTTGCTACCAACCCCCTTCTTCCGCTGCTACTGTCAGTAACCCTTTTCTCATTGTCTGTCCCCATAAGGAACCCATGAGTCTGCCTCTTAGACCCTGTTTTTTTAATTTATAGTGTTTTTGCAATATAGTGTTTTTTTTACAGGTTATTTAACCCCAAATTTTAACAGGCTTCAGCAAGCAAGGTTTTTAGATGTTGTATTATGGTGGTTTTGCAAAAAGGTGATGTAACCGCATACTTTAAAAGGCTACAGAACCAAGCAAGCAAGCTTTTTAGATTCTATATTATGGGTCTTCTTTAGAGATAAGCGAGCACTAAAATGCTTGGGTGCTCGATATTCGAGACGAACTTTTCCAGATGCTCGAGTGCTCGTCTCGAATAACGAGCCCCATTGAAGTCAATGGGAGACCCGAGCATTTTTCAAAGGGGCCATGGTTCAGGAATAAAATGTGTTATTTAATTGAAAAAGAATGTCTTCTGATAAGTTATCAGATGTATGTAAACATCTGCAATCTATTCTTCACTGTTCCGCGCGTATATTATCTCCCGACAAGTTAACCCCTTCCCGCACCTTGACGTGATACTACGTCATAGGATGCGGGTCGTTCCCGCACCTTGACGTAGTATCACGTCATGGCGATCACCCGGGCTCAGAAGCTGAGCCCTTGCGATCGCCGCGGGATCCCAGCGGTACGCGGTAGCTGGGATCCCGCAGTAACAGCCGGGATCGCGACTATCGCGATCCCGACTGTTTAACCCTATAGACGCCGCGGTCATAGTGACCGCGGCGTCTATGGTGCATCGGCGCGACGATCGGCACCCTCCGTGCAGGGCACTGAGGTGCTGATCGTTGCCATGGCAACCCTGAGGCCCGATCAGGTCCTCTGGGCTGCATATGGCAGCTGCCTGCTAGGATTGTGCACTGTGCACGATCTAACAGTGCAGCTGTCAGCCTATGCAGAATGCATAGGCTGACTATGTAATATGCTGCAATACATTAGTATTGCAGCATATTACAATGAACAAGTGATCAAATGATCACTTGTTCATGTCCCACCCTGGGACAAAATAAAACAGTAAAAAAAAAGTTAAAAAAAAAGGTGCAACTAAAAAAAATTATTTAAAAAGAATAAAAGTCCCCTTAAGTCCCGTCCCATGCAGTAATCAAATAAAACATAAAAAAAAAATGAAAATCACAAAAAAAACACAACATATTGGGTATCACAACGTCCGTAACAACCCGTACAATAAAATAAAATGGTCACTGAACCCGTACAGTGAACGCCGTAAAAAAACACACAAAAAAACCTCACAAAAATTATTAAATTTTCACATCTGACAGCATAAAAAGTGCATAAAAAGTGATAAAAAAGTAAAATGTACCCCAACATGATACCAAGAAAAAGTACAGCTTGTCCCGCAAAAAATAAGCTCTAAACCAGCGCTGTAAACAAAAAAATATAAATGTTCTGCCCATTGTTACATGGCGATACAAAAACAAGCAAATTTCTCACAAAATTAGTTCTATATTCTGCAAAACAAGTTAACCATAAAAAAGCCATATAAATGGGGTATCGCCGTAATCGTGATGACCCGTAGAATAAAGATAACACATTATTTTTATGGTATGGTGAACGTCGGGGGGGAAAAATGCTAAAAACCATAAACAAGAATCAATGATTTTTTTAACCACCACCAAGAAAGAGTTAATAAAATCTGATTATTAGCTATTCGGCCCCCCCGTAAATGATGTACCTGAAAAGTGGATCTCATCCACAAAAAAATAATCCCCCATATGTCCAAATGACAAAAAATAAACATTTTATAGCCTGTAAGATGTGACATTGCAGATCTGCTCTGAATGGCGCCTCCTTTCGTTCTATGCCTGGCCGTGCGGCCGTACAGCAGTCACCACCACATATGGGGCATCCTCTGACTCGGGAGACATTGGGTATCAAACTTTGTGGAGTTTTTTGTCATTTAATACTTTGTGACGGTTTAATTTTTGGCCAAAATTAATATATTGTCTAAAAAAAATGACAGCTTGTAAATTAGACCTCCATTTTGTTTTAACCACTGTGAAGCATCTAAAGGGTTAACATACTTCTTAAAGTTGATTTTTTTACACATTGAGGGGTGTAGTTTCTAAAATGGCGTGATACATGGGGGTTTACTGCTGTTTAGGCCTCTCAAAGTCAGTTAAAGCTGAGCATGTGCCTCTAAATAAGGGTTTTGGCGTTTTTCCTAAAAATGAGAAAAATTGCTCCCAAAATTCTGAACCTCCTAACAACCTAGAAAAGAGAGAAGATGCATAAAACCCTGTGCCGATATAAAGCAGACATTCGGGAAATGTTAGTTATAAAGTTACTTGGGTGCTATGACTATCTGCCTGAAAAGCAGAACATTTTGAACTATGAAAATGAAGAATTTTTAGAAATTTTTGCCAAATTTAAATTTTTTTCATAACTAAACACAAAAGATATCATCAAAATTTTAATATTACTTTGAAGTACAATGTGTGACGGTAAAGCAATCTCAAAATCCCCTGGATATGTTAAAGTGTCAAAAAGTTATAACCTCCTATAATGACACAGGGCAAATTTTAAAAATCGGGCCTGGTCCTAAAGGTCTAAAATGGCATAGACACGAAGGGGTTAACAGATGTGAAGAACAGTGAAGAATAGAATAAAAACAGTGAACACAGGATCATTTAAGTGAAAAGTGCAGTGAAAAACACAGTGAAGAATAGATTACAGATGTTCGGCACATCTGCTTACTTGTCGGGGTGATACGCTGTCCCGGGATCGCTCCTCTTCTTCCACTGAAGTCTCCCCGCGCTGCCCAATGTCTCCCCCGCGCTGCCCGATGTCTCCCCCGTGCTGCCCGATGTCTCCCCCGTGCTGCCCGATGTCTCCCCCGTGCTGCCCGATGTCTCCCCCGTGCTGGCCGATGTCTCCCCCGTGCTGCCCGATGTCTGCCCCGTGCTGCCCGATGTCTCCCCCGTGCTGCCCGATGTCTCCCCCGTGCTGCCCGATGTCTCCCCCGTGCTGCCCGATGTCTCCCCCGTGCTGCCCGATGTCTGCCCCGTGCTGCCCGATGTCTCCCCGCTGCCCGATGTCTCCCCGTGCTGCTTGATGTCTCCCTGCTGCTTGATGTCTCCCTGCTGCCGTTCCGCGCGTATCTTCCGACAAGTAAGCAGATGTGCCGAACATCTGTAATCTATTCTTCACTGTGTTCTTCACTGTCTTTTTCACTTAAATGATCCTGTGTTCACTGTGTTCACTGTTTTTATTCTATTCTTCATTGTTCTTCACTGTGTTTTTTTAATTAAATGCTCGATCTCGAGCAGGGGAAATACTCGTCCGAGCAACGACCCGTTTCGAGTACCTTAATACTCGAACGAGCATCAAGCTCGGATGAGTATACTCGCTCATCTCTAGTCTTCTTCAAAAGGGGAATCAACCCAAAAACTTTAAAAGCTAAGAAATCAGCAAACAAAGTTTTAAGATGGTGTATCAGGGAGCTTATGTAAAAAGGTGCTGTAGCCCCAAATTTTGACAGGCTACACAATGCAGCAGATAAGCAAAGATTTTAGATGGTAACAGTGGCGTAACAAGACTGTAATGGGCTCAGGTGCTTTGTGTCGGGGCCCCTAAACTTTAACAAGCTACACACACGAGCAAGCAAGGTGTATAGATGGTGTAAAGATACCAGTATCCAAGCAACTACAGCAGCACTCAGCATATTGTCTTGAGTCCTTAACCCCCTTAAACAATCAATTACAAGGTCACCCTCAAAACTGCTTTGCTCTTTCCTATTAAACAGTGTCTCTTCCTATGCGTAGTTAGCAAGCTAATGGCTGGGATGATGCAGAATAAGAAATTTAAAGGGAACCTGTCAGCAGAAATTTACCTAAAAAAGACTACAATTAAGATGTCAAGCATCTAAACACCTTCCAGATAATGTTTTTACATCGCCCAGCATGACGCCATCCTCCAGAAAACTAACTTTGAAATTGGATAAAAACTGGTTGGTGGAGATCTAAAGTCAAGCCTATTGTACTTTCCATTGTACATCTCACTTCAAAGTTGATTTTTGGATGATGCCAACACCCTAGACAGTGAAAGAAACATGTGTAAGTGTTCATGATAAGGTACAGGAAGTGGTTTACTTGGTCACTTTTTAAAGCAGCTTTAACAGCATGTGATATCTCAGGGAATGGATAGCTGCTGATTATGTGTATGCCCTAACATGTGATATAGTGCTTTTAATTTCTACAATCACGTATTCACCATTTGTGGAAACTTTATTTCTATGAACTGCCATGAAATTCACAAAAAAGTTCAAATTCCAATTCATCTGAATTGCTTTGCACATCTCTAAATATTGCTTTTCCCATTCTACAAATAACTAACAGTTAACAACTGTTAACAATACACAACCTCTCATATATGCTTTTATAGGCAGAATGATTAAATCTAAAAATCAAAATGCTGTCTATGCAAGTCCCTCTATGTAGTAATGGATACCTGTTTGAAGATATTGGTTGATTTCACAGAATAACATAAAGGGGCTTTACAAAGGTAATTCCTGCTTTTGAAGAGTTCTTGACAATACTGTGAGTTTCCTGCTCCATTTGTTTAGGTAATGTAGGCCTAGCCACAAGAAAACCTTCATTAAGTGCTTGGATGAATTTTCTTCCTCACTTGGAATCGGTTCTCAGCTTGTAAGCATAAAAAGCTGTGATAAAAAAGTGGATCAGCAGTGACTTATTCCCTTTTAAAAATATATGTATTTATTCTTTCACTTCTGTTGTTTATATAGCACCAACACATATTCCAGAGATCATCAACACTCACATCTAAACTTTCTCATACATTTATGATAGGGTCAATGCTGACCAATGTTGGTTAAGTGGTTAATACTTGCTTCACTTTAGATATGTAGCACATTGAACTTTTTCAACATGGGTTGGATGTGTACAGCCCCCGCCCCCCACAAAAAAAAGAAAAATAGCTAGTCAATGTTTTACAGAATCTTATATAAAATACAGAAATGGTAGAGACATGAAAGGCACATATCAACAAAGCAAAGTTGACTTAAAGATTTGAGGCAATTTGAGACAAATATAAAAAAAAGAGGTGATGCAAGTCAAATTTTCAATATGCAGTACCCCATAGGAGAATATCTGAAATTTTAATTCACATAGAAGAGGCCTGCAGTGCTTTTGTTTTATTCATCACACTGCCTGCCTAAGGCATTTCAATTTATTTTCTCTTCACTGAATGGAATTTCAATACAGCATTGGAAGGGCTATCCTAAAGACTGTAAAGCTTCGCGATCAATAAAAGCAAACAATTTTATACCTTTGAGACATTCATTATTTATTTTTGAACTCCACATGGCGGTAGAGTGCTTTTCCACAAGCCATGTCAGCTGTCTTGAAGCTTGGATGTACAATACGTACATTGAAGTCAAGTAAGTCCACATGTTTATCTGCCAATGTGTCTTTTTATCCTCTACTTAGCATCATGATAGTTACTGGATTTCATAGAATTACTTTTGCGCAGCTTAATGTCTTATGTTTCTTTCTTTTCAACAAAGAGATTAGTTACTATGTCTTTTATTCTCCTTTTGCACACTTGAGTATTACCCGGGGTTTTGGAAAGATATTAGACCTACATGCAGATAGTGGATGTTATTAATAATCAGAAATGATTTCTGTGCATTGGAGTAAAAGTTGATGTGTTATAGGAGGAATGCATTTTTAAAACTAAAACTAATATGTGGAAATATTCAAATAAATGCAAAAGAGATCCACAATCTCATTACGAATAAGAATACTAACAGGTCTAGGTTTCATAATACGCAAGCAGTATGTAGATATATATATATATATATATATTCAAGCTTGAGTGTATCATGTGAGTCATCTGGATGCATATGGCTAGCTTAGAGATTGCATTTAATGGCTGTAATTGTAGCCAAGTCTTACAAGAGAAATATTTCAGATACAGACATCAGTGGTGCCGCACATGTCATCATTGATGTCCATGGCACATAGACTGGTCACATTTAGAGATTAGTGGATCAGAACCTCTCATTTGAGTTCAGGTGCATCTAGAAACTAGCCATGGCTATGACTGGCTAGGGGTGTGCTCTTGGCCAATCACAGAAATGGCTGGTAGCCAGGGACATAAATTTGCCACATTGGCTGTTCAGCAACCAATCTGACAAAATCACCGGGTCGTTCAGGGTGCACCCAAACCCTGAACTCAAACAGGAAGTACAGATCCTCTCATTCTATGATCAAAGGATACTATAGGCCTGTCGTCTACAAGAGAGAACATCTATTATACATGTACAAAACAGCAAAGGATTTCATCACTGGGGCAGTATCATATAGAAGAAATGTTGAATGGGCATAAATGAATAATGTAACTTGTAGAGGCTTAGCCTCTTTAGTACTACTTTAAGAATATGGTTGAAACTATAATTGTTGGGGACACTGATGCACTTCGTTTTGGAGGCACTGTGAGACTGCACTATAAGTGTCTGTACTTTGACACAATGATATCATTGGATACTAACTGCTTAGAAAAGGCAGTAAGACATATTTGCACTGCAGATGAGCTTCTGCCGCCTGCCTTTAGTGAAAATTAGATGCCTGGTGACAGGTTCCCTTTAATCTGCAATTTTCACTGCTACTCATATGGGGCTCTGCTGTTTCAGGAGCAAAGGGTTCAAATAACTAAAAAGTACACATCACTAGACTGAACTGGCACAAGTGGAATTAGGATATTGCCCCTGATGGCTCAAAATATATTCCCTCTTAGATTTATATTTACCTTATTTCTAAATGTCTAACTTATCCTTGAGCCAAAACCAGGACTTTTGCAACTGGATTTCTTATTTCAGTTCAACAATAAGTATTGCTCTACCTCCAAGAATCCCACTAATAAGGTTAGGTAAGGTCAGGAAATGAAACTTTCCTGTTTTAGATTACCAAAATTATTTATATTTTTCAAATTCAAAAGTTTACTCATATTTCATTAGTATTCGGCACCATTGCCCTTAAACTATATGAATTGGGTCACACATTTTGGATATAGCACCACAAGCTTTTCACAATAGTTGGTAGGAATTTGGGCCCATTCCTCCTGACAGAACTGATATAACAGCCATGTTTGGAGGCCACCTATTGATCTTTGCCCATAAATTTTCAATATCATTTAGATCAGGGCTTTGTGATGGCTCTCCAAAGCATTGGGAGATATTAATCACAAATGTCTGAGAGAAGAACTTTCCAGTTGCCGACAGCAACCAATCAGAGCTTTAATATTATAAACAGCGGTGAAAAAATGCAAGCTGAGCTCTGATAGGTTGCTATGGGCAACTAGATCAGTTCTGCTCGCACACATTTATGTTAAATCTCCCTGTGATGAAAGTATAGACCATACAGCCAGGGTAAGGGGGCATTAAGCTCAACATTGCCGGAACACATGTCACTCACTCCCCCAACCTTAACTAAATAACATAGTTAACTGGGTGGTATAGGCTTCAGGGGAAGAAAAAATGGAGAGTGTAATTTACTCTGTGGGGGGTGAAGCAACTGACACTTCCACAGACCTGAGGACTTTTTTTTAGAATTCCCTCCACTTTTTACAAAGAGACAAAAACTTAAAGGGGTATTTCGGGAATATGAACGTCTGATACAAAACCCCATAATGCTATAAATAAATGAATGTAACAAAACTCAATGTCATTAGTCACAATATGAAGCTTAAATAGTTTGATTTTATGATTCACAAAATTTTATGGCCTCCCTAAAGTTATCACCAAGATGGCTGCCACTGTATACTACAAGTCCCAAGATCCTTTAGTTCTCAATAACTCCTCCTCCCTCTTATGCTCTGCTCCTTGTGATGATGTAACAGGTTTTCTTGCTCTGTTACCATAGTAATGATGTGTAACTGCCATCACCACAACACGGGCCATACTGGATGCACTGCAACCAACTGACTACATCCAAACATAGAGGTGATCACATGACCTGCCCAGGACATGTGATGTGGACATGTGACCAGCGGCCATCTTCTATCCTGTGTATGCTCTGCAACGGACCGCGCGGAGGAAATTAACGGACTGATTAAAGGGCCAGTAGCATTTTAATTCTTCATTACAGTCTATGTCACCAGCATTTTCTGCTAAAGGGAGCAAAATTTTAAATAACAACTAATTACATATAAGCTTATATTTTAAGGACCCATTTATATTTGAATTATGCTGATTCCTGGAATACCCCTTTAAGAACTCCATATGTTAGTTATGGAGATATATATATGTACTGATAAATGTACTGATAAATCTGGGTTTCACTGAGGCTAGTGAAAGTGGACCTTCAACTATTCAGGATTGGATTGTGGGCAATTGTGGTGCCATACCAGAGGTTGTGTGGACAACCCTATCTCACTGATTACTTTTATTAGCATGGCTAGATCACTCATCATATTTAGCATTAAGCAGAAGAACACCAGATAACTGAAGTTATCAATAACAATTTTATTTGGCAGTGCTATTTTAACTGACTCTTTTGTGAATTATGAGTAAACAATAAAGCCAAAGTATCAAGCACTGCCCAGAGTGAAATCCCTAGCTCATGTATCTGCAAAGGCAATGCTAAGAGATGTATTCTTTTGGGAGTGCGTTATCTGTTTTATCCGGCATCAAGTTTCTGCAATAAGAAAAACATGGCCTGGAGTTTAGATGTGATTAATGTACAATAGAACCAGTAGTCAAAAAATTTCTGTTTGGATTATTAAAATTATATTTTGAATCTTTTTTCTCTTGGAATTTATTATGATCCAGGCACCGAGGCTGTGGTACTCTTCTTATATTTGATATCAATTGCTTCCCTCTAAAATCAACGTTGAGAATTATGCTAATGAGCCTGAATGGCTCTTCCGGGGGTTATCAAAGCCTCCCATGTTGTAGTTTCACAGGGTGTTAAACTGTCTCCCCCTCTGTCAGACTTTGCATGTTAAATCTGGTGCATGGTCCCACTGAGCACTGGAATGCCCAAATTTGCACAAATTTGTGTTGCATGAAGCATAGTGCAGCTGAGCCACAAAACGGTTGCGTGTGACACATATGTGGTATGGACCCTAGTGAATACACTAGTTTGCACTAGAAAGAATGTGCAAAGTTTACATTAAAACTGTCCCTTAGTATATGTAACCATGTGTCAGATGCAGCAAACCAGCTCCAGAACATAACATAGCCTCCTCCAATTTTTCAGTCTGTGAACATAGAGTTGATGTGTCAACATGTAGTTTTGCAAATTCCAGATTTGTTTTCAGCACTGGTGTCCTCTTTGGTCATCTCCCATTAAGTCAACTTTGGCTCAAACAACGAGGGATGGTGCAATCTGACACTGATATTCCTTGAGCTTGAAGTACAACTTTAACCTCTTTAGAAGTTTTTCTGGGCTATTTTGTTACCATTTGTATTATTTGTCTCTTTGGTTTGTCCTAAATATTTTCCCCCTGCTGCCACATCCAGGGAGGTTGGCTACAGTCCCATAAATCTTAAATTTCTGAATAATATGTGCAACTGTAGTCACAGGAACATCTAGCTGCTTGGAGATGATCTTATAATCTTTAATCAGGCCACTGACTGATTACAAGATTGTAGACACATACAATGCTAATTTGTGGACACATCTTGATTTAACCTGTACTTTTGCTCACAACTTTTTCAGCGGTACCATCACTTCTGTCCAAGCCTGCATCATGAGTTTTGTTAAAATTTTGTTGATGAACTATGTCTATGATGAGCAATGTCTGTCTTTGATTTGTTCATTTTTCTATAAATGTTTATTTTGACTTTTGTCAAATTCAAGTTATTTCTCTGACCATCTCTGGTCATTAAACAAGGAGTACCAACAATTTTGTCCATATATATTTTCTAATTTAAATAAATTTAGAAAATAAATGTATTTAAACACTGCCAATCTTAGTAAGAACAGCATTATTAAATTGTGATATGTGTTATCAGATCATATTATACACTAAGACACTAAGTAATAATAACATGCATCTGTTGTTTCCACAAATCAATTCTGTCATTTTTAGAGATGAGCTGATCTAGATTGGTACAAATCTGGCATTTTTCAGCCACCAAATCAAATCTAAACCTTTTTTGATTTGCATCGGACAAACCTTGCAAAATGCTGCTGTCATTCATCCCATAGATTTGGGAGGCGGAATTGGCGAGGGGAATGTAATACAATTGTAAATAAAATAAATAAAAGAAGATTGAAGCTTTTAATTGAAAAATCCGTGTTCCAGACAACGAGAGGGGGTTGTATACCAAAGGGAGCAGTATCGGCTCTAATGAAATAGATTTAGACCACAACTAAATATTTTGAAAAATCCAGGAATTCTTCTGCAAAGTGAGTCTTTGATATTTTGCTTACCAATAGTCACAATCAACTAAAGAAGTATCCGTACAGTTACATATATAAGTTGCTATCCAATCTCAAATGTGTTTTTTTTTATTTCTAGAATTAATACGGAAATATGAAAAACGATCTGAGTTGATACTGAATAACACCGGAGTGAGTATTACTAAAGGTAAGAAGTAAATAAGTAATGTCATATAAAAATAACACTTCCTAAACAATTAGTTGCTACTCAAGGATTTAGCCCTATGGGATATTGTAGCAGTTCTCTCTATGTTTTGCAATCCTTAATAATTACAATTTAAAGTAACTTCATTGACTGCAACTAACAATGTTGCCTATTAAAGGGATGTTACATTGATTAAATTCACTTGTCTATAGAACTATGTGAAATTCCTTTTCTAAAATAACCTTAAGTCCTCATAGACAAAGACCTACTGTATTTCAACTGCAGCAATCTAGTTAGTTTTTCTTTTGTTCAATGCTTGTTTTTATATGTTGTATATAAACAATTTTGCAAATGTATATAGAAATAATGGTAATGGGAATAATCATAATTATTCTCCTCCCCATTGTATAATCATGTCTTACCAATTTTTCTTCTTAGAAACAGGTTACTGCAGTTATGTATTGCAACATGTAAGTAAAATGAAATGTATGTTTATTAGAAAAGCACAGTATATTATATTCTCTGCTTAAATAAATCACATCATGAAAACCAGAATATCATTTTAATATCATTTAATTATTTATGATTTATACAGTATATACATTATAGGAATATATATTTTCATGAAAAAATCACTTTGAAATGTTAGGTTTTACTAAGGACATAAAAAGGACATTAGGACATAAAAAGTTTCATTTATTTGGCCATTTGTGAAAATCTAAGTACCCCTCATAAATCAATAGCTTGGAGAACCACCTTTAGGGTGGTTTCACATTGGCGTTTTTTTCACATCAGCGATTTTTTGCTGAACCTATTTTGGCCTATGGGCCTAGCTTCAAGTTTTCTCTTCCTGAAGCCAGGAACATAAAACCAATCTGTATGTGTCCATAAGCCAAAATGGGTTAAAGGGCATCTACCACCAGGATAAAGGACTGTATGCAAATGAGCCTGAGGGACTCCAGCCTTCATTGGTGTTAATGGAACCTGAGGCCCCTCAGGCTCATTTGCACTTAGTATTTCATTTAGGTGGTAGATGTCCTTGAAGTGAAAAATCACTGATTTAAAAAAAAAACACCAATTTGAAACCACCCAATAACTTTAAGAAAATGATTCCTTTATTATGACTTGATCAGTCTCTCACAAGTCTTCTTGTTTCTTCAGAACATTGGGACAGATTTATCAAGCTGTAAGTAAGAATGTTCTTAGTAGCCCAACCAATCACACCTCAGCTTTCATTTTACCAGTGCTCATGAATATTTAAAAGGAGAGCTGTAATTGGTTGGCATGGGCAACTAAGAACATTCTTACTTTTAGACAGCTTAATAAATCTTCCCCATAAAGGTTTGTTGACATTTATATATGCACAGCAATCTTAAGGTCCTGCCACATCATTTCAATTAAATGAAGTTATGAACTATTGTAACTCCTCAAACCCTTTTTTTAGCCATTTTATCCAAAATTTGCTGCTGTGCTTGGGATTATTGGGGGGATGCAGTAGTCCACTTTTGAATATGGCTTAATTTGCATCAAAAACTGTCTAAAATACCTTACACCACATTCATCAAGGCTTTTACATCTCTTTCTGTCACTTTTCTTACTAGTTTTACTAAGTGGCATGACCTCTGTCAAAGGGACATGATCATGCAAAAGGTGTAGACCAACTTAATGAAGGTCTAAAGTAGGACCTGACAGTCTTATGCTGCACCACAATTTATTATCACAGTGATAAATCTAACACAACAATAGTGTAGTGTAGGATAACGCAGAATAGGTGATAAAATTCCACCCTTGTCTTCCCCCAGTGTCAGCACTTTCTGTTTTCTAGATGTCCCCAGTCTGTAGTAAATGTTTAGTGGATCTAATGACTGAAAATACTCAGGATCTGCAACTGCAAAACAAGCCCAAAATGATCACCTTATCACCGCATTCTGTTGTCTGTGATTACCTGATCAATAAGCACTAATTTCTCCCTGCAGAGATAGAGTGATATTGACCAGAGAGATTCACACAACAGACACATGCATGTAATGTGTTTTCCTGTTATGGCCAGGGGACATCTTTATTTATAATGCCACAAGGCAAAAGTCCCATCATTAATGATTAGCCTATAAAACTAATAACAGAGGTTATCTAGATCAATAATACAAGCTTCAATAAGAACTTGCATACTGCATGTCATACCACTGATATCAAAAGGGAACCTGTCACCAGCTTTAACACCTCTAGACAAATCACATTCTCAGTTCTGTGCAGCGCTGCGTAATCTGTGTGCGCTATATAAATAAAGGAATTATTATCATTATTAGTATATGAAATATCCTTTTAGCATTCCCTCTTTTATGTTTAATCTATAGAAATATTGGGGGATATTTATCAGTGGCGTAGAATCCCTGAAATAACCGCAAATGTTAGATTATTACTAGCACTTGCGATTATTTTGCCCAATCCCCAACCTTCACGGCAGGGGGAGTGTAGAGGGTCTTGATGGGGGTGGAAGACAGGCATGACCGGCGAGGAGTGGGCCCACAGCTGTCCTCAAGCCTTCGCACTTGCTGCAGCAGGCAAATTTTCATATGTGAAAATTTGCACAACTTTTGATGCATCTAAATAAAGCATTTTAGATCCAAAATGTTTTTGCATGTTTTTTATGCATTTTTACATTGCTGTCTAAAATTTACTTTTGTATTACACTGTATTACACTGTGTTAGGAAAGTTTTTTTAAAACATTTAATAAAGTCTTTATAATACATAATTAATTAAATAAAATGAAAGTCCCCTAAACACCAACATTCCATATACACATTTAATAAAGTACAAAAAACTCCACAAAATCACATAAAAACTATGTATCCCAGTGTCCATGATAATCTGTACAATAAATCAGTAAAATGATTGGACCCACATAGTGAACGCTGTAAAAACAAAACCAGAAAAATGTGCAAAAAATTGAAATTTTTCATAAAATCCCTCTACAAAAATGTTCCAAAAAATGATTAAAAAAATGATGTGTGCCAAAATAGTACCACTGACAAGAACAACTCAACACATAAAAAATAAGCCCTAAACCAGCTCTGTCAACGAAGAAATATTAAAATTATTTCTCTGAAAAGATGGCAATACAAAAATGAATGAGATTTTCTCTATATCAGGTTTTCTTCAGTAAAATTAAATATAAATATATTTTTAAAAAACTATATACATGAGGCTTCACCATAATCGTAGTGATCTATAGAATAAAGACAATATTGTATTTTTAATGTACGGTGTATGGCCCCCCAAAGAGTACTTTTTCTCGATTTTCTTTTCTTCCACACATTCAAGAGTTAATAAAATCTCATCAATAAGCTAATGACCCCCTAAAATGAAGAATTTGTAAAGTGCATCTCATGTCGCAAAAATTGCCCTTATATGTCCAAAGTGCCAGAAAAAAATAAAGATTGTATAGCCAATAAAAAGTGGAAATGTGAATCTTCTCTGAATGGCGCAGCTTCTCTTTGAAGCCCTGGCATGTGTTCATACAGCAGGTGACCACCACATATGGGGGTTTGTTATAGTCAGGAGGGATTGGGTATTAAACTTTGTGGAGAGTTTTGGTATTTTATCCACTGATAATGTGCACATTTTTAAAATGCACCCAATTTTGTTTTAACCCCTGTAAAACAATTAAAGGGTTAACAAACTTCATAAACGTTGTTTTACGTAAGTTGAAGGGCATAGATTCTATAATGTGGTAATTTATATGGTTTTAATATTATTTAGGCCTCTCAAAGTGACTTGAAATCTGAGCAGGTCCCTCCAAAGTCTGATTTTGCATTTTTTATGAAATTGTGAAAAATCGCACCTCAAGTTCAAAGCCCCATAACATCCTACAAAAATGAGAAGATGCATAAAATCTGTGTCAACGTAAAGCAGTTAGTATTTTTTGCTGTTATAAATATGTGTTGAAAAAGAATTTGTGCTAGTTTTCATCAAATATCTGTTTTTTCATAAATAAATGCAAAACATACCAGCAAAATTTTTCAACAAATATGAAGTACAATGTGTCACAAGAAAACTATTTCAAAATCACTTGGATATTTTAAAGTATTTCAAAATTATAACAACTTATAGTTGTTGAAAAATGAGTTGCGTCGGGAAGGTACAAAGTGGCTTCAGCAGTAAGGAATTAAGGTCATTCCATAGACGCCCCCTTCTGTTTTTTTGGTAGCCAAAAGCAGGAGAGCTGCTGAAGCCTCCAGCATCTAGTCAGGTGTTATATCTTCTTCTCACATAAGCTAGACTACAGGCTTCTTAGGTATTTGTACCCCTGTGCCAACACATAAACAAAATCAGGAGGTATTTATTGTGCTCCCCTTTCCAGGAGGTGGAAAGGGGAAAATAATCTAGCATCTGCTATTATTTATGTGGTGTGACACAGAAGCCCTGATAAATGCCCCCTTTCCCGTGTGCCCCGTGTGCTCCTCCATGCAGGCTAAAGTCTCACTTACCTCTATGTGCTCCAGCGGCATCTCCCGTGGCTCGGTGCACACGTCCCCGCCTACTTGGGTGAATGCTTGCTGGCTCTGTAGAATTTAAAGGGCCAGCGCACCGCTAATTAGTGATGGCTACCTGGTTCCTAATAAATAGCCTCTTCCCTTATTCCCTGCTGGATATTCGTGCCTTTTGTCTTAGAGAAAGCTTGTACCCTATGTCCTGTGCATTTATAGTGATTTCACTATATTCCATTCCTGACTTCACTCCTGTGCTGCCTGTCCTGACCTTCTGCTACGTCCCCGACTCTGAACCCATGCCCCCTGTCCTGACCTCCTGCCTCTTCATGACTCCATCTCTGCCTCACGATTCTGCACCCTAACTTGTCTGCTATCGTGGACAAAGTTGTGCCTGTGGAGAAAACTGGTGGTACCATGCCGCAGCAAGTCCAACACGCTTTGCGGCGGGATCTGGTGAAAACCGAGTGCCACTTAGACTCCACTCCCATGTGTTGACTTACATCACTGTCTGCGGTGGTACAGTGGGTCCACTACCCCTGCTAGACTGTAGTCTGGGACATTAGTACAAAGTAAATAAAGATAAGTGGTGGCCACCATCATTTAAATGGGAGGATTTAAAAGGTGAATCATAGTTAATGATTTTAACTCTACTCTTATTTCTTTTGTCCTCCAAATATCTTTCTTTGGAGAGCTCTTTAAAGCACAGCTACAGTGTGAAGCTAGTATTATATTAGCCAGTTGTTCAAGCCCATTAATACTGTCGTTGGATTTTACTTAAAATATATAGGTTAGTAATGAGTTCCTGAGTACAATGCTATATGTTTTCATTTACAACATTATTTTAAGATATGCTGTATATGTAGAGCAATTTGAACAAAATGAATGAAATAATGGCATTGTTTGCCTCGGTAAAATGAAATATGTATCATATCTGCATAGCGCATAAGCCTAATTTATCTTCATTTTGAAGAGATTGCATTAAGACAGATGCTAGATAGTAACTTATTGCCCTCAATTTTACTAAAATTCTAATTAAAGTATCTTTACTGCTAAGCAAGTGCTACTTGAACAACATATCAACCTCCTTTGTCCCTGTGGAAAATGACTTAATTACATCTGTCCAGCTCAGAACTCAGATGTTTTCTAATGAGAGCCTTAGATAGTCAGTTTGCTGTAGAAAACAGCTCCATGAGGATTCTTTGTCTCGCAGTTATCTATAGAATAATGATATAAAATCAAATAAACTTGAATTTCCATTGGAATGTGTAAGAAATATTTCTCATAATATTTACTTATGAGAAGACAGTTACTAATGTTATCATCTGCAAAATGCTCACTTACTTCAGCTTAAATTAAATCAGTTGGTCTATGATGAATACTTTAAGCTTTGCAAGAAGCCTTCACTACAGAAATTTATTCTCCAAAGACAGAAACTTGAGTTAGAAAATAATTTAACTGCTTTGTAAAGGACAAAACAAAACTGGTGGTGATATTTAGCTGTTATAATGATATGAGACTGGAATCTGAGCCTGGAACTATTATAACCAAGCAACACAGTGGGGCAGATTTACTTACCCAGTCCTGTCGCGATCCAGCAGCGCATTCTTTGCGGAGGATACGGGTCTTCTGGCGATTCACTAAGGTAGTGCACCCAATGTCCACTAGGTGTCGCTGCTGCGCTGAATTCCATCATCGTTCACTGAAGTTCACCATCCTACGCTGGGTGCAGGTAAGCGCGTGTCAAGCAAAACTTTTTATTTTTAAAATGTTTTTCCGAATCCGGCGGGTTTTCTTACGCCCACCCCCCCCACCCCCGATTTCCGTAGCATGCATGCCAGCACTGCTGGGCCACAATCTGATCACGTGCGCCAAAATCCCAGGGCAATTCAGGGAAAATCGTTGCAAATCGGAAATATTCGGGTAACGCAACGGAAAATGCAATTCGGGCCCTTAGAAAATGACCCCCAGTATGCATTGGTATAAGCCTTTTAGAGGGTAAAAAACATACCACTTTCAGCTGGCAATATAATCCTTAGGTAGAAACAACATCTTATAGGCTGCTATCCTCCCAATCCATGCATCCTTTGTTTTCTTGATATGCGTCGCCTTCTCTTTCATTACGTTTACACAATTTGCGACCTAAATGTTTCATTTTCCAGTCAAATGGGTATTAGTCTTTTAAAAGCTCTAGAGAAGAATGAAATTTGAATAGGGGCATAGCTTGCGTTTTTTGCGTGTTTAGTTTATACTAGGACAGTTTGCTAAATCTAGAGACTGCCAGTATTGCTTGTTCCAGTGAAATCTCTGGGAGAAAATAATATCCTCTGCATAAAGAGATATAAGATTGAAGCTTTCACCTACAGGGATACCTTGAATATCTGGAGCGTTCTTTACATAACCGCCAGGGGCTCCAAGGAGAGAATAAATACCAGCAGGGACAAGGGACATCCTTGGGGGGATTCATTGGTAATTTCAAAAGGTTCCGATAACGCACCGTTGACGAACACTCTGGCGGATGGGTTGGAGTAGAGAGCTTTAATAGCTTCCAGGATGTTCACCTGGATGTCCACAGCCTGGGTCAGGGTTCAGGGTCAGTGGACCCCTGGATCACCGTGGGAGATGGCACTAGCCGACACCTGAGACCGGAGTCTAAGTGGCACCTGGTTTTCACAAGAGCCCACCGCAAAGCGGGATGGTCTTGTTGCAGCAGGGTGCCTTGGCAAAGGTACAGAATTGGAATCCAGGCTCATGGTCAGGCACAGGCAGAATGTTGCTATTAATGCTTGCTGGTTTTCTGTGGACTTTGCCATAGCAAACACCTTAGTCATGAGAGGAGTTAAGATGTGGGAAAATGTTTATAATATTCCCCAATGAGCCTATCAGGGACAAGGGATTTTTTTTAGAAGGTGACGATTTGATTGCTTATTGAACCTCTGACTACACAAAAAGGAACATTGACCTCATCTATCTTCAAAGGAGTTCAAATTATAAAGGGAGGTGTAATATTTCTTGAACCTGTTGATGATATCCAGAGGGTGTGTGAGTTTCCCACCTGTGTGAAGATGCATTAGGTATGGGGTTTTGGACTTAAGATGCCAGGCCTTCAATTGAGAGGCCAAAAGCTTGCCAGCTTTATTCTCTTATGAGTAGTAAAATCCTTCGTCCTTTGTAATTGTCTCTCATATAAATATAGCAACAGCGAGCGATGTTTATCCCTCAGTGTGGTAATAGGTCCCGCTAGGTTCTGCAATGGGGTAGTCTTATTTTGGGAATCTACTCTCCTTATCTCATTGATTGTTTTCAAGGTTTGAGCTAGCCTTTGTTTTTCCTGTGCCCCAAATAAACATTTTATGCACTTTCCGGAGATTGCTTGGTGAAAGGGAGGAAGGGCCATTGTTCTGAAAAAATTCCAGTAGTTCAGATTCTACAGTCATAGCCATAAGTTTTGAAAATGACACAAATATTATAGTTTCACATGTTCTGTTGCCCTCTGGCTTTTATGTGTGTTTTTCAGATGTTTTGATCACATACAGAAATACAAGTGCAATCATATTATGAGTAACAAAAGCTTTTATTGACAGTTAGAATGAGTTAATGCAGCAAGTAAAGATTTGCAGTGTTGGCCCTTCTTCAGGACGTCTGCAATTCTCCCTGGCATGCTCTCAATCAACTTCTGGACCAAATCCTGACTGATAGCAGTCCATTCTTGCACAATCAATGCTTGCATTTTGTCACAATTTGTTGGTTTTTGTTTGTCCACCCGTCTCTTGATGATTGACCACAAGTTCTCAATGGGATCAAGATCTGGGGAGTTTCCATGCCATGGACCCAAAGGGGCAGATTTATCAAGCTGTCTGAAAGCCAGAATATTTCTAGTTGCCCATGGCAACCAATCAGAGCTCGCCTTTAAAATATTCATGAGCACTGGCAAATTGAAAGCTGAGCTGTGATTGGTTGCCATGGCCAACTAGACTTTCAAACAGTTTAATAAATCTGCCCCAAAATATCTATGTTTTGTTCCCTGAGCCATTTAGTTATCACCTTTGCTTTACGGCAAGGTGCTCCATCATACTGGAAAAGGCATTGTTGATCACCAGCTCTTGGACGGTTGGGAGAAGTTTATAGCAAATCTCCAAAACTTAGCCCATTATAGAAATTATACCCCCAATATTTTACATTTTAAAATTCTTTGGTTAAATGAATGTATTTTTCCAAATATACATATATTCTCAGTGCATTAAATACCAAAATGCTCTGCAAAGTTTGATACCCAATCTCTCCATGCCAATATCCCATATGTGGTGGTAACTTGCAGTATGAGCACGCACCAGGGCTTGCACCAGCACTCGGCTTAGCTGGGCAGGTGCTGGGGCTCAGAGCTGCTGGGAGGCCCACAAAAGCCTGTATATAAGGAATCCATGGGGGTGAGGTGGGGCTGTGTCTAATCAATCCATAAGGTATGAGGGGACTGTGATAAATATGACCAGGGGGCCTTATACTACTCAAATCAACCACTTCCCTCCAGCCTCATCTTGTCTAGCCTAATTGAACTAGAGTGTCATCAAATCTCCAGGTAGTAGAGCTTCAAAGGACTTCACTACCGTAATGGAGTTATGGTCCATCTTAGCCCAAGGGCAGATACATTTTTGGAATCGGTATAGCTAGTGGATCATATAGCTCTGACTCACTAGATTCTAGCATTCTTGGACACAGAGATACAAATAACTCTGAATGGAACCATAGCAAATGGGTCAGGTTTGGTATTAATATGATCCAGGGATTCACCTGGATCCAATGAGACCAGAAGCTTTGAGAAGCTAGAACTCCTCCAAGGTTCTGGACCTGATACCAGGTAGGAGGATCCCAAGCGCCCTCCTGTGGGTGTGCAGGGGTGTGTCTGCACTTAATATAATCAGAGCACCCACGAGAACCAGTGTATTTCTTCTGGAAAAACATTTACCATCACTAATCGCAAGAAGGATCATTAAGTGCAGCCTATCCATTTCCATTAGGCCCACACAAGGTAACTAACATACTGCATACTGATACTTGTAGTACTCGTGTACTTTATACTCTGCTTATATATATATTGGGACACACCATCTTCTTCCCAGTGTATGTGAGTGCTGATCTTGCGACACAATTTGAATTTTAAATTCTGTGGTTTGTTTGAAGCAGTCCGGTTGTATGACGGCCACGCCCCCGATTTGTGTCGCATGCAAGCCGGCGCCGATGCGCCACAATCCGATCACGTGCGATTCAGTGCAGAATACAAATAGTCGGGAAACCCGACAGAATCGCGGTCCGCGGACCCTTAGTAAATGTGCCCCATTGTGTGTACTGTTTGTGTAGTGTGCCCTTAGGGCAATTAAATGTTTAAACTGTGTCTTTCTTTTTTCTCGATCCACGAGGCCCCCACATCCGTCTCTTAGTTCTGTTTCACTAAGGCTAGTGAAAGGGGTCTTTTAGCCATTCAGGGTTGTGATTTATTGTTGTGCCTTATCCGGAGGTTGTGTGGACAACTGTAAATCGGTTCCTGCACCTTCTGGACCGTCTATAAAAGGATAATTAATTGGCCTTGTGTACCCCTTAGGGGTCCAAAATGCCAAGTTTTTGTCACAAAAGCTTATATAACATAACCATGAGTGGCTGTTTGGTATTAGAAACTAGGAAACAGGAGACTGTTTTAGTTTCTGCATTTTAAATGCTGCCATGCGAGTTCACTGCAAAGGGGCCCACATAGGCTCTGTCGCCAAATCTAGAGCCGACCCTGGCACACACCATGGCATTTAAGGGAAGCTGTGCCATTCAGAGCAGACTTGCATTGTCACTTTTTAAAGGCTATACAATCTTTCATATTTTGGCCATATAACGGCTTATATTCTCCGAGATTACATATACTTCATTTTAGTGGGTTGTTAGCTTATCAATGAGATTTTATTAACTCTTAGTTAGTATTTAGCTCCCGCAGACTTTTTTCCAGTCTCTCCACAATCTGTCAGATCTTTCTTTCACCTTCATTCTTCCCCACTTCATAGACTGTTATGTAATCATATTCTTCTATACTTCAATCCATATTTTTGGTCAATAGATATTAAGAAGATATTAAGAGGTGAATATCAGTTTAGGAGGGAGGAGGAAGGAATATTCAAATAATTTTTCAGGGTGGCAAAACTATGACCCCAGTCTGCAGCTAAGCAAGGGAGCTCCCTCTAAATCAATGTCTGACTTTCAAGAGGTCTAGGGACATGTTTTGGAATAATACTTAGATCAGTAGCATTTTCAAGGTCATTGTATCTCATCATTAGAGGGAAGGAAACTAGTTTGGGTTGGTTGAGAGGCAAGTGCATATATAATATATACTGTATAATTCCTATATATATATGTTGATTCAATTTCAATATACCACAAATAACATGGGGAAATTATATACATACTACTGTATATGTCATTAAAAAACACTTATACATTTTAATGTCTCATTATAAAAAGTCAATGCCAAGCTGCTACCTCTTATACAGGAGATATTTGTTTCCAGTTTCTAGTAGTACATTTTTTTTGTGTTAGAAGTACATCATACATATACTACATACATCTACTTCTAATACCAAAATAGTGTGGTGAGGAATTGACAAGCACTGGAAACCAATATCTTCTGGATCGGAGGAAGCGCCCTAGCTTGACTTTCATTGTGTAGGTTCTGGTGTTCTGGGACTTGCATCTTCGCCGTAGCTCCCTCTTGGGGCTTCTATGTTCTGATTTTTGTCTTTCTTTAATGTATATCTAAATAGAACTCTCAATCTTATCATTTTTATTTATTAATGGGGTTAAAAGTAGATATTTGTCGTTATAGATCAGTAATTTTCTAAAGCTGATCTCTCCCTCTCAAATGTTTTGGATGCTCATTAAAAGAATACATCAATTCCCACTGTTTCAAGAGAGTGCTATATAATGCTTTAATAAGCACTTACCTCTATAACCTGGGAAATGAATAGTGAATGTCCACACCAGACAACTGCCTTCTTTTATTTCCAATTTGCATTGTAGATATGCTTTTATCTGTAAATGAGCATTAAAGTTTTATTTTTACTGCTGATGCTGAATATTTCTTTGATATTCAAACTTGTCTTACTTCCTAGACTTCTTAGTTGTCCCAACTTGCTAATTTTTTATTTTATGAAATTAGAGTTGCTTAAGGCTTTTTGCATTAATATTTTTCTTGTTTGAGTTAACATATTCTATGCTTTTGAAGTTATTTATTAAACCCTGGAGTCTTTGAAAACGCGGTTTACCCCCTCCAAGTTTCTGCTTTTCAATTTTTGCACCATACAGGCAGCTTTTATGGTGGAGGCGGAGTTTGATGATTTTGGGTTTAACATTCTTAATGAAGTTACTGGACCAAAGCCGAATAATACACCTCAGAACCAGAATGCAGAATAGACTTAACCCCTTAAGGACGGAGGGTTTTTCGCCTCATTTCTCGCTCTCCAACTTCAAAAATCCATAACTTTTTCATTTTTCCGTGTACAGACCTGTGTGAGGGCTTATTTTGTGCGTAACAAATTTTACTTTCCCGTAATGTTATTTATTTTAACATGCCGTGTACTGCGAAGCTGAAAAAAAATTCCAAATGTGGAAAAATTGAAAAAAAAACGCACGTGCGTCACGTTCTTGTGGGCTCAGTTTTTACGACTTTCACTCTTCGCTCCAAATAACACACTGCTTTATTCTTTGGTAACTTTTTCATACTTTGGTGCACGGAGATGTGTGAGGGGTCATTTTTTGCGAAATGAGGCGACGTTTTCATTGCTACCATTTTGAGGTCTGTGCGACATTTTGATAATTTTTTATTTCATTTTTTAGGTTATGTAAAAAGGTGTAAAAGTCGCATTTCGGACATTTGGGCGCCATTTCCCGCCTCGGAGGTCACCGCCGGCCGTAACCGTTTTTATATTTTGATAGATCGGGCATTTTGGGACGCGGCGATACCTAATATGTCTGTGATTTTTACTGTTTGTTATGTTTTATATCCGTTCTAGGGAAAGGGGGGTGATTTGAACTTTTAATATTTTATTGATTTTTTTTATTTTTTAAACTTTTTTTTTTCTTTTTTTTTTCACTATCTTTTAGACCATCTAGGGTACATTAACCCTAGATGGTCAGATCGCTGCTACCATATACTGCAATACTTCTGTATTGCAATATATGGCATTTTTGCAGCACATTCATTACAATGAGCCACTGGCTCATTGTAACGAATATGCAGCTGCCAGATAGCCTCGTGTCAAAAGAAGACACGAGGCTACCATGGCAACCGATCGCCGCCCCCCGATGACGTTCGGGGGCGTGGCGATCGAAAAAAAGATGGCGGCGCCCGCGCGCCGCCGTCTTTTAAACGCCGCCGGCGACTTTGGTGGCCGCGTTTAGGGGGTTAATAGCCGCGATTGGTGCAAGCACCGACCGCGGTTATTAGCGGTGGGGGTTTTGTGCAAAATGCAAAAACCCCCACCTCTGTATGAAGAGGACTCAGCCCGTGAGCCCTCTTCACACATCCCTTATACCTCTGCGCCGTAGAGCTACGGCGCAGAGCGTTAAGGGGTTAAGCATTGAAAAGCACATCTGAAAACTCAGAAATATGTAAACATGTCATGATTTATTAAAATATAAAAGTTAATTTTGAAACTGATGAAAGCTTCTGTGATTTTATGTGATCACATACATGGTGTGTAGTTTGCTTTTGTTAGAAGGCTAAAGGACCTGCAATGATTTCACTCTGGTCACATTACATGTATGTAACACAAGGCACTGCATAAACTGACACACTATTTCCTATAAATAGTGCTTTATATGAATATATTTGAATGTCAGCAGACAGTCCCTAAGTATAAGGGATTAAAAAAGTGATTTGAAGATACACTGAGCAGTCAGTCAAAATAATGGGGCATGATTCACTGGCAGCCTGAGAAGAGTCAAACCACTTGACATGAGTCAAGAAAGCTAATTTGCATATCTGAAAAACGTCTGTAAATAAGGTACAGTGCCCCACTGGCAGCTGATGTTAGGTGATATGGGGAGGACTTGTAACCCTTTATCAGCAGGTAATGTTAGTCAGGTTGGTAAAATACTGGTGACAGGTCTTCTTTAGGCTTATCATTTATGTTGGTTCAATTCAAGTAAAGATAGCATTATTTTATTCTAGTGAGCTGTCATCATTTTAGATAATATATGGTTTCCTATGTATTTTATGCAAATTAGCTTCTTGATACAGCACGATCCTGGCTGCAGTTCTGGTGCAGCCGTTTCCTACTGCCTAAGTCTTCTTTCTATGGTGGTCTTGAGTCCAACAACAATCAATATAGCTAAGTTCCTGAGTCCCAGTAGTTTTATAGAGCAGCAATCATATGGGTGCACAGTAGCTCTGTTTTGTTCATGTTTTTGCATAGATAACAGAAGATTAGAGTAAGATTTATCAAAACTCTTATGGGTCTGATGTGAGTATTTTTGGGCCGATAAAGTCACATGTCTGTTATTACACAATTGTCCATACCGAAATTGCCTTGTGTCTGGTCTTGAGCCATTTGTTTGCCACTTTTGGTGTGGAAACTGCCACAATTACAGACATGCAACATTTGTGACTACAAAAACATGTACATTAGACCTATAAAAAATCAGCAAGAGTAATTCAATACCTTCACATTCAAACAGGGAGACTAAGCTGCTCTATCCTCATGATTAATAGGGTGCCCAGCAAATGGGCCCCGCTGATCTATTGGTAAACCTCTGTCTAAAAGATAATTTGGTATTACTGGAATACCCCTTCACTCCTATTTTAATTTCACTAGTTACTAATTTGCAGGTCAAAGGTTTATTTTTTCCAGCAATGGAAACATTTCATTTTGTTTCTGTTTCACATTAAAATGCACTGAATGTTCCATTGATAAATGAATCATAGAGACAGGTGAACTAAATGTCATTGTGATTGTTCAGTTCCACAATATACAATGCAGCTGATTTCATCTTCAGCAGCCATGTGAGCTCTATTCAGCCATTAACAGTGTCCTCTGTCCAAGGCTATGATATTGATCTCAGAGTGTATTCTTGTACTGTCATTTTTATTACAATTTGCCAATAGGAAGGACTGAATATTAGATTTTAGTGGAAAAAAAAACTTTGCTGCAGGCATTTCTCCCTATCTTTTGTGTCATTATAAAGCTTTTTCACTGCTAATTAAATCATTAGACCTTAGCAATAGGATTACACGTGTATGACATGACATTTATAAGTGACATTTTAGTGGATTTTGGAAATCCTTTATGATTTACTTTCCTACTGTAGTTGGTAACAACCCGAAAAGATATGCAAGCTATAACTAATGCTCATAAATTAAGCAGGGAATATTTACAATGTTCCAAGTGACGTTTAATGGAAAGGTACTTTAAAGGAATAAGGTCTTTTTTAATCAATAACTTTCCTGAGCACCAAAGGGAAATACTTAAATAGGGGGAATTCTATGGAAAAGAGTGTGCACATAGCCAATGTACTAAAATGTAAATAATAAACCTATGGAATTAACTATGCAATACTAAGGTGCAATACTTGATAAAAGTGGAAGATCAGCTTTGTTAGACAAGAAAATCGAGTAACAATTTCTAGAATCACGACCTGCAGACAGAGATAACATTTTATAAAAGTTGCTGACAACTTAAACTTAATCTGTCACCATATTTTACCCAATTACACTACAAATAGGGTATGAAATGTCCTTTATACAATTCCATCTAATATATATATTCTTATCTTTAATATGACATCAAAAGTATTAAAAGGAAATTAACCGCTTAGCTTCTAAACTTGACTAAGTTTTTTTCCATTACCTTGTAGGAGATTTTTGTATAGGTAAGTTGGCAAGATTTCATAGAAAAGAGGGAATTCTAAAAAGAATAGACAATACCCTACTTTAGTGGACTAGTAGTTTAGTGGGTTAAAATCTGGTGGCAGATCTCTCTAAAGCTGGTGTATTATATGTCACTCTCAATAAGAAATGTACTAGCTTAATTTGTTATGAGCCACTTAAAATAGTTGGTGCATCTCAAAGCAGTCCATATACCAGAAGCAGAAGGCTGTAATATGGATTGCTGAGTTAAAGATCTGGTAGCCCCGGAGAGGCAATGCATCACAGCAGTTATCCCCCCTCCCTGAAGGTGACAGGGGGCAGCTATCTAATTAAAGACATAACAAGGGAAAAATGTTGGTACCAACTGAAGCAGTTAGTATAATACAGCAAACACTCGCCTTGTATGAACACTCCATATGGCTTTCATGATATTTTGCCAAAGTACTATGGTGCATGTCATTTTTGAGAAAAACAAAATATTATTATTTTCTGTATAGTAAACACTTTTTTGCAAATATACAAGTGGGATTTTTGATATTGCATTACGATTTTACTCCAATAGGGAAAATGTGTAAAAAGTGTAATAAGCCAAAAACAGCCAAAACATATTTAGTCATGTGTAACACAATATCTAGCCTTTATTTCTTCTACTACTTCAATATTGTGAGACAGGAAGGTACAGTACAGTATTGTGAGAGGGTGGGGAGGGCTCACATGATGATTGCAAGATTGATTTTTGTTGTAAAGCAAGTTAGAATGCTTGTATAATGCATGCTTGTCTTGCAAATCCCTTGCAGATGAAGTTACTTGTAATCCAAGGTTTTGTTGTATATTTGTTCTTAACTGCAGACTTCTAAATTACATTATTAGGGAATTAACACCCCGTAATAATAATAGAACAAAAATATTTTACTAATAATAGGCTATATAGTGCATCACTGAAAAAAGGAAAAACAAGGAAACAGGACTATTTAATTTCATCTTTATTGTACCTCAAGTATTTCACAATGATTATACTGCAGTTGTATGTGTATATCAACATCTTTTGTGCCATTTCTCATATTGTTTTGACCAGATAATAATTCCGGTAGGTTTTTTTTACAGCTTTTCTTGACAATTAATGAAGTGTCACTTAAATCCATTGTCCCCTCAGGTGTATGGAAAATGTGTGATGACAAAACTAATTCTATGTTGTATTTGCTTTGTTACATTTCTGTTAGTATTATTAATTTCAAATGAGAGCATAAACACACAATGTAAACCAATAAATGAGTCTTGTTAAATTAAATTACCTTTTTTGTGTACTGTAAGAAATGACACTTCTAGTATATAAAATGTTCACTTGACACAAGGGGGCATATTTACTTACCCGGTCCATTTGCGATCCAGTGGCGCGTTCTCTGCGCTGGATTCGGGTCCGGCCGGGATTTATTAAGGCAGTTCCTCCGACGTCCAACAGGTGGCGCTGCTGCGCTGACGTTCCCTGGAACGCACTGGAATACACCGAGCTGGGCTGAGTGAAGGTAAGTGCAAGCTCCGCAACACATTTTTTGTTTTAAATGCGGCGGTTTTTCCGAATCCATCGGGTTTTCGTTTGGCCACGCCCCCCGATTTCCGTCGCGTGCATGCCAGCGCCGATGCGCCACAAGCCGATCGCATGCGCCAAAATCCCGGGGCAATTCAGGGGAAATCGGCGCAAATCGGAAATATTCGGGTAACACGTCGGGAAAACGCGAATCGGGCCCTTAGTAAATGACCCCCTAGATCTCAGTTATTGCCATAGCTCCTTTTGCCCTGATGAAGTGGTTGTCCAGTGAAACATGTCAGGGGGCTCTAAGCTGGTGTTTGTAGCCCGCATTACCTATGTTGGTTTCTGAAACAGTGGGGAAATACCCCACATCGAGTAAGGCAATTGCATTGACAAAACTTTCCATTGATATTTTCTTCTTAACACATGTCATTCAAATTTTAATGTTGGCATCAATTTCTTTTTATTTTACTCAGCATTATTAAAAGTTAAGTTTTGTATCTACTCACCACATGGTTTATAAACTAGAGCTCTGGTGTTACCTGTCGAACACTTAAGAGCACCTAGTATAAGTGTGAAGGACACAACAACATAGGACTTATATGCCAAAACCGTCATTTAATGAGTGGTGCACTTTTGTGATATGATCCATACACTTTTCTATCACCTGAAAGTAATCATAGACAGGTTTAATTAATTGACTTAAAACTGAGAATTAAAGGGGTATTCCTGCGAAGACAAGATTCTTAAATATACTCAGGATAATAAAATAACAGACTCTCTAATTGATTATTATTAACAAAAATATAACATTTCACAGATATAATTCCAACCTGTTTCTATCAGTACTAGCATATACAATTTTGGTTGCCCCAGGATCTGACCGTAAATCTTCTATGGTCGGGTAGGGCAGATTCTTATTCTGTCTGCAGGATGCAGTGTGCTCTCCAGCCCCTCCCCCTCTATTACAAGACAAGCTCACAAACAGACACTTCCTGATGGCTAGAAGAAGCATGCATAGACTTTGTATACAAACTACAGGCAAGATAAGTTCTTTATAGGGGAAGGAGGCATATAGCAGAGATGATGGTGTGTTGTAGCTGAGATATAGTATAGCTGACTGTGTGTTATAGGTGATTTAGCAGAGTGTCATTGTGTGTTAGATCCAAAAAAAGAAGAGTTCCGTAGTACATTCAGATAAAATAATGATTCTTTCCTTTATTTTGTCATTATTAAAAATTGTACATAGTGTACAAGTAGGTCCAAACACCTACGCGTTTCGGCTATTACTTAAGCCTTACTCATGGTATGTGTGTTATATCCATCTCATGGATCTCATCCTGTCTCATCTCTGATCTGTCTCATCTCTCTTTTTATGTGTCAGGTACTAGTAGAATGTGCAGAATATAAATAATACTGTAGATAAACCCTGGACCCTGGTAATCATAGCACATTGTCAGCACACAACATCTCACAGTGCTAGACGAATCATGAAGTGTCTGCTTGTCGCCGCCCACACTCTAGTATTTTACACCGACCATCACTGAGTGATAGGAGCTAAAACAGCAATAAAACTGAGTAAAATTTAAAAGAAAGGGGTTAAAATGACCTTATTGTGTAAAAATCATGGGCAAACCCTTTAAGGATATACAATAAAATCATATTTCACTGAAACTAGAATATCCCTTTATTAGAAAATACAGATTAATCTACTATAAAATAATTGGAAATTACAATTCCATGTGTAAATTAAAAGACAAACATTTACTAAATCTTCAACAAAAGACTATAAAAAGTAGGAATTAATTTTCAGCCACACACATTTCATATATTATAATATGCTCAGATATTCTTTTCATTTAAAAAGTCAACATTTGTATATATATATATATATATATATATATATTTGTGCTGTAATATATTTCATTGCTGTTGAAAATCTATTTAGAAAGCTTGAGGTTTCATATATATCAAGAAACACCTTTACGAGCGTCTCCCAGTATAATTGATTATTTGCACAGGACCATGTATCTGTGAAGTTCAGAATACCCCAGGGAAATAATGTAAAATAGATTAGGAGATTAAATGTGAGAAAATTGGTTTTTACTAGCCACATTATTAATCTCTTTCTAAAATGAGTTTTTCATCAAAGTTTGCCATTGAGCACTTCAGCTACAGTGTCTTGATCAATAAAAGAATTAATTCAAGAAAAAATAAATCAAAAGGGAATGTGTAAAACCCTTAAGTATTTTTTTCTGCAGTATACACAGTTTTAAACTGTCGTTTCTAAGGTACAATAAGACAAGAGAGGTGATTAATTTTATGTCATAAGTGTAAAATGTCTTTCAGAAAATGGCTTGGACAGTTTGCCTTTCCCCCAGGACATCTTAAGAATCCCTTATGTTTCCCAATATACAACAAATATATAGCCCTTATTTGTAACATTTTGGAATGATACTTTAAGATTAGAGATGAGCGAGCACTAAAATGCTCGGGTACTCGTTATTCGAGACGAACTTTTCCCGATGCTCGAGTGCTCGTCTCGAATAACGAACCCCATTGAAGTCAATGGGAGACTCGAGCATTTTTCAAGGGGACCAAGGCTCTGCACAGGGAAGCTTGGCCAAACACCTGGGAACCTCAGAAAAGGATGGAAACACCACGGAAATGGACAGGAAACAGCAGGGGCAGCATGCATGGATGCCTCTGAGGCTGCTTAATCGCACCATTATGCCAAAATTATGGGCAACAGCATGGCCATGACAGAGTGACAGAATGAAGCTAGATAGCATCTAAAACATGCAATAATTGACCCTGACACTATAGGGGACGGCATGCAGAGGCAGCGGCAGCAGGCTAGAGAGTGGCATGGCGACATACCCTAAATGGACTCAGGCTTCAAACCAATGGGTGGCAGAGAGGAACCAAAGGAGGTGAGCAAGAAGCGCTCAAATAATATCGGTACATGATAAAAGTTTGCCAGTATATTTTGTGGATTACACAGCAGGGTGGCGACAAAGTTAACATGGAAGCCATGAAAACAACCCAAAATTCTGCCTGACACAGCTCGTTTGATAAGGGGACCATGTATGGAGGCAGTGAACTAGTAGTAGATTAAAGGTGCTGCAGTTAAAACTATGTTAGTTGGATCTTGGCATGGAGTTGGCGCTCCGCTGCCAGGCGAGCTTTCGCCAATCCAAGCCCCTGTCTCTAGGCTACTCCCCAAACAGCACTTCTAAGAACCTTTTGTATAAGATCAAGTGTAGTAGCGTTCTTATAAGTTTAGGATATGCCGGGTGAGGGGAATGTAAACAGATGCGCAAGAAGCGCTGAAATAATATCGGTAAATGATAAAAGTTTGCCAGTATATTTTGTGGATAACACAGCAGGGTGGCGACAAAGTTAACAACTTTGATGTGGAATCCATGAAAACAACCCAAATTTCTGCCTGACACACCTCGTTTGATAAAGGGACGATGTATGGAGGCAGCTATATGGACGACTTTTGGAGGTAGCAATGGAGACGACGTGTGGAGGCTGCTATGGAGACAATTTAATTTGGATAGTGCCTGTATGTGGCAGTCCCAAAAATTTTTCAAACCAGAGGAGCAGGTAGGTGGCCCTCCAGTAAAATGGAATAGATTGAGTGCCTGTATGTGGCAGTCCAAAAAAATTTTCAAACCAGAGGAGCAGGTAGGTGGCCCTCCAGAAAAATTGAATAGATTGAGTGCCTGTATGTGGCACTCCCAAAAATTGTTTAAAACAGAGGACCGGGTAGGTGGCCCTCCAGAAAAATTGAATAGATTGAGTGCCTGTATGTGGCACTCCCAAAAATTGTTTAAAACAGAGGACCGGGTCGGTGGCCCTCCAGAAAAATTAAATGCATAAAGTACTATAGCTAGAGCCAGTGGGCCCTGTCAAAAAATAGCCAGTTTCCTCTGCTTTACTGTACAAAGAGGAGGAGAAGGAGGAAAATGAGGAGGAGGAGGAGTGGATCAATTATTCAGGTTGAGCTTCCTTCACCTGGTGGAGATTGGAAATTATGAGAAATCCAGGCTTTATTCATCTTAATAAGCGTCAGCCTGTCAGCGCTGTCAGTCGACAGGCGTGTACGCTTATCGGTGATGATGCCACCAGCTGCACTGAAAACCCGCTCGGACAAGACGCTAGCGGCAGGGCAGGCAAGAACCTCCAAGGCGTACAGCGCCAGTTCGTGCCACATGTCCAGCTTTGAAACCCAGTAGTTGTAGGGAGCTGTGTGATCATTTAGGACGATGGTATGGTCAGCTACGTACTCCCTCACCATCTTTCTGTAAAGATCAGCCCTACTCTGCCGAGACTGGGGACAGGTGACAGTGTCTTGCTGGGGTGACATAAAGCTGGCAAAAGCCTTGTAAAGCGTACCCTTGCCAGTGCTGGACAAGCTGCCTGCTCGCCTACTCTCCCTCGCTACTTGTCCCGCAGAACTACGCACTCTGCCGCTAGCGCTGTCAGAAGGGAAATACTGTTTCAGCTTGTGAACCAGGGCCTGCTGGTATTCATGCATTCTCACACTCCTTTCCTCTGCAGGGATGAGAGTGGAAAGATTTTGCTTGTACCGTGGGTCCAGGAGAGTGAACACCCAGTAATCGGTGCTGGAATAAATTCTTTGAACGCGAGGGTCACGGGATAGGCAGCCTAGCATGAAATCTGCCATATGCGCCAGAGTACCAACGCGTAAGAATTCACTCCCCTCACTGGCCTGACTGTCCATTTCCTCCTCCTCCAACTCCTCCAACTCCTCTTCTTCTGCCCATACACGCTGAACAGTGAAGGACTCAACAATGGTCCCCTCTTGTGTCTCGCCAACATTCTCCTCCTCTTCCTCCTCATCCTCCTCCACCTCCACCTCCTCCGATATGCGCTGAGAAACAGACCTAAGGGTGCTTTGGCTATCAACAAGGGAATCTTCTTCCCCCGTCTCTTGTGACGAGCGCAAAGCTTCCGACTTCATGCTGATCAGAGAGTTTTTCAACAGGCCAAGCAGCGGGATGGTGAGGCTGATGATGGCGGCATCGCCACTGACCATCTGTGTTGACTCCTCAAAGTTACTCAGCACCTGACAGATATCAGACATCCACGTCCACTCCTCATTGTAGACTTGAGGAAGCTGACTGACCTGACTACCAGTTCTGGTGGAAGTTGACATCTGGCAGTCTACAATGGCTCGGCGCTGCTGGTAAACTCTGGATAACATGGTCAGTGTTGAATTCCACCTCGTGGGCACGTCGCACAACAGTCGGTGAGCGGGCAGCTGGAGGCGGCGCTGCGCTGCCCTGAGAGTGGCAGCATCTGTGCTGGACTTCCTGAAATGCGCACAGATGCGGCGCACCTTCGTGAGCAAATCTGACAGATTGGGGTATGTCTTGAGGAAACGCTGAACTATCAGATTTAACACATGGGCCAGGCATGGCACATGTGTCAGTCTGCCGAGTTGCAGAGCCGCCACCAGGTTACAGCCGTTGTCACACACAACCATGCCTGGCTTCAGGTTCAGCGGTGCCAGCCACAGATCAGTCTGCGCCGTGATGCCCTGTAATAGCTCTTGGGCGGTGTGCCTTTTATCGCCTAGGCTCAGCAGTTTGAGCACCGCCTGCTGTCGCTTAGCAACGGCACTGCTGCTGTGCCTAGAGCTACCGACTGATGGCGCCGTGCCCACGGATGGTAGTTCGGAGGAGGAGGTGGAGGAGGGGTGGGAGGAGGAGGAGGCATAGTAGGCCTGAAACACCTGGACCGAGGTAGGCCCCGCAATCCTCGGCGTCGGCAGTATATGACCAGCCCCAGGGTCAGACTCGGTCCCAGCCTCCACCAAGTTAACCCAATGTGCCGTCAGCCATATATAGTGGCCCTGCCCGGCAGCACTCGTCCACGTGTCCGTGGTCAGGTGGACCTTGTCAGAAACGGCGTTGGTCAGGGCACGGGTGATGTTGTCTGACACGTGCTGGTGCAGGGCTGGGACGGCACATCGGGAAAAGTAGTGGCGGCTGGGGACCGAATACCGAGGGGCGGCCGCCGCCATGAGGTTGCGAAAGGCCTCGGTCTCTACTAGCCTATAGGGCAGCATCTCCAGGCTAAGCAATCTGGAGATGTGCACATTAAGGGCTTGGGCGTGCGGGTGGGTTGCACTATATTTGCGTTTCCGCTCCAGCGTCTGGGGTATGGAGAGCTGAACGCTGGTGGATGCTGTGGAGGATCGTGGAGGCGACGATGGGGTTTTTGTGGCAGGGTCCTGGGCAGGGGGCTGACTATCAGCTGACACAGGGGAAGGAGCAGTGGTGTGCACGGCCGGAGGTGAACGGGCTTGTTGCCACTGAGTGGGGTGTTTAGCATTCATATGCCTGCGCATACTGGTGGTAGTTAAGCTAGTAGTGGTGGAACCCCTGCTGAGCCTGGTTTGGCAAATGTTGCACACCACAGTCCGTCGGTCATCCGGTGTTTCCTTAAAGAACCTCCAGACTTCTGAAGATCTAGCCCTCGCCGCAAGAGCCCTCGCCACGGGAGCTTCACTAGTTGACACATTTGGCGCTGATGCACCAGCTCTGGCCCTGCCTCTCCGTCTGGCCCCACCACTGCCTCTTCCAACCTGTTCTGGTCGAGGACTCTCCTCCGTCTCAGAAGCACTGTGTTCACCCGGCCTCTCAACCCAGCTTGGGTCTGTCACCTCATCATCCTCCGATCCCTCAGTCTGCTCCCCCCTCGGACTTCCTGCCCTGACAACAACTTCCCCACTGTCTGACAACCGTGTCTCCTCATCGTCGGACACCTCTTTACACACTTCCACTACGTCAAGAAGGTCATCATCACCCACAGACTGTGACTGGTGGAAAACCTGGGCATCGGAAAATTGCTCAGCAGCAACCGGACAAGTGGTTTGTGACTGTGGGAAGGGTCCAGAAAACAGTTCCTCAGAGTATGCCGGTTCAAATGCCAAATTTTCCTGGGAGGGGGCAGACTGGGGGGGAGGAGGCTGAGGTGCAGGAGCTGGAGGAGTGGCGATTTCGGTGACATGGGTGGACTGCGTGGAAGACTGACTGGTGGACAAATTGCTCGAAGCATTGTCAGCAATCCACGACATCACCTGTTCGCACTGTTCTGGCCTCAACAGTGCTCTACCACGAGTCCCAGTAACTTCAGACATGAACCTAGGGAGTGTAGCTCTGCGGCGTTCCCCTGCTCCCTCATAAGCAGGTGGTGTCTCACCCCGGCCAGGACCACGGCCTCTGACCCCTGCAGTAGTTGGACGCCCACGTCCCCGCCCTCGTCCTCTACCCCTAGCCCTCGGGTTAAACATTTTTAAAATGAGAGTTATAGCTTTAATTTTTTTTTAACTTTTTTTTGTGTTTTTTTTTTTTTTTTTTTGTGTTTTTGAGTTTTTAAAACCAAACAATGCTATCCTATTGCTATGGCTATTTTCTAGCCAAGTATGAAAGCACACTACTATGCCAGATGAGATGACACTGAGTTATTAAACAAAATAAACGTAAAATAAAAAAGGACAAATGGCAGACTGTGCCTAATTGAAATCCAACCCCTACTAAATTTTCCCACTTCGGTCTTTGCAATGGATAAGTGCGTCACTAAGCGCAAAACACAGCGGTCGCAAGTCTCACTACAAATTGCTCACAATTGGCTAGTAGATGCACTGCAGCAAGTACAGCCACCAGCAGATCAACCAGAAATCAAATATATAACGCTACTGTAGGCGTAAGCCGTTTGGATTCTCCTATGGCTATTTTCTAGCCAAGTATGAAAGCACACTACTATGCCAGATGAGATGACGCTGAGTTATTAAACAAAATAAACGTAAAATAAAAAAGGACAAATGGCAGACTGTGCCTAATTGAAATCCAACCCCTACTAAATTTTCCCACTTCGGTCTTTGCAATGGATATGTGCGTCACTAAGCGCAAAACACAGCGGTCGCAAGTCTCACTACAAATTGCTCACAATTGGCTAGTAGATGCACTGCAGCAAGTACAGCCACCAGCAGATCAACCAGAAATCAAATATATAACGCTACTGTAGGCGTAAGCCGTTTGGATTCTCCTATGGCTATTTTCTAGCCAAGTATGAAAGCACACTACTATGCCAGATGAGATGACGCTGAGTTATTAAACAAAATAAACGTAAAATAAAAAAGGACAAATGGCAGACTGTGCCTAATTGAAATCCAACCCCTACTAAATTTTCCCACTTCGGTCTTTGCAATGGATATGTGCGTCACTAAGCGCAAAACACAGCGGTCGCAAGTCTCACTACAAATTGCTCACAATTGGCTAGTAGATGCACTGCAGCAAGTACAGCCACCAGCAGATCAACCAGAAATCAAATATATAACGCTACTGTAGGCGTAAGCCGTTTGGATTCTCCTATGGCTATTTTCTAGCCAAGTATGAAAGCACACTACTATGCCAGATGAGATGACGCTGAGTTATTAAACAAAATAAACGTAAAATAAAAAAGGACAAATGGCAGACTGTGCCTAATTGAAATCCAACCCCTACTAAATTTTCCCACTTCGGTCTTTGCAATGGATATGTGCGTCACTAAGCGCAAAACACAGCGGTCGCAAGTCTCACTACAAATTGCTCACAATTGGCTAGTAGATGCACTGCAGCAAGTACAGCCACCAGCAGATCAACCAGAAATCAAATATATAACGCTACTGTAGGCGTAAGCCGTTTGGATTCTCCTATGGCTATTTTCTAGCCAAGTATGAAAGCACACTACTATGCCAGATGAGATGACGCTGAGTTATTAAACAAAATAAACGTAAAATAAAAAAGGACAAATGGCAGACTGTGCCTAATTGAAATCCAACCCCTACTAAATTTTCCCACTTCGGTCTTTGCAATGGATATGTGCGTCACTAAGCGCAAAACACAGCGGTCGCAAGTCTCACTACAAATTGCTCACAATTGGCTAGTAGATGCACTGCAGCAAGTACAGCCACCAGCAGATCAACCAGAAATCAAATATATAACGCTACTGTAGGCGTAAGCCGTTTGGATTCTCCTATGGCTATTTTCTAGCCAAGTATGAAAGCACACTACTATGCCAGATGAGATGACGCTGAGTTATTAAACAAAATAAACGTAAAATAAAAAAGGACAAATGGCAGACTGTGCCTAATTGAAATCCAACCCCTACTAAATTTTCCCACTTCGGTCTTTGCAATGGATATGTGCGTCACTAAGCGCAAAACACAGCGGTCGCAAGTCTCACTACAAATTGCTCACAATTGGCTAGTAGATGCACTGCAGCAAGTACAGCCACCAGCAGATCAACCAGAAATCAAATATATAACGCTACTGTAGGCGTAAGCCGTTTGGATTCTCCTATGGCTATTTTCTAGCCAAGTATGAAAGCACACTACTATGCCAGATGAGATGACACTGAGTTATTAAACAAAATAAACGTAAAATAAAAAAGGAAAAATGGCAGACTGTGCCTAATTGAAATCCAACCCCTACTAAATTTTCCCACTTTGGTGTTTGAGGTGGATATGTGTGCCACTAAGAGCTAAACACAACGGTAGCAAGTCCCCCTGCTAATTCCTCACAAAATGGTACTAGATGCAAATAAAAAAAAAAAAGTAGAACGTTATTGTAGCCCTAAGAAGGGTTGTTGGGTTCTTGGAGAATCACTCCTGCCTAACAGTAAGCTAATAGAACACCCTAACGCTTTCCCTGACCAGCAGCAGCTCTCTCCCTAGCGGCATCCAGACACAGAATGATCCGAGCAGCGCGGGCAGCGGCTAGTCTATCCCAGGGTCACCTGATCTGGCCAGCCAACCACTGCTATCGACGTGTAAGGGTACCACGTCATGCTGGGTGGAGTGCAGAGTCTCCTGGCTTGTGATTGGCTCTGTTTCTGGCCGCCAAAAAGCAAAACGGCGGGAGCTGCCATTTTCTCGAGCGGGCGAAGTATTCGTCCGAGCAACGAGCAGTTTCGAGTACGCTAATGCTCGAACGAGCATCAAGCTCGGACGAGCATGTTCGCTCATCTCTATTTAAGATGCATAGTTTTTGTAGACATAAATTTCTAACAGCTTAATATCTCTGGTTTTAGTATCAAAGTACAGCTCAAAACTATGGTCCCTTGTCTTATGTCATCATATTGTGCTATCTTTTACAACTATTCCATAAATGCACATAAATTGAGGTTTTAAATAGAAATATATATTTTTAACCCCAGTTTTCCCAATACATATAGTTAAAACTACCCCTTCAGGGTCATTTTTTTCCATTTTTTGCAGTTCCATTTGTTACTCTGCTCCTTCTATAAGCCATATATTTTATGATTTTTCGGTTTGCAAATCCATATGAGGGCTTGTTATCTGCAAGAAAAATTATACTTTTTAGTGGAACCATTTACCTTATATACTCGAGTATAAGCCTAGTTTTTCAGCACAATAAATGTGCTGAAAACCCCAAACTCGGCTTATACTCGAGTCAAAAAAATAAATACCCCTGCATATCTTCTGTGTGATCTGTCCGCCAACTGCAGCAGGCTATATACACTGGGGCAGGGTCTGGCAGGCTATATACACTGGGGCAGTGTCTGGCAGGCTATATACACTGGGGCAGGGGCTGGCAGGCTATATACACTGGGGCAGGGGCTGGCAGGCTATATACACTGGGGCAGGGGCTGGCAGGCTATATACACTGGGGCTGGCTGGCAGGCTATATACACTGGGGCTGGCTGGCTATATACACTGGGGCAGGGGCTGGCTGGCTATATACACTGGGGCAGGGGCTGGCTGGCTATATAAACTGGGGCAGGGGCTGGCTGGCTATATACTGGGGAGGCTGTGACCAATGCATTTCCCACCCTCGGCTTATACTCGAGTCAATAGGCTTTCCCTGTATTTTGTGTTAAAATTAGGGGTCTCGGCTTATACTCGGGTCGGCTTATACTCGAGTATATACGGTAACTTCTTCCCACAAAGGGACCTAATAGTACAGCACTGTGGGGAGCTGCAAACCGCAGTACTATTACGTCCTCCCCCACCCCCTGAGCTTACCAGGGGATCCGGATTGGATGTAGCAGCAATAGGGTCTGATAAGTGCCCTGGTGCAGCCCAATGCCATTATAAGTCAGGTCCTGCGTCATCTACATAACACACTGCAATACAGTACATTTGTATTACAGTGTGAAGAGGTTTTAAAATGCGATCAGACAAATACTTGAAGCCCAAGGCTCAAAAAAGTTATAAAGTTAAAAATAAAGTAAAAAAAGACCCTAATAAACCATATTTCCATTTAAAAATGAAAAGAAGTATAAAACCACAAATGCACAACCCCCCACATATTTGGCATTTTTGCGTCTGCAATAATCTGTAAAATAAATCTAAAGCAATATTGGACCTCTATGGTCAAGAGCAAAATATAAAAAAATAAAAACTTTCATAAAAACTTTTTATCAAAACCCTTCACATGAGACCACTGAAAAGAATATTTTTTTTTTCCAAAGAAATAAGCCCTCAACCATCTCTGTCAACCAAAAAAAAATATGCATCAATCCTAAAAGTAATTAGATTTTTTCAATATTGTTTTTATTTTGTAAATTTGGTCACAATAGAAAATGTATACAAATAACTTATCACCATAATCATAGTGACCCATAGACTATAGATAATATATAAATAATTAAAATAATAATAATAATAATAAATAAATAATAATAATAAAAATAATTAAAATAATTAAAATAATAATAAAAATAATAATAATAATAAAAATAATAATAATAATAATAATTAAAAAATAAAATAATATAAATAAAAAAAATCTAAAAATCCAAAACAAGAATTGATCTTTTTTTTTCCTCAACAGAGAACAGCCCTACCCCTTACCTTTTCCTGAGCCTCAGATTCATGGATTTTCACTCTATAGACTGCCCTTAGCAGCCAAAATGCTTGGATCAAGGTGGAGAGGCTGAGGGAGAGAGAAAATAGTGCATTTTCTAAATATGGCAGGACCAGGCAGAATAAAAAAAGATAAGGTAATAGAGAGTGACATTGCTCAGAAGCAATAAGTCCTTTAAGTTATATTTTTCTCTATTTATAATTTATCCTAATTAAATAATTTATTTTTAGATATGCTTTTATGGTGAATAATAAGATGTACAAGAAGAGCTGTATTTACAATGAGAAAGTGGTAACTTTTGCTGCCCAAGTAGACAGTAGGAACTCGTTATTTCTCTATAACACTCCTGGCCTCTTCTCACATATGAATATATTAGCATGAAGAGCTATATCAGCAAGCTTCACAAAATAAAGTATACAGGTGCTTTACAAGACATTTTCAAAACAAATACATCATACATTTATGAATGAAGGTGTTAATAATATTTTTTTTGTGTCCATAATGAAAGAGTTCTTACAAGTGTTGGTTCATAAATAGGAGTGATAATTATAAAACATATTCATATGTAGCAGAAAAGTGATCTCGTTGTACTTAGTATCCGTAAATGTCACATAAGTCTATTGAAACATTCATTAATCCTCTAATTTTTAAAAATATTGCAAAAGAAAATAAAGGATTTATTGTGTTTTTATAAAATATATAGAGATACATGGAGATATTGGGGCACATTTACTAAGGGCTTTTTGCCAGTTTTCTGACAGACTTTGCACATTCTTTTAGGTGTTAACTGCTTGCACAAGTATTTAAGAAGTGTCCGTGCCATTATTGTGTCACACGCAACCATTTTGTGACGCATGGTGGCTGCACTAGCTACAATGCGACACAAATTAGGGTCACCCGGCACTTAGTCAGACCATGCACTGTATTTAACCTGCAAAGTCTGTCGCACTCCCTATGTTAGAGGTGCACAACAAAAAAGTTGGTGAACTCTTCTCGGTGCATACAAATTCATGATTTCTGGCGCACGTTCTTAATGAATCTGTTGCATCCAGCATTATACACGGGCAGAGCACTTTTAGTGCAGTTTCCCACATTCTTAGTAAATGTGCCCCATTATATGTTTCCATTTCTCCATGTAATGTATTGTACATCACAACTATGTATGATGAGGCAAAGAATCATAAAAGAGCACAACTGCTGTAAATTGGACTACAAGAATGTCAGTAATACAGAACTATCATTTTATTGGCCACTTCTTAATGAGCTTTCTGACCTCCACCAGGGTTCTCCACTATTTCTACATCCAAGATATGCACGGTCATACATTTTAAATGGGAGATTTATCATTAGGTAGGAGTTTGAGCGGTTATCTATGTGTTACACTGGCAGGTTTCCAACAGTCGGATTTATAGTCCGGTGTATGTGCAGTGTTAAATTCCTTCTGATGCGAATAGACTGCACCAGTCGCACGTATGTTTAACATCTGCTCAATTTCTGCCTTTTTGCAATGTTTTTACACAGGAAATTCTCAGATAACTTTAAAATTGAAGAAAAACTTTAATATTAGCAAAAACTTCAAAATTGAGCAAAACTTCTCCCTGTAGAGAAGTATAGACCCACATCACCTAATATGTATTTTAGTATAGTATTTTTTCCACCATTGTGTAAGTTGTTATTTTTTCTGCGACAATTATATGCCAAGAGGCTACATAGGACTAATGATATATCTCCCCCTAGGTGTCTATGCATTCACCGTCTTTAAAAGTGTTTATATATCAAAGTATTTTAAATGTAAATGTATTGAAAACCTCCATTGTGTAATATCATCAATTCTTTGAACCACATGTATATATCATTTAAGACAGTGGTGGCGAACCTATGGCACTGGTGCCAGAGATGGCACTCGGAGGCCTCTCTGTGGGCACACAGGCTGTCTCCCAGGCACAGAGTTTACCAGACATGTCATCTTCCTGCAGTCTCAGGCAGTCCGAGTAGTGCCCTGCTATTTTAAAGTGACCCATCCTGTGCTGCTTGGTCCTGTCTGAAGAGTGAAAAGGTGTGGACAGGGTTGGATTGCAGCTCCAAAATTCTGGTAGCAATAAGTTTGTTACTGCCTAAATTGCCATGTTGGCACTTTGGGAAATGCTAGTGGTTTTCGGGTCTCATTTTGGGCACTCAATCTCTAAAAGGTTCGCCATCACTGATTTAAGATGTTTAGCACTGACAGGCTTCCCGGGTGATGAAGGTCATGGATGTGGTTGTATTAAGTGCAGTAACTGCATCATTAACTAGAAAAAGAGTTTATAAAAATATGTAAATTAGCTGGAGGTGCTCATGGTGACATAACCGACATTGCCGTATTTTAATTCATTCATCCCGGACTACCATAGTCTCACCCAAGGGACTTGGAGAGAGACAGTGACATCAGAGAGCCGGTGCTTAGAGAGTGCAGGGCGTGAGTTCTCTTCTAGCTCATTGGGCGGAACCAACCAAGACTATAATAGTTGGGTGTGAGCAAATTAAAAGATTGCTGAAAGGCGCTCAGGTGATGTCAGCCAATCTACTTATTTTTTAAAACTTTTTTTCTAGTTAACACCTTAAGGACATGGCCTAAAATGGCCTTCAGGATATTCATAATACAGACCTCTTTTACATTTTTTTCCTGCTCAAACAGAAAATGGCGCCCTAAGTTGAAAGTGACACTTTTGTGCCATTTTGAAAAATATAAAAAATTCTATAATAAGTGATCAGAAGGCCGTACAGTCCTCAAAATGATAGCATTAAAAACATCATCCACAGCTCCGTGCACTGAAGTATGAAAAAGTTATTAGTGCCAATTATTAGTACAATTATTAGTACAATCCTCATGATTGTACTGAACCAAAGAGTAAAGTAGATATGTGAAAGCTGTAAAATCCAAGCCCACAAGAATATGGCGCAGTACATGGCATGGAATATTCAATACCATCACTAGGAAGTGCAATTTGTTAGGCAGGAAACCAGCCCAAACACAGCTCTTTACATGGAAAAATAAAAAAGTTACAGATTTTTGAAGGTGGGGAGTGAAAAATGAAAATGCAAAAATGAAAAAGGGACACGTCCTTAAGGTGTTAAACAATGAACTACCAAAATTAAGGAACACAAGAGCCGTAAAAGTCACCATGTACAATAAAATAATACATTTATTAAGTTATGATTTTAAAAATAAAAAAATAAAAGGCTCACATATAGGTCATAGCACATGACAGGACTGGAATAATATACATGGAGTGTATACATACTGTGGGAGCTACTCGTCTCGATTCGTAGAGCGACTTGTCAAAGGTATACTCTCAGTGAACTTGTTAGGTATTAAATACCCTCCTGGTCCCTCATAATAAAATAAATCTAAGCAATAATAGACGATAAGTACCTGATTATACCACATGTGAAGGCACACATCGTACACCTGGTCCTATTCAGAATCGGAAGTATCGTCACTAGCACATGCACACACAGCAACTGGTCAAACACTATTGAACTAAAGCTAAGCAGCACGTGTGTCAAGCAATGGCGTGCCGTATTGGTTAATGGCATACAGGAGTTACGTTATTAAATATTATAAATGTATATGAACTGAATAACAACATTTTCCTATATATCTAACAGGATAGGGTTAAATGGGAATAAAATGTGAAAGTACAAAAATGAAAAATAAAAACACACAACAAACATTGAAAGTGCACACATTGCACAATTTATTATTTTAACCTGGATTGTGACTTGTATGGCTCTTCTGCTCCTTGGTTTGGTAGTGTATTCATAAAATAGGGACTTTAAAGCCCTAGGCCACTAAGGGTCCTGATCATGGTTTATCCAGTCCTGACCCTATATCAGACAGGGACATTCACTTTGGGTTGGAGTTTTAAAAGCTGCCCCTTTTCAGGTCTGGAAATGCATTATAATAAGATAATAGAGAACAAACGTAATTCATTGCTATTTATTTATATCAAAGTATAATTTTGTAATGTGCTCTTTTTTTATTAAAAAAAAACAATGGGGGAGATTTATTATGTTTTCTCCACCAGAAGACTCACAAAAGACACTTAAATCTCCCCAATGCTGCCAGTTTTCCAGAATCTTTCCTGGCCCACATGGCTCCTTTACCCTCTAGCATCACTACTGTCTTTTTTTTTTTGCCCTATGCTTTTGTAAAAACCATATATGTGAATTTCGCATTCCATGCTCCTCACAAACCTGGGATAACGTACTGAATATTTATGGGTTCCATATGCCATCTTTTCTCCATATGAAGAGGTCAGTACTATAAACAATACATTTAATTAGGGGGGAAGGGCAGGTACAGATTTTGCCTTGGAGCCTAAAGCCTCATGTTATGCATATGGGCAAAATGTTTCGCCTAAGATTAACAGTAATTATTATAATAGTGTAGGGCCCTCCGCATTTCTAAAGAAGCTATTGTGGGTAGATTTCTTCAGCAGTACAAGACTTGTCCCAAAGCAGAAAATCTATATTTGAAGCCCATCAAGGATGCCTGCCAGACCTTTCAATGAGCCTTCTTTAATTTGAAGTACAATGTGTGAGCTTCAAACGTTATTTGGATGTGCCATCATTTAATAATTGGTTGGAGCCAACAGAGATATTGAAAATATATCTACTTTTATTTAGAAGGAAATTATTTTCTTGAAAACATAAAACACAAAACAAACACAGAACAATCGTCTAAACCACATATATTGACATGTGTTTGTGTGCACAGGCAATCCCCAGGTTCTGTAGATTTTTTCATAAGTTGCATTTGTGTGAAAGTTGGAACAAGTATACAGGCAGTCCCCGGGTTACATACAAGATAGGGTCTGGAGGTTTGTTCTTAAGTTGAATTTGTATGTAAGTCGAAACTGTATATTTTATAGAGCTTTAAAAGCTCTAGACAATTTTTTTTTCTTTTGCCCCAGTGACAATTGGAGTTTCAAAATTTTTGGTGTAATAGGACCAAGAATTATCAATAAAGCTTCATTACAGACATCTTACAGCTGATCATTGCAGTCTGGGACTATAGTAAAGCATCCAGAGAGCTTCACCAGAGGTCACAGTGGGCAGAGGGGTCCGTCTGTAACTATGGGTTGTCTGTAAGTCGGGTGTCCTTAAGTAGGGGACCGCCTGTATTTTGGAACTATAACTGCAGAGGTCACAGAGGGCAGAGAGGTTGCTTTGTAACTAGGAATAATCTGTAAATTGGGGATTCTTTACTCAGGGACTGTCTGTATTAGAAACTTTTTCAGGTGGTTGGTTGCTTATACATGAGCTGCCTATATAAAGTTTAGAAACCTATAATCAAAATACCTTTTTGCTTATGGCATGGAGACAGTTTTGCTTTCAAAATTTGAGTATTCTGCCCTCTAGTGTTTTAAAAATATAATTCTTCTTGTAAATTGAACAGCAAAATACAGATATTTTTCAACTGCTTGACATCCTTAAATGTTTCGTTGCCCTAATTATAATAATTTCGTTTTTTCATTGCCAGTATTTGGGCTTATTTTCTTATTAACAAAAATTGTACCTGGTGGTGGTACAGTATTTTATATTCAATGTTGTACACTGGACAGCAAGAAAAAATCCAGTGAAATTGCCAAAAAAATCCATTTTATTGTTGGCTTTGTTTCCCTTTCTAAAATTACATCTCTCCTTTATTCTTTGGGTTGGTATAAGGTTTTATTGCTTTCAAAAAATTAAAACCTTTGTATGGGAAATGTCTTAATTTTTCCCTATTCTATATTCTCTAAGCAGTCCAGGCGACACCTCCCATTTATTTTTTGGGTGCAAGACCAAAATTATAAAGATTGGCTATGTCTGTATAGCATTAAAAAAAATTAAAAACCTTGCATGAAAAAAAAGCCTCATGCCATCATATTCTGGCACCCATACCGTCTTCATATTTTGGCTACACAAAATTAGTTTAGGTGCTACGCTAAATTCAGTAGCCCATTTATTTATGTGGTCATCTGGCTAAAGGGTTAAATAGTTATTTTTTTGCATGATCCAAAAGTAAAATTTAATGTTTAACCATTGGGCCCAATTATGCAAAACATGAACAAATGTTAAGTTAGGCACTTGGGATGAAAAGCCAAATTCCACATTCAGCTATTTATCTGAAAATGACATGATACATTAATAACTCAAAAGAAAATAATATAGTAGGAACAGCCCTGTATGGAGCTAATGCATGTAAAAATACTGACCACCAAATGCACAAAAAGGACATGTGTATACAAAAGCTCAAGAATAAATACCACAATCTTTATTGCATGAATGGAAAAAAGGACATAAACAAAAGACCAGACGTTCAAATAAAACAATTAGAAGTACAAAGTATGCAGAACGCTACAAGCATAAGTTTGGGTAAGATGGTCTACCCAATAAGCTTTAAAGGAAATCCATCATCGAGATGAAGGATTGTAAACCTAGTACACTTACATGCTGGTGTGTGCCCCCTCTGGCAGGATCTGCTCTTCTTTAAGCTTCTTATACCCTTGTTTTTGAGAAAAAAAAGGCTTTAAACAATATGCAAAGAGCCTGAGGAGCCCCTTGCATAATTCAAAAATTTTTTTTTTTGCAAAAACAAAGTCATAAGATGTTAAAAGAAGAGCAGATCCAGAAGGGGTACATACCTGAATGTAAGTGTGCTTGGTTTACAATCCGTCATCCTTTTGGTAGATTTCCTTTAAATGCCACACTCATGGTGTTCTGCCACAACTCCCTCAATATGCTGTACACAAAGTTAAAAAATGGCATAAATATACAGGTACAAATATTAAACAACAAATGAGCACACCTAAATCATGAAAGAATATGTAGGACAAAAATTCTGATCAAAATTATAAGCTAACTATCTTATATGTATTTCAGTGCCACCACCAAGTTGGGAGTAGTATTGTTAGTAGGGTTTATTTTAGCATGTTGTGATATTACGATGAAGTAGTTTTATGAGAAATTGGGGTCCTTAACTGAACTCATTTAACATTGGACACCTCCGTTTATACATTCGGTAAAATGCTGGTTAACAGTAACATGATGTAATCACAATTCATGTCCCTCTGTTATATGTAATACAGCTCTTCATTTACAGTGTACCTTGATATGATGGCTTTTCTATACTCACCTTAAAACATTTTAATTAGTTAGTTTATTTTAATACTTATATATTTTGCTACTAATGAGTGATACAACTAGATGATGGATAAAATATGTCTTTTTATGTCTTTTATTAGGAAATATATGTATTTATTCATACAACGACTGAATCTTAATATCTGGATAAAATGAGATGTTTTCGAAAACGCTCGGCATTACCAGTCCTTGGGGTTTTAATCTTTTGCCTGCTGTTCATGAACTTGTATATTGAAGATGAGTATGTTGTGGTAAGAAATAATGCAATTATTACACCTTTGATCTGTGCTATTACTTTGACCATGCTTGCAATTCAGATTCAAGAATTTCTGGTTTCCATTTTGGGTCAAAGATTGTCCACCTTTGCAATACAGTATATTTTATGTTAGATAAAAGATAAAGCAACTCTGCAAAAATATTGCTGAAAGCATGCATCCATCTTTGAAATCTTGTATTTGTTAGAAGGGTGCTTTGACAATAAGCTGATGACAAAAGATTCACCTTGCTGGGACCACTAGTGATCAGTTGTGACATTTTTTCTACAGTGTCACCATGGGGGACTGCATTACACAATATACATTTTATTTTTCAGAAACTGAACACAGGGGGAATTTATAATGCTTTGTCTTACAGCTTTCTGGTGGATAAAGCTTGTATAAAGCCCCATATTTACTATAGTCTCTGCCCGAAACCATAGCTGAAATATCCACCCGGTCAGACCTGGTCTATACTGCACTGACCTGACAGAGATTGCTTCTGGATATATCCGGCATGCAGTATGCCCATGTAAAACACCAGTCTTAAAGGGGTATTCCAGGAATAAGCATAATTCATTTAGAAATCGGTCATTAAAATATAAGCTAATGTGTAATTAGTTGTTATTTAAAATTTTGCTCCCCTTAGTAGAAAATGTTGGTGACATACACTATGATGGAGAATTAAAAATGCTACTGGCTCTTTAATCAGTCCGTTAATTTCCTCCGTGTGGTCCGTTGCAGAGCAGAAACAGGACAGAAGATGGCCGCTGGTCACATTTCCACATCACATGCCTGGGCACGTCATGTGATCACCACTATGTTTGGCTGTAGTCTCTTGGTTGAAGTGCATCCAGTATGGCCAGTGTTGTGGTGATGGCAGTTACACATCATTACTATGGTAACAGAGCAAGAAAACCTGTTAGATCATCACTGGGAGCAGAGCATAAGAGGGAGGAGGAGTTACTGAGAACTAAAGGATCTTGGGACTTGTAGTTTCCAGTGGCGGCCATCTTAGTGATAACCTACTTTAAAGAGGCCAGACTGCGACTTTCATTCCTCATCTTGACTGTAGTAACTCCCAACTATCTGATCTCTCATATACTAAACTCTCCTGTCTATAGTATATGATCTTTACAACCAATTACTTTGCTAGCAACATTTACAGAGTCAACACGCACAAATGGTGCCAGCACTAATTGCAATAATCAAATCAAAACTATAACCATTCAAGTTTTTTTGACCAAAATAATGCCACAATTTTCTCAGAGGAAAAGAATAGAACTCAAGGTGTTAAGGTTCTAGGTGTTAAGTTTTACTAAAAGTTATGTGTTACACCTTATAATTTACCTTCATGTTTTTCATATAGGAAGAAGACAAAAGACTTAGAGATGCTTCTACTCACCAATTAAGCTCAGATCCATATGGCAACGCTGTCAGGGAGTTCTCTAACATCTCCTCAACTATAAATGTTACATATCAGATTTTAGCTGGAGTACCTATATCAAGAAAACGTAAGTATTAGTTCCAACATGAATTCCCTGAATCCATATATGCATTTCTTGCTTTACATTTCTGTATGATTATAAAAAAAAAAAATAACCCACTAATAGCACTATGGGGATGTACACTGACAGGAGAAACTAATGAGCAGGAGTGGGCAGTGATTACAATTTAGGGATTTACACTGACAAGAGTAAAGAAGGTACTTGGGGAAAGGATATCTTCAGATGATAGTGGCAGACCCTAAAATTCAGCTAGGAGAGACAGAGGCAGTTAGAGGACTGGACAGTACACTGGGGAACTGTGGATGTGACCTGGTGGGGCTTGAAAAATAGCTCAGAGGACCATGGAAAGAAGTAGAGCTGGAGCATTTCATGCTGGAATTTGTAGTCAGTAAACACAATGGGGCACATTTACTAAGAACAGGGCAAACTACACTAAATGCAGTTTGTCTGTGTATAGTGCAGAGTGCTCCAGATTCCGTATTTCTTGTGCCCGTTCTTCATGAATCTGGCACTTCCCTGCGCTGCCCCGACAGAGTGCACCAACTTTTTCTGATGCACCTTCAACATAGGGCATGCAACACGTTTCATGATGCCTAGTTCAGCTGCACCACAAAAAGGTCACGCGCAAAACAATTGTGGTGCAGAGCCCAGAACCTGTGTGCAGAGCCCACATGAGTGCGAGAGTACTTTCTGAATTTAGTCATTAAATCATCTTATTCCGAGCACATTTACTGAAAATAAAATATAAAATACTTCATAAGAAATAAAAGTACATTTAGTAATTTTATTTTAAAGTTTTTAGCAAATTAATATTCTGTACACATATACATTTTGTCTAAAAAACACATATTTAAAAAAAAAATCAAAAAGAAGTAGGGTACTTGACCTCAAAGGTACAAATGCCCCTTCAACCAAGTGACTTTTCCACTCTAATCAGAGAATTTTTCAAGTGTAGTTTAGCAAGAGCACTTGTTAGAAATAAAAGATGCTTTCATCACTTTGATGTCAAGTACCATGCCCCTACCTTGAGTTATTAGCTGTGGTACAATATAACTAGAGGCATTTAGGTGTGCATCATGGCTAACTTTTTCACTCTTTTGCAGTCTATTTCATTCTTTATTTCAAACAAATAATCATATTCTGTACATTGGTTTATTATTAGAGATGAGCGAGCACTAAAATGCTCGGGTGCTCGTTATTCGAGACGAACTTTTCCAGATGCTCGAGTGCTCGTCTCGAATAACGAGCCCCATTGAAGTCAATGGGAGACCCGAGCATTTTTTTAATAAAACTGAACAGTAAAAGAACAATGCAAAAAAAAGAAATTCCAGATGTTTGCAGATGTTTTACTTGTAAGAACACATTGAAATAACACTATTCTTCACTTTGCAGGTGTTCGCGCGTGTCTCCCGCTAAGTTAGGAGATGTGCACGAACATCTGGAATGTGAAGAATAGTGTTCTTTCAATGTGTTCTGCACTTAAATGCTCCTGTGTTCACTGTTTTTAATGTTTTAATTCTATTCTTCACTTTGCAGGTGTGCGCGCGTGTCTCCCGATAGGTTCGGAGATACGCGCGCACAGCTGCAAAGTGAAGAATAGGATTAAAACATTAAAAACAGTGAATACAGGACCATTTAAGTGCAGAACACATTGAAAGAACAATATTCTTCACATTCCAGATGTTCCGAACATCTCCGAACCTAGCGGGAGACACGCGCGAACACCTGGAAAGTGAAGAATAGTGTTATTTCAATGTGTTCTTACAAGTAAAACATCTGCAAACATGTGTAATATTTTTTTTTACAATAAAAATACTTTTATTCAATTTATTTTATTAATTTACTGCTCGATCTCGAGCCGGCGAGATACTCGTCCGAGTAACGAGCCGGTCCGAGTATGCTAATACTCGACCGAGCAGTATACTCGGACGAGTATACTCGCTCATCTCTATTTATTATGAATTGCAACTAGCGGCTTATTGTGAAGCTGCTGGACTCTAATGTAAAATCTGTACCAGGCTACCCATTATTATTATATTCTTTTTATTCATATGTGCAAGAGATAAATTATGGGCATCAAAAGACTTTGCGCTGGATTCAACTTCACTTTCATTAAGTTACTAGTGTGGTATTATGGTCTCCCTGGAGTCCTGTGTTTAATTCTATCAAAAGGCATTGCATGGGCATGGATATGTCTTGTGGCATTTTTAACCTCTCCATGTGATTACAAAGGCTTCTACGGGGCATTCCAATTTCCCCCCAAACTCCAAAAACATAGGTTTTTGCATAGGTTTGAAATCTCAGAATGTGTGCCCAAAAGAGATAATGATGATTAAGTGTATATAAATGCAATACATGGGTGGGTTGCTTTTGTCAAATTTATTATTTGGTTAGACTAGTTTTCACAATAATTAACTAAATTCATGATTTGCAATTTGGCCCAAATTTTCGTTTAGGCATATGCTTTGGCGCAAGATTACTCCCGCCCCCCCTGCTGTAGAAATAGTACAAAAACACGTACCAAATTTATCAAGACCAGTTGCTCCTTAGAGGAACATTTTGCGACAAACAAAAAAAATACAAAATTATGAGAAAAAACAAATACAACAATATACATAGACTCACTTCATGAATTCATAGACAAATTGTAATGATAAATCCCCCCCCCCCCAGTGAGTCCCTTTTGTCCCACATAAAGTTACAATTAAGTACCCCCACAGAAAATGTTATTGTGTTCCCTTCGATGCAGAAATGGAGCTGAGTAAAGCATGTCACTTTTATTGACCAGAGACAAACTTTTCCCTAAATACAGTCCAGTATAGACTTACAGTCCAGTATAGACAGCTATAGTCTTTTTACTATAAGAAGGAAATATTTAGAAAACATATTTTTTAGATAACTGAAGGAAGAATTGTCAATTATCCTACAGGGTAATTATAGTACATAATTTAAAATATAAAAAATTTAGGAAATGCTCTTACTTAAAGAGAACCAGTCAGGCCAATTAACCCCCCAAACTAAATATATTTTCATTAACTGCCATTAGAAATCATTGCCTCTATCCCTTCATTGTCCCTCTACATGCCTGTAACCCTAAGCAATGAGGTCCTAAAGCTGTATGCAAATGACCTGTGAAATGTCCAATTAGCATATTTAAGCTGTCCACCTTATTCATGAGTGGGAGATAGAGCCACACCCCCAGTGCTTGACTGACAGTCTGTATAATGGTGTCAGATATAATGGTGTCATGTCTCCTTTATGTGCTTCCTGGTACTAGCGCCCCCTGCAGCCTGTGTGTATGAAATACTTCTATATAGATGACTGACAGCTTGTATAATGGAGTGAGGTATAATGGATTGATGGCTCCTCCATGTGCTTCCTGGTGCTGGCGCCCCATGCAGCCTGTGTGTATATAGGAGAGATACAACAGTTCCAGGCAGCCATGTTATAGCAGAACATGTCAGATTCATGTGTAGCTGATGTCTGTGTCTCTCACCTGTGTATTAGGAGGGAGAGCATGTTAGCAGATAAAGCACACACACTAGCAATTCTTTACTATACATTACACACAGACATGAGCAGGGGGAGGAGAGGGGAGAGGTAACAGGGGTGACATCACTGCCTCTGACCATGTGACCAGCCTCATTTACATAATAAAGCAAAGATGATTTTACAATGATTTATGTATAAATTGACTAGATAAAGTCTGGGGTGGAATCCTTGTGAGCTGCTCCAACAGGTAGAGGTGACAGAAATAGTGACAGAGACCTGATGACAGGTGTCCTTTAAAGCCTCTCCTTAATGTTTTCAGGTGCTAAATATTTGTAAGAGTTTGAAGCTTGGATTTTTGATAATATTATTAATTTTCACTTTATCAAAAACATCAAACAATAACATATACTCTGTGGTATATTGAGCAAACATAAACTAAAAACAAGCTACGAAGGTATGGAGTCTGTAGTCTGTACATATAAAATTGTACCCACATTTCTTAGTTATTAATCAATATTGAGATCTAGTGGTTGCCAGATCTGATTACAGCACTCGAAAATGTCCTCTTATGATGGTAAGTACTAGATTATTAAATTAAATCAGTGCCTAATGAATATTTGAATGCACTGGATGTCACATTCAAGAGGTTAAATCTGCAGAACATGGCCTCAGCCATCCAAAGCAATTGTATAACAAGTGCAATATGGTTCTTTACTTTTTATATAAGAAGTAATTAGAAAAAGAACAGTATGGATATTCACTGTCTTTCTTTTCATTTAGGTTTTTTAACAATTGGCTTATCATCTGTGAAAAGGAAAAAGGGAAATTATTTGCTTGAAACCATCAAGTCTGTATTTGAACAGTCAAGCTATGAAGAACTGAAGGAGATAGCTGTAGTTGTTCATTTAGCAGATTTTGACCTAGCTTGGTGTGAAAGCATTGTACAAGATATATCAAGAAAATTCTCCCATCATATTATTGCAGGAAGACTGTCAATTATTCATACCCCAGCACAGTACTATCCTATATTGGAAGGTTTAAAAAGGAACTATAATGATCCTGATGCCAGAGTTAAATTCAGATCTAAACAAAATGTTGACTACGCCTTCCTATTAAATTTTTGTGCCAATCTCTCAGAGTATTATTTAATGCTTGAAGATGATGTTAGATGTGCCAAGAATTTCTTGTCAAATATTAAAAAAGTGATCAACTCCAGGAAAGGATCAAACTGGGTCACATTGGAATTTTCAAAACTAGGATATATTGGAAAACTATATCATACTCATGATCTATCGCGACTTGCCCATTTTCTACTTATGTTCTACCAGGAAATGCCTTGTGATTGGTTGCTGATTCATTTTAGAGGTCTGTTAGCCCAAAAAGAAGCTATTCGGTTTAAGCCATCTCTTTTTCAGCATATGGGATATTATTCCTCATATAAAGGTGCTGAGAACAAATTGAAGGATGATGATTTCGAAGAGGATTCGCTTGATATACCTGATAACCCTTCTGCACTTCTCAGCACAAATATGAATACCTTTGAAAATTATGAGGTTAATAGGGCTTATAGTAGTGCCGAAGAATATTTCTGGGCGAAGCCTCCTTCTAGTGGTGACTTTTATCACATTGTGTTTCAGAAGCCTATAAAAATAAGCAAAATAAAAGTCAGTACAGGAACAGAAGATCGGCAGAATGATATTTTACACCATGGGACCCTGGAGGTTGGAGAAAGATTAGTTGGGACTAAGAAGAACAAAAAATGTACCACTTACCTTAGGTTAGGTGATTTCATAAATGGAAACTTTGAAATGGACAATATAGACCGTAAAGTTCTTTTTAATATTGACTGTATTCGAATTTTAGTGACTAAAAATCAACTTGAATGGCTAATTATTAAAAGTATAAGTGTTTGGACTACTGAGACACTGAACCAATGAAATATTCATTTTGCTGCCTTCCTCATGGAAGAAAGATATTTCAGTTGAATGCCAACTGGTCTATTTCACTTATGGACTACTTTTTTGCTAATATGTGAAATGCAAAATGGCAAATTAAACGTTTTCTTTCTATTTTACTATTTATGTCCGGCAATATTTCAGTCAATTTGGTGTTTTTTGAACGTCCTCTATTTTATATCAAACTGAGCTTAATTTTCCCATAATCTAAATTTTTGTAGCCTATTTATTTCAAGATTTTATGTGTTAAATCTATGGGAATGTCACTAAGGACATATATAATCTGTCTTGCATTTCTGTTTGTTTTGTCTTTATTGTACCGTATTTTACTACCTCTATTTTCTTTCTATATTGAGTCCATTTTTTACCATAATCTTAAAAGTTTAATGCACAAGGCAAACTTAATTAAACACTGTGATTGAACACTGTGGACGAAATATTTTTCTTTTATGCTTTACTACGAGTTGTTAAATCCATTAAACTTTGATTGAAATGCTTATATGTGTATAATTTCTTTTCAAGGCATATTCATGGGCTCATTAGAATTGCATATATTCAAATATATGGAACACGGTATTTATTTTTTACAAAGTATTTTATTTTTGTTCAAGTCAAGTCGGCAGAATATTTTAAATATAAAACTTTATAAGAATACTTAAGAATTCTTAGGAATACTTACTTCTCGACTGTTTGTATCCAGTTAGGGAATCAAGGACGTTATGATAACTTTGAACATGATTGTTTATGATAAGGCCAAAGGATGCAATACAGATAATAGTGCCAGTGGAAATCCAGCATTGGACAAAATAAGGAACTTTGGGAGTTGCATTGAGCCGAAACGCGACTGCGTTAGTCCTATTACATGTTCTTTTCTGATTGCTGTATGCACTTTTTATAGAGATATAAAGAATAACGTGTGAATTTTTAACAGATACCAACTTTGTCCAGTGAAGAATATACACTTCTGTCCATTGTCTGTGTTGCTTCCACACCAAGCGTCTGGTATCTCCATGCACAGAATATTGCAAAGACTCCTTTTCTGGTGAGGTGTGTTGTTTTTACTGTGTACTTCAAATCCAAGGACAGGACAGCACTCGCTTATACAATCCACAATCTCTATTAAGCATGCAGACATGTGGGGACGCCGAGGTCCGATAGTTAACAGGCTGTTTAGCGCCAATAGCGCTTTGTCAAACCTCCTTTTTTACTGTATACCGTAATTTTATCTAAAGGCCAATGGACGTTCTATATAATAGCTGAGCATATCTTACATGTGCCAAACTCATTTCTCTAATCACACCTGTATTACTTCTCTATAGCTTAGTATATTCAAATGGAACAATGGCAGGATTTACAGAGAACAGTAATTGAAGAAATGTTTACATATGGCAAATGAATTTAATTAAATTTAAATGCCCAGATGGGAATACCCCTTTAATAAGGTATAATGCAAATTCTCTTTTGAATGTCAACAGTTTAACCCAGGAAGATGTACAGCGCCGCTTAAAGACCACTACAATAGACAAATCACCTGGCCTAGATGGTATACACCCAAAGTACTGAAGAAATTATGTACTGTAATTGATAGACCATTATTTAAAATATTTTAAGATTGCAGGTTTCTGTTCCACAAGACTTGTGCTTAGCAAATATGGTGCCAATATACAAAAAAGGATCCTGGAAACTAATGATCCTGGAAACTAATGACCAGTGAGTTTAACTTTGGTTGTGGGGCAAATATTTGAGGGGTTTATTAGAGATTCTATCCAGGAGTAACACACAGTACATAACCTTATGCACCAGCATCAGCTGGGTTTAAGAGGGAACAGTCATGATCAGCTTCTATGAGGTGGTAAGCTGTAGTCTGGACCTTGGGGAGGCTGTGGGTGCTGTGTATCTGGACTTTTCTTAGACATTTGATACAGTGTCACATAAAAGGTTGATACATAAAATAAAGTAATTAATACAGAGGCGGATAGTATAGCATTACACAGGGATTTGTGGAAGCTGGAGGATTGGGCAGAAAAATGGTTGATGGTTTAATGTAGATGAATTTAAGGTTATGCACTTGAGTCATGGAAACAAAAATGGAAAGATTTATGTTTCAAACAGTCAATTACTTGATAAAACTGGTATTGGTCGATGGTAAATTAATTTTAGTGACCATAGTGAGACAGCTGCTAATAAAGTAAATAAAATTATTGTATGTATCAAGAGAGGCATAAATTATCATGATAAGGAAATAGTTTTGCCCCTATACAAATCATTGGTCAGACAACACAAGTAATATTGTGTACAGTTTTGGGCACAAGTATATAAAAAGGACATTGAGAATGGATGGACTAGAATACAAAGACCGATTATACTTGGTCATGCTGACCTGGTGTATATTTCAGTTATAATCTGCACCATTCCACACCCTTGTCTACTTTGGGCCCTTAATTGCTCACTATGTTATAAAGAGATAGGCAAGGTTCAAAAGGGGTAAAAAGATGCTAAGTCTGTGTCAGATTTGCCAGAAAATTGTCACATTGGGCATAAAATATCAGAGCCAATGTATGAACAATTTACCTGAGCAATACCACAATTTCTAGACCTTAAGTGACTCATAGTCAGCATTTTCTAGTAGATTTCTCTGCCATCTCTAACGGTAATTTTCACTTCTACATGAGATAAGGGATAGAGACCTTATCTAAATCCTTCCTCACAATTCTGAAACCTCAATGAGCATCTATCCAACTTGCTAGCAAGAGAAACTTTAGCAGAGATTTCAGCAGAATGAAATCATTTTATCAAAAAGATAGGGAGGTAAATTAAAACCATTTACCAATTTCCTACTTACATGGTACATTATTGTATATTATGGCACATTATTTATGGAAAAAATGTTTAAAAGTTAGTTACCATTTAAATCTCTCCTAATTTTTTTCTGTATTGCAATATGATCCCAAACCATGTCCTAAAGAAAAAACAAGAAAATCATCTTTTTAAGAGATAGTTATGATTGTTTATCCGGCACTCAATTATCAAAACACTTTAATAAAGTTAAATAATCAAATATGAAACAGTGAAAACTCATTGGTAAAGTATGCTTTAGAAGTGACATAATTTGTCAAGTATATATACAGTATAAATTGTGATTCAGTATAGAAAATCCTATCCATTTTGTTTGCCTTTTACATTAGTAACTGTTAAGGTAAACCTAGCTGAAAGATCAAATCCTGTCATTTCTACTTTTATTATTTTCCTAAAATGTACTGTAATAGACACAATGAACTCAAGATGGCGCCGAGACAGAAAGGTTTTGAAGCTAATAAGACTTCAATGTGTGACAGCAGGGAAGTTCTCCAATCAAGAGACTACATGAGCTGGGAATTCTCCGCCCCCTTCTGCTTCTTTCCTAATTTCTATATAGGTTTGTGAAACCAAATAAAGTTCACGCAGTGCAGATTTGCCACAGGCAATGATAGCATGAGCGAGATTTAAATCAGCAAATGTGTCTGAATTCCTTACGACGTGCACGCATGCTGATTGATTAGACGCAGCCAACGCACACTAAAAAAGGATATCTTAAATCCTACCCCAACATAACCTTAAAATAAATCTACCCCTTGGCTTTTGTTGTTTTATGCTGAGGTCACTGATTTATCAGCAATTTTATGCCCATATGGGATCTTATTTTCTTTAGCCACAAAACCTTGCCAGAAAATATATTTTTAGAATTATGCTGATTACCCTTTCCAAGGGGCATTGACGTTAGCTGGCTTTCAGAAAAGTCTCATGCAATTTGATTTGATGGCCCTTTCAAGCAGCCAGCTGCTTACTGTCTTAAATGAGTGAAGTCACACCCGGGATCACTCAGTGGAGCTGACTGCTCTCAGTGCGACTTTACTGAGTGAACCTGGAAGTAAACCAAACATGCATGAGCAAGACATCACCGACCCTTGTAAAGGGTGGTTTGTAAAAGGCATGAATAATATGGGAAAGTTGGAGCTCTGAACAGCTTTGCTCAGGCTCTAGTGCCCAGGCTATCTATTTAGCGTAATTTTTAAACTGAATTTTCTCATGAATGGCAAAGTTTTGTGGCTAATGGAAATAAGATCCTGGGCAGATGTGACAGTGACTTAACCTAAAACAACAAAAGGCAAGTGGTTGATTTCCTCTAAAAAGAAAGAATTGTATGAACTCGAATATCATGCTGCTTTAATGTAAGATTTCTTTATTTAAATACAATCCGCATTTTATATCTTTTGAGTCTTTTCTAGAAAGATGTATAATTAAAATATGAATCAAAATAGGCATCTATTAATCAGCAAAATATTTCAATAAACGTCTCTTCAACCTTTTATATTTCTATTCATTAGTCAAATTGAATCACTTTTTCATTCCATGGAAATATATTTAGATTGCAGATTCAAACAGAAGAGTAAAATTCATGTTGCTTATCTTTGTTGAAAAAAATTTGGTCTCCAATGATGTTATTCCCTTAAATGTCTTTCATAGTATAGTTAAATTATTATATATATATATATATATATATATATATATATATATATACAGGCAGTCCCCGGGTTACATACAAGATAGGGTCTGTAGGTTTGTTCTTAAGTTGAATTTATATGTAAGTCTGAAACTGTTGGATTGTCATAAGACCAGGATTAACAATAAAGCTAAATTACAGACACCTGTGATAACTGTTACAGCTGTTTAGTAGCCTAGGACTAAAGTACAATAAATTACCAACATCCAGAGGTCCGTTTGTATATATATATATATATATATATATATATATATATATATATATATATATAGTTTGCTGATAAAAATTAAAATTGCCAATTTAATGGAAAACTCCTGATCACTGCACAATGTACCTGTCAGCACCTGTCCAGCAAATGCGCAACGGCAACCAGGCTTGGCGCTAGCTGTCAGACTAGGTAAGTGGTGGCGAACTCACCCTGTGACATCCCTGCGGGCTAAGGCCCTGTCTAAAGCAGATAAACCGCCCTGATAAGGGCGAACCAACTATCAGGAACCTAACTGACGGTCCCTGAGCGACCCTACAACATGACAGTGGCTCCAGTCTCGCCATGACCTGGTGGTTAAGCCGGCAGACAAGGGGGGTAACGTAGTGGTCATGACTAGAACTTAGTACGCCCAGGAAGCGAATAGACAATTGGGGGATATAGACACATACAGCCCGCTTGATTCGAACCCCACTGTGACATTTCAGACACAATTACGTTCTTTTTTTAGGTGGTGTGTCGAAAATGAGATACTGTCTGAAAAAACAGCAAGAAAACTATTCCCCACATCCCCAAAATACCCCAACTGGTACTTTTTGCCGAAAGTACACAAGACACTCCTCAATCCCCCCAGTCGCCCTATTGTTGCCGGCATCGGATCACTTACTGAACCTATTTCACAATATCTTGATTAGTATTTGAATACCGTGAACAACATGAACATGAGATTCACCTCCGTATTTGGGGGAAAGGAATTGGATTTTTTAGACGTAAGAGTCAGTGTAGAAGGAGAGACCCTCAATACCATTACCTTCAGAAAACCCACCGCTTCCAATTCCTTATTACGGTATGATAGTTTTCATTCGAAACACACTCGCGTCAGTTTACCTTATAGTCAATTCTTATGGATAAAAAGACTGAACAATACCAACAGTGGATTCAGAACACAGGCACATGATCTTAAGATTAGATTGTTAGAACGGGGATATCCCATGCAGGTTATAGAGACAGCTTTCAAAAAAGCGTTAGACTCCCCCCAAAGACAGGGAACAGCAAGAACAAAAAATTACAACAGTAACAGAGGACAATGCCCCCCAAAAATGAGAGATTTGCGTTCTCTTTTGTTTACAGCCCACATGGAGACGCTATTCGAACTGCTATCCATAAAAATTGGGACCTCTTAAAAGATGATCCCCAATTAGCAGAAGTCACAATGCAGAGACCCGTTATCTCATTTAGGAGGAGCAAAACCATTAGAAATCATCTAGTTAGTAGTCAGTTCTCCTCTCCGAAAAGAACGTGGTTAGAACGCAGCATCCCAAATGGGAATTATAGGTGTAGGTCTTGCAACTTTTGTAAATTTAATAGCTAGGCAAAACACATCGATCTGGGTGGCATCACATGGAAAGTGAACTCGTTCATCACGTGTAGAACCACACACATAGTATACATTCTCTGGTGCCCATGCAGGTGTTTCTATATAGGTAAGACTATTCGGAATTTGTTTGTACGATTTAGGGAACATTGTAGATCTATAGAGACAGGCAATGGCTGCCCTAGGGTCATTGAACATATAAGGGAACAACACGGAGGAGATCCGGAGGTACTCCAATTTGCTGGCCTCAAGAAGGTGGAAAGGAACCCAAGGGGAGGAAACAGGGAGAAGGAACTGTTACGTCGAGAGGCTAAGCATATTATACGATTTGACGCCATGGGGAGACTGGGCCTTAATGATAGGTCAGTCTTTTTGGGCACAGATTGACCATGGTGAGAGGGCACAAAAACTACGTGTTCCCACCTGCAGTGTCTCAGGATGATCAAAAAAATAGGGGGGAGTTATATGTGTAAGAAGATGAAAATGTTATATATACATTGAGAAAAGGGAAAAAAATGTACAGTTGCAGTATACTTGTATATTTAATTACTTAATTATTTACTTCCCGATTCACCTGTCTTTTGGAAAAAATTGAAAAAAAGAAGAGATGCAATGTCCTGTGTGTTTACATATTTGTGTGCCAGCATTTGGTATATATTTCTCCTGGGATTGCCAGCTAACTGCCGAGATCGCTTCACATTTTATTGTTATTTACAACCCACAACACCTAAAAAGGCGATTTGCCCTATCGTAAAATTATGCGAGGACAAGAAAATTAAAATTTAAAATAAGGTATAACAATGTTCTATCTCTAAGATTGCGTCTCAATCTATCTAGACTCATTATAGTCACGCAGATCCAATTCGTAGGAATAGAAGTGCATAATTATCACGATCTCTGTGTTATGCTGGCACCCCTTTGATTACTGTCCTTTTAATGTGTCTTTGTTGTTGTGTTGCCATAGCAATGAGCACGTCACGGGGGGTGTGTACCTACTCACGGCTTCCGGAAGTGCTGTACCGTGTGACACACGGCCGGCACGTTACCGGAAGTCATGTTTAAAAGGGCATCCCCAGAGACATGCCTTTGTAGGCTTGAGAAAGCGCCACACAGGTGCGAAACGGCCCGTTGCTAGCCGCGGTCTGTCCATGTCATCACTCTGTTGGTTCTAATAAACTTATGCACGAATCTGGTGAGTGCCGCTTCAACATTTTCTTCAATAAAGTAACATGACAAGGGAAACTTACTCGTCTGGCAGCTGCTGGATGGTGGAGCGCTCAGGTAACTGGAATACAGGAATAGACCAGTGTTCACACTGGCACACAGAAACCAACACAAGACTGAACAGGTAACCGGAATACAGGAATAGACCAGTGTTCACACTTGTGCACAGAATACTAAACAGGACTGAGTCAGGGACAAAACAACAGATATAGACAGGTCTTCAGGCAGATAGTCACAGGTCAGATCCAGATACTGGTGCAGGCATGATATACACAGGTCAGGTCAAGATCAAAAGGTTATATACAGGTCAGGATCAAACGGGTTATATACAGGTCAGGTCAAGATCAAGATCAAGCGGGTAATATACAGATCAGGTACAGATACAGGCAGACAAACGGAGACAGGTAAAACTGAATTAGATACACAAGGAAGACAAGACTCAAAATAACCAGCAAGGTATGATGGGAATGGGCAGGAATATAAGGCTGATCCCGGACACGCCTCCAGCAGCACGCTGGGGGAACTGTCCATCAGGCTAGTAACCCTTGCTGGGCAGGACAGAAATGCAAGGACCAGGGTGTGGCTCAGTTAATCCAAACACAAGAATTAAGCCACAGTTCACACACAAATAAACACCATGTATTCCGCCAACTGCGGATAGAGCGACGATCAGGCACGGACGTTACAATACCCTGCAAACAACTTATATAATGCAGCTACACTGCTTTGGGAACACTGTGAGCATACCGTGTTGCAGCAGCTGTGGTAGACCGTAGAACAGCCAATTCACAATCATGCACAGGGTTACAGGGCTCCCTCTCCTGTTGTAGCACATAGGGTCCTGCTCATCAATGAGTCTTTTCTTTCCTTAAGTGCATGTTGTATGATGAAGCAGGTTGTTGACTCACTGTGCCACCTGAAAGACTTGGCTTTGGGCCACTCCCAAGAGTAATATCCAAGTGACCCTGTCAATTTTTACCTTTTATCCCTATACAGGGTTCCCAACTTCACTTCAACAAGGTTACAATGCTTATACATCATCTATAAATAATTATTCAAGGTATTATATCAATATATATTATGTTGCATATGATTTCCTGCTTGCTTATTATTTGAATTTTTTGTTTTCATTATTTTTTATTTTATTTTTGTTTTACCTCAAGTGACTTACAGCTAAAATATATACACTCACTGGCCACTTAATTAGGTACACCATGCTAGTAACGGGTTGGACCCCCTTTTGCCTTCAGAACTGCCTCAATTCTTCGTGGCATAGATTCAACAAGGTGCTGGAAGCATTCCTCAGAGATTTTGGTCCATATTGACATGATGTCATCCTAGTATCATAGTATCATAGTATATAAGGCTGGAAGGAGAAGCAAGTCCATCAAGTCCAACCTTCAAGAATTAAATAAGTGTTTTATCCCCATAACCCGTGATATTTTTTCTCTCCAGAAAGTCATCCAGGCCTCTCTTGAACATGTACATAGAGTCGGCCATAACAACCTCCTGCGGCAGAGAGTTCCATAGTCTCACTGCTCTTACAGTAAAGAACCTTTGTCTATGGTGATGGTAGAATCGCCTCTCCTCTAGGCGTAGAGGATGCCCCCTTGTCCTGGTCACAGGCCTAGGTATAAAAAGATCTTTGGAGAGATCCTTGTACTGTCCGTTCAGGTATTTGTACATTGTAATGAGGTCTCCCCTCAGTCGTCTTTTTTCTAAACTGAATAATCCCAAATTTTGTAATCTGTCATTGTATTCTAGTCCCCCCATTCCCCTAATAATCCTGGTTGCTCTCCTCTGCACCCGTTCCAGCTCTACTATATCCTTTTTATACACTGGTGCCCAAAACTGTACACAATATTCCATGTGTGGTCTGACCAGGGATTTGTATAAGGGCAAAACTATGTCTTTATCATGAGAATCTATTCCTCTCTTGATACATCCCATTATTTTATTTGCTTTAGCAGCAGCCGCCTGGCTCTGGTCACTAAAATTAAGTTTACCATCCACCAATACGCCCAAGTCCTTTTCAGCTTCAGTTTTACTAAGTAATTGACCGTTTAGAACATAATTATACTTTTTGTTTCCATGGCCCAAGTGCATAACTTTACATTTATCTAAATTAAACCTCATCAACCATTTCTCTGCCCATCCCTCAAGCTTCCACAAATCCCTCTGTAATGCTAAACTATCGACCTCAGTATTTATTACTTTACACAGCTTAGTATCATCTGCAAATATTGAAACTTGACTGTGTAAACCCACTACAAGGTCATTAATAAAAATATTAAAAAGAAGTGGCCCCAATACTGACCCCTGTGGCACTCCACTGGTAACATCAACCCAATCTGAGAATGTGCCATTAATGACCACCCTCTGTTTTCTATCACTAAGCCAATTACTTACCCAGATACACAGATTTTCTCCTATTCCCAGCAGTCTCATTTTATATACCAACCTTTTATGTGGCACGATGTCAAATGCCTTTGAAAAGTCCAGATATACAACATCCACAGCGTCCCCCAGATCCATTCTTGAACTTACCTCCTCGTAGAAACCAATCAGATTAGTCTGACAGGACCGATCTCTCATAAACCCATGCTGACGCTGTGGGTCATCACACAGTTGCCGCAGATTTGTCAGCTGCACATCCATGATGCGAATCTCCCGTTCCACCACATCCCAAAGATGCTCTATTGGATTGAGATCTAGTGACTGTGGAGGCCATTTGAGCACAGTGAACTCATTGTCATGTTCAAGAAACCAGTCTGAGATGATTCCAGCTCTATGACATGGCGCATTATCCTGCTGAAAGTAGCCATCAGATGTTGGGTACATTGTGGTCATAAAAGGATGGACATGGTCAGCAACAATACTCAGGTAGGCTGTGGCATTGCAACGATGCTCAATTGGTACCAAGGGTTCCAAAGAGTGCCAGGAAAATATTCCCCACACCATGACACCACCACCACCAGCCTGAACCCTTGATACAAGGCAGGATGGATCCATGCTTTCATGTTGTTGACACCAAATTCTGACCCTACCATTCGAATGTCGCAGCAGAAATCGAGACTCATCAGACCAGGCAACATTTTTCCAATCTTCTACTGTCCAATTTCGATGAGCTTGTGCAAATTGTAGCCTCAGTTTCCTGTTCTTAGCTGAAAGGAGTGGCACCCGGTGTGGTCTTCTGCTGCTGTAGCCCATCTGCCTCAAAGTTCGACGTACTGTGCGTTCAGAGATGCTCTTCTGCCTACCTTGGTTGTAACGGGTGGCGATTTGAGTCACTGTTGCCGCTCAAACCAGTCTGCCCATTCTCCTCTGACCTCTGGCATCAACAAGGCATTTCCGCCCACAGAATTGCCGCTCACTGGATGTTTTTTCTTTTTCGGACCATTCTCTGGAAACCCTAGAGATGGTTGTGCGTGAAAATCCCAGTAGTTTCTGAAATACTCAGACCAGCCCTTCTGGCACCAACAACCATGCCACGTTCAAAGGCACTCAAATCACCTTTCTTCCCCATACTGATGCTCGGTTTGAACTGCAGAATATTGTCTTGACCATGTCTACCTGCCTAAATGCACTGAGTTGCCGCCATGTGATTGGATGATTAGAAATTAAGTGTTAACGAGCAGTTGGACAGGTGAACCTAATAAAGTGTGAGTGTAAATGTACAAGTTTATTACTAATCTGTTTAATTGCTGAATATATCTGAATTAGAACTATTTGTAATATTATTAGAAGACTACTAATCTAATGCTCAACTCAAATACCTTATCTCATATTCTTATTTCATTATCCGCCATACATTAAGATAACAGTCTTTTCAAATTATTTTAAATAAACCACCTAAACCATAAAGCCCAATCATGGTTTAAACAAGAGTACACACCCACTAGAAAAAGCACCAATCATAGGTTGAGTGGGAGGAACATCTACAGAAAGAAAAATTTCTTACAGTTCTCCTTCTGGTCCATTGTGTATTCTAGGACCCAATAGTTGGAATAGCCGAATATTCATATTGCAGGTGAGTTCTTCCTCAGGTCCCCTTACCTCAATTCCCCTATCCACGTTATCTTATTGTTTTTGATGAACAAATAATAAGCTTCCACATTTGGCTTCTACACATTTTGAAACAGGGATTAGTTCTACAACATAGCGTCCCAAACAGGAAATGTGAAAAAATGATCCTACACTTCAGAAGTATGTGTAAATAAATATATTTTTACCTATACCTGATGCCTGCATGATTGTGTACCTTCTGTTTCATGTAGGATCTGCAACCGGCCTCCGATACGAAGGTGTTTGTACTTCGGCAATCTGGGACCTCATGTGGGGATTAATGCCATTTCAAGTATCGCAGAGGGTCTTCTCTTTTTGATTATGGTGAATTTGTGAGAGTGACCCCTAACTGAATAGAACTGTGAATAATCTTTGCAATCTGGTGAGCCATACTCCCATTTTTTCTTTTAGCACCCAGATTTGTTCTTCTGTGAGTGCTTTTTATTCTTTTCTTCTTCCTATTGTCCACGAGATAGGCTAAAGGTAATCATACATGGTTTGATAGATATGCAATCCAAAAGATGAATCTTTTGCAGAGAGCTTCATATGTCTTTCAGACAATACCAATTAACATTCTGCAGATGTATTTTAAAACTATAAATCATACCTTTAAAAGATTTATGTGGCAGAAATTTTAAAGTACTTTATTATTACTTAGTCCTAAAAACAGAGGAGGGCTCAGACTATCAGAAATATTCTCCTATTATATTGATAATAATCTGGCCAGAGCGGTTGATTGTCGTAGACATGCTCATGTCAAACAGGCTCTCTCGACCGATAATCATGTACGCCTCCAGTGTGGAATCACCAGACTCTCCAGCAGGGAGAGGAGTTAGCTATCGCCGATTGAGGTGTGCACAATTATTAGCTTACAGCATGTTTTTTTTTTTTCCGCAGGAATCCCAGTATGTCAAGCATAATGAAGATATGTGCCGGGATCTACATCTATGACAAGTCACCGGGTGTCTGTGAAGAGTGGGCGGGACAGAGGGGTGCATATAAAGTGGCGGGGGGTGTCCATAATTAGAGCACGGTGAGCGCCTCAGACTCATTCACATATTTTTATAAAGTTCTTTCCACTGAAAAAAACGTGCAAACTGCTTGCTCATGTATTTATAAAGTGTATGCCCAGCTTTGTGTCACCGGTGTACTGTGTCCACCGCACCACAAAATTCTGCACATAAACGGGGGGTTCTGGTGCGGAGTCAATCCATGCTCCATATTTATCATGCATTGTCTGACAGAATTGTGTCACATGCCACTCTCTTATGTTGGTGTTTTGTTGTTTGTATTTTTCACCCTTTTTGTGGATGCGTTTTTTTTTTAAATTGAAGCAAAAATTACAATTTTTTAATCAGCCAAAAAAAGTTTATTTTTTCTTATAATACAAACATAGCATAAAAAGCATTTTCTACATGAAACAGCTTTGTTTTTTTGGACATTATTGCTTGAAAGACAACTACAGTGTTTCTTTACATTCTGGCTTAAAAGGCAGCTACTCAATCTGAGTTGCTTTCCTAAACTGCAACTTTTTGGAGTTGTTTTTTCAAAGGCAAATACTCAAACTGATTTTTTTTATTGCTGAAAACTCAACTACTCAAAGTGATTTCCTTTATGATGCTTAGCAATTTTTATTTCACTGCAAAATAACATTTGTGTCATCCATAGCATGACACAGGTCTGTTTTCTCCTTGGGATTTATTTAAATTATGTCTAACAGTACCATTTTTTCTTCCTAAAAATTCCAAACCCATGTTAAAAAGTTTACCAACATTATTGAAAGTGAACACAGTTTTCTGGAACCACCTTGTTGTGAATCTTTTTTGATATTGGTTTGAGAACACTGATGAAAGCAACAGCATTTTTAACCTTTGGGTGAACATCGCCTTGTTCTATAATCTTCCTGCTTTACCTGCATCCATTATTATGATATTTACCAGAAGTTATAGCCATTTTCTTTTCAAATTGTGTTGTCTTTTTCCATGGATTGCATATTTCACTGTGATAGGCAAATCTATGTGAAGTGATTATAAGGGATGGTTAGACACAATACAGTATAATTTGTCAAACTTGTAAAAATTGATTTTAGACTTTCAGGAGAAGCAATACTGTACAGCCCACCCACTGCCTGCAAGATTAAAGTTGCCTGTGCCATGCTCCATAATACTGCCAGACCCAACAAGCTGCATATGGACATAACCATGGATTTGTCAGAGGATATCCCCCATCAGGGCGAGGTGCCAGCAAAACCACAAAATACACTGGACCAGATAATTTGCAGACAACTCAGAGATGAATATTTTTATTCTTGCTCTGGTGGATTTTCTTTTTCAACGTAGTGCCCTTGTGGCTGGAATTATTATGAATGTCTAATACTGACAGGAATGAACATAAATTCCTATTTAATTTTAGCAAATGATTTTACATTTTTGTCTTAAAAGTATGTTAATTAGAAAAATACATTTACCGTATTTACCCGTGTATAAGCCGACCCGAGTATAAGCCGAGACCAGTAATTTTACCACCAAAAACTGGGAAAACCTATTGACTCGAGTATAAGCTGAGGGTGGGAAATGCATTGGTCACAGACCCCCCCCAGTATATAGCCAGCCAGCCCCCTATAATATACAGCCTGTCCCCTGTAGTATACAGCCTGCCCAGAATTAAAAAAAATAATAAACTTATATACTCAACCTCCGGTGGGCCCGATGTGCAGCGCTGCTCCCCCGATGTCATTGCGGCTTGTCTTCTGGCTTCCAGGGTCCTTTTCTGTCACATCGTGCTGGGCTCCACCATTGTCCTCCCACGGGCGGCGCCTAGTATGACGTCAGCAGCGGCGTGTCATACTATGCGCCTGCCACATAGAACAATGGTGGCGCCCAGCACGATCTTACAGAAGACGAGCCGGGAAGCCAGAAGACGAGCCGTGCGGACATCGGGGGAGCAGCGCTGCACATTTGGGCCACCGGAGGGTATATAAGTTTATTATTTTTTAAGCCCATTGACTTAAGTATTGACTCGTGTATAAGCCGAGGGGATGTTTTTCAGCACATTTTTTGTGCTGAAAAACTCGGCTTATACACAAGTATATACGGTAGTTAACAGAAATACAGTCAGAAAATGTATTTTTAATTTTTAAACATTTGGGCATCGTCATCTGTAAAATTCACCAAATTATGGAATCAAATAATATAGATTGAAACAATAAAAAAGTGGATATTAAACTTCATATCACCATCGAAAGCAATAAAACAAGAAATGTTATCGCAAATGAAAAATAATATACTTTAAATTTAAGCATGAGATGGTAAAAATATATTGTTTACTTTTTGGGGTGGAAACGACAGGAGAGGTGGACTGGCCCCTTTCCGCATTTTGCTTGCCGTCATATCTGAATGGAACATTGAGCAGTTGATTAAAATTGTGGCTGTGAAGATGTGGAACTCAGTTCCTGCTTTATGGTCATCAGGCAACTAGATGCAGTGGATGGGCCTGGGATCACTTATGAGAGGGGCAAAGTGCTCACCGAGTCTGGAATGTTGGTACTTGTATTCCGTTTATACAGAGTACTGCTAATTGGTGAGGGTTTTGGAGACATATCCAAAATATAGCATTCCTTTGAATGACGGGAATCTTTAGATGATTTAGAGGCAGGGCTTAGCTGTGGGACTGGCTCACAGACAATTGAAACATAAGGAGGGGGGACAAGAGGCACATTCCCACAGTTACCCTGAGCCAGATTTCCAGGTTGAAAGTTGTGGAAAAGAATATTTGCATCACAAATGTTCTTCCGCACAACCTCTATTGTGTGTATAAGCACTTTCCGTGCCTCCAATATTTGCCTATATACGCCCCATTTTGTACCATGCAATCCCTGGAAATATTAGCATTTATGGACTGTTTTTCAGCAGGGCGAGGTGGTGGAATTTCATCCCCACATTGACCCACTCTGAGGCATTCCAGCTGGAGGTTTTAGGGGGGCAGTAGCTGCAAGTTCAACCCCTGATGTGCAGCATTCTCTGTTGAACAAGATAAAAAAAAGGACAGAATAGTTCATTTTGAAAGCCAAACTAATTTGATTGTCATGTTATGCTTAAGATATCTGTTCAATATTTGATTAATAAAGTTATATTAAAACATACAATAGGCACAATTCACACATACATAAGTATTTTAAATTACATCAATCAATGCAATTTTTTTTTAAACCATTCCCATTAAACGATGGTGGAGTATAGTCAGGGCCGGAGTAGAGGGTTCCAAACTGGGCATTTACCTAAGTTATCACCAGTCCAGAGGAGGGGCATGTCATCAATGTACCCCCACCATTTTTACAATTTATTGGAGTGGCCATGGATGCCAACATGGCACCCACTTATGCCAATATGTTGATGACCACTCTTGAGGAGGAACATGCCTCCCCATAATTTTAATCTGTTATTAGGTTGTGGAGGTACATTGATCACGTGTTCCTCCTCTGGACTGGTGATGACTCATCACTTGATGGTTTTCATTCTTTTTTAAATACCATTGATGCTAACATCAAATTTACAATGGTAAGTCTCCCTCAAGACTGCAATTTCTTGTTGTATTAGTTGCTCAATAAGACAATGTTTTGTCTACCAATATATTTGTAAAAGAAACTGATTCCAATAACCTTGTTAGGTTTGAAAGTGGACATCCAAGAGCTATGCTCAAATCATCACCCTACAGCCAGTGAATTACAAGTGACCCACAGATGGGTGACATTAATTTGGACAACATGAGTCAGAAATTTTTGGACAGAGGTTATCCCAAATAAAGTGTTGAGAGAAACAGAATTAAGGCTTTGACACATACACCATGAGTAAGGGAGCAGGATAGCGCTTGAAACATGTAGGTTTAAATTCACCAGTTTTTTTCGAGCACACGTGTTTACTCCTGTCCCAATGCATAGTTGTAAGAATTTTTTAAAGTTTTTCCATGTATGCCATGTTTTATTCAATCGTTAAAGCTGGTGCTGGATAATTTGCCTTTTGTTATGTTGACTACCTCTAGGATCCAGGAGATATCCAAAGCAAATGCTGAAGATGTAGGAGGGTGAGCTGATACAGACTTTCTTTCATATTACATGTTTGCCGCTTCACATTCTTGATAGATAAATTCTTGATCAAAAACTATTAAAACTATGAATTACCACATGTGCTTTACACATTCTCTTGATGAGATTTAAGAGGTAGTCAACTGAAATGGTCTTCCAACAGTCTTGAAGGAGTTCCCAGAGATGCTTAGCACTTTTTGGACCTTTTGCCTTCACTCTGCGATCCAGCTCACCCCAAATCATCTTGCTTGGGTTCAGGTCTGGAGACTATGGAGGCCAGGTTACCTGGTGTTGCACCCGATTGCTCTCCTTCTTGGTCAACCAGCCCTTACACAGCCTGGAAGGGTGTTTGGGGATCATTGCCCTGTTGAAAAATAAATGATGGTCCAACTAAATGCAAACCGGATGCAATAGCATGCTGCTGCAAGATGTTGTGGTAACCATGATGGTTCATTATACCTCCAATTTTGTATAAATCTCCAACAGCAAAGCACCCCCACACCATCACACCTCCTCCTCCATGCTTCAGGGTGGGATACAGGCATGTAGAGTCCATTCATTGACCTTTTCTGTTTCTCACAAAAGAATGGTGGTTGTAACCAAAGATCTCACTTTTGGACTCATCAGACCAAAGCACAGATTTCCATTGGTCTAATGTCCATTCCTTGTGTTCCTTATCCCAACCAAGTCTCTTGTGCTTGTTTCCTGTCCTTACCAGTGGTTTCCTATTAGCTATTTTACCATGAAGGCTGCACACAGTCTCTTAACACTTGTAATAGAGAGGTGTCTGCTGCTAGAACTGTGTGCTGCAGCGACCTGGTCTCTAATTTGAGCTGCGGTTAACCTGTGATTTCTGAGGCTGGTGACTCGGATGAGCTTATCTTCTTTCCTGTGGTGGACCTCATGTGAGCCAGTTTCTTTGTTGCGCTTGATAGTTTTTGCTATAGAAGCCTCTTACTAAATCTGAATAGTTTTGCCCAGGGCCGCACTCTGTCTAAAACCAGCCCTGAGTAAAGTGCATAAATAAATGCTAAGTATTTACTAAGTACTAAAAATAATAGAAAAAGTTCTGCAGCAGTGATAAATCAGTAATTATAACATTTAGAACAACTTATTGTAAAATTATTATATGTACACTGCAAATTTTCCATATGGTAGCAGGCAGATATATTTTAATAATAGAAATTATTCACTTCCAAATAACTTAAATGTGTTACCAATAACCAACCACTAGATGGTAGCATGTAACCATTAAAAGAGTAGAGTTTACTGACTGCAGAACTGTATATATTTTTTACGTAACATATAATTTTTAAGGAAAAAATTAATCACACTTTTTTTGCATGTTGTTTAATTGGTAGATGCATCCAAAATATCTCACAAATGCTTTATTAATCCTTTTGCTAGTAAACAATAGCCAGATTCCTGTGTTTGTAATAAACCTGCTCAGCACCATAGGGATTGTGGTCCATTGACAAGTTCTTTTTGAAAAAGCTCCTATTACATCCTAATGTGTGTAATACAAAATTGATAAGTAAGAGAAGAGGCACCCTGTGTACATCACTATTAATTCCCTCAGACATGACTGTCTTGTCCCTAAAACCTAGCTTCAGAGCAGCGGCAAGTGGAACCTTACCCTGAAAATGAATTCATATGTTCAGGTTGTTAATTTACACATTAGTTAATCCAAAAAATTTGGAAGATCCCAACATGCCATGTTTTACCTCTATGTGGCTCTTCGGGGGATATTTATTCAAGACCTGTATACTGATTGAATATTTAAAAGAGATTTAAATCATGCTGAGGTAGTGTTGAATTTCAGGGACATGCAGTAAAAGTCATCGGCGCAAATTGGAAATATTTGGGTAACACGTCGGGAAAACGCGAATCGGGCCCTTAGTAAATGACCCCCAATGTATCTTCATGGATTCCCAGACAGCCCATGACTTGGTGCACTCAGTGTTATCTGAGGAATGGGAAGGCGTGCACAGATCTGGATTATCATTGTAGCTCTGGCTCCAGGCCCAAAAATTCTTTCTAGGGAAACCTGAATTTTCACTCATTCTTTATACTGTAATGGTGTTTTCAGGATACTGATATGATTGAAAGCTATGACAGAGAAGGGTTCAATAAGTTACTGCTTACATTTTCTTTTGGCACTTTGTGATAAATAAATGGGGTTTGGTTGTAGTTTGGGCACCCAGTCCCTAAAAGGTTTGCCATCACTGCCCTATGTTGACAATGAAAGCCATTGGGCCTCTTGTGGTGAATCAGAGTTAGTGGGCCTCCTGTAGTGGATCCTTGTAGCCAGAAAATGAATAACTGATGTGTTGCCATACACTTTCTTTGTCCATGAAAAGAAAAGTCCTCAAATATTATCTTTTTCTGACATAGGCATACAAGGGCTTGTTTTTTGTTGTAAGTGTTGTATTTTTGTTTTAAGTGTTGTAAGTGTTGCTTAGTCAAGGTCACTGCCGATGCAGCAATGCCCGTTTTATGGTCATTTATTTTATTTTTTAATACATTGTACATTACCTTATAGGCAAATGGATGATTTTTAAAAATTATTCTTATTATTTAATTTATTTTGACATTTTTTACTGTCCCACTAGAGGACTCCCACTTGATCCATGATTACTGTTACAATACACTGCAGTACTTCTGTACTGTTTGCCTATTAGACCCAGTCTTCTGCTGGGCCGGATACGCATCTATAAATGGCAGTCACAGAGCTCTTCTTCAGACCTCCAGCTGTCATGGAAACCCACAAACACCCTGTGGTTGGCATTGTGGGGGAAAGGATGTCAAAAATTGCATTAATTGGCAATAATTACAACAAAACCAAACACATGTTTTTTCATGTTTTATGACACTTTTTTAGAAAAAAAAATTTGACTTAGTGTTGCTACTTTCTAAGAAACATTCCTTTTTTTCTGTTTATTATTTTATTTTTTATTGTCAATGTACCCATCTTGCAGATTATTTTTAGCAGGATGGAAGGGATTTTTATTTATACTACTTTTTAATATAATTTTGAACATAAGTTTTTTTTACATTGTTCACCACACTGATTATGTAGCGAAGATCCATGAGGAGACATCCCCTTCTGGAAGGCACTGTCACACTCAGAGAATAGACCGGGATGGTATATCCATAAAAGCAATTTTAATAAAAATTCTCTGAGTGTGACAGCGCCTTCCAGAATGGGACGTCTCCTCGTGGATCTTCGCTACACAGCCAAGTCCGCCAACACTGGTTTGCCCGGACCTGAGTCCCGTCGGCAGCAGTCCCTCAATCTATTTTATGACACGCTCCAATTTTCACTAAACCAAGTGAGAGATATTCTACTATACATTTTCCTTATCAAATGAAATACACTTGAATCCTCTGCGCTTTTTGTCTCCCCCTCCCATTGGCCACATCGATGCATACCTGTGGATCCCCACATTAACGCATTCAACGCCAGCCCTCCGTTTGTTCACATTGATTGTGTGACAATGTTTGATTACTTCTAAAATTCCTTTGTAGACTCAGTTACCAATACATTATAAGATTGTTAGTTGTAACTGTGAGCAATCTATTAGGATTTGCCTCTAGGAGGTCCTACAGTGATCACACAGCTTCTGTGCCTGGACATTCACCCAGTGTAACTGCATGTCTAAATGTGGAAACTCACTGTCAACTTGGACCTACGGTTCAGAAAATCTGCAGTAAAAAGCTAAACCAAAGCTGCAGCAATACGTTGTGTATGAGCCTAAACCAAATATTGTAGCTCATTTCACTTAGAGTGAAGGGATATACTTGATGATGCTAGTTGAACACAGTGAAGGGATACATAGTATCTAAATAACAATATTGGCATCCCATCAATTCCCGAAAATAACGAGTATAACTGACTAGAATCAGTATCTCAAACAAATAGCCCATACACATTCAAAGCACTCCAATAGAATATATTCACACGTCTGGCTCTGCTTCCTGTAGATTTTTAATCTTTTTGTGTGCATTGGTATTCTAAAAAAACATTTTAATATATTGAAATAAAGATATTTAATTTTATCTCACTCCTCCTGACCAATGGGTCTTAGCGAGGCCGCACTTTTTTGTAAATTTTGTCTAAATCAATTGAGGACCCAGTCACATTACTTTCCACAATTTGGGTTTCTGGTTTCTTATAACACAGAAATAAGACAGGGCACACTTGTTGCTGATTTCAGTGTACAATTCGCAAAAAATTGTGTACAATTAAAAAAAAAAACTAGATTGATGAAATGAAAAATCTTTGTACTTTTGGTAATTTTATTGATGAGTAAACTGTATGTAATTTTTACATGTGTAGTAAACAAAGATCTATGGCTGAGTGGAAGGTGCATGAACTGCATATTATTCATGCTATTTATTTTTATTTAGGGTAACTATTTCAGGATATATGACACCAGATTTTACCCTATTAAACCACTAGGTAGGTCTGACATATCCCCCTAGGATTTCCTTTTTTATGTGAAACCTCACCTGTCTACCTACAAAATTATCTTCCAATGTTGTGTGAATTGAGCAGAGAACAGTCATATTTTGCCTGGGATAAATCCATTTTGAGTGCTACAGATGACTACAGTGACGCAGACTAGCATTTGTAGTCTATGATCCTAGATAAAGCAATGCATTTAGAATTGAGTATAGGGGGTTGTTAGTTTAAAGGTATAAAATCTGGTGACATTTTAAGGTACTGCCTGTGAAAGCAGTATTAGCAGATTATTGTGGAACATCACAACCTTTTTTTCCAATCATCAAAGATAGTCAGCCTCAAAAAAAATGAAAAGTATTTAGTCCTCTGTTTCCACCAATTCACCTCCACAGATTGCGAGTGTGAAGTCTTTGTTTGTTTATAGTCTCGGCCAGGTTTCTCTCAAGATAAGGCTTCCTGCATACGAATGTGTACAATATTGGCAACAAACAATGGGCCATGCATCATTGAATTGTGAGGTCCTTTCATGTGCCGTTGACACTAGAATAGGAATGCCTGAGCTGTAAACTTGACTAGGAATACGACCTGGTCTGAAATTTGTGGTTAAAGAAGTTAGCTCATACACGGGGCAATAGGTGTGTGTGGGTCCACAGAAATAAATAAACAACAATGTTAGCTGTTGAAACAACAGAGAGCACATGTCCAAAAGCAATGCTTGTTTGCATGAGCTCTCAAATGTTAAGACTGATATAAATACATATATCACCTGGTTTATTCTCTTCTATATGAGGACAACATAAAGTAGTTGTCCTCCTTGCAAAATTTTCATTTTTGAAAACAGACCTCATTAGGTGCAGCAGCGCCTTGCCCCAAGCTCCCCTCAACTTCCTCTCTATGCCAACCTTGTCAGTCAACAGTTGCTGTAAAAGCCACATTGTGCGTCTTGAGAAAGAATAGTTTTCATCCATATATATGACAGTGCTGATACCCCGATAACTGACTGATGTCATATACTGTATGTGGACATAAACCACTTTTGGAGTACACAGTGGGCTACAGCAAAGAAGAATACAATTTGGCTTTTGATCACATTTTTAGAATCAGTAAACTGATAGCCCTTGAGATGAATTTGTTTCCAAGAAATGAAAATTGAAAATTGCAATTTGTTTCAGAATTATGACCAGCTTTTGTCACCTGAAACTCTTCCCTTCGAAATCCAAATAATGATCTATGCATTCCTTGCCACATAAGGAATATTGCCATATTCTGCAGAATTATGGGGTGTATTTTCCAATAGATTATATCCCCATGCTTAATATTTCTATATTATGAGAAAGTGAGAGGTGTTGTTTGGGAGAATTCTCTCTGTCATGCAGATACATGGTAAAGGCCCTGGATTTGTCTGCAGTAACACAAGGGTTAATGCAGGCATGTGGTAAGCAGGAGTAGTCAGTATAGCCAATGTTGGCCTATATAATATAGACTTTTTTTCCCTGTGGGCCACATTTTTGCAGCTTTCATTTTGTGGTCCAAATGACAAATTGGGGCACATTTACTTACCTGTCCGATGAGTTCACCCGAAGTGCATTGTTCTGATGCTAATGCACTCTGGTGCAATTCACTAAGATCGTGCACCTGATATCCTGCATGTGTCGCTTCCCCGCTCAGGTCCGCTGGAGTCCACCTTCTTCTTCCCAGTGTATGTAAATGCATGTCTTGCGGCACAATTTTAAAGTTAAATACCGCGCTCAGTCCGAATCAGTCAGATCGTCCGACAGCTCACCCCCTGATTTCTGTTGCATGAAAGACGACGTGATTGCGCCAAAATCCAAACGGGTCCCTGCCGTGCAATCCCCAAAAACGTTGGAAAGTTGGACGGAAATGCGATCTGTGGACCCTTAGTAAATAAGCCTCATTCACTTTAGTCTTTGAATCAGTACAATCACAGAGCAAACAAATTTGTATACTATTGTTATGTTTTAGTCCCTTTAAAAAAAATTTCAAAAAATTGTAAAAAAAAAATTCTGCATTACCATACTGTAGTTTGGCACCCATAACTTAAATATTTATTGTACACAGGTTTATAAGGCAACAGTATTTTTCAGGACAAGCTAATATGTTTCAGAGAAAATAAGATCTTTTGATTCTTTTTTATTAAAAATTTCATGGGTTACAAGATGGTGAAAAAGTGAAATAAGGGTATTTTTTGGTCAAGGTGCTCACAGTATTGTTATGTTTTTAAAGTTTGAACATTTTAAGATGAGATTCCTGGCGTGATTATGTTTATGTTTGGCTTTATATTGTTTTTATTTATTTATTTCTTAGGTACTTTTTTAATGGATATTCTTTCACAAATTTTGAAGGCCCCGTAGGGTTCTTCAAACGTGGAGGTCTGAATGCTCATTCAATATACTGCAATATTACTGTATTACAAAATATGGCCAAAATAGGGAATTTATATTAGTGCTGATTGTAATATGACTGCTATGATAGGTGTAGAGAGGCTTCAGCTTTCACAAAGAGATTTCTGCCCTCCAATGAGGTCATGGATGAGATGTTTGAATCCAATTCAGTGGGTGCATAATGCACTGCGAGTACTGTGGTCACACATGACCATGGAATTGAAGAGGTTAACCCCCATACCTGCACCCATCTTGGGTTTTAACAGCAAATATCTGGTTTTAATACAACAGTCACCCCACCATGTATCATAAGGCATCTTATACAGCCCTACTCACGCTGCACTATTTTTTTTAACAAATATATACATATGGCTGAAAAGACTATGGGGGATATTTATTAGTGCCTCAACTCCAGTTTTCCACAAGTGCCTATGCCATCTCCATGCAATGTGGGCATGAAAGTGTGCAGTTGCCACCAGAGTGGGCCGGCACAAGGCAATCCTGCCCCATGTCTGTGTAATTTCTAAAAACCTGTAAACAAATGTTTTTACACAAAACAATGTTCATGGTAAAAAAAAAAAGGGTGTGTTCCTTAAGAGATTCATTCCTTAGTGTGTTGATCATTTCAATCTTGTATACATTGAAAAATCTAAAAAACTGTTATAAAAGTTTGCAATCCATTAACTTTGTCATTGAAACATATTTTGAAAGAGGACTGTATTTTTTAACAGTTTTGAATGGGTTTACTGGGACTAAATTCTATTTTAGTATTACTTTTTAGATTTATTCCCTGAAGTATTTCCCAGTTGTAATCCAATATTTTGAACTTAAAGAGGAAGTATTCACTTTATGGAAGACTTTGCAGATAAATGGTATTTATTTCCAAAATGTAAAAGTCCAAATAATTTTATGTATATAAAAATCACATTGAACAAACAACATGAATAAAAACACATTAACTTTATATTAATGACAATTATATTTCAATTTATTTATGGCACAAATATAACTTTAATTGTAATTAAAATAACCATAAATCACATTTACTTATAAATTAAACACATCTTTGTGAATCAGATTGAATTTGTTAGTAATAAGAGCCCCTTTTCAGTATGTAGGGTCTTCTAGCTTTGCTTACAATGGACTGTCTCTTGAAAATATAAGGGGTTTTCCTCTTTACAATTTCTTCATTTTCACTGTTTGAACTGCTGGGTTCAAGGAGGTCCCGTTGAAGCATCTAGAAAAAATAAAAGAGGTTGTAGAGATTTCATTATATTGACAATCAAATCTTGTGTGTCTGATATATTGCAAGTGATGTGAATGTCAATAAGTATAACATTCTGTGCAAAGATTTTTATAATTGGAGAGGAAATAAGTCCATCTTTATTTATATTGGACAGTAGTATGCCTATAGTGATAGTAATGGTCTCCCACAAATTGGGAAATGACAATTGAGTGACAATTCTTTTTCTTTGCATAATAGTTGCTCGCATGTTTTCCAAAGTCATATTAGCTTCCAGCAATCCAATCAGGTTGTGGAACTGTCAAAACACAAAGTTTAGCAGATGCATCTATGCTAATGAGACCCAGCAGACTAAAACAGATCTGTCCACAAGTTTATTTAGAGTCCTATATTACTTGATCATTAGCAAGAGCTTAGAACTCTTGTGCTATAAATATCTCTAACTGCAAGGATAAACCTTAACTTGCCATTGATTCAAGCTGTAAGTGCAGGTGTAGCCCGACAACAGTGGTAAATTGTAAATCTATAGCTGCTAATAGTTATGCAAGATTGTTCTAGACTTGTTTTGCTGTTGTGGCATTATTTTAAAATGTAATAAAAGTGTATAATAGTTAAATATAAACATTTCTTCTATGGGTAAAGTTTTCTTTTTAAAGAATATAAATATATTTTCTTACAATACTTACACCAAGCTGCGGGATTTGCTCAGGAATAACAATTTAAATGTCATTAGGTAAATTAGGGAATTCAGATAAAAAAAATAAATATAAGAGAACAGAAAAAGTAAAGCCATCTCTTTCAGTTGATCAATATGCTAGATGAGATGACTAAGGAAAATGGAGCAGAAGCTGGGACAGCTTGAAATGGAGGCAACAAGAGGGAAGCATTAGGTGGGGAACTATAGAAAGGGAGGGGGATTTGGGTTACACATGGCTACAGAAAGAGGGCATAATGAACTGGGGGATTAAGAAAGGGGTTATTTAAAGTGGGCATTTTAAAAGACATCTACCATCAGATATACTTTTCTTGTAAATTAAACAGTTTTTTATTACTTACTAGCACAGCCTGATTGTGGAACTATATTATATAAAAAATGCTAATGAGTCAGAGGCACTCAGGCTTACATCAGCTGATCACCTCCTGGCTCTGGAGCTTTTCCTGGCTCCATGGGCTGATAATTTATTCACGCTCCCTATATTTTTTTTATCCTTAACAGATATTGTTGAGACTACTGGAGATGTCACCTGGAAGTCTGCAAGTCTTGCGCATGCACGTTGAGACATTCCTATTGAGCCGGCTGTACAATGGAAGCCTGGGTGCAATGAGGTGATGTAAGCCTAAGTGCCTCCAGATCATTAGAATTTTTAATACAACTTTATATTTCAACAATCTGGCTGCAAGAAAGCAATAAAAATGGTTTAAACCCTTAACAACCAGGCCCATTTTGGGGTTTTAATTTTTCGCTCCCCACCATCAAAATCCTTTTCCATGTAGAGAGCTCTGTGAGGGCTTGTTTTCTGCATAACAAATTGCACTTCATTATGACTGCATTTAATATTCTTTGTCGTGTACTGGGAAGCGGGGAAAAAATTCAAAATTTTTCAGACTTTTGATGATGTTTTCAATGCTATCATTTTAAGGAGTGTTTAGCATTTTGATCCCCTTTTATTACATTTTTTATATTTTTCAAAATGGCAAAAAGGTGGCATATTCGACTTTATTTTCTGCTACCTAGCTAAATGCCGGAAAAACTGTTATTATATATTGATAGATTGGAAATTTTGGGACAAAGATTTGGTACAAATCTTTTTTACTGTTATTTATATCAGTTCTAGGGAAAGGGGGTTGATTTGATTTTTTAGGCTTTTTAATTTAAATAAAAAACATGTTTTTTTTTTTATTATTTTAACTTATTTTTCATACCCCCTGGGGTCCTTTAACCCTAGGATGTCTGATAGATCCTACCATAAACTGCCATACTACAATATGGCAGTATATGAGATTTTGCACATCATTTATTAAAATGTGCAAATTGCACTTTGTAATTCAAGAGTTAAAATCAGGTCTTTTGTATGACCCAAGGCTGTCATGGTAACCAAACTTTGCCCTTGATGACTTCACAGGGGGCAACGATCACATCCAGTATGGCAGCGCCCATGCACAACCGAGATTTAAATGCCTCCAGCAACTTTACCAGAGGCACTTAAAGGATTAACACCAACTAGCACCAACTTTGGGTGTTAACGGTTGGTGTTTGCTGCGATATTCCAACAAGTGACGTGCAGATACGTCACACGGTAAGGGGTTAATCATCAAGAGAAGACAACTATATATATATATATATATATATATATATATATATATATATCAGAGTATATATATATATATATATATATATATATATATATATATATATATATATTATCTGATGGTAGATGTCCTTTAAAAGGGTTTGCTTATGAAAGAGATAAGAGATGCTGTGCGCTGACATTGTCCTTAGATTATCAGGGCTCAGGGTTTAGCTACACTTTTATTTAGCTTCTTAACATTCTACTAGTATCTGACACAAAGAAAAACTGAGATGAGACAAATCAGAGATGAGAGATGATGAGATCCATGAGATGAATATAAAACACAATCACACTCTCAGCTCTGCTAATTAACCTCATAAATAGAGTTAGCACGTCTCCCTCACCTAATCAATAAAACACATAGCCAGCTTTGCTATAATGACCTTATCTGCAAGTAGTTTGTAGAGTAAATCTCTCTGCACACTGCTGCTTGTCGGCAGGAAGTGCCTGCTCCTAAGCTGGTCTTGTAATGTAAGCGGGAAGTGCAGGAGTATGAGAGCACTGCAGTGTGCAGACAAGAAAAGCTATTCATGAGAAGAATCTGGTCATAGTAAGAAGATTTGATGGAAGGATAGAAATAGGTTGGAATCTATGAAATGCTGTATTTTTGTAAATAACAGGGAATTAGAGAATGTGTAATTTTATCCTGCGTATATTTAGGAATCTTTTCTTCATGGGAATACCCCTTTAAGGAAAACTTTTGCTATCAAAACCATTTTTTAATACTCAGTATGTGAAGTTTTATTAGAACTTTCTTTGAAACCATGTTTCAGAAATTATAAGAAATAGTTGTAACTCACAGTAGAGTGTGTAGGGTTCTTACTTCTTAACTTAAATTGGTATGATTACGAAAAAAAAGCATTTCATAACAAAATTTTGGATGTACTGGTATGAATCATAATTACACAATGGGTTTTGTCATTTATAAAATTGGACTTCTTCTGCAAAAAAAGAGTTTCTCAGTTTCAACTCCAGTTCACTCTTAATCAGTGCAAATATGTGGAGTAACAAAATGTAGCCAAACACTTTATGTATTGAGAGGTAAGAAGAGATGTGAACTTTTCAACAATAAACTATTTGCTTTTGGAAATACACAACTTTACTATGGTTCTATGTTTTACAAGTTGGAGCAATATCTCCTCCAGATATAGCATTAACTATAGTACTCTCCCATAATAGTCAGTAATTTCCGTTCTCTTCAAAGTCACTGCTCATGCTTTTCTTCTTCATCATGTTTTCACTTTCCATGTCTCTTGTTTCTTTGCCCACTTTTCTCAATTGCTCCCTGACATTTTAGCCTGGATATTTTTCACTCTATCAATGGCCAGGAGGCATTTTGGCCATATAGATCACTAAGTTAATATTTCTAAAGAATAAAATAAGTCTGAAATCTTAGTAGATTCTTTTCCATCTACCCATAGTATAATAGTATCAGATATTTCGATATTTTGATATTTGAATACTTATATCATGAAAAATATGATGTTTTTTTTTTTTAAATAAGGAATAAAATAAGAAAGGCAAGGGACACCTGACAACCTTGGTAGCTGCAGTTTATCTAGGAATTAAAGTATTCATATCAATTTCTTTCTTAAAGGCTATGAAGACCTTTGACATTGAAAATATTCTTTACATATTCAAGTGGTTTCCTGGAATTATATAGGTTGATGGCAGCAATCTTTGGTTCATAATTCATTTTCAGACCTTGTGGATATTCAGTTTTCAACCTGCTCTTAAGTTTGTTGTTTCTATGACAGAAAAGTCTCAGTCATTAAAACTGTGCATGGTATTTGTCCACTGTACTATTGGATCCACCAGCCTATATGTATAAATAAAACTTCATTACTATACTGATTTCCTCTTCTACAGCCCATGATAAACCTCCTATCCTTTCTGATGACAGATCCTGAGTAAGTTCTCTCCACTTTCTATACAAATATATTTTAATTCAATCTCTCCCACAAGTTTAACTCACTATTTACAGCCTTTGTTACATATCCTTCATAAAAATTGGATTCTTTCTTATCTGTCCATTTTCTGATCTCCCATGTACAACCTCCTCCTCCCTATTAGCTATCTGTAACACAAAGAAGATTGGGATGAGTAGATAGATTATATGTCAGATTTATGATGGACTCAGGCTGAAAATACCCAATCTTACAATATATACATCAATTACAGACTAAATTCAATGCTACCACTGTTATCCTTGTTCTTTTGCTGAACATATATATTTCCTATATTTTGTAAAACACCATTATGCTAGTCATAAATATGGAACATCTTACTCCGGCCCACAGTTTATCAAGAATGGCATATGAAACTTCAATGCCTCATACCTCTGAATGTTGAAAGACCATGCTTTGGCAAATTTTTTGAAGTTGAATTGCTGTCAACATTGCTTCCAAGTTCAAGCCATCCAGTGATGTTGGATATTGTTTTCTGACCATGAGATCTTCTTCTCCAGTCTCTCCTGTTTCCTCCGTTTGGGTGTTAAAATTGTTTACAAGTTTGCATACATTGAGAAGAGTCATTTTCCAGTATGGAAGCCGTGCTTTATTCACCTACAGTTAAGAATATGTAAATTATTGTGAGCATAAACATATAAACATACTTTTTTTCTTTTTATTTATTTTGAACACATGGCAAGTAGAGATGAGGAAATCTATTTGTCATTTCTTGACATTAATACGAATCTGGCAATATTCAGGCACTAAATGAAATCTGAATTTTTTCTTATTTATATCAGACACATCTTCTATATATGATAAGAACCTAATAGATCCCTTAAAATGTCCTTTGATTTTAATGGACTATGGTGTTTTCTGTTATTTTCCATTCTTTAGAGAACTAGAAGGTGTTATATACCTATTTCCAAGACAATTGTCTCAGACCGAATAGATTTGGGCCCCAATTGAATCTTACAAAAAATTTGATCATTTCCAGATAAGGAAATCTTGAATGATCTCTAATGTCTAATGCATTTAATTTCTATTTTTATAGCTCCACCAACAAAACATTTTAGTGAATGTGCACTGTGCAGCTGGAAGTCCTGCAAAACCTAATCATATATTGGTGACCTACTCTGTTGATGAGTCATTAATATGTATAGCTCCCAATGACATACATTACCTTTTCTATAAAAATTACTTCCCAGAATATAAATCCCTATAACATTTATTCCTCATTACTAGAGATGAGCGAGCATACTTGTTCGAGCATTAGCATACTTGCAACTGCTCGGTGCTCGGACAAGTATTTAGCCCGCTCAAGAAAATGTCATCTTGCGGCAGCAGTGGTTGGCTGGCCTGATCAGGTGACCCTGGAATAGACTAACCTCTGCCCGCGCTGCTCGGATCATTGTCTGTCTGGATTCCGTTAGGCAGAGAGCTGCTGCTGGTCACGGATAGCGTTAGGATGTTCTAGTAGATTACTGTTAGACAGGAGTGATTCTCCAAGAACCTTACTGTTAGGCAGGAGTGATTGTCCAAGAACCCAACAGCCCTTGTTAGGGCTACATTAGTGTTTTTCAAAAGTTAAAGTGACACACTCAGTCACAGCACAAAATCCTTTTATGTGCTGTCAGTGTAGGTTAGAAACTAGCCATAGCAATCATCTTCTGTGGTTGCTGTCTGATTTCTTCTGCACACAAAAAAAAAACACAAAAAAAATGTGCAGTTTATATTTCTGTTTTGTCTATATAATAGATAATTTTGAAAATGTTGAACCCAATTGCAAGGGGTAGAGGACGAGGGCGTGGGCGTCCAATTACTGCAGGGGTCAGAGGCCGTGGTCCTGAGCGGGGTGAGACACCACCTGCTGATGAGGGAGCAGAGGAAGGCTGCATAGCTACACTCCCTAGCTTCATGTCTCAAGTTACTGGGACTCATGGTAGAGCACTGTTGAGGCCAGAACAGTGCAAACAGGTGATGTCATGGATTGCAGATGCAGACAATGCTTCTAGCCATTTGTCCACCAGTCAGTCTTCCACGCAGTCTACCCATGTTACCCAAGTGAGCACTCCTCCAGCTCCTCCACATCAACCTCCTTCCCCCCAGTCTGCCCCCTCCCAGGAAAATTTGGCATTTGAGCCAGCATACTCTGAGGAACTGTTTTCTGTCACAAAACACTTGTCAGGTTGCTGCTGAGCTCTTTCCCGATGCCCAGGTTTTCCACCGGTCGCAGTCTGTGGGTCATGATGACCTTCTTGACGTAGTGGAAGAAGTGTGTAAAGAGGTGTCGGACGATGAGGAGACACGGTTGTCAGACAGTGGGGAAGTTGTTGTCAGGGCAGGGAGCAGACTGAGGGATCGGAGGATGATGAGGTGACAGACCCAAGCTGGGTTGATAGGCCGGGTGAACACAGTGCTTGTGAGACGGAGGCGAGTCCTATATGAGAACAGGTTGGAAGAGGCAGTGGTGGGGCCAGACGGAGAGGCAGGGCCAGAGCTGGTGCATCAGCGCCAAATATTTCACGTAGTGAAGCTCCCGTGGCGAGGGCTAGATTTTCTGAAGTCTGTAGGTTCTTTAAAGAAACAGCGGATGACCGACAGACTGTGGTGTGCAACCTGTGCCACACCAGGATCAGCAGGGGTTCCACCACTACTAGCTTAACCACCACCAGTATGCGCAGGCATATGAATGCTAAACAACCCACTCAATGGAACCAAGGCCGTTCACCTCCGACCAGGCCCACCACTGCTCCTTCCCCTGTGTCATTTGCTGCCTCCGCTAGTCAGCCCCCTGCGCAGGACCCCGGCACAAACACCTCCCTCACGAAAACCACACCTTCGCCTCCACAATCCTCCATGTGTTAAAGCTCATAGTTCAGCGGTTCCTCAAGACATACCCCAATCTGTCTGATTTGCTCATGAAGCCTCCAAGCCTCCAACTGCCCACTCACCGACTGTTGTGCGACATGCCCACGAGGTGGAATTCAACATTAACCATGTTATCCAGAGTTTACCAGCAGTGCAGGGCAATTGTAGACTGCCAGATGTCAACTTCCACCAGAACTGGTAGTCAGGTCAGTCAGCTTCCTCAAGTCTACAATGAGGAGTGAACGTGGATGTCTGATATCTGTCATATGCTGAGTAACTTTGAAGAGTCAACACAGATTGTCAGTGGTGATGCCGCCATCATCAGCCTCACCATCCCGCTGCTTGGCCTGTTGAAAAACTCTTAGGTCAGAATGAAGTCAGAAGCTTTGCGCTCGTCACAAGAGACGGGGGAAGAAGATTCCCTTGTTGATAGCCAAAGCACCCTCCGGTCTGTTTCTCAGCTCGTATCGGAGGAGGTGGAGGAGGATGAGGAGAAAGAGGAGGAGAATGTTGGCGAGACAGAAGAGGGGACCATTGCCAGTCCTTAACTGTTCAGCGAGTATGGGCAGAAGAAGAGGAGTTGGAGGAGGAGGAGGAAATGGAGAGTCAGGCCAGTGAGGGGAGTGAATTCCTGCACGTTGGGACTCTGGCGCATATGGCAGATTTCATGCCAGGCTGCCTATCCCGTGACCCTTGCGTTAAAAGAATTTACTCCAGCACCGATTACTGGGGATTCACTCTCCTGGACCCACGGTACAAGCAAAATCTTTCCACTCTCATCCCTGTAGAGGAAAGGAGTGTGAGAACGCATGAATACCAGCAGGCCCTGGTGCACAAGCTGAAACAGTATTACCCTTCTGGCAGCGCTAGCGGCAGAGGGCATACTTCTGCGGGACAAGTAGCGAGGGAGAGTAGGCGAGCAGGCAGCTTGTCCAGCACTGGCAAGGGTACGCTTTACAAGGCCATTGCCAGTTTTATGTCACCTCAGCAAACACTGTCACCTGTCCCCAGTCTCGGCAGCTGATCTTGTCCTGTCCCCAGTCTCGGCAGTTGATCTTTACAGAAAGATGGTGAGGGAGTACGTAGCTGACCATACCATTGTCCTAAATGATCACACAAGGCCACCTACCCGCTCCTCTGTTTTGAAAACTTTTTTGGACTGCCACATACAGACACTCGATCTATTTAATTTTTCTGGAGGGCCACCTACCCGCTCCTCTGTTTTGAAAACTTTTTTAGACTGCCACATGCAGGCACTATCCAAATTTAATTGTCTCCATAGCAGCCTCAGTCGGAGTTGATATGCGGGGACCATAGCCTGCGCTGCTGCCGCTGCCTCAGCATGCCATCCCCTATAGTGTCAGGGTCAATTATTGGGTGTTTTGGATGCTATCTCGCATCACTTGGTCACTCTGTCATTCCCATGCTGTTGTCCATAATTTTGGCATAATGGTGCGATTAGGCAACCTCAGAGGCATCCATGCATGCTGCCCCTGCTGTTTCCTGTCCATTTTGCCTCCACGATCCCCCACATCATCCACGAATGCCTTCATGCGCAGCGTTCAACTGTCTATACCCCAGACGCTGGAGCGCAAGTGGAAATACAGCACATCGTCCCCTTAGAAACGAGCTGTGTCAGGCTACACTTTCGGGTGTTTTACCAGCTGTGATTTTCTGGTGTTTTTGCTGTATGACTGAGTGCGTGTCCCCCCCCCCCACATGCCTCCACACGCCGTCTCCATAGCAGCCTCCACCTGTTGTATCGATAGCTGCCTCCACACGCCGTCTCCATAGCTGCCTCCACACGCCGTCTCCATAGCTGCCTCCACACGCCGTCTCCATAGCTGCCTCCACACGCCGTTTCCATAGCTGCCTCCACACGCCGTCTCCATAGCTGCCTCCACACGCCGTCTCCATAGCTGCCTCCAAAAGTCGTCTCCATAGCTGCCTCCACATGTCGTCCCCTTAGCAAATGAGCTGTGTCAGGCTCATTTTTCCGGTGTTTCACCAGATATGTTGTGGAACTTGGTCACTATGTTGCCACCATGCTGTGTTATCGACTAAATATACCGTCAACCTTTTGTTCACATAGGAAATCATTTCAGCGCTTCTTGCTCACCTCCTTTGTTTCACTGCTGACATAACCAGGCCAAATACTGATACGTACAGTGCTACACGTTATCCTCGCCAAAAGGAATTTTTTTAATTGGTTTGAAGCCTGAGTCCATTTGGGTATGTCGCCATGCCACTCTCTACCCTGCCGCTGCTGCCGCTGCCTCCACATGCCATCCTCTATAGTGTCAGGGTCAATTATTGGGTGTTTTAGATGCTATCTCACCTCACTCGGTCACTCTGTCATCGCAATGCTGTTGCCCATAATTTTGGCATAATGGTGCGATTAGGCAGCCTCAGAGGCATCCATGCATGCTGCCCCTGCTGTTTCCTGTCCATTTCCGTGGTGTTTCCATCCTTTTCTGAGGATCCCAGGTGTTTGGCCAAGCTTCCCTGTGCAGAGCCTTGGTCCCCTTGAAAAATGCTCGAGTCTCCCATTGACTTCAATGGGGTTCGTTATTCAAAACGAGCACTCAAGCATCGGAAAAAGTTTGACTCGAGTAACGAGCACTCGAGCATTTTAGTGCTCGCTCATCTCTACTCACTTAACTGCCTAGCAAACAGCCCAACCACAACCAGACTTCGAGGAAGCTGTGAGAATGTGTAAGTGGTGGCAAACTCACCCTACAGTCTACTGCCGTAAGCAGATAAGCCACCCTAAAAAGGGCAAACCCACTAATAGGAACCTAACTAATAGACCCTAAGAGACCCAGCAAGGTGACAGGGACAACTTACTTTGGCAGCTGCTGAATGGTGGAACGGACAGGTAACAGTAAATCAGAGACACACCAGTTTTATCACTAAGACACAGTAATGCATCAATGGAATAAGACACAACAAGGAAAGTGTTGACACTCTAGAAGATACACTTAACTGAGGGACAAATAACAGATACAGACAGACAAGCAGAGTCAAATAGAACCGGGTCAAAACCGAGATGGCGGCAAAGGTACTGAATCAACTCACTGGATCAGCCATCCATCACTCTAGTAACCGTTGCTGGACAGGGCTGAACTGCAGAGAAATGGGTGTGGCTTAATCATAACATAACAGCAATCTCAGCCACATATCACACACACACAAAACACAAAGGAAAATATAAGACACCTAAGAAGGACATTGGCATGGATGTTACAGTACCCTCCCCCTTTAAAGAGGTGCCATTGGACCCTCAATATTTCTTGCAGGTTTTGAAAGAAGAGAATGGTCCAGATTGAGGGGAGTTGTGTTAGAGTTGGCTTCTACCTTACATGCAGCTACAAAATCACAAACATCCTGTCCCAATGAGGGCCACTAATAATTCCTAGCCAAAAGACACTTGGTATCAGCAACACCATGGTATCTGCTAGCACCCCATCACCCCATACAAACAATCTATCAACAGGAGTTTTTCTGAGTGCCATTTCTTGACAATTAGCAATGTAGCAAGGTAATGCTCTATGGTAACCAACACATTATCAAAGGACAAGATATTTTTAGGGGAATTCTCAGAGATATTGACATGAGCATTAACTCACATAGCCTCATGCACTGGGTGAGATAAACTGAAACTCCCTTTCTTGCGAAGCTTAGACCCAAAGAAAGTTGACAGTCCCATGCAAGGGTTATGAGTCTACAGACTCTTCATCAAAAACATAAGCACAATCATAAATATACTAAGTCAACTCTGCTCAGGAGCAAGCTATGGAGGATCTATTTTAACCAAGTTCCGACCTAAAGCCGAGACAAATACAAAATCAACAAAATTGGTGACAGACCCAGAATCTATCAAGGCATTAGAACCTTAGGATCAGACACAGGAGGTACCTAGGTCTGGTGGGGCAGTTCTGAAACAAATGATCAGACTTTCCACAGTAGAGACACGAGGAATTGTTTAAACAATATTCCTTCCTAGCATTAGCATCCATGCATACCAGTTCCATAGGTTCTGGTTCAGGGACAGTAAAAGGAGGGACAGATTTTTTAGAATGAAAAAGGGCAACACAAAAGATAAATCAGAGTTTGTTCTAGCCTTGCGTCTATCACTCAGTCTGCAGCCAATACAGACTGCTAGAGCTATAGTTAATTCTAAAGAACTCAGCATAAATGGATCCCAAGGAATGAAAAAATCTACCCAGGGATAACCATTCCTCCACTCCAAGAGGAATTTTCAGGGCGCAGCTCTCAGGGTCTCCCTGTAATACAAAAATAACTGCTCCCACCACCTGAGCCTGAGAGGCAAGAACATTTATACAGAAAAACAGCACAACTCAAAATCGAATTTCCCTCAGTCACTCATGAAATGATCCAGGAACATTTTTACCTTCCACTATGTAGCAGCAACTTTACAGCAGTAAGTTTAACCTGACAATGGGAAAGAGCATTGACTTGGTTGGTTAAATCAGATACCAGGTCTGCTTGGCCATACAAACAGCTCTGTATATTGGACACTACACCTGCTGGGCCCTCCATGTGGTTCAACAGCAAAATCTGAAATAATCCTAGTTTTAGGGCTGTTTTTTTCTGTCACATACTTGTCCAGAAAAAAGCACAACCACAACTAGACTTGTCACAAGCTATAAGACTGGGTCAGCGATTGCTAACTCGCCCTGCAACGTCCATGCGGGCTAGCAACTGATAAGGGTTAACTTGATTTCAGGAAACTAACTGATGCACCCTGAGAGACCCTGAAAGGTTACAGGGGAAACTTCATCTGGCAACTTCTGGATGCTGGAGCGGACAGGAAATCAGAGACAGATCAGTGATCACAATGGTACACAGTAGTGCGTCAAGGCAATGAGACAAAACAGAGACAGGGAAAGTGGGGACACACTAGAACATACATGACACTGAGAGACAAGCAACAGATATATAAACAGACAAGCAGAGCCAGACAAAACCAGGCAAAAAAAGGCGGCAGAGGTAGATAAACAAATCACTATAAAGAGTTTAAGTAACGTAGTAGAGGTCGGATACACAGAATAGCAAGGCAATAACAATCAGCAATAGGTAAATGTATAAGGAGAATAGTAGAGGTTTAATGGGACTAGACAGCCGTCCATCACACCAGTAACTTTTGCTGGACAGGGCTGGGCTGCAGATAGCCGTTTGTACACCATGTAAAGTACTGCAAATATTTTAGAGCCAGTATAGTGTCTTTAACTGTTTGTAAACAGTTATATTTATATTCAGTACTTATATACACACACATAATGTTCTATACACATACACACATTTATGTTGTACAATCAATAAGGGATTCGCAGACATTACATTAAGATAAGAACAAATGCAAGTGCAAATACAAGACTGCAATGATCAGATGCCCAGTGGCAGGAGGATCCTGCCTGTGAGGACTCACAATCCATGTGGGAGCCCTCATAAATGTATGATTTATACACTCGTACATACAGTATGCACACACTCATACAGTGTATACACACACTATGTACACATACATACATTTATACAGAGATACAGTATATACAAATCAAATTTGCACACAAACAGTATAGTAAATAGAATAGTAAATACACATTATATGTACATGTATAGAAAATATACTTGGACTTACAGTATAAACACGTAATATACTCACATACTGCATATACAGCATACATACACACATCCAGCATATACACAACTGCAGCAGGATATGCATATAATCATGCACCTGCCTCACTTTTTATTGTGGCAGGTTGTGGCTGGGCCCCCCAATACCGTGGGCCCCCTTAGCATTGGCTCTAGCTGTTACCCCTGTTTTACATGTACAGGCAACAATAGTTTTACTTTGTATCTATCTACTTTATTTAACTACTCTTTCTCATTAGAAAGATCTTAACTAGTGTAAGACTATAAACTATTTAGATAATGGAAAAACCAAATGTGGTTGGCATCCATTTGGGAAGTATAGGGTTAAGGAAGTCCAGTAAGTAACTTTATAGAAGATTTATTTATTTTTTTCAATGAAAACTATTATTATATTTTACAGATTCTACTACAATTTTTTTGTTTATATTGTCGGATGACGCCTATGGTTATGATTTTTTGGGTTAAAGTTAATTTTACTTCTATAAGTCATTTACAGGTTAAGGAAAGAAAAACTACATTTTGCAATGAATTAATTCAGATATTTAAAATATATCAAATGTTTGTCTCTTATCAGTCCCAAACTATTCATCCATTACATTGAAAACTTGTGCCTTTTCACTGACACTGAGCAGTTTATAGCAAGCCTGAGGAAAAATATATGTTCTATGCTGTACAGTAAAGATAAGTGAATAATGGAGCTGAGTGATTGATGGTTGTTGTGTCTGCTCATACAGTGCCATCTGAATACCACCATGGATAGAGCGATAGGTGGTAAAAGCTATTTGCCTTTTATTGCCATCATCTGAAACTCTTTTGTTAAATATCTCCATTTATTTCTCTGTAGCAGGATTTTTATTACCACTGTATAAAATGCTTTTTCCAGGAGCTTAGTTATGATCTAAAGGATTACAAGAATTAATCTTGATAGCTGCTTAGTGCTGGAAATCAAATATGTCCTGTATATAGTGTTCTATGACTTGTTATCACTGTAGAGTATTAGCAATATGATCAACCATACAAACAAAGTAGTCTTCAGAAATTGGTTAAGTGTAAGCATCTATTACATCTCTGTGTGTAAGTGGAAATGTAACATCTTCAAATATTTAGACTAATCATTTATTCTTTATTGGAGATGGATAGTTATAATTGGTACGTAAGGGGTTTAATGACAATGTCCTTTATAACCTTGAAAAGGGAAAGAGTTTGGAGTTACATCCTTAGAGATCTGTGGCAATGAGGGGATGAAAACTTGTTAAAGATCTTTATCTAGGGTTCAAACTGACCTTTTACAGTTGTAAGGTGATGGCCAAATTTTAATCATGTATATCAGAACAGAAAAAACCTTGCAGAGGGTGTGAAAGCTGATAAAATACTGAAATGTTATAGTTTAGCCTGAATGTACCAAAATCTCCCCTTTAAGACATTTTCCCAAATTGTTCATGAACTATGCACCTTTTTTCCAAAGGCCTTGTTCTCATAAAAACAGAATGTTTATATTATCCCAGCTACATAATGGCTCCTTAGTAACCAAAATAAGATAAGAAGAAGAAAACAGGCTGAAGGACAACAAGAGTCAAGAAGAAGCAGGCAGACAAGCAAACAGAGTACACAAATTGAGGTTTGAATCATGACATGGCTGAAAGTGGACTCCTAGTTAAGACAAGATGGGTGGACAAAAATGGCGTCTAGAGAGAAATATGATATCTCTCACACTATCACCCCTGTGGTCATTTTTTTTCAGGTCTCTAATCTCTCCCTGGTGTTGTGTGATGTAAGAGATATGTGGGTATTTTGATTTCCCTTGTATGTGATTCATTGGTTTGTTCAAAAAATGATCTTAAAGGGGTTGTCCACTTTCAGCAAATAATTGAAATGGTGTAAGGAAAAGTATATTTTCAATATACTTTCTGTATAAATTCTTCATTGGTTTCTAGATCACTACTATTCAATGTTCACTAGATCAGCTGTTTTTAGATGTTTTTTTTTCTATTTATTTTTTGCATACCGGTATAAAATTCACAATGCAGTTCCTCAAATGGTTCCAGATGTTTTTAGTAATATTTACAGTACTTTTGACTATTGCTAACTATATTGTCTACTCCACTCAATGTTTTCTCAATTCTACCTTAATTGGCAGTCTTCATTATGGAGAACTCTTACTTCCCGATCGTAGTCACATGCCTCTCACTTATCCAAACCAGTTCCCTATGCTGCACTGAAGAGACCCAATCAGATTAAAACAGCGCTATCTACAGTTGGGAGTCTGTTCCTTCTGGAATAGATATACTGGTTTGGTTTTAATCCCACATCATGTAATAAGGCCTCTTGTAGATCATGCCTGATGTCAAGAGAGCTACCTCACAAGGTAGCTAAAATAGGTGTGGTTTCCTCAATTCTAAACAATATTTTTTTAGCTCCTGCTCCTGTGTTCAAATCCCAGTACTGTATCCACTTTCATGTTCCTGTAGTGGCCAAGATTCTGTACTGCCACCCCTTATCCTGCCTTGCCTGGACTCCTGTATCCTGCCTTGCCTGGACTCCTGTATCCTGCCTTGCCTGGACTCCTGTATCCTGCCTTGCCTGGACTCCTGTATCCTGCCTTGCCTGGACTCCTGTATCCTGCCATGCCTGGACTCCTGTATCCTGCCTTGCCTGGACTCCTGTATCCTGCTTTCCTAGACTCCTGTATCCTGCTTTCCTAGACTGCTGTATCCTGCTTTCCTAGACTCCTGTATCCTGCCTTGCCTAGACCTCTGTATCCTGCCTTGCCTAGACCCCTGTATCCTGCCTTGCCTGGGCTCCTGTATCCTGCCTTGCTTGGAATCCTTTATCCTGCCTTGCCTGGACTCCTGTATCCTGCCTTGCCTAGACTCCTGCATCCTGCCTTGCCTGGACTCCTGTATCCTGCCTTGCCTGGACTCCTGTATCCTGTCTTGCTTGGACTCCTGTTTTTGCCATGCCTAGACTCCTGTATCCTGCCTTGCCTAGACTCCTGTATCCTGCCTTGCCTAGACCCCTGTATCCTGCCTTGCCTGGACTCCTGTATCCTGCCTTGCCTGGACTCCTGTATCCTGCCTTACCTGGACTCCTGTATCCTGCCTTGCCTAGACTCCTGTATCCTGCCTTGCCTAGACTCCTGTATCCTGCCTTGCCTAGACTTCTGTATCCTGCCTTGCCTAGACCCCTGTATCCTGCCTTGCCTAGACCCCTGTATCCTGCCATGCCTGGGCTCCTGTATCCTGCCTTGCCTGGGCTCCTGTATCCTGCCATGCCTGGACTCCTGTATCCTGCCTTGCTTGGACTCCTGTATCCTGCCTTGCTTGGACTCCTGTTTTTGCCATGCCTAGACTCCTGTATCCTGCCTTGCCTAGACCCCTGTATTCTGCCTTGCCTAGACTCCTGTATCATGCCATGCCTAGACTCCTGTATCCTGCCTTGCCTAGACCCCTGTATTCTGCCTTGCCTGGACTCCTGTATCCTGCCTTGCCTAGACTCCTGTATCCTGCCTTGCCTAGACTCCTGTATCCTGCCTTGCCTGGGCTCCTGTATCCTGCCTTGCTTGGAATCGTTTATCCTGTCTTGATTGGAATCCTATACCCTGTCTTGATTGGACTCCTGTTTTTGCCATGCCTGCCTTGCAACTCTGCACCTTGCCATGTGTGGACTCTGGACCCTGCCAGTCTGCCCAGTGATGAAATGTTTGCTGCTTGTTTTCTGTGTTTTTCTGTGTTATACATGTTTTTTTCTTAAAAACATTACAGCGAGCTTCCATTTATCAGAAAAAAATCACGTAGCCATAATATAATGATTATATGCAATGTCCATAAAAGAGACAACATTATAGGAATATACTGGACATATTAATACAAGAGAGTGATATAGTTTGTTGGTTTTTGTGACTTGAGATGCCCATAACAATCTATTACAAACATCTGCTCTGGACTGGAGTTTATTTCCACAAAAAATGTTGAGTTTTACTGTAATTGCTCAAAAATATACAACTCTTTCATATGTCTACATCTAGATTTTAAAGATATATTAGGAACAACACTAAAAAAAAGGTTGGGGCAAACTTTGCTGGGTGGAAAGGTCGCAAATTTTTGTATTAATGTTCAAATGCACCAACAAAGGTGCAAAATAATAGATAAGGATAAATGACCCCATACAATTTTTAACCTTTTTTGTAGCAGGCCATGCACAAATCTCTCTAAAATACATTACAGCTGCTATTTTTAAGATAGAAGTTAAATTACATGAGAGTTAATTCATGTCTTGGGAAGGATTTTAAATAATAATAAGATGATGCGCAACTAACAGTTTCTGCTTGGAGATATGAGGAGCTCCTATGTAGTGTCACTTTTCTTTAAGTGTCAGGTTCTGACATCAGAATGTGATGTCTTAACATATATTATTCACATTCATGTCAATGGATCATTTTTCTCTTGTGTCTAATGTTTTCATTACATAAAATTAATTATTATTAAACAGTGAAAATGCGCATTTCAAGCAGCAAGTAAAAGAGCCTGGTATGGGTCATGATAAAAGACATAGCAGAGCTGACTTCTCAGACGTAGCATAGCAAATTTTGTTACTTGACTCAATTCAACTAATCTGGGGCAACAAAGCATTTTGGAAAACCTGCTTTATTACACTGTGACTAATGCCAAGGCACAAGTGATGCAGCGTCAAAAAGGGAAATGATATACTTAGCTCTGCTAAATCTGTATGAATGGATTCAATATTGGATAAATAGAGACACAACTCCCAGCACATTCTTCATGTGCACTAAGTCTTATGATAGGGTTGTAGTCATGAAGCTGCTTAGGTGAGAGAACACAAGGGTGGAAGTACATCTAAGATTAAAGGAATGCTTCCCCCCCATTAGTAATAGAGGAAACTTAAGTGATAGCTTCTTTCAAGGTTTTATTCTCCCAGACTATGAGCTCCTATAATTTGTTTCAGGCCATATATCTATAGTTTTGGAAATGGCGCCATTCATTTCAACATGATCGCTTCAATAAGGCAATACACACCTTTGATGAGTACATATTGCTGAGTACATCTGCTTCTAATGCTTTCATCTCTTCTTCAGAATCTATATAAAAATAAATAAATATATAGAAATGTGGCTGTAGTTATTGATGGGATGTTGGAGGCTGCTTTCATATCTCACCTCAGTATACATATCACATACACATCATATTTCAAACCACTAGAAAATAAAGAGCCAAAGAATATGTCTTCACATTTGGGAACTTGTGTATCGGCTATTATTCCAGGAAATTGAAATATTAAATAAAGTTGTATGATTTATAATGTATGCACACATTCAGGTTTTTTTGGGAAAAGGGTTACAATGATAAATATGTAATTTGGTATAATATGAGTCAAAGCTTCTTCTTACTGAAAAGTAATGTCCACTAATGTATATTTATAGTACCTGTCACAGAAAGTGGATCACACTCTCATCACAATTAGAAAATCCATGTAATAATCATGTGAATTAAAATCTTATGTTTAGCCGTTTTATTCGTTTTATGAAGTCTTGTCTAATTCTTACAATATATCAGAAAACCATATGTAAGGAGTACAGCATAAATACTACTTAGCCGGTAGATATTCTTGCTAGTTCTATGTATTTAAAACTTATACATAGCGATGAAGGCTAAACTATATTAGCGAATACTTATGTTAGTATGAGTATTTTAAAGTATTAATATTAATAATTTCATTTCGGAAAGTCTCAATTAACATATATGTGCATGCGTGTGTCCTATGTGTACAGCTAATGTGATACAAGACATATATTTATCACCAGTTCATCAGTTGTACACACAGAACACACACATGCATATATGTGTGTACAGGCAATGTGATACATATGTGCATGTGTGTTCTATGTCTACAGGTGATGTGATACATATGTGCATGTGTGTTCTGTGTGTATACGTGATGTGATACATATGTGCATGTGTGTTCTGTGTCTACAGGTGATGTGATACATATGTGTATGTGTGTGTTCTGTGTGTATACATGATGTGATACATATGTTCATGTGTTTTCTGTGTGTAGAGGTGATGTGATACATATGTGCATGTGTGTTCTGTGTGTACAGACGATGTGATACATGTGTATGTGTGTGTTCTGTGTGTATACATGATGTGATACATATGTGCATATGTGTTCCATGTGTACAGGTGATGTGATACATATGTGCATGTGTGTTCTATGTGTACAGTTGATTTGATCCATATGTGTGTGTTCTGTGTGTATACATGATGTGATACATATGTGCATGTGTGTTGTTTGTGTACAGGTGATGTGATACATATGTGCATGTGCGTTCTGTGTGTACAGACGATGTGATACATATGTGTGTGTTCTGTGCATATACATGATGTGATACATATGTGTGTTCTGTGTGTACAGGTAACGTTATACATATGTGCATGTTTGTATACAGTTCATGTGATGCCAATGTGTGTCTGTGTGTTCATGTATGCAGTATGTCTGTGTGTTCACATGGTTTTTTTTAGCAGTAATGTATTTATGTTACAATTAACTCCATATCAACTATCAACTATCACTTATCTCTTAAAAGTTGGTGACAGTAATGCCAATTATTCTAAGACAATGAAATAAAGACAGTCTGAAATTAGCACAGTTCTATATCAGTATACAAGGCATATAAATATATAAATAAAGAAGCTCCCAGTTTCTCCTTTATTAGTGAGAGAGCACTTTATACTTATTCATATTAGAAAGAGCACTCAATAGATAAGGTAAGCATTCACAGTACTCTCCTTAATACAGATCTATCAACTAATGTGCTTGACTGATTTCATAAAGGCACACAGAATTCTATCTAGACTGAGCTGGGAATATTAACCATTTTTCTACCAGAGGAGTAAATTTGCTGTCAATGTAGTAATGTAAAAACTACACAAAGTATTTGTCAGGCAGCTTCTTAAAGATTTTCAAAACTGTGATAATCTCTCTTGTAATCTCTAAAAAGAGGGTGTGTTAAATCTTTTATACCAACAAAAAGAACCTTTTCTACTGGTATTCATAACACAATAACTGCAAACAATGTCGCTTTGATAGGTTCATATGAATATCATTGATCATAGAAGAGTACTGGGTCGGTTCTGTTTTCTAGCACAAGGTCAGATAAACAATAGGGAATATTACTACTAAATGACTAACTGAGAGAATGCAGAAGAGCAATGTTGTGATGCGAATGAGCATCATTTACTCTTCTGTTATATATCTATCTTATTACTTTATAAAATAGCAATCTCCTGTCCGAAATAGCCTGTGTGACCCTGATATAAGATGTCATTTTTACTATTGTGTAGACAAGAAAAAGATTTATACTTTCTCAGTGGATACCCTGAAGGTCAGCGGCATGAACATTGTATTAACTGAATGATGGGACCAGTAATCCTTGTCCCTGATAAAAACATATCATTACCGCTCCAATTTCACTAGTAGATAATCATTAGAACTGTAGCTATAAAAAAGAGCACCCACTGATACTCACGTTGTCCTTATTTTTTGGGGGGATATTTTATACTCCAGCCAAAATACTTTGGCATGCCAAAAAATTTCCAACTAACCAAACTGAAGTTTGCTTTAAAATAGTTTTCTTCAGCCACTTTCCAGGTCATGACAGATACAACTGCCTCTGCCGATGATCTTTTCTAATGTTTAGTAATGTTTGAAAAAAGGCTATACACATGATCTGATCAATGCAGATATGATCGCTATAACTACACTTATGAACAATGCAAATATGATATCTATAACAACCCTTCCAATAGCATTATCTTAAGGCTGACAATAACAACACTAAAATATAGAAAACACAATATAAGTAAAATACACAGCATTAAAAGCAAAGGAACGCAATCTCATCTCCATTCTATAGTTAACAACAGGCTGATTTTGTGTTGCTCTAATAATCTTTCATGGATTCAGATATAGCAAATAAATAAGACAAAATCTAGAAAATGTAAGAACAACATAACTAATATCCTAATTCATATAAACAAGCATGAGTAGCTAGGCAGTACATTACCTGTGCACATCCCACAGCAGCTGAAAGCAAGGAGCATCAGACAAGCCATCTGAACTCTTAGTCCAATCATCATTGATTAGTTTAGGAACTTAAGTCCATTCAATAGCAGAAATGCAAGTGATACTCTTGAATCGTCTCTCTCTTCTGTGCTGACTAGACTGCTCTGTGCCTCTGTACCATAATGGAAATACTGAACCCTCCCAGACTTTATAAGCAGTCAGATGATGTCACAAGTCTACAGGAGAGCATTTCAAGACATCCCCAACCCTCCTCTTTTAGCTCTTTCTGCTCCATATATCATCCTCTAATTGCGAATAACATGACGCACATTGGTAATTGTGGAGTATTCTGGTTGTGGACGTAACTCCGTGACGTTTTGGGATTTCTTGTTGAGGGCAAAAGTTGTGCTCTTCTAAGTTTATTTATGAGGCACAATTAATGACACATTGATTTTGCAATCATCTTCCACATTATCAATGAATAGAAGAACTCATCAGATATGTGCTATATAAAGAGTTATCTTTGGAAGCGACTGTTCAGATGTAGGCATAATAAAATGAAGTTTGTGACATTTATTGAGGCTGCAGTCTCACAATCTGCTAAGAGACAATCTTCAGATAACACCTGCTCTCAGTCCTGACTGATTGAAAACATCAGAGTTTGTATGAAAGGCAATGAAAATGCAAGTATTTTTGGTATTCAATAAACAATATTTCACTTAATGTATCAAAAAACATTCCTTCTTTTATATTAATGTATGATAGATGCAGGTCCGAGCCTTCTTCTTTAGCTGAGGAGATGACTGCAGATGCACCAGCTCCATGTCTTTTCACCATTTAGAAACTGAGGTCAGGGGAACATAGGTCAGAGGTCCACTTTTATGAAAAACAGGGCAAACTCCACTATGTCCAGTTTGTCTGTGAAGTGTGCATGATGCTCCAAATTCATGAATTGTGTCGCAAGTTCGTCAGGAAACTGGTGCCCCCTGCACTGCTCCAACAGAGGGCACCAACTTTTTTCTGTGAACCTTTAACATAGGGCGTGCGACACACTTATGTCTGACTATGCATAATAAATGTGTCCCCTTTCAGTGCAGAAGTTTGTGTGTCGCCTCGGGTATAGTTCAACCGCAGCATAAATGTTATACATACATGTGCAAGCAGTTTGCACTAAGAAAAACTAGTTCAACAGAAAACTGTTGCAGGGGCTTTAATGAATAAGGGGCAGAAGCTGTTAACATTGAACATATTGGGGCTCATTTACTAAGGGTCCGAACGCCGCACTTTCGTCGGGTTTCACGAATTTTTCCGTTTTGCACTGAATTCCCCCGGGATTTTGTCGCACGTGATTGGATTGTGGCGCTTCGGCGCCGGCTTTCACGCGATAGAAATTGGGGGACGTGGCCGTCGGACAAACCGATGGATTCGGATAAACAGTGGAATTTAAAAAAGCATTTGTGTCGCAAGATCAAGCACTCACATGCACCGGGAAGAAGCAGGTGAACTCTGCTGCTGGATATCAGGCGCACATCTTAGTGAATCCCGGCAGACCTCATCGGACAACGCGCTTCGGGATCGCGACTGGACCGGGTAAGTAAATGTGCCCCATTGGTGCCAGTTTAATAAAAGTGTCTAAATTTTAGACAATGCAAAGTTAGACAGCAGACAACCGTAAATTGTGCTAGATAGATAAGTAAGAATGTTCCACTAGGTCTGACATAGAGATTGTAAAAGTGGCTAAAGGCCTTGATAAATCACAGGATGTTGAACAGTTTTGTGGTGCAAAAAAGGACATAATGAATAATTTGCCCTATATTCTTCTGTGAACATTGGCTCCAATTAGAGTTGTGATTGTAATGGAAGGAATCAGAAACCAACAATTGTTTTTTGGAGGACTTGCCAATTCCTTGCATTACATAACCAAACAAATATAGTCATTGTATAACAGTATAAACAAATGAAGCTACTGTGATATCTTCAGGAGGAGGCATTATTTTACTGCCTATTTCACATTCAATAATGAAGCTAGAGCTAGAGCATCATTTTCTAAATGATCACTTTCTCCCATATTAAAGATTGGAGAATGGACACAGAGCAACAAAAAAAACCCTTTCTATTACTGCAGTGAACTAAAATACAGTCCCTTTAAAAGGGTTTTCCCACGAAGAAAAGTTAGATCAGTAGGGGTCTCAGTGCTAAGAACCCCCACTCATCAGCAAGTAAGGCCTATCCTGTGGATAGGGCCTAACTTTTCTTTGTGGGAAAACCCCTTTAAGGATTTAGACCCACATACCACCACCAACCTCTTATCTAAGACAGTGACAGGATCACAATGATGTCCTTCTACATTTTAGGGGATTCAGTATTACACAGAGCTAAATCTTGGAAAGATATATACTTACGACCTGCTGGGATGTCCCCTTCTTACTAAACTGATGCCCAGTAGTCCAAGTCTTAGTTGCAGACAGTAAAGGTAGTTCATGATAAAGGATGTGCCTCATGGAACATTATTCCAGCCAGCAGCTTTCAGGATAGTGTGACTCTTCCCTGTCCTGGTAACATCTTTTTTATGGAGCATTACTGTGTAATACTGAGACTCCTAAAAGATTATTGGAATAATACTACTTTCCCACAGTACAGGTTGCCAATTGCTTAAATGGACTTAAATCCTAATGGCAGTTTCCCTTTTAGCGTATAATGGAAAATACTGCAATCCATTTATTAAGAAAATATAATATTTAGCAAAGTTTGGCACAAAACTTGCCTTACGCCATTTAAAGATGCAGATCAAAAACTCGTGGTGTGTTGGGCAGTGCTCAATACCAACAAAGCATATCATACTATAAGATAAGCAATGACAATATAGAAGGTAGATACTAACAATCTAGATGTGACAAGGGCCACAGGTCCATGCTGTCATCTATCTTCTAGTCTGGGTTTTCTCCAGGCATTTAAAGATTTAACCAGAATCCAAACATACAGTTTAATTGGCTTCCACTGATCTTAGCTGTTTCTACTGTTTCTTATTCCTACATAAGCGATAAGAAATAAATGTAAAAGGAAAGTAAGAAAAAACACCTATTAAATATGATATATTTTATTATATGTTATGTAGTTTGATATCAAAAGACAAATGTATGAAGTGGAGAATTTAGAATTCAGGATGCAGGACATCTACACTCATGGCCACTTTATTAGGTACACCATGCTAGTAACGGGTTGGACCCCCTTTTGTCTTCAGAACTGCCTCAATTCTTCGTGGCATAGATTCAACAAGGTGCTGGAAGCATTCCTCAGAGATTTTGGTCCATATTGACATGATGGTATCACACAGTTGCCGCAGATTTGTCGGCTGCACATCCATGATGCGAATCTCCCGTTCCACCACATCCCAAAGATGCTCTATTGGATTGAGATCTGGTGACTGTGGAGGCCATTTGAGTACAGTGAACTCATTGTCATGTTCAAGAAACCAGTCTGAGATGATCCAGCTTTATGACATGGCACATTATCCTGCTGAAAGTAGCCATCAGATGTTGGGTACATTGTGGTCATAAAGAGATGGACATGGTCAGCAACAATACTCAGGTAGGCTGTGGTGTTGCAACGATGCTCAATTGGTACCAAGGGGCCCAAAGAGTGCCAAGAAAATATTCCCCACACCATGACACTACCACCACCAGCCTGAACCGTTGATACAAGGCAGGATGGATCCATGCTTTCATGTTGTTGACGCCAAATTCTGACCCTACCATCCGAATGTCGCAGCAAAGATCGAGACTCATCAGACCAGGCAACGTTGTTCCAATCTTCTACTGTCCAATTTCGATGAGCTTGTGCAAATTGTAGCCTCAGTTTCCTGTTCTTAGCTGAAAGGAGTGGCACCCGGTGTGGTCTTCTTCTGCTGTAGCCCATTCTGCCTACCTTGGTTGTAACGGGTGGCGATTTGAGTCACTGTTGCCTTTATATCAGCCCGAACCAGTCTGCCCATTCTCCTCTGACCTCTGGCATCAACAAGGCATTTCCGCCCACAGAACTGCCGCTCACTGGATGTTTTTTCTTTTTCGGACCATTCTCTGTAAACCCTAGAGATGGTTGTGCGTGAATATCCCAGTAGATCAGCAGTTTCTGAAATACTCAGACCAGCCCTTCTGGCACCAACAACCATGCCACGTTCAAAGGCACTCAAATCACCTTTCTTCCCCATACTGATGCTCGATTTGAACTGCAGGAGATTGTCTTGACCATGTCTACATGCCTAAATGCACTGAGTTGCCGCCATGTGATTGGCTGATTAGAAATTAAGTGTTAACAAGCAGTTGGACAGGTGTACCTAATATAGTGGCCGGTGAGTGTATAAGATTGGTTGCTAAAGACATATGGCCATCAACTTCAACAAAAGAAATTAATGTAGAATATATCTGTCCTTTTTCCTTTCTATATTTTGATAACTGATTATTAGAAGATTCTTAAGTCTTCAATGGATATATTATAGGTTCACCCATACTATAAATATATGTATTTCTGTTGTGGGAAGTGAAAGGAATAATCACATCAACATTACACTGTGCATTACTTTTTTCCACATTAAAGACTGGAGAACAGAGGCAGAACAAAAATCCCTCTATTACTGCAGTTAACTAAACCACAGTCCCTTTAAGTATTTATGCCCACGTACCACCACTTTCCTGTTATTCACGAAAGTGACAGGATCACAATGATGCCCTTCTATATTCTGCGGGACTCAGTGCTATGCAGAGATAAATCTTTCTTTTTGCATGTTATGAAAGTATCACATAGAATTTCTATTGTACAGAGATTCAAAACTGTTTATGTTTTACACAAGATTTATTTTGTTTCCTTGGGATATATAATTTTTCTAGCAAACTTCAAGAACAATCAGTAATAAAGGTTAATAATAAAGGGCATGGGGGTAAAGTGTATTTAAGCTTGTAAAAATACTATGTTAAACATGACCACTAGAGGGCAGTGAGAAAATTGTTAAGTCTTCATAATGGATACTTACAAGCTCGCTCCATGCTACAAGACTTAGTGCACAATGCATATGGATGGGAAAATATATGCATGTCTGTTGTGAGTAGTGAATGGAATAATCACATCAATAAATCTAAGAAAATTACTTTTTCAACACATAACTTCTGCCTTATAAAAGATGCATAAAGAGATAAAACTAAGACACATTGTAGCTGGTATGTGATATACATGAGTTACTTTAGTAAAGTATTTAGAAACAATTTGTCAAATAAAAATGTGACAAATTTGTATTAAAATTTGATGTTATTGATGACCTCATATGTTTCAATTAAATCAGAAAAGTAGCAATAGAAGGGAAAAATAGATGTACTCAATATAAAATGCATACTTGAATAAGAAATATTTCTCTCTCTGCACTAAAGGCAAACATTTCACCGTGTGTTAATGTTAACCCATTAATGACACAGCTATATGCTGTTTTCCTATTTAACTCCATAACTTTTTTATTTTTTATTTTATAGAACCATGTGTGTTGTTTTTTGGTCGTAGAAAATTGTTCTTCCTTGTGGCATCATTTAAAAAAAAAGATAGTTATTTTTTAATTTTCAAATGCTTGAGTTCTGATCCTGCAACCAGGGCCGGCTCCAGGTTTCAGTAGGCCCCTGGGCGACAGAACCTCAGTGGGCCCCTTTGCAGTGAACTCACGTGGCAGCATTTAAAATTCAGAAACTAAAACAGTCTCCTGTTACCTAAAATATTCCCTAATTTATCATCCCAAACAGCCGTATCACGGTCAGGGCAGTTTTGAGGTCATTTAACCAACAGGACAAGCCTAAAATTTTGTGCCCCTCTGCCAAGTAATAAAACTGAAGCTTCAACTCAGCTGCTGCGGAACCTCATAATACACCCCTCAGCTGCTGCGGAACCTCATAATACACCCCTCAGCTGCTGCGGAACCTCAAAATACACCCCTCAGCTGCTGCAGAACCTCATAATACACCCCTCAGCTGCTGCAGAACCTCATAATACACCCCTCAGCTGCTACGGAACCTCATAATACACCCCTCAGCTGCTGCGGAACCTCATAATACACCCTTCAGGTGCTGTGGAACCTCATAACACACCCTTTAGCTGCTGCGGAACCTCATAACACACCCTTCAGCTGCTGCGGAACCTCATAACACACCCCTCAGCTGCTGCGGAACCTTATAATACACCCTTCAGCTGCTGCGGAACCTCATAATACACCCCTCAGCTGCTAAGGAACCTCATAATACACCCCTCAGCTGCTGCGGAAACTCATAATACCCACCTCAGCTGTTGCGGAACCTCATAATACAGATCACTGCTGCTGCCTAACATCATAATACACACTTCAGCTGCTTCAATACATCATAATAACAGTTCAGCTGCTGCAGAACCTCCTAATACACAACTTTGCTGCTGCAGAATCTCATAATACACATCACTGCTGAAACAGAAGTCTCTCTCCTTCTCATGTACATACAAACCAACAGGCATTCACACATGCAGCAAGACATATATACAGGCAGTCACACATGCAGGCAAGTGTAGCTACATGCAGACAGATACATGCAGACAGAAACATGCAGACAGATACATGCAGACAGATACACATGCAGGGAAACACATCATCACACATACCATACACTCACCATATGGATCAGTAATACACAGCCATACATGTCACATACCATCACACCCTATGGTGTCTTCAGCAGCCCTGGTATCACACTGAGGAGTCTTCAGGCTTCTCCTCCTCCATCTCTTCATCCCGATCTCTAAGCTGCAAGATCTCTGCTATATTGCAGCTCCGTGTGAAGAGGAGATTGGGAAGGGTGGGTTAACCCATTATGTGCTGTATCTCACTGGCTGCTCAGCAGCCTCTAACTGTCCTGTGCCTTGTCCGAGTGAGGGAGCAACAGTGCAGGGCACAGGACACTTCCTCAGTCAAAACAGGAAGTGAAAATGTGTACAGCGTGTGTGGGCCCCCGGCAGCTCTCTGGGCCCCGGCACTTGCCCAGGTATGCCGGGTGCTGGAGCCGGGCCTGCCTGCAACATACCACAATACTTTTACCTCCAGCAGGGTCTAGCCAGTTATAGGTTGACAGGTCAGAGAGCCTTTAAGCATCTATGGGGGTTCCTTTGAGGTAATGCTCCTTCTCCCACAGAAATCTTGTTTACAGCTACTCAGCCAGGGAATGACGGATTGTAAACCAAATGAATGGAAGGGTAGGACAGCAATCCTTCTCTTATGAGGGTAGGTTTATAGTGGTGCCCGCGGCCGAAGTTTCTGATGCCGGAAACCAGGAGTCAACATACTTGAAGGAGGGAGCCACAGCACCAAAGATCAGATTCCAGAAGATTTATTTACATGTGCGTCCAAACATGAAAAGCGCTTTTCATGTTTGGACGCACATGTAAATAAATCTTCTGGAATCTGATCTTTGGTGCTGTGGCTCCCTCCTTCAAGGATTGTAAACCAAGCACACTGACATATTGGTGTGTGCCCCCTCTGGCAGGATTTGGTCTTCCTTTAGCTTCTTAGGACCTTGTTCTTAAAGATTATAAAAATTATGCAAATGACCTTATGAGCAAATGAGCATGAGGGGCTCCAGTCTCCATTGACATCTATTGAGGCTGGAACCCCTCATGCTCAATTGCTAAATTTTTAAATCCATTATTTCTTAAACACAAGGGCATGATGAAAAGATGGGAAAATGCTGCCAAGGTGGGGCCACACCGGTATGCCAGTGTGCTTGGTTTACAAAACTTCATCCTGGTGGTAGATGTCCTTTAAAGGGAACCCGTCAGCAGCAATTTACCTTATAAACCACTAGCAGAATACTGTACAGCATTGAAACACCTTCTAGTTATTGTGTCTTTCATGGCTTAGTGTGGTGGCATCATCCAGAAAATAATCATTGAAGCGAGTTGTAAATTGGTTGTGTAAAGTCAAGGAGGAGGAGAGTTTAACACTGAAGTAAAACTGGGGAGTTCTAAATTCCTGCTCCTCTGAGATTGACATTATGCATTGGACTTTAGAAGATCTGGTTAGTGATGTCTTTTGATGTAGGGCCATCAATTACAGTGAAGGGAACTTTCTGACTGAGAGAGAGCTTGACTTCAGTATTAAAAACTCCACTTTATACAACCAATTGACATCTAACTTCAAAGTAGATTTTCTCAATGATTCCACCATACTGGGCCATGATCTGGATCTGGTGATCAGCTGCTTGATAGCATACTTGTATTGATTTATTAGGTCAATTTCTGCTGACAGGTTCACTTTAAAGTTTGGCACCTGCAGAAGCAGATGTCCTTTCCTAGCTCCAGGCTACCAAGCCTTTAGGCTGCGGACCGTCTTATAGCTTGAGTGTCCTAAAGATCAAGTGTCATGCAATACTTTGAGAATGGCAATTATAAAATCGGCAATCTAATCGACTATAACTTCCATCTCTCTTCTTCTTCCTCCACAGTTAACCCATCCCTGCTTGCTGTGATATTTCTGTACTATTCATCTGTTTGTCCTGGTCTGCTGTTTTAGCTGGTAAACCATCACTGTTTGCTGTGATATTTCTGTACTATTCATCTGTCTGTCCTGGTCTGCTGTTTTAGCTGGTAAACCATGCCTGCTTGCTGTGATATTTCTGTACTATTCATCTGTTTGTCCTGGTCTGCTGTCTTAACTGCAACCAACAGACACCAAGCTTCAGGCTTCTCTGCAGTCCCATTTGGAACATCCACCACTGGATCCTAGCCTTTTCTTGTGGCCTGGAGGCAGCTGGGGCCCAGAATACCGGAGTGGCTGTCTAACGCCGCCTTGGGCAAGCTGTGGTCACAGTGCTTTTTATGGGGACCGTAGGGCTGACCTACAGCTTAGCAGGTCTCCAGCAGGTGGTGTGTGGAAATATGAAGGAAGAGGCTGATGTTTTTTCCCTGGGGCCACCCCTGAGGTGTCTGCAGGATGTATTCCTGGGTGATGATGGGGAAACACATGGTGGTAAGCAGCTTTACCTAGGATTAGAAGGAGGCAACGTTGTGCAAATCAACTTAAAGTTCTTTATTCAACTTTGAACAGCAGGCAACGGCCAAACGGTTAGCAGTAGATTCATCAAGCTGACGAGCTGAGCTGGTCTTCAGGAAGGTTACTCTCAGCCTGTTAGTAGTTGAAAAATAAGGGCCAAGAGCTGAGGAGTCTGCTGCACAGACAAGTCACATGTTGTTTTTTGACATGCATCCAAACCAAAGCCCAACCCCTAGGACTACACAAAGGATTCTGTCAGGTTGCAAGGCAAGTTAAAACACACATTTATATTGTAATGCAAATGCTTTGAGAAAGCAGAAAGGCAGATTTACACTGCAGCTATAATGGGTTTTTGCGATCTGTCTTTAAGTCAAAACACAGATAGATAGCAGATATATTGGAAAATCTCATCAGTAACCAGTGCACAGCCACAAATCAGAAAGCTGAGATAGAATTAACCCTTAAAAGAGTTGTCCACTTTTAGCAAATAATTAATATTGTTTGTCCAATTAAAAGTTATACAATTTTCCAATATACTTTCTGTATCATGTCGATGGTTATGTGGTGTCACACAGGTGCACAGCTCTTTATCTAACAGTAATCTGAGCTGTGTGTTATAAGGAGCTGTGGAAGTCCACTATCCACTGGAAGTAGACTATGAAGCTACCAAGCAGATCTAGAAAACCATGAGGAATGGATATAGAAGTATATTGGAAAAATGAATCATTTTTCATTACACATAGAATATCAGGTATTTGCTGGATTGGCAGCATTTGTTGTATGTGACCACATTATTCATCAAGCAATAAACTAAAAGACTGTACATTATTGCTGAGTGCATTTATTAAATCATTTCAATTGACCCTTACAAGAATACCACGTTATTTATTTATGTGAATTGATCTAATATGGTATTGCATGCTTTGTTGTACTATATATACCTTTTTGTCTTTTTATGGTCTCTATGATAACCTGCTCAACTGCACACATTCCTATGAGAAGTCTACAGTACATCTAATGTATTATTTCAGACTTTACTCAATAATTTATAAAAAAAAATCAATGATTTTTATCTACAGTCAGACTTAAAAAACGTCAATATAGTTTTATACATTTGGGATCACATAATTTCATCAGTCCAGCACTACACTGCTTATCAGAATTTCAATAGCTTTACTGCATGTGATTGGTGCTTAAAGGTTTTCTGTATGTGAAGGTTATTATTTTCCAGCACTTTGTGCGGTATGTGGTAGATGCTGAAGTACTGTGTATCACTTCAAAACTGAGTCTAATTTTACATGTTTCATGAACAGAAATCTACATCATATTTACATATAGACAAGCTTGTTTTCTTGTTTTTTATGTTGTTATTATACCTTAAGATGAAGATCTGAGTTATCCATGACATACTACAAGAGACATGCCATATGGCAGCAATGGTGTGCATACAGAGTGTTCCACATGTGGCCTGGCATACACTTTGATGCATTTGTAGATTTTTTTTTACTTCTTCTTTTAAGTAATAATGGGGAACTAAATAAGCCATCTCAAAATATAATACTTTATTTTATACACAAAAACCCCCACAAATTAAATGCAATTAAAAATAGGGAAACATAACCAATCTGTAGCAAATAAGTAATACTGGTCTAGGCACAATACTCTACCTATCACCACTATTCCACCTTGCTAGCATGTGCCTCCTACTTCCCCCTCCCCTGTATAAGAATAAGTCATCAATTGCTACTAATTAGTGGTGAGTGTTCCTAGCAATCTATGCAGACCTGCCGGAGATGCTGCTGAAGGTGGGTGCCATCTTTTTTCATTTTTGGTGTTCACACCCTGCTGCTTGAACTCTAGGGGAACTGTGGCCTGCCCAGCCCTGCCCAATATGTGATGTACCAACTAAGGCAGTACGGGGGCATACAACGTCGCTGCAGATAGGAGCAGGGGATGAGCGCAGCTCACCCCCATCCCTCTCCATGGGAGTTTACAGCGCACGCGCCACATCACGTGGAAAGATAGAACATGTCCTATCTTTCTACGGGATACGGAGCGGTACGGTGCCACACGTGTGCTTGACCATACCACTCCTGTACAGGGCCGTGAACCCATAGCGATGTATGGGGGACGTATATCGGCCGAATATACGTTGGCTGTATAAATTTCCCACATACATGTGTGTGAATGTAGCCTAAGTGGAATTGCACTTTACATATGCTGGAAAGGCTGTGTGAAGAGCAACAGGCAATTGTGGAAATCCAGCTCCAGAACATTGAAGTAGTGACCAGCAGCACTTCATCACCAACGACTGTGCCTCCATGAGGGACATTTGTTCAGTGCTGCACTGCTTCCAATATACAATCAATATAAAAGTCCTGAATATACTGTACCGTTGTCCACTCTACCATGCCCATTTTTCCCCTTCTTGAAAAAGCTCTTCAGAGCTTGCCCTCTATGCCTTTCAGATGCTGTCCTGCCTTCGGCTAGCGTGCTGAAGTGCTTGTACAGCACATCCAGTAATGTCATGTCCGACAAGAGGATTCGCCTCTCTATAATCAACATGAACGTCCTGATGTTCATTATGATGAACATGAATACGTTTCGCATTTCCAGAACTTCAACTGGAAATTACCTTTAACCTTGAAACTTTGACAATCCGTATTCCAGGAACTTGAAATTTTGAAAGAAGAACTGAAACATTTTGTAAATGATTTCTTTATTTCATTTTTTAATGTTATGTTGTCAATTTAACCCCTTTCTGCACCTTGACGTGATATTACGTCATAGGATGCGGGTTGTTCCCACACCTTGACATAGTATCACGTCATGGCGATCACCCGGACTCAGAAGCTGAGCCTGGGCAAACGCCGCAGGATCCCGGCGGTACGGGGTAGCCGGGATCCCGCAGTAACAGCCAAAAAACACAACATATTGGGCATCACAACATCCGTTACAACCCATAGAATAAAATAAAATTGTCACTGAACCCGTACAGTGAACGGCGTAAAAAAACACAAAAAACTTGCAAAAATTATGAAATTTTCACATCTGACTTCATAAAGAGCGCATAAAAAGTAATCAAAAAGTAACATTTACCCCGAAATGATACCAAGAAAAAGTACAGCTTGTCCCGCAAAAAATAAGCTATAAAACAGCTCTGTAAACAAAAAAATATAAATGTTCTGCCCATTGTTACATGGCGATATAAAAACAAGCAAATTTCTCACAAAATGAGTTCTATATTCTACAAAACAAGTTAGCCATAAAAAAGCCATATAAATGGGGTATCGCCGTAATCATGATGACCCATAGAATAACGATAACACATATATTTTTATGGTATGGTGAACATCCAGCGAAAAAAAAAGCTAAAAACCATTAACAAGGATTAATGATTATTTTAACCACCACCAAGAAAGAGTTAATAAAATCTGATTATTAGCTATTGAGCCCCCCTGTAAATGGTGTACCTGAAAAGTGGATCTCATTCACAAAAAAAAATAATCTCCCATATGTCCAAATTACAAAAAATAAACATTTTGTAGCCTGTAAAATGTGACATTGCAGATCTGCTCTTAATGTCGCAGCTTCCCTTCTATGTCCGGCCGTGTGCCCATACAGCAGTCACCACCACATGTGGGGCATCCTCATACTCGGGAGAAATTGGGTATCAGACTTTGTGGAGTTTTTTGTCATTTAGTACTTTGTAACGGTTTAATTTTTGGCCAAAATTAATATATTGTCTAAAAAAATTACAGCTTGTAAATTACACCTCCATATTGTTTTAACCCATGTGAAGCATCTAAAGGGTTAACACACTTCTTAAAGTTGATTTTTTTACACATTGAGGGGTGTAGTTTCTAAAATGGCATGATATATGGGGTTTTACTGCTGTTTAGGCCTCTCAAAGTCAGTAAAAGCTGAGCAGGTTCCTCTAAATAAGGGTTTTGGCGATTTTCATAAAAATGAGAAAAATTGCACCCAAAATTCTGAACCTCCTAACAACCTAGAAAAGAGAGAGGAGGTATAAAACCCTATGCCAATATAAAGCAGACATTTGGGAAATGTTAGTTATAAAGTTAGTTGGGCGCTATAACTATCTGCCTGAAAAGCAGAAAAATTTGAACTTTGAAAATGAATAATTTTAAGAAATTTTTGCCAAATTTCTATTTTTTTCATAACTAAACACAAAAGATATAATCAAAATTTTTCTATTACTTTGAAGTACAATGTGTGACAGTAAAACAATCTCAAAATCCCCTGGTTAAGTTAAAGCGCCACGAAGTTATAACCTCCTATAATGACACATGGCAAAACTGGTCCTAAAGGTCTAAAATGGCATAGACACAAAGGGGTATTTTCCATAGCCCATTTTGGTCAACTGCCCTGTTATGGTTCCCCATTTTTCAGCCCTCTATGCCTAACTACCCACATTTTAGTCATTTGTGTCCTCTTTGATTTCAATGGGGTTCATGTTCAAGTTCATTCTGCAATCCATTTCCTGAGCGAATATTCAAACAAACTCCTCAAACCTGAATTTCAACCAACCCAATCATCTCTACTAATACAGACTGCTGTACAGAAATAACAATTGAAGCTCAGTTTACCTAGGTACATGTTAACACCTTTGCTCTTAGAATCTAGTACCTAGTATGGCCCATAGTGGGACAAATAAAAAATTTATAAAAATAGGGAAAAAAAGGTTTTAAATAAACTAATAAATTAATCAAAAAGCCACCAAAGCCCCGTTACATATTACATTACAAATACAATTTTAAAAATACAAACCCCGCATATGTAGTATTGTCATGTCCATAATGACCCATACTATAAAGCAAAATCATTATTATGGCCTATTTTTTTACCTATTTTGTCCCACATAAAATATAATAACAAACACATCATGTCCCACAAAAAAAAACTCTTATCCAGCTATGTAGACCAAAACTTTTTAGAAAATTATAGATTTTTTCCCTACATGAGGTTTTATTGTACAAAATTAGTAAAATGTATAAAATGACAAAAATATAGAAAATTGGTATTGCGGTAATTGTACTGACCCGTTGAATACACTTAACATATCATTTAGGGTAAATGATGAACACCAAAAAAAAATGTCAAAAATCTATTACAGCGTTGTTGTTTTTTGTACAACCCCCAACAAAAAAAGTTAATAAAAACTCAGCAATAGGCTAAAAGCCACCCCAAATTATTACCACTGAAAAATGCATCTCATCCTGCAAATAATAATCTTTGCATGGCAACATTAACAAAAAAAAAATGTATAGCTCAAAAAAATGCACCATGGACTAACTAAAAACAACTAGATTCTATAAGGCAAAATTGGCTAATGCATGGCCCTCATTCCGTTATGTGCCTCGCTGTATGCTACGACAACAAATATCGTCCATATGTGGGGTGTCTCCGAACTCGGGAAAAAGTATTGCATAACAAATTTTAAGATGTGTTTTCTCTTTCAATCATTTCTGAATGTGTAAATATTAGGGCTAAATGAACGTATTACTGACAAAATCAGAGCGTTCTAAATTTCACCTCCATTTTGATTTAATTTTTATAAAGATCTCAAGGCGTTAACAATCTTCCTAAAAGCTGTTTTTTGATAGTTTGAGGGGTGCAGAAATGAAAATGGGTTGATATATAGGGGGTTTCTACTATTACAAATTTCATTAAAAAACAGTAATGATCCCCAAAAAGTCAATCCTGAAATCTCCTTGAAAATATGGAAAACCGATGTCCGATTTGGAAGCCATGACATCAAAATAAATTATCCAAACATTTCAGAAATGATCAATGTAAAGCAGACATTTGGAAAATGTAATTCAGCAACTAATTTAGGTGGTAAAACTATCTGCCTGAAAACAAGATAATTTAGAAGTTTTTTCTTCAAAAGATTTTTTGTATTTTATTTTTTTTTTGATAAATAAATGCAAAACTCATTAGCCAAAATTTACCAGTAAAATGAAGAACAACATCTGCCGAAAAAACAATCTTAAAAACGCTTTGATATGTAAAAGTGTTCAAAAGTTCTAACCATATAGAGATGGTCCACTAGAGACGAACACCCGACTTACAGACAACCCCTAGTTGCAAACGGACCTCTGGATGGTAAGTTACTGTACTTTAGCCTTGGGCTACAATAAACAGCTACAACAGTTATCACAGGTGTCTAAACAAAAAAATATAAATGTTCTGCCCATTGTTACATGGCGATATAAAAACAAGCAAATTTCTCACAAAATGAGTTCTATATTCTACAAAACAAGTTAGCCATAAAAAAGCCATATAAATGGGGTATCGCCGTAATCATGATGACCCATAGAATAACGATAACACATATATTTTCATGGTATGGTGAACATCCAGCGAAAAAAAAAAGCTAAAAACCATTAACAAGGATTAATGATTATTTTAACCACCACCAAGAAAGAGTTAATAAAATCTGATTATTAGCTATTGAGCCCCCCTGTAAATGGTGTACCTGAAAAGTGGATCTCATTCACAAAAAAAAATAATCTCCCATATGTCCAAATTACAAAAAATAAACATTTTGTAGCCTGTAAAATGTGACATTGCAGATCTGCTCTTAATGTCGCAGCTTCCCTTCTATGTCCGGCCGTGTGCCCATACAGCAGTCACCACCACATATGGGGCATCCTCATACTCGGGAGAAATTGGGTATCAGACTTTGTGGAGTTTTTTGTCATTTAGTACTTTTTAACGGTTTAATTTTTGGCCAAAATTAATATATTGTCTAAAAAAATTACAGCTTGTAAATTACACCTCCATATTGTTTTAACCCATGTGAAGCATCTAAAGGGTTAACACACTTCTTAAAGTTGATTTTTTTACACATTGAGGGGTGTAGTTTCTAAAATGGCATGATATATGGGGTTTTACTGCTGTTTAGGCCTCTCAAAGTCAGTAAAAGCTGAGCAGGTTCCTCTAAATAAGGGTTTTGGCGATTTTCATAAAAATGAGAAAAATTGCACCCAAAATTCTGAACCTCCTAACAACCTAGAAAAGAGAGAGGAGGTATAAAACCCTATGCCAATATAAAGCAGACATTTGGGAAATGTTAGTTATAAAGTTAGTTGGGCGCTATAACTATCTGCCTGAAAAGCAGAAAAATTTGAACTTTGAAAATGAATAATTTTAAGAAATTTTTGCCAAATTTCTATTTTTTTCATAACTAAACACAAAAGATATAATCAAAATTTTTCTATTACTTTGAAGTACAATGTGTGACAGTAAAACAATCTCAAAATCCCCTGGTTAAGTTAAAGCGCCACGAAGTTATAACCTCCTATAATGACACATGGCAAAACTGGTCCTAAAGGTCTAAAATGGCATAGACACAAAGGGGTATTTTCCATAGCCCATTTTGGTCAACTGCCCTGTTATGGTTCCCCATTTTTCAGCCCTCTATGCCTAACTACCCACATTTTAGTCATTTGTGTCCTCTTTGATTTCAATGGGGTTCATGTTCAAGTTCATTCTGCAATCCATTTCCTGAGCGAATATTCAAACAAACTCCTCAAACCTGAATTTCAACCAACCCAATCATCTCTACTAATACAGACTGCTGTACAGAAATAACAATTGAAGCTCAGTTTACCTAGGTACATGTTAACACCTTTGCTCTTAGAATCTAGTACCTAGTATGGCCCATAGTGGGACAAATAAAAAATTTATAAAAATAGGGAAAAAAAGGTTTTAAATAAACTAATAAATTAATCAAAAAGCCACCAAAGCCCCGTTACATATTACATTACAAATAAAATTTTAAAAATACAAACCCCGCATATGTAGTATTGTCATGTCCATAATGACCCATACTATAAAGCAAAATCATTATTATGGCCTATTTTTTTACCTATTTTGTCCCACATAAAATATAATAACAAACACATCATGTCCCACAAAAAAAAACTCTTATCCAGCTATGTAGACCAAAACTTTTTAGAAAATTATAGATTTTTTCCCTACATGAGGTTTTATTGTACAAAATTAGTAAAATGTACAAAATGACAAAAATATAGAAAATTGGTATTGCGGTAATTGTACTGACCCGTTGAATACACTTAACATATCATTTAGGGTAAATGATGAACACCAAAAAAAAAATGTCAAAAATCTATTACAGCGTTGTTGTTGTTTTTTGTACAACCCCCAACAAAAAAAGTTAATAAAAACTCAGCAATAGGCTGAAAGCCACCCCAAATTAGTACCACTGAAAAATGCATCTCATCCTGCAAATAATAATCTTTGCATGGCAACATTAACAAAAAAAAAATGTATAGCTCAAAAAAATGCACCATGGACTAACTAAAAACAACTAGATTCTATAAGGCAAAATTGGCTAATGCATGGCCCTCATTCCGTTATGTGCCTCGCTGTATGCTACGACAACAAATATCGTCCATATGTGGGGTGTCTCCGAACTCGGGAAAAAGTATTGCATAACAAATTTTAAGATGTGTTTTCTCTTTCAATCATTTCTGAATGTGTGAATATTAGGGCTAAATGAACGTATTACTGACAAAATCAGAGCGTTCTAAATTTCACCTCCATTTTGATTTAATTTTTATAAAGATCTCAAGGCGTTAACAATCTTCCTAAAAGCTGTTTTTTGATAGTTTGAGGGGTGCAGAATTGAAAATGGGTTGATATATAGGGGGTTTCTACTATTACAAATTTCATTAAAAAACAGTAATGATCCCCAAAAAGTCAATCCTGAAATCTCCTTGAAAATATGGAAAACCGATGTCCGATTTGGAAGCCATGAAATCAAAATAAATTATCCAAACATTTCAGAAATGATCAATGTAAAGCAGACATTTGGAAAATGTAATTCAGCAACTAATTTAGGTGGTAAAACTATCTGCCTGAAAACAAGATAATTTAGAAGTTTTTTCTTCAAAAGATTTTTTGTATTTTATTTTTTTTTGATAAATAAATGCAAAACTCATTAGCCAAAATTTACCAGTAAAATGAAGTACAACATCTGCCGAAAAAACTATCTTAAAAACGCTTTGATATGTAAAAGTGTTCAAAAGTTCTAACCATATAGAGACGGTCCACTAGAGACGAACACCCGACTTACAGACGACCCCTAGTTGCAAACGGACCTCTGGATGGTAAGTTACTGTACTTTAGCCTTGGGCTACAATAAACAGCTACAACAGTTATCAGAGGTGTCTGCAATTAAGCTTTATTGTTAATCCCGGTTCTTTTCACAATCCAACATTTTTAAAATGCAATTGTCACAGAGACCAAAAGAAATTTGGCTGGGGTTACAATGATAAAATATACAGTTCCGACTTACATACGAGTTCAACTTAAGAACAAACCTACAGAATCTATCTTGTACGTAACCCGGGGATTGCCTGTAAAGTGATGCAAGTCAGAATACAAAAAATAGGGCTGAGCCATAAGCTGTCTGTATCTTAAGGGGTTAACAACAGCTAGATAATTAAATTACCAATCATTTAGTAAAGAAACTTCTAGGGCAGCACCTAAGCTATAGTCATATCTTAAAAAGTTTGGATGTGCTCAGAAGGTGCTTGGATGTCACAAGTGAAAAAAGAGTGAATATAGATATTATTTTCTGGCACAAACCCCCTGCTAAAAACAGGCTTATTAAGAGTGTAATGAATGTGGTTTGTAATTTGCAAATAAAAATTATTATAAAATATATATAATGCATATAATTGATAGAGTTACAGTATATTGTTGGGCATTTCATAAGCATAACAATTCAAAGATATCAATAAAGTATATATATATAAAAACAAACCTAAAGAACCTATCTTGTACGTAACATGGGGACTGCCTGTATATATATATTTGTATATGTATATATGTGTGTGTACAGGCAGTCCCCAGGTTACATACAAGATAGGTTCTTTAGGTTTGTTTTGAATTTGAGGTTGAATTGGTAAAATAATAATTCCTTTATTAGAGGTGCTCTATGGCTATATTCTTGTACCTAGGGGCAGGGCCGGTGCTAGACAAAGTGGGGCCCCTAAATAAAACTATTTTATGACCAGTCACAGTCAGCAAGAGGCTCCCTTTAGTATGGTAAAACAATCTGTAATATTGGAGAATTTTATAGGAGATAGATAGATGATAGGGAGATTGATGGTCAGCACGGTGGCTCAGTGGTTAGCACTACAGCCTTGAAGCGCTGGTCAACATCTGCAAACAGTTTGTATGTTCTCTCTGTGTTTGCGTGGGTTTCCTCCGGGTCCTCTGGTTTCCTCCCACACTCCAAAAAAAAACTGGTAGGTTAATTAGACTGGGCCTCATAATTTGGCAAGCTCTGTGCAGCGCTGCGTAACCTGTGTGCGCTACATAAAGAAATTATTAATTATTATTATTTTTGGATTCTGACATGCTTCGCTTTATATGGTTATAACTTTTGAACACTGTTACTTATCAAGGCGATTCTGAGATTGTTTTTTCCTCACATGTTGTACTTCATTTTAGTGGTAAATGTTGGATAAGTTTTGCGTTTATTTACAAAAAAAAAATTTTTTAAATGTGACATTTTTGAAATTCGGAATAATCACGCTTTCAGACAGATAGATTTACCACCTAAATAAGTTGCTGAATACCATTTTCCATTTGTCTACTTCACATTTTCATAATTTTTGAAATGTCTGGATAATTTATTTTGATGTTGCGCAACTTACAAATCGAATATCGGCTTTCTGTATTTTCAGAATTGACTATTTTGGAGATAAATCCTGTTTGGAATGAAATTTTACATATTTAACATAAAAAAAACCCTATATAACCAACCTATTTTCAAATCTGCACTCCTCAAACTATCAGAAACAGTTTTTAGGAAGATTCTTAACCCCTTGAGATCTTCATAGTAATTATATCAAAATGGAGGTGAAATTTAGAATGGTCAAATGTCAGTTATACGTTCATTTAGCCCTAAAATTTACACCTTTCCAAAAGATAAAAAGAAAAACCCACCTTACAATTTGTTCTGCAATTTCTCCCAAGTACAGAGACCCCCCCCCCCCCCCCACATGTGGCCGTTACTTGTTTTATGGGCGGACAGCGAGGCGCAGAAGGGAAGGAGAGACCTGCAGCTGCCAGTATTTTGGTTTCCTCATTGGCCCCTTTTGTAGGCTATAAAATTTTAGCTTTTTCGTTATTGGGGCATTTTTTGCGGGATGAGATGCTTTTTCCAGTGTTACCAATTTGGGGTTGGTAGGAGACGAAAAACATCAATTCTGTACTGGATCTTTTACTTTTTTTTGTGCGTGTTCACCGTATAGTCTAATAATCATGTTATCTTTATTCTATGGGTCGATACAATTACGGTGGAAACCAGACTTGAATATTTTTTTTTCGATTTTTCCCCACATTAAGGTTTTATTTGGCAAATTTATTAAAATATATCATTTTTGCAGTACAGTCTTTCAAGTGGCATAACATTTTTACTTTTTTGGCTATGGAGCTGGTTGATGGCTTCTTTTTGTGGGACATGTTGTGCTTTGCAAAAGTATCATACTGTATTACATCTGTTTTTTGATCACTTTTTATTGCATTTTTATGTGGAATTCAAAAGGTAAAGATCATATTTTTCGGAGGATTTTTAACACCGTTCATCGAGCAGGTTCAATAATTATTAACTTTTATTCTACGGGTGAATATATATATATTTTTTACTTTTTGCACCATGGGAAATAAGCAAGCAACATCTGATTGATTGCTCATGATAATATCCTGCAATACTAATGTATTGCAGGGTATTAGCAGTGTCAGCCTATGCACATACACAGGCTGACACTGTGCTTTTAAGATGACGTCACTGACGCCATCTTTCAGGCACTGCCTGGAGGCAGCTCTAGGGTCCTGTTCGGACCAGGGGCCAGGGCCGCATCTGCCATGAAGTAAGATGAAAATCTCGCCTCAGGTGGCAGATGCCCAAGCCCTAAGGCAAGCGGCAAAATTTGGGGCTGTAATGTGGGTGATTCGGGTGGCCATCGCGAATAATTTATTTATTATTTTATAAAAAGGGGGCTGCATAAGAGGGGGGCTATATATAATTTTCGCCTCAGGCAGCAAATACCCTAGAATGGGCCCTGCTTAAGGCTGCCATAGCAGCGATCGGTGCCCTCCCCCCCCCAAAAAAAAAGACGGCACGGAGGGAAAGACCCCCCCCCCCCAAAGGCAGGTTAAATGCTGCAGTCGCGCTGACCATGGCATTCAATGGGCTAAACACCCGCAATCAGATCACTCCGACTGCTGGTATTGGTTGTTAGTTACAGCTGGCACCCTGTGTATCCCGATTCGACTCAAATTTTGAGCTGAACCAGCATCAGCGCTGCGTCCAATATAAGGGACGCTGAGCGCCGTCTATGCTGTGACACACAATATGCTTATGTATTATAAGTGTAAGTAACGGACTTATGCTTTTTCAATAAAGCAAGGTGGCTCAGGGGGTCGAAGCGCTGGGATTCTGAGTTCAAAGATGTTGTAGGACCTGTAGGTTCCCACACAAGCACGGAAAGAACATAGTTTCCTCCCACACTCCAAAACATACTGGTAGGTTGACTCGATTGTGTCCGATAGGGACCGAATTGGCAAAAAGCTCTACACAGCGCTATGTAATCTGCATCTGCTATATAAATAAAGGAATTTATGTCTGCAATAGTTTTACCAACACAAGGGGGAGAAAATGGAAGGGGAAACTCCCGAAAGACAATTTTTTGGCAGGGAATTGTGGGTTTCACATTATGCAAATCACACAAATCAATGTTCAGAATGGATGAAATGGTGAATTAGTACTCACCGGTAATTCGGTTTCCATCAAGTCCTCCATGACGGCCCACTTGGAGGATGCCCCTTGACCTCTGTAGGGACAGGAAGCTGAGAGGTTAAAAGCCTCCCACCCGCATCCTCCCACCAGTGTCTACCAAATAACTACACCAGTGGAAAGTAAAAAGAAAGAATTTAATTTGTATGTTAAATATTCACATACACTTTACAGGACAGAAAACCTAGGGAGAGAAAATATATAGGCCGTCATGGAGGACTAGATGGAAACCAAATTACCGGTGAGTACTAATTCACCATCTCTCCATGACAGCCCACTTGGAGATCTACCAAATAAGTAGAAACTCTAGGGTGGGATGATCGCCTGCAGAACCTTCCTTTCAAAGGAGAGGTCCTGAGAACTTGGCAAGTCCAAACGGTAATGCTTTATGAAGGTAGATGGTGAGGCCCAGGTGGCTGCCTTGCAAATCTGCTCGAGTGAGGCGCCTCTTCTCTCGGCCCAGGAGGCTGACATAGCCCTAGTGGAATGAGCCTTTAGATTGATAGGAACCTCCTTCCTTTGCATCGTATAGCAGGTGGAAATAGCCAACTTCATCCATCTTGCTATCGATACCTTGGAGGCCTTTTTCCCCTTATTCTTCCCCTGAAATTTAATAAACGAGTTATGATCTATGCTCCAGGGTTCTGTAGCCTGCAGATAAGCTAACACAACTTGTCTTACGTCCAGAAGATGCCACGAGGCTCCCTCACTAGAAGAAGGATTCTCACAGAAGGATGGAAGGGTGATCTCCTGGCTCCTGTGGAATTTGGATACCACCTTGAGATCGAAGCCAGGGTCTAGAGTAAGGATAATACAATCAGAAAGAATGCTCATATAGGGTTCTCTGATGGAAATAGCCTGAAGTTCCCCCAATCTCCTGGCTGTAGTAACAGCAATAAGTAGAGTAGTTTTTAGTGTTAAGTTTTTAATGCTGGTACTGTACAGAGGTTCAAAGGGAGGTTTGGAAAGTGGGTCTAAGACTAAGGTGAGATCCCATGTAGGGGCCCTCCTAAGAATCTGAGGTCTGATTCTGGAGGAGGCTAAGATAAATCTCTTGACCCACCTGTGGTCTGCAAGGGGAAAATCGAAAATAAAGCACCCAGGGCTGAGACCTGCACCTTCAGGCTGCTAGTGGATATGCCCAATTCTAGGCCCTTCTGCAGAAAGTTCAGGATCTGGAAAATATTTGGGTTGAGTTGAGATGGAGGATTATCCCCACAAAAAGTCACAAAATTCTTCCAAATGTTGTGATAAATGGCAAATGTAACTTTTTTTCTACTTGCCTTAAGTGTGGCTACTACAGCCCTGGAAATACCATGCGATCTCAAGAAGTCGGACTCAGGATCCAAGCTGCCAGCTGAAGCTTCCCCGGGTCTGGATGAAGAATAGGACCCTGGTGCAGAAGATTCTTCCTCGGAGGCAGTATTACCGGTTGCTGCAGGGCCAAGGACGTCAGCAGGGGGTACCAGCTCTTCTTTGGCCAATTTGGGCAGATGAGTATTACCCTTGCCCGGTCCATAAGGATCTTCCTGAGGACCCTTGCGACCAAGGGAATAGGGGGAAGGCGTAGCAGAGAGGTTCGATCCATGGATGACTGAAGGCGTCTAGTCGATCCTTTGGCTTTCTTGCTTCCAGTGAGAAGTATAGATGACACACTGAGTTCTCCCTCGTGGCGAAGAGGTCGATCCGAGGAATGCCTCAAAGATTGGTCAACTGGAGGAAGATTTCCTGGTTGATGCACCACTCGTTGGGAGAGACCACCCTCCTGCCGAGGTAGTCTGCTTCCTTGTTCAGAACTCCTTTTAGGTGAGTCGCAGAAAGGGAGAGTATGTTCTCTTCTGCCCAGGAAAAGCTGGTGTGAGTTAGGGAGGAAAGAGCTACGGATCTTGTACCTCCTTGTCGTCTGAAGTAAGACACCGCCGTGGTGTTGTCCGACAGTATATGGACATGCTGATTCTTTAGAAGAAGTGGGAAGGACCTTAGGGCTTCCCAGACAGCTCGCAGTTACCGATAAATGGTTTCTTTGCTTGGGAAGGGGTCCAAGATCCCTGGGCGTAGTGCGAGGGGAAGACTGCTCCCCAGCCCAGACTGCTTGCATCGGTCGTGATGGTAAGACATGGAAGGCAGTGCCAAGGAACCCCTTTTTCCAGATTCTTCAACTCTAACCACTATTGAAGGTCTCTCTTTACCAAGGATGGAATGATGACCTTTTGTCCAACCCTGAGGATCTTCAATTCCAAGAACAGAGGATCCAACTCTGCAGAGTGCGACAATGGCTCTGGCTCCAGGCTACTGCTGGGAGGCCGTAAGGAGACCCAGAACCTTCATTGCTCCTCGGATTGTAATGGAGACTTTCCTTCTGAAGGGGCGGACTTGATGTCTTAGACCCTAGGTTTTTTCCTGAGGGAGAAAGGACATCATATGAGTAGAGTTCAACATTACTCCTAGAAACTTCTTGTGAGTGGAGGGTGATAGATCTGATTTCTGGGTGTTGATTAACCACCCCAGATCTGAGAGTTTCCTCATGGTAAAATCTCTTGCAGTAATGAGATCTGATCTGTCTTTCCCCACAATCAGAAGGTCGTCTAAAGATGGAACTATAAACACATTCTGCAGCCTCAGGAAGGCAACAACTTCCACCATGATTTTTGTAAAAACTCTCGGAGCTGAGGAAATACCAAAAGGGAGAGCCTGAAACTGAAAGTGGAGGATAGAACCCTCTGGAGAAAGAACTGAAAATCTGAGGAACCCTTGAGAAGAGTGGTGAATTGGAATGTGATACTAAGCGAACCGAAGGTCTATTGTGCACATATAGTAATCGGTGTAAATAAGCTGAGTAGTGGACCTTACCGATTCCAGGAACCAGAATAACCACTCCCGAATAGAGTGGTACACCCCTGAGGAAGTTGCCCTTTGTGGCGACGAAACGCGTGGGGAGCCCTTTGCCTTTGTCTCCACTTACCTCCTTCCACTGTGGTAACTCGTGTTCCTTTCATTTTTTTTCCCCTCAATTATTGTCACGTTTACCATTACAACTAGTACCTTTAGATGTACCTTGTTATGCTAGTGGGTTTTCCTCAGGCCTGGATATACTGAGTACTGTTGATTGTTTTTTGGATACTGCACCTTTTGGCACTTGTGGCACTTTATTCATGATCAGGCTGAGAATCCTTGGGAGGTAATATATCACTACTCAGTGATTGACAGCGGGCAGTTACGGTGTACCCGCACCCGGTCACCGTACATTGTTTTGGTATACACTTTGTGTATTTTAAATGTTTTTAACATGTTGTGTATTATCTGTCTTGCATTAATAAAATTTGTTCTTGATTTTTGCATCACCCAATGAGCCTTTTTGGATACATTCTTCTTCTTGTGTTTGGATTTCACTCCCGAATAGATGAGAGAATGGGAAGAAGAAGAGGTAGAGGATAAGGGAGGAATAAATCTTGAAGGAGGGGAGGCACTGAATTCTATTCTGTAACCAGAACTGACAATGTTCAAGACCCAAGGGTTTGAAGTAATATATGTCCATTGAGTAGTGAACTCTAGAAGACGCCCCCCCCCCCCACTCTGCCATCACTGCTTTTTTCCCCCAGAGTTGTCCGGAGGATTGGAGAACAGAAACCCCCTGCCTCTGCCTACCTTGGAATAGCTCCAGCACCCCTGTTTACCTTTCCCACAAAAGGAATCTTTAGGGTTCTTGAAGGTGCGAAATGAAGGTTTCTTGGAGGATGTTCTGTTTTCAGGAAGCCCTTTTTTCTTGTCGGAGGCTTTCTCTAAAATAGCGTCCAACTCTGGACCAAAGACAAAATCACCTGTGAAGGGTATGCTGCAGAGCTTAGACTTCGGGCGTATATCACCGCCCCACTGCTTTAGCCATAAGGCTCTCCTTGTTGCGTTCGTTAGCGCACCCTCCTTGGCTGCAAACTACACACCCTCAGAGGAAACGCCAAGAAGGCCGTGGCAGATTTTAAAAACAGAATGCTTTACAGTAGGAACGCTCTGGGAGTACCTTCTCTAATATGTGATTCCAGTTCATTTAGCCAGAAAAAAAGGATCTTCGCAACTGAGGTAGCAGATAGGTTGGATTTTAAACTAATCATTGACATCTCGCAGGCTTTCTTAAGAAGAGCGTTGGACTTCCGGTCCACGGGATCCCTGAGCTGTGCTGAATCTTCAAAGGGAAGGTCTGTTTTTTTGACCACCTTTGTCACTTGCACGTCTACCTTCGGGACAGAGTCCTAAATCTTAGAGACTTCCTGATCAAAGACGAGACGTCTCTTAAAACTTTTAGAGAGACTTCTTCTCTGGGTCTTTCCATTCTTCCATGATTAGCCCCTTCAAGGTATCATTAACTGGAAAGCCACGTTGTTTTTTGGCCCTTAGGCCCCCGAACAGTTTGTCCTCCAGAGACATACAGGGAACTTCCTCCTCAATATGTAGAGTTTCACGGATCGCCTTCAAGAGGTTATCCAGATCATCTACCTGAAATAGGTGACGGGAGTCCAGTTTCTGACTGAGATCTTGGGAATCCTGTTCCTCTGTGTCCGCTAGAGAACAAGACGGAGCCTCAGAATCATAATTTTCTTCCTCAGTGGAAGAGATATCCACCAATCTAGGTTTTTTAGGAGGGGGATTTTTCTGTGTTGCCGATGCAACTGATGCTACCAACTTTTCTTCAATTAAGGATTTTAACTCCTCATCCATGAATGATGTTTTTTCCTCACGCATAAAGCCTTCAATACAGGGTCTGCATATGGGTTTTGTGTATGATTTGGGCATAACCTGGAGACACATATTACACTTCCTAGCAGAGGCCCTACTCTTCATGGAACGATCGGACTTGCTGGATTTCTCAGACCTTTCTGATCTGTCCTCTTTGCCTTTCCCCTTAGACCCTTGATCCTTATCCTAAGGGGAAAAGGTGAGGAACAAAACTAACTTGGGGTTCTAATATGTATCGTAGATACTAGAAATACATGCAATACAGCACCACTTACATGACCAGGAGGGTGGAGTATGCCCAAGTCTGCCTCATCAGCCATAACAAAAAGTCTGGGACGGCAAGCCAACCAAACAGCACACTATGAGTACCAGGCACCAACGGACGCCGTCATGCAGAAAACCGGATGTTTAAATACCTTATCGGGGGTTCCATCCCCCATGCTGGTGGCAGTAATGCTGTTCTACGGTGGCTCACTTCCGGTCGCAGCTGGAAGTCATCATGGAGCACAAAGGACACCTGTGAACGGAACCTCCCCCAGGTGCCGTGCTTCCTCACGTAAGCCCGATGTTGGCCGATGGAGAAGGACGGGATACCGGATCGACGGGGAACAGGGAGGAGAAGATCCAGCCGTGGGCCCGATCCAGAGGGGAACTACAGCCTGCAATAGGCCAGCGTAACCCCGGTAAGCTGAAAAAACATCTCTCCCCCCCACCACCACTTGGAGGAGAGAGACCCTCTCTTGACCTGCCCTCTGTAGGGACAGGATGACACTGGTGGGAGGATGCGGGTAAGAGGCTTTTAACCTCCCTGCTGTCAAGGGGCATCCTCCAAGTGGGCTGTCATGGAGGACGTTTTGGAAAAATTGAGTATTTCAGTGGCACTCTCACCGAGGAAGGTGGGGGTGCCATTGCAGCTCACAGCAGGGGGTCCACCAAGTCTGGCACATCCTAGCATGCTTCAATATGCAAAACCAATGCTAATTTATTGTATGCTCATGTACCAACTCCTTGCCATTTTTATATTATTTTCTTAAATTTTACATGTGTATATATAATCCTATATTATATGTATATATACTATGAGTGGCTATTCTCTAATACTGGAAAACTTATTTGCTCATTTCCTACATATTCTGAGGGTACTGTGTTGCAAACAGGGAAAGACTGAGGCTCTTAGAGCTAAGGACACAGCTACATATACATGCAGAGACTTATAAACAGAGAATTTCTTTGGTGGCAGGGCCACCACTACCATCTCGAACCGCTACTATCTCAAACATGACTGACTGTTTCAATCTGTCCATCGTTGAACCTCAAACAAATCTTAAACACAGTCCTGGTAACAGGGCCGGTTCTAGGGCAAAACTAAAAGTGGGGTCCCAAAATAAAACTATTTTATGACCAGTCACAGTCACCAAGAGGATCCCTTTCGTATGGTAAAACAATTTGTAATATTGGAGAATTTTATAAGAGATAGATAGATGATAGGGAGATTGATGGGCAGCACGGTGGCTCAGTGGTTGGCACTACAGCCGTGCAGCGCTGGTAAACATCTGCAAACAGTTTGTATGTTCTCTCGGTGTTTGTGTGGGTTTCCTCTGGGTCCTCCAGTTTCCTCCCACACTCCAAAACATACCGGTAGGTTAATTAGATTCTTAGCCCCTATGGGGACAGGGACTGATGTGGCAAGCTCTGTGTAGTGCTGTGTAATGTATGCGCTATATAAATAAAGGAATTATTAATTATAATTATTATGATAGAAGATAAATATGAAAGATGATAGAGATTTCTAGATGCAGAACTATACAGTAGATGGAAATGAGATAAATACAGTAGAAGAGAATTAGAAAAATAGATAGAAAAAGCGAGATATATAAATGATCAGATTTTATGAGATATACATATAGACAGGAGAAAGATGATAAGCATCTTCACCCAGGAATTCAACCAAGGGGTATTAACCCTTTCACCGCCCCTTCACCACCGTCTTTTCTGAATATTTTGTCGCGTTATTGGCCAGAGCAATTTTTAGAATTTTGACCAAATACAAATAAAATCGAGATCACAGCAAAAATAATTAAGTAAACTGCAGCAAAACACATATTTTCTGAAAGCAGACACTTGCCCCATTTCAAAATTGCATTAGAGTTTATAGACATAGGCGCCTTCATGCAACTTTGATTCAAACTTAAACATTTTATAAAAAATACTTAAATTGTTTCTTTGATGGCAAAAAATGTTCTCCAAACAGAAAATATTCACCATCACATCTCCTAAATGTAATAGATGGATGTGTACAGTTAAAAAATGTCATAATATCACTAAAACTGAACTAAATATCTGCTTTTCAACTAGAAATTTTAAGGCCGTCACAACCTGCAAAATATAGCAATAAAACTTTGCAGCAAACGGCAATAAAATGCAAAAATTACATGAAAATTCAAAATTTCCTCTAAAATATGTACAAATACTGTACTAAATATGTACTAAAATATGTCCAGATACTTGTATAAAGAAAACATACTTTCCTAAAACAGCAAGATGTTAGGAGATCATACAAACCCCACATGTGGAAATTTACCAAAATATGCAGCAAAGGGAACGTTCCATCCACAGGGGACACCAAACTATTTTTGCTGAAAATTGCACTGAGCTTCACACAGATATATAATTGTATCTCCCTTACACAATGGTAACCCATTAACAGAACCCTCCGCGCTTCATAAGAATGAGAGTGAGACCCTCATAACAATGGAGGACGGTGTGAGATAAAAACTATTCCAGAACATCTGAGTGTTTTTGGTGATACATATAACTTTATGGACATGTTCTATGTTGCTGTGTTAATATGTCGCCACAAGGGGATTGAAAGTTCATTGTAATCAATTTTCGCAAAAGAAAAAACTTTCACAAAATAAAAGGCAATAAGAAAAAGTTGTTCTTAGATAGTTCTGGATAGGAGAGGGTTAAAAACATGAATATTAGTTGATATTATTTCTTATCAGAATGTAGATACATTTAAAGTGAATATTTCCATTATCTGTGAGATGCAGCAGCTCCTGTGTGCAGCAAATTCTCCCTGTAGCCTGATGGCTATGAATCTGGAGAGGGCTACAATTAAGAGGGCAGTATCTCTGGCTCTGACACATAGAACCTCACTTCAGAAGAGAGTCTCTTTTATATGAATCTAAAGTTGTTAAAATGCCGTCGGGAGTGAACAAGAAAACAACCCCTAATATTCCCACTTCAAACCTGAATATCTCTGGATTCAGGGCACCTAGAAACACAATTCTAGATTCATTTGAAAGAAGAGATGCTCCCCCTTTCAGGGGCCATGGGTAATTGCCCACTTTGCCTACCCATGGCGCCGGCCCTGCTTAGGGGGCAGTATAATAGTAGTTATATTCTTGCAGTAGTATAGTAGTTTTATTCTTGTACATAGGGGGCAGTATTACAGTAGTTATATTCTTGTACATAGGGGGCAGTATTATAGTAGTTATATTTTTGTACATAGGGGCAGTATAATAGTAGTTATATTTTTGTACATAGGGGCAGTATTATAGTAGTTATATTTTTGTACATAGGAGCAGTATTATAGTAGTTATATTTTTTCACATAGGGGCAGTATTATAATAGTAATATTCTTGTACATAGGGGGCAATTTTTATTAGTATAAAACAAACAAAAATACAGAAATACTTTTCCGTCAAATAAATCAAAATCAGAAGTCATTCAGTACAAATCATACATGTCAAATCAAAATTAAAGCTTGAGTCCATTTTGGCTGCAAAAAGGGGGAAAAAAACATAAGAAAACAAATACAATCACATTGTACAATCATATATCAGTCTAGATATAGACTCATATTCTCTTCCTTTTTCTTGACTGCCAATGACCACCTGAGCCCTGACATGATGAGGCTTATGGCTTTTTCATGATGGAAGGTCTCACCATGTATGGACACATTAGTCCGGATTTGACAGTGATAATACTTTATAACCCGGTTAATGTTGTTTACATTAGATGTTATACCATAGAGCAGTGGTGGCGAACCTATGGCACGGGTGCCAGAGGTGGCACTCAGAGCCATTTCTGTGGGCACTCAGACCATCACTTCAGGTCAGAGTTTACCATATAAGACCAAATCCTGCAGTCTAAAGCAACTTAAGCGATACTGTTATAAAGCAACATTTAATTGGCTGTTTGGAACTGCAGGAAAAGTGAGAAGATGTTGCCAGGACTGCAATGTTTTTGGAGGTTTTCCTGTTGGACCCACCATTCTCCTTCTACAGAGAGATCCCAGAGAGGTGCTACAGTGAGAGTCTGAATTTGCGCTTCTTTCATCTGTATTGGTGGCCTCAGGGGGTTGATACGATTGAAAATATAGGAAGAACAGGTAGCAATAAGTTACTCCTTAAAATGCCATGTTGGCACTTAATGGTAAATAAGTGGATTTTAGTTGTAGCTTGGGCACTCGGTCTGTAAAAGGTTCGCCATCAATGCAATAGAGGATTTCAGGGTACTGTAGGGACTGCAACGATGGGCTCCTAAGCTTTGCAGATATGTCACGCCAGATATTCCGTCCACCCCAGATAAAAATGGACTATAGTCTCCTCCTGCTGACACCCGAGGGGACACATGCGGTCTGTCACACTCAGGAACTTCAGGTTCCCCCTAACAAAGAGCTTCCCCTGTAATGACAGCCAGGCAATGTCACCGAACTTGGGGGGCAGCCTCCGACCATTCAGAAACTTTAGACTGTCCTTTTGGGTGGTGGTTGGACAGTCTGGAAGTGCCATCTGTAAACAATAGAAGGTCCTACATATTCGGGAGTACAGATCTTTCCTGGTATTATTCTCAATAAAACACTTGTCTACAGCCCATTTCTTCAGACATCTTATTCCATACACCAGAAACTGGGGGAGGAAGCCAGGAGTCATTTGACCCCTCTTGAGACTGCCGCCTCACATCCAGGATTCTGTAAATAGCAATATCCAGTCCCTGACACTGCTAACCCACAGGGAACTGTTGTTTGTGTCCAGGCAACCAAACTTAACCTTCAGAAACATGGAGTCAAAGAAAACCCTTGGATTTAACATATCCAGCCCACCCTCACTCCTCTGCAGGTAGGTTATCCCTCTTTTGACTGGGTTCAACCTTATCTTTCCTCCCGAATTTGACCCCAAGGATTTTAATATGGGTGGAGGCCTTTGCAAACTGTGGCAGATCAAAGTCAGGATCAGAGTCTAATGTCCAGAAAGCTTGACTCTTCTCAAGGTTAACCATAGACCAGTGGTGGCGAACCTATGGCACGGGTGCCAAAGGTGCCACTCAGGGCCCTCTCTGTGGGCACCCAGGCCATCGCCAGAGAGGACGCTAGGTATCTTCATGCACTCCCAGGCAGCCCAGGGCTTTTCACGCTCAATGTTATTTTACAGTAACAGCGCTGCCTGGGACTACAGTAGGAGTGGGAAAGTGTGAACAGATCTGGAATATCATTGTACCTCCTTCTCCAGGCACAAAAATTCTTCCTGTTCATCTTGAATGTTATGTTCTATCAACTGTATTGTATATTGGTGTAATCAGGATGCTGAAACAATGGAAAGCTACAACAGAGCAGGAAACAATAAGTTGATTAATTTGCCATGTTGGCACTTTGTGACAAATAAGTGGGTTTGGGTTGTAGTTTGGGCACCCAGTCTCTAAAAGGTTCGCCTTCACTGCCATAGACTCAGAGACCTCTGAGTAACTTCTGATGGCTGCAGATAACATCTCCACCTCATGAGGCTCAGATATCCCCACAGTCACATCATCCGCATAGGCAACAACATCCAGGGGAAAGCAAAGGGGGACTGGCACCCCCTGAAAATCACACCACTGAAGTGATCTCAGGAACGGATCGATAGCAAATACATACAGCAGTGGACTCAGAGTACAACCTTGTCACACCCCTGCCTCTACCCTGAAAGTGTCCCCCTGCCAACCAGAGGAAAGCTCTCAGCCTCTCTATACAAAATTCTTAGCCAATCTATAAATTCTCCCGGAATACCGTACTTTGATAAAGTTGCCCATAGATACTCATGATCAACTCTGTCAAATGCTTTAGTCTGGTCAAGACCTACAACATATCTCCCACACCTCAGAGTTTTACATCTCTCAAACATCTCCCTTATCGAGATGTCTGCTCCAGAGACGTTCCGCCCTTTTACTGTGCCATACTGAGAGCCTGCCAACAGTGCCGGGGACAAACAGACTAATCTAGAAAATAGAATTTTTGCCAGAATCATTCAAGAGGGCGATCGGCCTCCAGTTCTTGATGTCGCTAGGCTGTTTCCCTTCGGACAGCAGAATTAGCGATGAGGCCCTCATGGATGGAGGCATCAGGTGATTTTCTAGACAATTTCTGTAAACATCCACGAGGAGTGGAGCTAAGAGATCTCCAAACTTCTTATAAAATTCTGCTGTTATACCATCTGGACCTGGTGCTTTCTTCAGATTTAACCTATCAATGGCCTCTTTTATCTCCTCCACCGTTATTTCTGCTGTTAAAGGAGAAAAATCCAATTCTCTAGTATCTGGGCCTGGAGTTACCTCCAAGAATTGGGTCACTTTTTCCTTATCCAAAACCTTCTTCTGAAACAAGTCAGTATAATAAGATCTCACCACCCCCAGGATTCCCACCAGAGACTCTTGTAAAACACCCTGGGAGTCAGTGAGACCTACAATCAGTTTTTTCTCCACACGCTCCCGGCAATTCTCAAACGGATCAGGTGCCCCCAGGGTTCCATAGTTACGTTTTACTATGATAGAGGTGTACCTACTGTACTGATGCTGCCTTATTTAAGATTTCTGCCGGTCAATCCTTTGTTGGTCATCCCCACCTGCCGAATAGAGTGACTCCAATTCTTTACGCAGTCTCAGATACTGGCTGTACTTACTCTTCCCCTTCTTAATTGACAGTCTCTGTAAGAGGGACCAGATTTCCTCCTTGACGTCATCCCACCAGTCGGCCATGTTGTCATAAAAATCCACTCTGTCAAGGGGATTCTGGAAGAAAGAGTAAATGTATTCCTGTACAGAATAGACTAGAATTTAGTCTCCATAGTCCTCTACCAGCCTCAGGATACTTTGTAGCACCCAAACAAAAATATAAGGCCAAGTGATCCGAATATGGGACATTCCTTTCCATTCTCTCACTGATGGCTTCAGTAGGGAGCAAGATCTATGGTCTGGCAATTGGCACTCCCATGGCCGAGGTTCCCACACAGGGTGCACTTAACTACGGTGCAGTTACTTGCCACATGACCTGATCTCCCACAGCTAAAACATAACCTGGGCTGACCAATGTAGAAACATACACCCTTCTCTCTGCCGACAAAGAATGAGTTGGGGAGGTGGTGGGTGATATTCTGGTTCTGATGTAATCTAACCAGGACCCTCCAACCCCCAGTCCAGATTCCATCCTCATCCCTGGTTTTGGTCATGTCTGACATGAGGGTTCAATGTCTCCTGAGCCAGATAATAATATCCTGAGGGGGGACAGACTCGTTCCAGAACATGATGGTGACATTTGCTGTATCTGGCTTGGAGATGGGAATAAAGCTAAACTTGTTCCACCCCTTTTTCAAACCTCTGCTGGTTTCTGTAGGTCTCTCCCACTGGTCCCATTTGGTCAAGGACAGACTTCATCTCCTGCATAACATCTGCAAGCTGTTTGGCCAGTAAGTCCAGCTTCTTATCTAGCAGGTTCTTCTTCCCCGGGTTTGCTGTCTTTAGCTTGTATGTGCAGTCAATTTGTCTTTGCACATACAGTTTGTGTTTTTTGAGTGTCTCCATTTTCCTCACAAGTGCTGGAATCTGACCGGCCAGCTGGAGCTCTGGTGCTGGCTCTGTTTGCTGCTGGGGCTTGCTCAGGGTTTCTTGCAGAACTGGATCCTCTAGGTGCACTGCCACCACTTTTCCCCTGCACTAGACCCTGCGTTTTTGGCGCAGAGTACTGTGATCCCTGGAGTTTTGCGGTCATTGCTGCTGCACGGGCCTCACAATCTCCTGCTGGGCGACTGTATCCCAGAGGTCTTGCAGATACACCTGTAGCACCTTTTGGTCTTCCCTCTTGGCTGCCTCTGGTCTCCTTCACAGCCTGCAGGCCCCAAGACCTCAAAAGACAACACAACACTTTGCTGAAGTTTCTCCTGTATTGTCTGCCTCTCCAAGGATGTCCTCCTCTGCCTGCCCGGGGTGGAGGTGGATTGTCCACTTGAGGCCTGGGATGGAGGCAGCTGCTCACTCTCGTTGTTTCTTTCTTTTTGTCTTTCCAACATCGTAGCTTTAAGCACAGACACAGATTACTTCACCAGACTCTTACTTTTTGCCACAACAACTTTTACCAGATTTCTTGGATGGCAGACATTTTCAGAATCTTTGGGATTAAAATCCCTTGCTGAATGTGTCTCGGTATTAGTTCCCAGATTAGGCCTTGAAGCCTGGGCCTTGCCTGGGGAATCTCCCCGCCCAGGTAGGCCCCGCCCTGTGCTAGCTCCAGACATTGAGAAGTCTCACGAGCACCACTTGCACACGTCCTCACAGCTAAGAGGCAGTATTATAGTAGTTATATTCTTGTACATAGGGGGCAGTATTATAGTAGTTATATTCTTGTACATAGGGGGCAGTATTATAGTAGTAGTAGGTATTGTAGTATTTTTTTGTAAATATAAGTCAGTATTAAGTTGTGGTCTTTTAAAAAGAAGCGTTATTCCTTATTATGAGTCTCTTTCTCTGTGCTGTACATGTTGATTTAGACCATCTATGAACAGTTTGTGTGGATTTTAGTAGCTCCATCACATCACATGATCATGCCTACTTGTTTTGACCCCGACTACAGAATGTGGCCACTCTTACATTTTTTGCAGGGCTACTTTAAATTCCCAGCCCGCCCCTGCCTGTCTTTATAGATTCATCCATTCATGTTTCTAGCTTGAACTTACAAGTAAAACATAGGTCTTAACCTGCAAATATGGCTAGTTACATGATCCTATGGAGCCCTATTAACTAACATACAACCTTCTGTTAGCTAAGGTCCTGTTACATTTGCAACGTCTACCCCATGTATTTATCTGGTCACATGAAATCACTGCAGCTTCCATGCACTGCTACTCCTGCCCATCCTCCATGGAAATCTACTTTTCCTCATTCTTCATGGAGGCTTTCTATGATTTAATGTAATCAGATACATACATTGGATAGACGTTGTAAATGTTACAGGACCTTAGACAATGTCATCCTGGTCACTTGACTATAAGTGTGTATTCCAATGTTCCATACAGCAGAATATTAGAGCACTTAGACTTATCAATCAAGAACAAGGAGGCAGGGCAATGCGAGTAAAATTTTATATGGGTGACTCACTTAGTGTATGACTTACATCCGGTGAGTTACATATAAGTATACAAACTTGTTTTTGTAATATTGCATCCATGCTAAGCAACAATTTAGGGATAGGGCTAATGCTTTTTAATAATAGTTTTTAATGAAGTTTTTATTGTGGGTGTGTTCATTTTCATGATGTTTTCTCTTTATGGAAACTGCACCCATAACATAGTAATGGGGACCTAAGCAGTTGGAGTCTCGGTGCTGAGTAGGAAGCCAAACCAGGACACCAGTCAGTAACAATGGTCTCAATTATATACCATAACTATAATATCATAAGAAGTACATCTGTTTTGTGGTATGCCAATATATGAACCAGCTTATATTGTGTAGATTTATTATAAAGTTTAACATATGCGCTTGTTTATAAAACTTTCATGTAGTGAATATGCATGAAAATCCTGAGATATATATGTCATATACAAAGATTATAGCAGAAAATAGAAGTCCTGGTATTGTGACTTAGGTACCGATCATTTTATGCAATAGGGATGGTTGCACAAAAAGATCGGTACCTTAATCACAATTTGCACGAGTATGCAGAATAGTAACAGACATTGCTCTGAGAAATAAGAGATTGGATGAAATGGAACAGAGGTTTCTGGACAGAGGTTATCCGAGACATATATTGAAACAAGCCCTTCATGCTGCAATGTCTGAAACAGTCGTACCTAAGGTCCAATCCGATAAAAGAATAGTGTTCTCACATTAATATCACCCATTCAATAGTAAAATTGATCAGATATTTAGGAGACATTGACATATCCTTAGGACGTCCTATCCTGAGGTCGAAGAATTTAGGAAACCCCCCCAATGATTTGCAACAAAAAAGCACCTAACCTGTGGAACAAACTAATTAAAGCAGATATGGGAAGTTCTATTAAAGTCCCACAACATTTTCTATCTACAAGGAGGAAAGGTACATTTCCATGTTTAAACTGTTCTGAATGTTCTACCATCTTCCAAGGTGATAACTTTTACCACCCTCATACTGGAAAACCATTTAAAGGAAAAGGTTACTATTCATGCAATTTGTGAAATTGATGATTTATTTAATTAAATGTCCCCTTTCTATTGGTGAAACGATACAGCCTGTGAAAATAAGAATTAACAAACATAAATCTACAATGCAATTATCACTTGTTACCTATTCCTTATCACTTCCATGAGAGGAAACATACCATTGCCCAATTAAATTCCAAGTTATTGAGCACATAGAGGTACCAAGGAGAGTGGGTAACATTAAAACTCTCCCACGACAAAGAGAAGCTTATTGGATCAATACCCTCAGCACACTGGAACCAAGAGGGTTAAATCGAGATTACGATCTCAGTGGTATCTCCTAATATGTCTTTTCATTGTATAATTGTCATGTTGATATTATATGAATAAGTGACACATAGGGGCAGATTTACTTACCCGGTTCTGTCGCGATCCCACGGTGCATTGTCCGACGAAGGTTCTGGTCCAGCACATGCGCCCAAGTTCCTGCATTGGTCGCTTCTACCCAGAGGTCCACCGGAGCATATCGCATATCGCAGCAAAGACTTACCAGTAACACTCGGGATCGGTGTTAGCACCAATCGGGGGTGTTAACCTGCACATCGCCGCCAGCAAAGCTGCGGCCTTCTTGCCGAGGATCGTTGACTCCCTGTGACGTCTTCCAAAGACCCGAGACTGTCTCGTTTTTAACCCTTTCATGAACGAGGAGGAAAATCCCCATAAAATGCCATATCACTTACTTGTACACTTTATTTATCTATAAGCTGTTATGTTTATGCAATGCCTAACCATAATCTGTTACCTTTTTTATCTAGTATATGCATTATAAGTATTTTTATCGTTTTTTTTCTATTTGAATGTTTTAAATAAAGTTGCAAACCACATTTATTACACTTATTATAAGCCTTTTAGAGGAAGGATTGTTCCAAGAAATTATATCCCGTTATTAATCATGTACTTTTTAAAGGAAGGTAAGAAGAGGTCTCTTTTATGCCTACAAGGTTGGGGGTACTGTACAATAAATTGCATGCATATATAGTATTACAGCTATATCTGGCGATGAGCTGACAAGTGATAAGGTAAGGAAAGTACAATGTATAATGACAGGTAGTCAAGTGATCTTGAGCTTTATTAAAAGACAGGCTCACTGAGGAGGTAGTGGATGGAGATTGTAGGTAGATGGTGGAACAGCCATTTGCAGTCTTGGACATCCATACTTTCCAAGTTTAAATCAAGGTCATTTGTGATAAGCCACAAAGCATCCATAAAATATGCCATAAGGCACAAAGCCTCCTGAATCATTTGTGGATTCCAGGGAAAAGACCATAAATAATCAAAATGTACTTATGTCTTCTCATGAGAACAAAATAACTGCACCTGTATTTCCAATGGGCATTTCAGGCAGAACCAAGCACCTAGGCATGAATCAAAGTTTTCAGGGGTAGACCCTCCTGAATTCCTGCTGTTTGTGCTCTTTGGGAAGCTTGCTTCACCTTACTTTCTTCTGAACAGTCTTAACTATTGCTGTAGAGAGCAGGAGAGTAGTTTTTGGCTTGGAAGAGCTTATAAATATTCTTTAGATTTAAAAGATCTAACTTGGGTCTTCCTAACTGATGTTCCCCTTTGAAACTTGAAAAGATCATGGAAGCATTAGAGAGAGTCTCCCATTTGGCCCATTGCATCTTCAAACAAAGAGGCTTGAGAAAAGAGTGTGAGGACAGGTTTGCTTAGTGTAAAATATCATTATGCAAAGCAATTGTCTTTCCCATCATACTGTGCCTTTACAAAATAAAATAAAAAAGGGAAAAAAACTATTTTCCTTTTAGAATGGTGACATTGTGGACTGTCATGTGCAGAAGAAAATGTCCCCATTTCTTCAATATTTTAATAGTCTTCCTAACAATGTTAAATATATTCATTTGCAATGCTATGAAAAGTAAATTAAATGAGAGAGCAATTATCTTGCTGTGATTATACCCCATACTGAGCAGCTAAATAAACTTTGAGAATTGTTTAAAAATCTTTATAAAGGGCATTTACTGTGCATAGCTGGCTGATATTGGTTAATTATATTTGCATGTCATATTTCTTGTGTAAATGGGATTTTTTTTTTCAAATGATTGTCCTGTGAATTTTCCTCCACTGTGCAATTAATCTAATTGTATATAAGTAAAACACTGAATGTGATCCTAATTAAAAACAAAAGCCTTGTCATCAGAAGTTACAAGACAGAGATACCGAGATGAAGAGAATAACATCAGATAAAAATATACAATTCACAGTGCTTTCTAGGAGTGAGGCCGTTTAGTAACACAACATTAAGCAATTGCTTATTGTCAGACAGAAATATATCTCACAGGGAATTAAAGTGATTGTCTTGTATTCATGACAATGTTTTTGATTTGCCATCAGCTTTTAAAAGGAATATATCACTTATTTTCTTTTTAACATATTAAAACTAGCTTCCGTGTATACTGGAGTCTATAAAATAATAAACTGACTACTCACCTTACTACCCCCGCAGGTCTTCTTCTTGCTTCTGTTAGTGGCACTTCCTTGCACGTTGGCTGTGCTCACACCATAACTTCAGCCGTCGCTGACATCATAGTGTATGCGTGGCCAGTGCGGGATCTATCGTTGCCGGAATACACTATGAAGTGAGCAAGTGGCTGATGTCAGTGTGTGCGCGGCCAATGCTGAAGATCCTGCCGCTGCCGGGAGCAGGAAGAGTACCTACATGAGACATCAGAAAGGTGAGTATTCAGTTTATGTGCAAGGCATACTGGGGGCTTGCTGGCTTTATAGTAACACAGTGGCTGACTACATACTGAGGGCTGGCCTTTCCCACACTAGGCTTATACTCAAATCAGTAGGTTTTCCCAGTTTTCCGTGGTAGAATAAAGTATCCCAGCTTATATTTGGGTCGCTTATGCTCGACTTTTTATGATTTTCAATCTGCAAATTTTTCTTATTTTTCATTGTATATTATTTTTGGTCCATGCTTATCAGGGCTGCCATCTTTATTGAGCTATATTCACAGCATTTTGATATACTTCACAGCGTCGTGGCCAGGTGCAGAAATGGTCTGGAGCTGTGTCACTGAGATCTATGGTTCTATGGGAGAGTTTTCTAAAAAAGCTTTGTGGAGATAAAAGGAGTAGTTAGGCTGTGACATCAATAATTGTTAAAGAGTAACTGTAAAGGGTTTTTTTAATAAATCAATGGGATGTAAAACAACTTTGCCTATTATCTGTGTTACCTATACTCAGAAGTTTCTTTGCTATAGCATTTAGATTACCTCAACGCTGCAATGGTTGCTTCCTCCCCATGTGCTGATAAGCCCTATGAATCCTTATGTTATTTACACGTTGTTTCTGGTCGATTTCATGGGACAGGAGGAGCTTCTGCTCCCTGCTCAAAGGGGTGGAGATCATGTAACAGTGAAGTTGGAAGTGTGCAGAACAGTGAATGCAGATGTCTCCTGTACAGAATAGTGAGGTACAAGATCTCCCTGTTCCCTATCAGTCCCTCCATCACAGTGTGTGATTCTACAGAACATTATTTGCCTGTCTCTGCTCTACTCACTGCTCACTTCCCCCACCTTGTCATCGGCAGTATCAGCTCTGTGCAGATAAGCTATTAACCCTTAGTGTTCACACAGCACTGGCTGTTGACTGCATGTAACTGCTGTACTAATGATTTCTACCACTTATTGCATGTTCAGTGCTCCTCAATGTGAAGGAAGCTGCCAGACTGGTCACCATATACATCATGAATGTGTACTGTTCACTGAATTTACTTGTGGGAAACTAAATACATTTAATGCTACATTACTTTTGAGAGAGAACACAAGACATCATGGGATCTGTGGGCAAGCTAACTGGCTTCAGCCTGAGGGCATAGACTGACAGATATTAGTCCCCAACCACTTCACCCTGGTGAGAAAGATTTTTGTCAAACACTTTCAGAACAGAAAATGCCAGCAGCACAAAGTAGGTATTGTTCTGTTTGTTTTCAAAGGGTGAATCACATATTATAATTTGGTAAAATCACTATAGCTTTACAGCTACGCTTTAATTGATGCTGTTGTTGAGGTGTTATGTTCTATGTAATCATGTCCGTCTTGTCTGGGATGTAAAGGAAGTGAAAAACCCCACAAAATTTGCAATTGTCAGTACATTGTTCAGCCTAGTGGTCAGAGTTAGAATTGTATGCTATAGAACTTTCTATAAAATATAGTAACATGGAAATGTTTTTGAAAAGTATCAACATTCCTAAAATATACATTTAACATTAATTCTTACATTGTCTTTATTTCCCGGAAACATGATGATCATTGTTGGAGAACAGTAGCACAGTAGCAAAGATTATAATTGTGTTTTCTAAAGGTTACACCAGTCACCAATCATTAGGAAGTGTACAGGTCTTTGAATGACTTCAGCACATCTGCAGCCACAGGACAACATTAGTCTCTCACGCTGCTCTGGTATGATTTTGGTCCACTCTTCTTCCAGTTTATTCTGCAGTTCTGTTACATTTCTGGTTTTCTTGGTCATAACGTTGTCACGAAGAATTTTTCCATGGGTTTTCTATTGGCTTGAAATCAGGACTCTGAGCTGTTTCATTATTTCAATGTTTTCTGTTTCAATTAAAGGAAACCTACCACTTAAAAGTGGTAGGTTTAGACACATATACATGGCACCAGCTCAGGCTGAGCTGGTGCCAGAGCATATTTTTGTTAGGGGAACAAAGCCCCTATCGCCGTTTTATAAGTTATATTAACTTATAACTCGGCGCACCGCACTTGGGCACGGCGCACCATGCGCGTGCCCGTGCGTGCGCCGGATTCTAAAGTGCTGGAGAGCCGGTGACGTCACCGAGCTCTCCGGCAAACGCGCGCCTGCGCAACTTAGCACGGCCTGTTTCCCCGTGCTAAGTTGCGCAGGAGCGCATGTGCCGGGGAGATCGGTGACGTCACCGCCTCTCCAGCACGTTAGAATCCGGCGCACGCACAGGCACACGCATGGTGCGCCGTGCCCAAGTGCGGTGCGCCAAGTTATAAGTTAATATAACTTATAAAACGGCGATAGGGGCTTTGTTCCCCTAACAAAATATGATCTGGCACCAGCTCCCCCTGAGCTGGTGCCATGTATATGTGTCTAAACCTACCACTTGTAAGTGGTAGGTTTCCTTTAAATATTTTACCCTTTCTGCTGTGTGACAGGAAGAACACAAGGAAGGAACCACATGTTGTAAACAAAGGTTCTGATGCATGCTTGCAGTCACTCTGCCATGTAGCTGTATGAGAGGTCCCCCTCCTGCTGCAAACACATTTACCAAACCATGACACTTCCTCCACCACTCACCTCACCGACTTTACACACTTTGGATTATCCTTTTCCAGTTTGTAAATGAACATAATGTTTACCATCAGATCCAAATAAATTACACTTATTTTTGTAATGAAAGATTTGGTCACTGCAGACTGGGCTTTCATTCCAAATGCTCTTAAACTTCGAAACACTGTACGAGGAGATTATTTCTTATTCTATTAAGTGCTGAACGGGCAAGCAATTCTGGCTACAGTGTTGAGAAGATTACGTTAGGAGATTCTCTGCGTTATCCTGTCCTCTCTTGCGTTTGTTTTCGAGGGTGACTTAAATAAGTTTGTGATGTTGTAAAGATGCAATAGTCTAGAAATTGATTTTTAAGCGCTACAGAATTTGAGGGCACTATATAAATACAGATTATAAATATTATTACTGTTATTAGTATTAAATACATGGAATAATCAACTTCTCTTGCTGTGGCTGATAGGGTCATTCCTTTGGCCTTCATACAAACAACCTGCTGCCAGTGAAGACTGGAAAGTTAGGCTGCCAGTCAAATAAGGTTTGTCAAATAATTAAGGAAATTAGCACCAGTTCTCTAATTTTGATCAGTGTTCTTTCACAATTATCTGCTTTACATTTTTATTCCGATCTTGAGTATATCTGCTATTTATGTAATAAGCTTAAAATACTACAATTTTACTCTTGTTAGGATATATTCGCATAGGACTACACGATGACCTCAACATTTAGGAAATTGTGTCATGTTCTCTAATTTTGATCTCCAGTATAAATATAATGCATAATTATTTTTAATCCTGGAGTCTGGCAAAGAGTGCCACATTGATAAATATGTATTGTGTTTTATTAAAGTATTTAACCACCTTTACTCTTTAATATCAAGTCTACAATGCATCATGTACAAGATTGTACGGTCAAAATACGGTTTACATCTCAGTGAAAAATTTTAACTGTGATTACATTTATATTCTTTATTTTAATTACCCTGCTCCCAGTATAAAATAAAACAATATAAAGGACCAATCAAGTAAGTTCTAAAAGCGCAGTGACACTTGTCTAAAGATTTATGTCCTTAATTGCTCCAAACGGTATCATAAAAGATATTAAAGTTGAGTTTTATGCTTATAACAGCTCTATAAATGACCAGGTACTACTTTAATGAGCATTTGTACAAGCGATCATTATGTACTCACAAAATGTTTTTAACATTACCAAACTATGGATAGCCCCCCACATTTCCCTTTAAACAATCTGTTTAGGGACCCCATAAAATCTATCAAATTGCAAATGAACCAATCAAATGCAAAATATTTAAAATATAAATCTCATTCTCTGTGAAACTAAATTAATTATCTTAAAGTTGATATTATTCTAAAATGAAACATCAATTAAATAACAAGGCATTAGAATGATTAGCAGTAAAACATGTTTATAAAGCTGTTTACTTTCTTGTATCTAGAGACGTATCTAAATAAGAAAGGCAATCTTCAAGACATGTCGAATTTTTATTGTAAATGAATATAGTTTTGCATAATTAGTGACTTAGCTCCAGATGCTCTAAGTAAACAAATATGTGCAGATTAATTTGAACAAAGTTTTTTTTTAAATTTGTGGAATGCGCTCTAGTTCTACAATGCCAAGAAAACAGTAAGCTTCATTGTATCAATAATGAGGTATTATTTAGATGTTATTTCCCTCTGTCTTGGAAAGTCTTGGAAAGGGTAAATGAGGCCATACACTAGTGATATTAATTGTCTTCCCTTCACTTATAAACCCCACAGCTGATACAAATAGACATGTCTCCTGAAGAAGCCCTTGCAAAACGTGTATCGATGCAGAGATCAAGCCACTGTTTACATCTTGTAGCAGTTAGGGAATTACCCTGCCTTTAAACCCTTTAAAGGGGTTGTATGGTCCCTGAACCTCCAAAACAAACTCCTGGGTGTGATAAATACACCCACTACACCATCTACTACTACAACTTCCATTTAAATTTTGTGTTAATAGCTATTTTTTGCAAATAATTACCTCTTTATTCCTGCATGCAAGAACCGAGGAAACAAGATGGCCGCCACACTCTGCATTGAGACCACAAGTCCCATGATGCTTCGCTCCCACCAAGCAGAGTATGCTTGTGCACAGAATATACGGCGCAGCAGCGATTGGCTGCTAGTGCTGTGGGCTTGTGTTGTAGAGGAGGCGGAGGAGGGCACAGTGCTAGATGCTGTACTGCTGCACTGACTGAAGGCACGTGCACTGTATACTGAGTCGGCTGCTACAAACAAGCTTTACCTCTTGTGGCGCACAGATGCGCGCACACAGGAGGAAGGAGTGTGGAACTGGCCGCAGATCACAGGCAGCTGAACACGCATGCGCGGCCAGCGAAGGGTACAGTCTACATGTCGTTTCCCAGGAGATCAGGTAGTATAAACAAAAGCTAACCTTATAAGTTCAGATTTCATTATCTCTAAAAGTACCTAAAATCGCTTATAACATTGTATTTATGTATTGAGCTACTTTTGTTTGTCTGCAACGTGCAGGGCAATGTCTGCCACCTTACAACTCCTTTAATACCTGTTATCTATTCTTATTATATCTATGTTTACCTTCGGGTAGCAATACCTGGGTAAGGAAACTTCCCCTCTTTAAACTACAGTTTAATTGTTCTAGCTACTATTAGAAGGTTGTAATAGATCATTTTCTAACTAAATATTTGTACATCCTGAGGCCCCAGTCCTGGTTTAATCCCTCTTTTTTAACCTTGTGCTTTTTCTGGTCCTAGTGTGAAACTTTTAACTTGTTTACTGTCTGAGAAAAATAAATGGTTTATTGTTATTTTTTCATTATTAGAAAATAAAGTTTATCATTAATTCAGTAGAGTATAGCTCTAAATATTTCAGATCAATTGTGAAGAATTAATATTTGGAGACATAAAGAAACCTGTTTTAGCTTAGGTAAGGGTGTAGTTGCCAGTGTAGTTGTATCCTTGGATAGATGATCAATTTTTGTTCAGCACAGAAATATCTCAGACCATTTGATACTACTTGATACCATTTTCATTTCATTTACAAGCAGGAAAATAAACAAAGTTTAATAATATACAAATTAAAGGTATAGCCACTCACTAAACAATAGGTCCTCCTAACTATAAAGAGGCTTTGAAAACAACAGACAGCAATGGTAACTCCAGGTACAGAGAGAATCAAGTGGGGCACATTTACTGAGGGCTTTCCAACGCACTTTTGTCGTACTGTGCACGTTCTTCTAGCCTAAAATGGCCTGCACTTAAGAAGTATCTGTGCCGCTATTATGTTTCACGTGACCCTTTTGTAGGTACAGCTGCACTGTCCTCCATGCAGCACAAATAAGGGGGTGCTCCGCTGGTTGGTCCAAGCGGCATACTTAACTTGCAAATTGTGTTGCACACCGTATATTAAAGGTGAACTGTTGGTCCAGTGCAGGGAAGCGACAGATTCATGACTTCTGGCGCATGATCTTAGTGAATTGTTGCATCCAGCATTATACACGGAAATGACTTTCTAAGTAAATGTGCCCCAGTGTGTCCAAAATGTTAACCTTACACAAGACCAGTTGTGGACTAGTTAATAGGGACAGCCCATATCCCTTAATGTCCGGATGGTGTGTGACATGTAATGAACAAAAATCTTTGACAGCATCGGAAATATGTGTAGCACTCCATATCATGTGTTGGCATATTTTTTGTAAAACAGTGTTGAGGCTGTACAAATTTTTTCATGAACACCAACAGATTATATTATCAATTGGGCATTGAAGGGAAGTACATGAAAAACCCACGCAAGGAAAAAAGAGAAAAAAAATGATTTATAAGAAATTGAATATTGGAATGTGGTACAGCAAGGGAAAGATTTATCATGACCTGTACGCCACATTAAAGAGCATCTACCACCAGGATGAAGGACTATATGTAAATGAGGCTCCAAGCTCCAAAGGCCTGGAGCTCATTTGCATACAGTCTTTCATCCTGGTGGCAGTCTGTACTATTTGCAGTTTGCCTTCTTACCATGCAGAGTCGGGCAGATTCATCAAAACTGGGTCACTGGAGCACATTTGCTTAACCGTCTGACTGAGTTAACAGACGATAATGCACTCCTGGTGCATGTAAGTGCATTGTCTTGCAACACAATTTGAAATTTAAATTCCACGCTCAGTCCGAATCATTCGGATTGTACGCCCCCCAATTTCTGTTGCATGAATGCCAGCTACACAATCCCCGCGCAGACCCCTGTTACATACCTGATTTCTGGAGCAATAGAAACTGCACACTCTTCTGGCGGTGGTGCTCAATGTGGGATTCTAAATCCAATCTGTATCAGAAAACATGACACACACGTTCTGTATTCTTATTTTTATTTTTTCAACAAATTTTTCACATGATAAAGCTTTCACCATTAAACAAAAAATCTGTGAGTATTTTTTAAAACAGACAAAAAATTACGGCGTTTCGGTCATCCCGACCTTTGTCAGACCTTTGTCAAGTTAGATCTGACTGCAAGCTGCGTGGTAAGAGCTCTTGGTGCAGTCAGATCTAACTTGACAAAGGTCGGAATGACCGAAACATCGTAATTTTTGATCTGTTACTTTTGAAAAATTCTCACTGATTTGTTGTTTTATGGTGAAGTCTATATCATGTGAAAAAAAAATTTTAAAAATAAAAAAATAAAAATAAGAATACAGAACCTGTCACTGCTGTGCAATCCCTGAAAACGTCAGAAAGTCTGATGAAAGTGCGATCCGCAAACCTTAGTAAATGAGCCCCATTGTCTTCATTGATCTGGTTCCCCCTGCACTGCTCGGGAAGTGTGCACCATTTTTTTTGGTGAATTGTGTCTTGTCAGACACAGTGCAGCCGCAACACAAAACTGGTGCAGACACTTTATAAATACATGTGCAGGCAGTTTGCACATTCTTTTCAGTGCAAAGTCAGACAGAAAACCACCAAGGCGTCAATCACATAAATCTTTCTAAAAGACCCCACTTCTGTATAAATAGCCCACTGTTATACTCAAAAAGTCTTCGGCGTCCCAGAGGTGTTTGGCAGGTCTGTGCCAAATGCCAAGTTATTATGAGTTTGTGTAATAGTAAATCCTTGTGCATGTGTAGCATGTGCAGCCGGCATACTACAAATAAATGTCAAACCTTGTTACTGCTTGATATTGGATGTAGCTGAGACTTGGTTCCTGCTGAGTGGTAAATACTGACTGTCCCCGTATCAGGTCCTAATCGAGTAATGGTCTTCCACAGCTCCTGAAGTTGAAAAGGATTGGATAATCCAAAATCATTTAAGATAATTAGTATATTCTTTTATGTTGGTTTAATACAATAAAGCATTATACAATAAAGCATTATACAATAAAGCATTATACAATAAAGCATTATTTCCAAACATGTTTTGAAGGATCTCCCTTCTTCTTCAGTGGCAAAAGAGAATGACTGTTATCCATGTTAAATTCATTAGCTGTTATCTTTTAGTTAAAGCGTCAGTAAATTTATCTAACCCCTGGAACCTGGAAATGGTTCTTCAGGACTGTCAGTAGGAAGACCTGTCACTTTTATAGTAATCATAAGAATTAAGTAAATCCTACTCAAATATGCTGTGCAAAGCACCAGATGTGGCTTTTATAGGGTAGCAATAGAATTAAAAGTCCCCTAAGAGTACATTCTAGTTTCCTGGGTTTCAATACTATACAAAGGTTGGAAATCAATGCTATAACCTAAAGGGTCTTGTCATCATAATAGAGTCCCTTCAAAGTAAATGAACACTCACTATGCTCAAAACCAATTATATTTTTTTCTGCTGCACTCCAGTTTGTTTTGTCCAGCACATCAAAGGACAAGACATGTATACCAATTCTATAGGCACATTCTATAAGTAATAAAGCCGTATCTGGCATCTGCTACCAGATTGTAGTGAGAGACATATCGTGATATAGTAAAACATTTACCTGTATTTCTATAATGAAGAATCACATTAATGATTTAAAACAAACTTATTTCAGTCCGGAATTGCTATACTTATTATTTATTTAAATAAACTTATAGGAAACCTGTCACATTCAACATGCATAGCAATGAAAGCAGTTTATAAAACAAGGAGAAGCTGAACAGGTTGATATATAGTTTATATATACATTATATTGTGTGTATATGAATAATACATGTAGATGGAGTGAGGGCAGTCCATAGAAGTATAGAGCTAAAGAGGATGTATACAATCATTTTCTTAACTTGAATGGTCTATTGGTGTAAAAATGCTTATTTTTAGAAAAATTAATTATTTGGAATATTAATCAGGCCGATAGGGAACTCTCACAAGATTTCACCCTATTAACCCCAGCTCACCTATGAAAAATCTCCTCCAAAGTTATATGAAAATGAGCCGAGAAAATTCAAGTTTTGCCTGAGATGAATCAGGTTTAGAGGCTGCAGGGGGAATGTACCTAGAAACATGCTTTAGGTCTCATATTAATGATAAGAATTTAATCTTTTCTCATCACATCAGGGTTAAGTAAGAATGTTGAGAAATTTTTATAAAGTGTTATATCAGCTGGTATGGAAACATCTATATAAAAGGGTTGTCTACTTGACGTCCGGTCAGGTGTTCGCCTAGGCCCCAACCCTCGCCTCCCACCCTGGGGGCGCCGTCTGGCTCTCAGTATTCTTTAACCGGTTAAGGACCGGGCCCTTTCCTGTTTTTTCATGTCCATTTTTCACTCCCCACCTTCAAAAATCTATAACTTTTTTATTTTTACACGTAAAGAGCTGTGTGAGGGCTTGTTTTCTGCGTAACAAATTGCACTTCATAATGATGATATTATATATTCCATGCCATGTACTCGGAAGCGGGAAAAAAATTCCAAATGCAATGAAAATGGTGAAAAAACGCATTTGTGCCATTTTCTTGTGGGCTTGGATATTACGTCTTTCACTGAGCACCCCAAATGACATGTCTACTTTATTCTTTGGGTCGGTACGATAAAGGGGATACCAAATTTGTATAGGTTTTATAATGTTTTCATACATTTACAAAAATTAAAACCTCCTGTACAAAAATTATTTTTTTGATTTTGCCAAATTCTGGTGCTAATAACTTTTTTATACTTTGGTGTATGGAGCTGTGGGTGGTGTAATTTTTTGCGAAATTTGATAATATTTTCAATGATATCATTTTTAGGACTGTACGACCTTTTGATCACTTTTTATAGATTTTTTTAGATTTTTCAAAATGGCAAAAAAGTGCCATTTTCGACTTTGGGCGCTATTTTCCATTACGGGGTTAAACGCATTGAAAAACCGTTATCATATTTTGATAGATCGGGCATTTTCGGATGCGTCGATACCTGATGTGTTTATGATTTTTACTGTTTATTTATATTTATGTCAGTTCTAGGGAAAGGGGGGTGATTTTAAATTTTAGGTTTTTTTATTATAATTTTTTTTTTAAACTTTTTTTTATTTTTATTTATACTATTTTTCAGACTCCCTAGGGTACTTTAACCCTAGGTTGTCTGATCGATCCTATCATATACTCATATACATATATGGGGATTTCCTTCCTCATTCATTACAATGTGCTATCAGCACATTGTAATGAAGGGGTTAAAACGAAATAGCCTCGGGTATTCGGAAGACCCGAGGCTACCATGGAGACGGATCGCCGCCCCCGATGACGTCACGGGGAGCGGCGATCCCAGGTAAGATGGCGGCGCCCATGCGCCACTATCTGTTTGAGGCTGCCGGCAGCTTTGCCGGCAGCCATCGCTGTGATAACACCCGCGATCAGTGCTAGCACCGATCGCGGGTGTTACCGGTAAGCCTTTGCTGCAATATGCAGCAAAGACTTACCGGCTATGGAGAGGGCTCAGCCCGTGAGCCCTCTCCATGCAGCGCGACCTGACCGCCGCCGTGAATACACGGCGGGCGGTCGCGAACCGGTTAAAGGGAACCTACCACCCCGATTCTACCTATAAAGGTAGAACGGGTGGTAAGTGGATGAATGGGATGTGAGGATACCCCTTTTTGGGCTAATCCTCACGTCCTGGCTATGCTTTAGTAAACTTTATTGCTTGTATATGCAAATTTTGTTAAGCGGCTACTGGGGCGTGGAGTAGCCGGACATGAAGCTACTAGTCGTGGCTACTCCACACCCTAGTAGCCTCGTTCCTCCGACTTCCATGTAATCTTCGGCGCGCAGCTCCTGGTAGCTAGGCGCCCTTGTGCAAGTACCCGGCGTTCTGCGCATGCGCAGAACGCAGGCCTGCGGGTGCGCTGCCGTAGCACCAAGGCCGGCGCTACTGCGCATGCGCAGAATGCTGGGTACTCGGACGAGGGCGCGCAGCTACCAGAAGCTGCGCGCCGAAGAATACATGGTAGGCGGAGGAACGAGACTACTGGGGCGAGGAGTAGCCATGACTAGTAGCCTCATGTTCGGCTACTCCACGCCCCAGTAGCCGCTTAACAAAATTTGCATATACAAGCAATAAATTTTACTAAAGCATAGCTGGGACGTGAGGATTAGCCCAAAAAAGGCTATCCTCACGTCCCATTCATCCACCTACCACCCGTTCTAGCTTTATAGGTAGAATCATGGTGGCAGGTTCCCTTTAAGACACACATACCACTGATTACTGGATGCATGCAGTGTGATGTTAGCGCTTCCTGCGTCCTTTCTATGACCCAGCACTGTGGGTAGTGGTGATGTTGACTGAGCAGTGACCTCCTCATTGAGAGGATGCTTCCATGTCATTATGTTTCTAACATATAAAGTGTGTGAACATGCTGGGCCTAACTATATACTTGGGCATGTGACTACCTGTATATTGGAAGCATTTGTTTCATTTTCCCCCTTTAAGTCGGCCCTGACTCTACTGCGTTTTAGCAACAATTTTTCATGTCTGCCTAGGGCACCAAAATGCCTTGTCCCTGACCTGCTTCATGTCATGTTTTTTGGTATGTCTGTATAATTGTGGGTGTAGGATATTAGGTAGTTTACCAATACATCTATTAAATGTTCTGTACTGCTTTTCGATATGTAAAGTAAGGCCCCTGGATCTAAAATGTATTTGACCTCATCAGCACTTATTTTACATACTGGATAGTCCTTTTAGGACTGCCAAGGCTTATTAATAATTCAATTACAAACTGTACAAAGACAGAAAAAATCCTTAAAAAGCCAAAAAAAGGCCTAAAACATAACCTTTATTTGAATTTATAATAAAAAGTGACCAAGACTTTAATCACCCTCAAACATTAAAACCCCATGTTGAGACTGCTATTGATCTATAGAATGAGAATTTGAGACGATTCTCTCCTCAAAGTTGTTCTAAGTTCTACTAGTGAATCTCTGCAGCGATTACACGATAACACGCTCTCAACATGAAACTTTAACCCCTTAACAACCTGGCCCTTTTTTGTTTTTTTCATTTCCATTTTTCACTCCCCACCTTACAAAATCTATAACTTTTTTATTTTTACAAGTAAAAAGCTCTTTAATGGATTGCTTAACAAATTGCATTTCATAGTAATGGTATTTAATATTCCATACCGTGTACTGGGAAGCAGGAAAAAATTCCAAATGTGGTGAAAATGGTGCCGTTTTCTTGTGGGCTTGGTTTTACTGCTTTCACTTTGCGCCCCAATGACATGTCTACTTTATTTTTTGGGTCAGTATGGTTACAGGATATTGGTATCGGTTTTATGATGTTTTCATACATTTACAAAGGGGTCCAGTATTGCATCCGCATAAAAGCTCAAATTTTGTGTTAGATATTCTTTTCCCAATATAATTGGTCACCCAGACATTAGGGTGGCTTTCTTATGTACCTTTGGTAAGGCGTACATTGTAGCAACCGTCGGTGCCCTATTCGTGAGATATTTTTTCTCATCCATTGGTATAAGCTCATAGGGAAAAGCCTTATGGATGATTTCATCTAGTTCCTCCAGATAGATCTTGGTTGGATTACCTTTTGAGTGGTTTATATGACCATACTTTTATAGTCATCATGATTCATGACAACAATGTTGGCGCCTTTGAAAGACGGTTTTATGATTGCCTGCTTGTTCTTTGGTAATTCATCCAATGCCACAATGTCTTCTTAGATATTAAAATACATACAATGTTTTGAAGGATCTATCCTTTTGGTGTCTTGTGTTACCACATCCACAAAGGTTTCAGTGGCCGCATGTTGTGTAAAAAAAGGTGCTGTATGAGACTTAGGTCTCAGTGTTGTAAATGGAGCTGACTGTAACAATGTGATCTATTCATTTTCCAAAAATAATTCCTCCAAGATAGCTTCAGCTGTATCATCCCTATCCTTCTTAAATTTCAAATCTGAAATGGTGACTCTTAGGGATTGTGCTTTAAAGTGTCATGTTGAGAGTGTGTTATAGTGCAGTCGCTGCAGAGATTCACTAGTAGAACTTTTGAGGAGCGCAATTTTGAGGAGTGAATCGTCTCAAATACTCATTCTATAGATCAATAGCAGTCTCTACATGGGGTTTTAATGTTTGAGTAGGATTAAAGTCTTGGACACTTTTACATTTTATTTGAATTTATAATAATGTTTTAGGCCTGACTGTAATGTTTTTGACCTCATCAGCTAGACACTCCTCTCAATAAAATGGTCACAGATGGAGGGCCGTGTGATTTTTAATGGTCTGAGATCCTTTCACTTTCCATGGTCTTATTAGAACTTTAATATCCTGAAAGGTAGATTGGTCATGGACAGTCAAAGGTCACATACAGAGTATGGACATTTCTAACTATATCAAGAAAGTAGGGCAGAGCATTTGATAGATGTATATTGGTAAGCCCACACACTTACACACATATTACAAAAACATGGAGTAAAGTAGCCAACCTTTCTTAAAACATGCTAGCAAAATAAGAATGGGGGAAATGTATCTTTATTTCTGCTATTTTTTTTCTTAATTTTTTGTTGTTTTTGTGATTTTTTGCTGCAACTTTTCACATGCAGAAGTCTGACGTAATTGTGGCAGAAACCTGTTAAACTGAGTGCACCAGAAAAACTGGTGCACTCAGTTCATGGAGAATGTGCTCTGATCTTCATGACTCGGATGCACTCTGCACAGTAGTAAGGCAAACTGTGCATATATATATATATTTGGTAAAAACTATTGTATATTAACCTTAGTGCAGAAATCAAGGAGAGAATACAATCCGCATTTATTGTTTTTCATTATATGAAATAGCAGTAAAGTGTGACTATAACACTATTACACCATGGTATTCTTTCAAGTTCTTTACTTAGTTTTAGACTAATCATTGCCTTATCTATTCCTTTTTTTTATTTTTTCATATTTTTAAAAACTTCTGTATGTTCTATAACAAGCTGTCTTTTTATCTTTTCAAAGATGTAGAGTTTGAGGTACCAGTAACCCATTTAAATCAGAAATTAATATGGCTTCTATTTTTGAATTATAACTAGAACAGACAAAAAGATGAATGTGCCCATTATATTTCCCTACTGAAATTCAGTCCAGATACGTGCAAGTGGAGTCATTACATTTAGATTGATTTTAATTGTGAAGCTAAAAAATTAATAATGTGGCTAAATAAAAAAATGTAGTTTATACCGACCTGTAAAATTTAAATCTAGTCTTTTCTAGTAGTGGAATGGTTAGTTTACATCAGTTGACAGGTTGATTTCATATGGATGTGTACACCAGTCACCCACTGTCCTACCTAATCTCAAGAAAGAGAAAAACATACAGCAGCATATCTTAAAGGCCCCACCCCCAAATAAAAGGGCAGTGGTAATTTAAGTCAATGGAAAGCAACTCCTTTGGATCAAGTACCAATTGCTGGCTGCCACATACTCCTATTCATATAACCTGTCCAACATGTGTGGGGTGGAATTCCACCTTCTGGACAGGTGGCATATGAGCTCATTGTAGGCAAGCCCATTCTACCTCTGTAGGTCAAGGAGTGTTTTTTAGTATGATAGGAGTGGATGAAACACATACACAGTTTTCTGGACATTTTCAAGAAGTCCTGCAGTTGGATGTAGAACTTCAGTAACCGTGTTACAACTAATTCAAACAGTACAGGAGGTATGGGTCAACCCTCTTGAAGAGCTCTCAGACAAGAATTTCCTCCACTTGTCGTTAACTATGGTTACAACCTTGAGTTGGAAAGAAGACGGCTAGGGTTTGATTTGTTTTTGAAGCATGCAGAGCAGGTCCTCTTCTGTGCGACTGGTCTTCTTCAGGCTCGCCAGATGAAGAACAGTGTGAGGCTGGCATGCTGTACATAAGTGGTATACCATCATATACACATGATGTCAATCACATGTAAGGAAGCTTCAGAGGTTGGGAGAGCTTGACTTCAATGTTAAACTCTCCGCTTCCCTCACTTTATACAACCAATAAACATCTCACAGTAAAGATCCACTTTACTGGATGATATCACCAAGCTGGGCCATGAAAGAAATATAATCTAGAAGCTTTTCAGCTGCTTGACAACATACTACTACCGTATATACCCGTGTTTAAGCCGAGTTTTTCAGCACAAAAAATGTGCTGAAAAACGTCCCCTCGGCTTATACACATGTCTATATATATAAAAATAACCCACTTTAAAAAAATAAACTTATATACTCACCCTCCGACGTCGGCGCGGCTCCACTATGTCGGCACGGCTTCCCGATGTCCCCAGTGTCAGTGCGTCCCATTTTCTTTCTTCCCCGCGGCTCTTCCTCTTTCTTCTGTCATGGACGCGGCCATGTTTTCTTCCTGCTATGATGTCAGCAGCGGCCACGTCATAGTATGTGCCTGCTGGAAGAAAACATGGCCGCATCCATGACAGAAGAAAGAAGAAGAGCCACGGGGAAGAAAGAAGACGGGATGCGCCGACATCGGGGACATCAGGGACATCAGGGAGTAACATCGATATCGCGGAGGCGTGCCGACATCGGAGGGTGAGTATATAAGTTTATTTTTTTTTAAGTGCTGGGGGGGTGGCAGGCTGTATACTACTAGGGGCTGGCTGTTTACTACTGGGGGCTGGCAGGCTGTATACTACTAGGGGCTGGCACACTGTATAATACATGGGGGCTGGCAGGCTGTATACTACATGGGAGCTGGCAGGCTGTATACTGATGGGGGCTGGCTGTATACTACTGGGGGCAAGCTGGCTGTATACTATTAGGGGCTGGCTGTATACTACTAATGGCAGGTAGGCTGTATACTACTGGGGGCATGCAGACTGTATAATACATGGGGGCTGCAGGCTGTATACTACAAGGGGGCTGGCAGGCTTTATACTACATGGGGGCAGGCAGGCTGTATACTGCTGGGGGCTGGCTGTATACTACTGGGGGTTGTCTGTATACTACTAGGGGCTGGCTGGCTGTATACTACTGGGGCCTGTCAGGCTGTATACTGCTGGGGGCTGGCAGGCTGTATACTACATGGGGGCTGGCAGGCTGTATACTGCTGGGGGCTGGCTGTATACTACTAGGGGCTGGCAGGCTGTATACTACTGGGGGCTGGCAGGCTGTGTACTACTGGGGGATGACAGGCTGTATACTGCTAGGGGGTGGCTGTATACTACTGGGGGCTGGAAGGCTGTATACTACTGGGGGCTGGTTGGCTGTATACTACTGGGGGCTGGCAGGCTGTGTACTACTGGGGGATGACAGGCTGTATACTGCTAGGGGGTGGCTGTATACTACTGGGGGCTGGAAGGCTGTATACTACTAGGGGCTGGCTGTATACTACTAATGGCAGGTAGGCTGTATACTACTGGGGGCATGCAGACTGTATAATACATGGGGGCTGCAGGCTGTATACTACAAGGGGGCTGGCAGGCTTTATACTACATGGGGGCAGGCAGGCTGTATACTGCTGGGGGCTGGCTGTATACTACTGGGGGTTGTCTGTATACTACTAGGGGCTGGCTGGCTGTATACTACTGGGGCCTGTCAGGCTGTATACTGCTGGGGGCTGGCAGGCTGTATACTACATGGGGGCTGGCAGGCTGTATACTGCTGGGGGCTGGCTGTATACTACTAGGGGCTGGCAGGCTGTATACTACTGGGGGCTGGCAGGCTGTGTACTACTGGGGGATGACAGGCTGTATACTGCTAGGGGGTGGCTGTATACTACTGGGGGCTGGAAGGCTGTATACTACTGGGGGCTGGTTGGCTGTATACTACTGGGGGCTGGCAGGCTGTGTACTACTGGGGGATGACAGGCTGTATACTGCTAGGGGGTGGCTGTATACTACTGGGGGCTGGAAGGCTGTATACTACTAGGGGCTGGCTGTATACTACTAATGGCAGGTAGGCTGTATACTACTGGGGGCATGCAGACTGTATAATACATGGGGGCTGCAGGCTGTATACTACAAGGGGGCTGGCAGGCTTTATACTACATGGGGGCAGGCAGGCTGTATACTGCTGGGGGCTGGCTGTATACTACTGGGGGTTGTCTGTATACTACTAGGGGCTGGCTGGCTGTATACTACTGGGGCCTGTCAGGCTGTATACTGCTGGGGGCTGGCAGGCTGTATACTACATGGGGGCTGGCAGGCTGTATACTGCTGGGGGCTGGCTGTATACTACTAGGGGCTGGCAGGCTGTATACTACTGAGGGCTGGCAGGCTGTGTACTACTGGGGGATGACAGGCTGTATACTGCTAGGGGGTGGCTGTATACTACGTGGGGGCAGGATGACTGTATACTACTGGGGCAGGCTGGCTGTATGCTACTGGGGGCAGGCTGGCTGTATACTACTGGGGGCTTGCTAGCTATATACTGGAGGGCGGCTGTGACCAATGCATTTCCCACCCACGGCTTATACTCAAGTCAATAGTTTTTCCCAGTTTTTGGTGGTAAAATTAGGGATCTCGGCTTATACTCGGGTCGGCTTATACTGGAGTATATACGGTAGTTGTTTATTAGGTCAATTTTTGGTACCGAGAGCCATGAAATATTTATTTTGAAAGTCACCTGTACAAGTGAAGTGAGGGCGGTTAAGCCCTAGATAAAAATCTCTAACACCTGGACTGTGATTTTTAGCTGGTGTCAGATTCCTATACTATGCTGATTTAAAAATTAATTTGTCTATTAGTTTATAGAACTTTCATATTACCTGGCTCTCTGCCAGCAGCATGTGGTGAGTCCCAGGAAGGAGGGCCGCTTCAGCCTGTGTGTGCCTGGGTCTGTGAAGAGGTCACATGCAGGTTAGGGCTAAATAGTAACATTTGGGGCCAATGGCGTAACTTGAAGCTGATAGGCTCCAGTACAATGTTTGTGCCAGGCCCCCAATTATAATCTACGATTAATAATACTAGTCTTCTCATATGGCAAAGTTACACCTATTGGGCCATCTGAGCCTCTTCAGCTTGGTTGTGATGCTCTGCACCCACTCCCCCCCAAGTTGTGCCTCTGTGTTGCTGATGCTGGAGTCAGTCCTGTGAAAAAAAAAACAGGAGAGTAGTTGAGACATGGAAAGATACCTAGTAGATTTCTGCAGTTAATACTTCATGATATAAAATGTTACAGTAATAATAGCTATTACATTTATAGTATAATCAGTTACTGTATTTCTAAAAGGCTCTCTTTGTGTATGCTTATGTCTTGTTTACATCACTGTCATAGTGATCTTTGCTACACGTGCACACGTGCATATAAACAATAATTGTTACTCCACCTACACAGTGAATAGAACATAGAAGAAACTCTGGCAAGCCTGTTTCTTAAAAAAACACTGTGCATCTTAATGGATTTTTCTTTCCTGAAATGATTGATTCTCCTTTGAATTATTGCTTTATCTGTGCACTTTGGTCCCTTAATAAACATTTCAGAATATGCACATACCCCCATCTAACTACTGTGTGTGATGCATGTACTACACATATTTGGGATCAATAATTAACTAAGGTCCCAGAAATTGAGACTGTAAAACTTTCTGGGTGATAAAAAATATTTAGAAGATTTAAAAAAAAGACAAAAATAGCGAACAATAAAAAAACTAAGGGATCTATATTGTGGGATACATAAAGTGGTCTGTGGTCTAAATTAGATCAAAACTCTGGTACAGGGGTGTGAATTAATTTACATTTCAATCCTGGTTCCAAACATATTTGTGTTACTATTTGTAGCTCGGAGTGGCTGCCGGAGCAAGGATCCAAAGATATCTCACAAACCCGCAGTCTGAGGAGGAATTGCCATAGTATTCTGGAATAGATGAATAAGAAAGATGAAATAAGTTTTCAATCTTTTCAGTCTTGTTCCTACATTTTCAGGCCATGATTGGCAGCATATGCTAAACCCCAGAATTGGCAAAGACTGTAACTACTTCCACGACACCGGAACAAAGTAAGTGCACATCCAGAATTCCTTGAAAACCCCCTTTGCATATGAATTTTGTTACATTGCTTTTGAATCCAAAATGGTAAGGGCATCTTGCTCTACAGCAAGTTCTTTCATGACATATGGTTTTGCTGAAGTTTATAGGTTTTAGTGGGTTAATTCCATAGTGTACTTAGGCTAGTGTAATCAACATACCAGTGCTGCTTTTTGTACAACATAGGTCTCTCTGCTTAAATTTTTTGGGATAGCACCCAATCTTACCTTTTCACAGTCCTGCCATGTTATCATCTACAGTATATAGAAAGATATATAGATACTGTAGATAATTTCCCAGCAATTTATTCTGCTTCCCTTCTTTTTATTTAAAGTAATTCCAGTTCAACAATGAGTATGACTCCTTACACTTATACATTTCATTTAAGAATACAGACAAGTATGATCTGATCACCATTAGGTTTTGCAGCCTAATGACTCCTACTCTCAGAAGCTGGGCATTGCTCCAAAGGTGTAACAGGAACATTAGTTCAAAGACAGCTAAAGTTGCTCAACTTCCTCCTTTTCTGCTTAGTTAAGTGTGTAGCAAGAGCAGTGACCAGCTAATCTTCCCGAAGCAAGTCATTACATCCACCTCCACTCCTGCAACCATCATTATGGATCGTGTCAAGAAAAAACCTTTGAAGACAAGACATAAAACTAGGTAACCTGAAATTTTAATGACTGTGAAGCACTAAAAGACTTCCTGTGTTTTTGTAAGAGTACAGGATTAAGCAGTATTTTATTTTTAACGTCAGAGAATGACAATTGCTATTATGCTTTAGTGTGGGACAAAGTGACTTTTGTCACGTTATAGTATTTTACATGGTATTTTGGAATAGAACTACTCAAAACTTAGCTGTATAAGTAGGTATACAAAACTACCCTGAAATTCAATAATCACAATATGTTATGTATCCATAAAATACAAATTCTTATGCTTTTTATTTACAAATGAAAAATGGAAATATTGTGTAATAACTAATTTCAAAAAAGAAATATCCAATAAGCCTTCATCAAGTGTTAAATGTGTATATATATATATATATATATATATATATATATATATATATATATATATATAGTATTTATCCAAAATGCTCCCTATGCTGACCATATGGGGAATGCTTTCAGCCAATTATTCCGTTCTCTAGAATCAGGTTATATTTTTGATTTTGGAAGTAAGTAGAGTAATCCAGATAAGAACAGTTTAACAAACTCTAGGTAAGATTTTTAACACCTCATTTAGATGGTGATAAAGATGAATTCCTCTGTGTCAGTCAACCATCACTATATGACATGTGACTGCATATTTTAATTTCTTAAAGACTCCAGAATACATTATGGCATTATAAAAACTGCTAAATATATTTTCGGCACTTTTGGACATCATTTCACTTTTGAAAATTGGGCTGTAAAAATCGAAATTTCAAATGCAACATTTTAAATCTGCCAAAAATTACCTACCAGCTGCAAATTAATAATTTATTTAAATGGATGTATTTGTATGTTCCAGTACAAGTGCACCATAATGAAATTTCAGCTCTGACATGTGCCAGTAAAATGTCCTCATCCAATCAAGACCACTTAAATTTATGTGAGAGCGTGCCAAGAACTGCAATTTTTTTCATCTATTGTACCCTAGAAAACTGTTGCTTAAAGGAAACCTACCACTTGAAGTGGCAGGTTTCAGATGGAAATACCGGAGCTTATTTTTGTTAGTGTTTTAAACCGCTGTATCGCGGTTTAAAACACTTTTTAAACTTTATAGCCGGCGCAGGGAGGTACGCACTCGGCGCTTACCATGCGCGCGGCTCTCCTTCACTTCCTATGTAGCCGCGCGCACGGTCGCGTGCATGGTAAGCGCCGAGCGCGTACCTCCCTGCGCCGGCTATAAAGTTTAAAAAGTGTTTTAAACCACGATACAGCGGTTTAAAACACTAACAAAAATAAGCTCCAGCACCAGCTCACCCTGAGCTGGTGCTCGGTATTTCCATCTGAAACCTACCACTTCAAGTGGTAGGTTTCCTTTAAAATTACTCAAAAAAAACCACAGGGGATATATGTCCTTAACCCCTTAATGACTTGTGATGTATTAGTACATTATAAGTCTGTTAAAGGAAACCTACCATTTCAAATGCGCCTACCTGAGCTGGTGCTCGGTGTTTACAGCTTACACCTACCATTTGAAATGGTAGGGTTCCTTTAAGGCTGCATTGAGAGGGCTCACTAGCAGAGCATTTCTGCATACAAAGTGGGTGTTTTCTGCATATTGCAGCAAACTCCCACCAGTAACACCTGCAGTGCTCTGCACTGGTTGCAGGTGTTAATGCTTTGATTGCCACCCACAAGACTACTGGTGGCAATCAAAAGCGAGCGGCGCATGGACGCCACCATATTGGCTTTCATTGCCACGCCACGATAACATCATTATCAGTTAACATTCTTAATTGTTATAATATGATAACTGTGGAAATCAACCAGCAGAATCTTAGTTCCTCTTCGTCCAACTCACAGTTTGTTTTTCTTTTTCTTGATAAGATGTATAGACTGAGAGTAAAACACCAGGTTTTGGTTTCAACATTTTACAGAATTTTGTACAAAACTGAATGGAAGCTCACAGAGGTATCAGCTTACATTAAAGTTTTATGGAGGTTGAGGGCAGTCAGTCTCTGCAGTTTGGTCTCCATCGTGCAGCTCAATGTAGACTTCAAATTTACAGCAAAAGACTGCAAATGGAAAAAAAAACAAAAAATGAAGACTATGGCCCACATTTATTAAAGCGTCTGACTTTGCACTAGAAAGAATGTGCAAACTGCTTGCACATGTATTTAAGTTTTGAGTCACAGATGTATTGTGTCTGATAAGACAGAAAAAATAGGGCACCACCAAAAGGGGCGTTCCATTGCAAGCGACAATATTGTCTGCGCCATAATTCTACAGAATGAAAAGAGTGCAACCAGAAGAAATGGTGCCATCTGCATGGAGAAGTGCAGGGGGTACCAGATTCATGAAAAACATGTGACACATTTCATGAATCTGTCATAAACTGCACCCTCTACAGGCAAACTGCACATAGTGCAGTTTGCATTATTTTTGATAAATGTGGGCCTATAAGTCACATAATGACCAGAGACGTTGTCACTCTTCTTGTATCTACTATGGAGTGCTGATTTCTGAGTTTCTGAAAGGTAACAGGTTTTAAATCACTTGGAGTGCCAAACATTTTTAATTACAGGCAAACTTCCCCAAGGCTACTGCTCAATGTTGCAGCAACTATTTCTGCTATCAATCTGTCCAAGCCCCTCTTACCCATGTCAACATAATGCATCACGTTTGCTTACCACATCATGTGACCATTTCTTGATCATAAGGGGAAAAAAAAATCACAACTGAAAAATTAAAACATCTGCTATATGAACAGTTGATCTTATTTAAATCTACATTAGCGCACTTTATCTATTTCATAAACCACATGAGGATGTATAATGAATTGTAGTGTCGTAGTACTAAGGCAGTGATCACAAATGGCTGTGGGTGACTTGGTGACGCCTGGACTGGTGACAGAGGCTCTCAAGTGGTTGTACTGGTTTTGCTCTCTTTCCACACCATCACAGTGGCTAGCAGGTAAATTACCAGTATCTACCGCAATGAGGAGGGTGAGTTGTTTTCTCTCCTGGAGTACACCTGGCTTTTAGTGGTAGTATGTGTCTCCCAGTATCTATTAATTTGTAAATTGGAGAACCATTTATTATAATAAGACCTGTAAATGTAGTGAAACAGGATTTCTTTTTTTAATGTAAAGAGCTTTTCTTTATAGTATACAATCCCAAGACACTTTAGTGCTGGTGTATCACTCCTAGGCTTGTCCTAAAAGCCATCACCCATCAATAGTCTGAGCACTTGTACTTTTTCCTTTCGAAGTTATATCCTACAGTATGTCCCATAAGTTTATCAATATAAAGCCCTTCTTAAGGTTTTCTAGGCCCCTGGTCCCTCTCTGCACGGGTCTTCTCCTGGACTAACACGTGTGATGCCTGCTGGTGGCAAGGTACCCCACCCTCCAGGGTGGCACCGGAAGATCCTTGTTATCTCTTGAAAAATAATTCTCTCTCCTCAGTTTTCTAAAGAATCTGCACATAATTCCAGAGTTATGGACTTGCTTTTAAACAATCTGTGTCTCCTTTTGATCTGTAGGCTACGGCTAACCTGCAGTTGGCTGGTGATCCTACTGGTACTGATTCTATACCAGTGACATAACTACAATGGAGTCACACCCCACAACTGCCATGAAACCACCAGTTCTTGGTGCATGTGGGTCTCATAAGTATCAAATGTTATAACTTTGGACCTATCAAAAGCCATAGGCTGGCAAAGACAATGCAGCATCTATGTACATCTGTGTCACAATACAATCTAAAATAAATCAGGACGATTTTTTTAGATGAAAAAATTGATGTAACCAGAAAAGACTACTATTTTTATTTAAAAAAATGTAGATCCACCATTTAGATAATGGTTAAAGACAAATATCTGTAATTGTCAACTCAACCTTTAGCATTTAGTGCAGCAAAGCCGAGAAATGCATTTAAGTTATTTGCCCTGTAATTAATATAAATCAATGTGACTAAAACTAACCCAACAAGATAGCATGCAGCCAGATATTGCTGAAGGGATCTGAACTGCCAAGTTCTGGTCCATGCTGAACCATGGCAGTTCAGAACTTCAAGTGTAGGTCCGGATCTTGAAACATGCTATATATACTTATAACTGCTTTGTATGATTAAAAAATAGCATCAACCCCATAAAATCAATTATTTTGCCAATGTTACAGTTGGCCTCGAAACTTTACTTTTCAGATGATGAAATCCTCTAAAGTGTCAGAAGGAAAGGAACACCAACAGATTGTGATGCATATTAAAAAAAGTAACACTGCTATGATGATACGTAGTGTGGAAACGACAGGTCTTTTATGCAGAGTATAACAGGTCTGGTGATCACAGCAACAAAGGGAAAGGCGTTCTGTAGGTATGAGGAAGTGTAGTCCACAATGAAGAGAGTAAATAACTTGAATTCCATTGCAGACTTTCCTACAAACTTACAATGCATAACACTAAAATGATTTATTCATTGTTTCCATTATATGAGAAATAGCAATTCAGTCTCAAGAATTTACTAAAGCCTTAAGCAAATTTATTCACTTCTCTCCTTCCACAAACTACGCTAAATGCAATTTTTTCCTAGCGACGAAATTGATTTAATGAAAATGCTGTGCACTGGATGGTATACAATTGTGTTCACTGAGTGAATATTATTTTCTAATTCTGCACTTGATCACAAAAATTATATGTAACGTAAGTGCAATTTGAAAAGAAATCACAGACTAGTTTGGTCATAAGAAAAGACAATATTTATTTAGTCATATTTCTGCACACATGAAAATACGTTTTTAGTAAACACATGGACGCTGTGGTATTCTGTGTAACCGGTATTGTATTGAGCATCATATATTTATGAAGAAAAGTTTGAAAAGCAAAAAAAAAGGTTGGTACGGTAACAATGTTTAGTTTAGACACACATATATTATTTCTTATTCAGTTATGGCTGTAAATGAGAGAAACAGTCAGACTTGATTTCATTAGTTTCTAAAATGGCTTTGACAGTATAGTAAAAATATTCAGTACAAAAAAATAAATATAAAAAATCAAGTCCCACTATGCTCTATTTAAATTCATCTGCACTTAAGATTTGTTTTCTGCTTTGTCAGTTTCTGGAAGCAAACAGGAATGATATTCCACATTAATGGAAGTCAACCTTTGGCACACACATACATCAAATCTGAAATACAGCCAATTGGGGTGAAAAAAACTAGTTTTAAAAATATTTAAAAAATGTAAAATAATATAAAAATTCAAATTTTCCTTGTGTTAACTGATACATTGTTATATCCATAGCATCTTTATTAACCCATTTTGCATTACTGCATTTTTGTTTTTGGCTGTTCCATTTCTATTTTTCTGTGTACAGAGCTGTAGGAGGGCCTTTTTTCTGCCTAACAAATTGTACCTTCGAGTGACAGAATTTCAAATTCTATGCCTTTTACTGGGAAGCTGGAAAAAAATTTGTTAGGTCGGTACAAGCATGGGGATACCACATTTATATAGGTGGTCATAAATTTGAAAAAAAATTTAATCTTTTCTACAAAAATAAATTACACCTTATCTGACACAATAGCTTTTTCATACCTTGGTGTATGGCGCAGTGTGAGATGTCATTTTTTTTGCGGGACATGATGGTGTTTTCATTGCTACAATTTTGGGGACTGCATGACCTTTTTATCAAATTTTTTATGTGTTGAAAAAGTATGCATTTTGGACATATGGAATATTCTGCTAGGGGGTTCACCACCAGAAATAATTTTTTTTTTTTGATAGGTCAGAAATTTTGGGGTGTGCAATACCTAACATGTTGTCAGGAATTGCTCTACTATTCCCCGTCTAGTTTGCCTTGCTTTTTCCCTCAGTTAATATGGCGGATGGTGTCTCAACCGAATGTCATCTAACCCTGTAGCATTCCTGCAACTTCCTGTGTACCACTCCTGTACCTCCAGTTCCTGGTATTGGATTCCAGTATAAAGGTGGTAATTTGAATTTTTTGGCTTTCTTAAATTTTTATTTATTTTTTTTACTTTTGTTTAACTACTTTTTAACAACCCCAAGGCTACTTTATGCATTGGGGGTCTGATTTTCTGTACCATATACTGCAATACTGCAGTATTGGAGAACTTGCTTTGGGTCTATAACAGTGTGCCTCTGGCTGAATGACAGGACTTGGAGTCTCAAAAAGACTCCAAGCGGTCATCGGAACAGATAGTCACTCTACAATGATGTCATGTGAAGCGTCAACCCAATCCAAGATCTCAGCTCCCACACGACTCTGGCATATACCTGCTGCCAGCTGCTTTGCACTCATCATGGGTGCATATTGCAGCCAAAACCCACCATCTATAAAGTGGGCTCAGCCCAATTCATGCATCCTTAATGGCGTTATAAGGGCTTAATGTAAAAAGTTTCCTACCGTTTTTTAAGGGATCATCATAAAAAGCACTGTAAAAGTCATTCAAAGTTTGTACTTGCTGGATCATTTTACTTTCTTGCCTTCATCATAACTGACATTCAGAATTTCTTGATATGTTACTAGTTAATCTTTTGACATACTTAAAGTAGCACCAATAATCTATCTGTAATCCTTAAAATCAGATAACATCTCATAATTTGTAATTTATTCAGCTTGTAGACAATTAAAGTTGAGCCAACAGGATCACACCCCAAACATGTCTGTAGTTGTCTCCTTTACCTGTACTTCACTTTTTCTTATTCATGGTTCTCTAGGCCATGCAAAAAAGATTTGTCAAAGATTCATAAAATGATAAGACATTTGGGTTTACTTTATATATTTGTTACCGTTCCCTATACAGTTATTATATGACTCAGTAGAGTCAATCAATATACTGTAGGATGAAAAATATCCTTTGGCATATTATGCCTGCTAACATGTGGACATGAGAAAATATGGATTTATTATAAACACCATAGAAATTTGAAGGACTCAACAATTACATTAATGCATATTAATAGCATAATCACTAAGGTGGTCTACAGAACTCTCATAGAAGTAAATGGAAAATAAGGCGTCAGGAAACCTCTGTTTAGAAGATAAATGCAGGTCCTGATTTGTTTTGTCATCCAAATCTACTGGTTTCTTGATCTCTGGAGTAGCCTTAAAGGGGTATTCCTGGAATATGAACCTCCGATACAAAAACCCATAATGCTATAAATAACTAAATATAACAAAACTCAATGTCATTAGTCACAAAATGGAGCTTAAATAGTTTGATTTTCTGATTCACAAAATTTTATGGCCTCTCTAAAGTATGCAGATTTATCACCAAGATGGCCGCCTCTGCAAACTACAAGTTCCATTATCCTTTAGTTCTCAGTAACTCCTCCTACCTCTTATGTTCTGCCCCCACTGATGATGTAACAGACTTTCATGCTCTGCTACGATAGAAATGATATGTAACTGCCATCGCTGCACATCACCAACACACTAGTCACACTGGATGCACTGCAACCAACCGACTACAGCCAAACATAGTGGGGATCACGTGATCTGCCCAGGCAAGTACAGGACATGTGATGTGGACATGTAACTAGTGGCCATCTTCTGTCCTGTGTCTACTTCATTACAGTGTATGTCAAGAGCATTTTTCTGCTAAGGGGAGCAAAACTTTAAATAACAACTAATTACATATTAGCTTCTATTTTGATGACCCATTTGTATATGAATCATGCTGTTTCCTGGAATACCTCTTTAAAGGGACCTGCCCATGAAAAAAAACCCTAGAGATGTTTAAACAGTAAAGATCATTTTTACAAATTTTTTTTAAATTTTATTTTACAATTTTACTCAGTTTTATTGCTGTTTTAGCTCCTATCACTCTGTGATGGCCGCTGTAAAATCCCAAAGTGTGGGCGGGGAATCTCTAAGCAGACACATTTTGATCCATCCAGTGCTGAAAGTGTGGTTGGATTATTAGGGTACAGGTGTATATTCACTTTCATTTACCTTCTGAACATCGTACTAGTATCTGACACATAGAAAGACAGATATCAGAGATGAGATGATGAGATCCATGATCATATCAGAGATGATGAGATCTATGAGATGCATATTACACACAATGACACAGTCATTCTCACACTATCAGATCTAATGTCCGGATTGAGAACTTGTCTTTCTGTGGCTTGCAGCTCTCCTCACACTTTGATGTATTGTTGTTGCCAGTGAGAAGTGAGTGTGTGTGCGGGCTCGACCTGGAATTCAAGAGTGAGGGCCACTGGAGGGAGCAGTGGAGCTCCACAGCATCAGACAAGATGGCTGCCGATCCTAAAGTCATGAGATCCAGAATCGGAAACCAAGGGCAACTGAAACTGTGTGCACCAGGTCTGATAGAGACAGGTTGGAATTATATATGTGAAATGCTGTATTTTTGTTAATAACAGTGAATTATAGAATGTGTTATTTTGTTATCGTGAGAATAAGTGAGAAACTTGTCTTTGTGGGGATACCCCTTTAACCTTAAATATCCTAAAGCTGAAGTCAGATATTTGATTTTGTTTGCACGTGAATCACAGGCTGACCTCTGTCTCCTACCTTATTCTACTCCAATGAAATTGGGTTGTTTGTTAGTTTGCCTGAATTTGCATGTCCTATATGTTGGCAGCATTTTATAGTGCAAGAGAAGCTTAGCAGTGTCTACAGCGTGTCCAATCTAAAGGCAGGATGTTATAGAGCAGAAGGAGCTGAGCAGATTGTATACAATAGTGTGGTATCAGCAGACAGAAAGTTATAGGCAGGAGGAGGAGCTGATAAACTTGCACACAGCATCCTGTTTTCAGGCAGGATGTTATATATTTGGAGTCTACATAGTCATTGACAGCCTTCTTGTATGTATTGAGTGTACATATATAGATCACTGACAGGACCGCCCACTGGACTAAGATTGAGCCCAGATTGAGCATTCATTAAATGTCATGACTAGCAGTTATTTCATGACAAAATGAAGTAATAGTAAATCTTTTCCCAGATAACTATGTGGTATGATCATCCCCTAGTACTATACATCATGCTGTTTGTTTCAATGTCACATGTTTGCTTTAAATGAAACAGCTTTGTTAGGAAGATTGTATTGTGTTGCTCAGTAACTTCTAGCAGTAAACAGTGTCTGTATGCTGAGGACATAACCAAAGTGTGGAAAAAAATGTACCTTGTCAGTAAGGATAATTATGTTGTCTCCAAAATAGATGACTGTAACATCTAACTATTAGCGTGATTGTGGTTGTGTAACTTAAAGTCACAGTAATATAAATAAGCTATGTTTTCCACTATGTTTAGAAAAATGGTTTCTCATTAATTTCCACACAATTTCATTTCGGTATGCTAGATATGGCTAATGCCCTTCATCCAGTTAAAAGCCATAGTATTCTACATGCTATTAAAGAAATATATGCCTTCATCAGAATTTATGCAAAATGACTAAATAAATGGGATTCATTATAGGATAAATAGCACTTCATTATAGAGCCTGGAAAACACTTCCTAGTTAAACACTGTGCTGCTATAAATTTAATAACGGAAGATTTGTCCATTGAATGCAAACTTTAAAGGAGCTTTTCAATGAAAACAAAATAATAATAATACAATTCTTAAATATGCTTAGGATAGTAAAATAACACATTCTCTAATTCAATGTTATTAACAAAAATATAGCATTTCAAACACATTCTAACCTGTCTTCGTCAGTCATGATGTTGTATATTTTGATTGTTCTTGGATACGACCATAAGCTAGGTCCTGACTATGGTTGGGCAGGTCGTCTTGTCTGGTCAGATTCTTCTCACGTGAACATGCGAGGTGGAGGAGGCAGGAAGCACTATAGAAAGAGGCACTTCTTGCCCAGTAGTGTGAGGAGGGGAATGGCAGTGCGAGTGTGTTTTTAATTGGTTAGTTGAGATAGCATAGTTGAGTGTGTCATTGGGGGACATGTATATTTATTTTTGCCTTTTTTTTTCTGTTTTGCAACTTTTTGTGTTTCTGTAACTTTTCACTGCGACTTTTGCTGTCATTTTTCAAGTACACCTTGTGAAATGTGCCTTGTGTATCTTTATTTTCCAGGTGTCCCTCGTGACTTTTCACTTATGTATCACTTATTTTAATTACTTTGGCAACTTTTTAGGGGCAAATCTGGCCTTTTTTCTTGGACCCTGTTTTAAAATGTAAACTGGAATTGGTTGACATGTTTTAAGGCTGGGTTTTTAAATGCATTGCAGAAACGCATGTAAAATGCATGTTTTACCTTTTACTATGTGTTTGGTTGGTTAGAAAGTCTTTTTTCTTCATTTCTGGAAGTCTAAGCACCTATGAAAATGTTTACACAGGTGCTTACACTTCCAACCAAGGAACCAAACAAGTTTTTATTTAAAGCAACTTTATAACATTTATATCTCTAAATGATTTATTGTAGAATTACCAGCTAATAGAGTACTGTATATGTTGAGATGGCAAAAGTTGACTTTTAACATTTACCTGTCACTTTTTTTAAAGTGTACCAGAAGATGAAATTTCCAATAAAGACAGACAGATAGTTGTTTGGGTTGACCAAGAAGAAAAAGTAGTCTGCGGGCTCACAAAGCACACAACCAGTGAAGATGTGGTAGAAGCACTACTTGAAGAAAACAAAGTTTCTGCTACAAACCACTATGTCCTTTTTGGCATTTACAAAGAATATTGCATTATGGAAACCTGGAAAAATCTCAAGCGTATTTTACCTCCTTCATTAAAAATGTTAAAGCTTTTAAAGTCGTGGGGAGCAGAGCAAAGTAATGTAAGCTTTGTTCTAATGAAAAAATGTACAATGTACCCATGCTCCGTGTGGTGGACTTCACAAAAAAGCATAACCTGTGACTACTGCAAGAGTCAGGACAATGCGTTTCATGTTCAAAATTTTCCTCTACCGATCAGAAAAAAAATTGTAAGAAAAGCATTTAGAAAGTTAGAAAAAATGAAAAAAAATATGGTCTCACCAAAGGAAAATAATATACAGCAACTTATTTATATACTTTCGTCTCAAGATACTATTATCAAACAACAGATGGACAAAATGAAACAGCTGGATAAGCAACTAGAGGTATATGATTCATGTCAACAGAAATTAGAGAAACTGGGGTGTAGTGGAGACGTTCCAAACGCTGTGAGCTCTGTAAATGCAGATGATCTTGGACTCAGCACATTTGACAGGTTTTTAGAAATCTATAACCTGGAAAATGTGATCCACATTCAGGAGGAGTTGAATCATCAACACTCACTTATTAGGAATCTGTCAGAAGAAATTAAAGTGGATATGTCTTCTATGTGTGAACAGGATGATGAAGACTTTGTCGCAGAAGGGCACACTGACATGGTGACAAGCATTAAGCAAGAGATTGAGGAAAGCCTTCAAGTGGGATTACGATTACATCATCTGTACAGCTATATTCAGAAAGAAATCCAGTATAATGAGTTAATACTGCTTCATAAGAAAAAAGAATATGAAATCCTAAAGGATGAGATAAACTCTGTGTGTGCTAGTGATTCAAATACCTCTTTGTGTTTCAAACCTACACAATACATGTCTTCAGATGCTTGCGGCAGTAGAGAAATGCACAAAATCTCTGCTGTGATGTCCAGGGTAGATATACAAAACGATACAGATTCAGATACAGGCATTAGCTCCACCCATAGTCAAGATTCTGAGGCTATTCAGTGAGACATTTGCTTTGTCAATTGAACAGTAAACTGGGAAAAACATTCCTTGCTTGAAATAGCTGACAGAACGCAATACAAGATACTGTAACATTAACTTTGCTCAAACAATGAAAGTGTATGGAGCAATGAGATTAGAGTTTACTACACGTAAGAGTAAAGAAACATAAACTAACCTTTTTGTTGTATTGAAGTGCACCTACAAAATCTTATTAAAAGGTAGATATGGTAGGTATTATTCTAGAGACCTAAGCCTCGACAACTGTTGCACACCTTTGTTCCCTGGCAAGAAATGTCTGCAAGGTCTGAACATAGTGTCCTACAACAGAAAAAGTAATGCATATATTTGATGTGAAATGTGTTGTCAGAGGAGATATGTCAGACTGCAGCTCACTGAAGGATCAGATTACAGCTATCAATAAAAGTCTATGGAGAGGGGAGGAGCTGCCAAGTTAAAAAGGAAAAGAGACAATAGAACAGACAACCAGCAGCAACTACCAGCGACTATTTTACTATCTGGATTCATTCTCTGGACCATTTTAGCCACTGGATTTACTTCTAAACTACTTCTCTGTAATAGACAATTATATTTGGTGCTGTTGTTGTGTCAGAGAGATAGTAGAGTAGAGTCTTCTGTTTCTTTTATTTTCCACTGCCCAGCTCAGGAACAACTGACCATTTCTGTCAGAACCTGCAGAGGTTAAACTGCAGAAATGTTAAATATAAGTCAAATAATAAACTGATTATTATATAATAAATAAAGTAATATAAGTCAGAAATAGTGTTTTTTTCTTTGCAAAGATATAGCAGAGCATCCTAAAAAGTTAGGAGAAAAGGCTATGTACACTTTAAAAAGTACTAGGTCAGGGAATTTATATTTTTTTCTTTTGTTAAAAGAAAAAATAATAAATGACAAGTAAAAACCTAAAAAAGACAGTTATTGTTTAGTTCATTCAGTCTACTAGAATATATTTGTTTTTGTTAAACAAAATAGCATTGTATTGCATTGTTGCTGCTATTCTTTTATATTTCGTTTTTGTTTTACATTTTTTGTTGCAATAGAACTTTAAACACCTTATAATATATCATTTTATTAAAGAATATTTCCAGAGGTTTGAACTAAACCTGCAATTTATATACCGAATCTTACTGTTTACAAAAAATATTAATTTGTATGTTATAAAATGTTATACAATCATTTTTCAACAGTTATGTCCACTGCTATTCACAAATAAATATTGCAAGATTATTGAATCTACCAATGATAAAAATTATAAAAATTGTGACACATCAATTACAGTCAGTACAATTTATTTATTCTCTTTTCAACTTTAATTCTTATGGTGTTAAAGGGAACCTGCCATCAGAGGGCCATTTTTAGCCGGGGACAGGTTCCCACAGATACAGTACTGTATATTCCACACATATTTAAAAAAAAACAGGGAAATAAATTATATGAAATCTTACCTCTCTCCCTGCCTTCATTAAAGTCCTCAATTATTTCAAATTCTCAGGCTGGGGGGGAGGGGGAGTTGGGGTTTTGCCACATTCGTCTGCTCCTGGATCTCTCCTCCCATCATCCTCATTGGTTGCTTGTCCCTCCTTCATCCCCTCCCACATCCTCTCTCTCCTCCTCCCTCCCCTGATTAGTTTCAGCACAGCAAACTATTCTCATGCTTGCAAGTTCTTTATTGAGCATTTCTTTCTTGTGAAGTGAAGCGGCTCGCCGTATCTCCATTCTCAGTGAGCATGCATCACATCCCAGGAGACAAAGGACGAGAGAGGAGGTGAAGGAGCAAAGCGAGGATGATGGGAGGAGGCATCCAAGAGCAGACAAATATAATATTTATAAATGCCCCCTCTCCTCCCCCAGAGACTCAGCTGAAGAATCGGTCAGGGAGCCAGGTAAAGTTTCATATAGTTTATTTCAACAACTATATGTGTGAAATATACTATTTATGTCTAAAAATAGCCCTCTGGTGACAGGTTTCCATTAAAAGATTTATGGCTCTGCATCACACTGCTTTATATTCATAGTAAGATTCTTATCAACATATTCCCATCTTGGCCACACCATGCCAGGAGTTACACACACAAATTACAGTAACGGAATAACTATAGCAGAAAACATCATCAAAGAAACACTATTTCCATAACTTTAGGGGGTTACAGGCCTTCTTGCTGTGCTATGCTGTTTCCATACGACCTGTTTACCTGTATTGGATTTACAGAAAAAGCATAGGACAGTTAAGCTGTCCTGTCTACCGAAGGATGTGAAAACGAGATGTATTTTCTCTTAGCCAAGAAAGACTGAGAAAAATCATTTGAAGAAAGGATAACTTTTATCAAACTCTGGCAGACAGCATGAATACCCTTTTGTGCAATTTGTGGTAAACATGGGATTATAACTATATAGCATCAGTCCATGGCCCATAGGCAGTACATAAAGCATACAAAAAAGCATAAAACAATCATACCATATTTGTAATACAAAGTACTGTTGCGTACCTTGGTAGCTGTGTCACAAAATGCCTAAATAAGAACCACCATGCAATGCTCAAATTATACCAACAAACATAGCTGCACCGTACATGAGCTACATAATGTCTACATAACAATCGTAAATGAATCATATTTACTATTTTGATGGTTAACAAGTAGAATTACAATAACAGCAATAACTGCCGGTAAGGAGGATCATTAAAACATCCTATCTTTATTTCCAACATTAAAAAGTAGACTCAAAGAAAAAGCCAAAAATCCCTAAAATGTATCACTAATACAGGCTCATATCCATCCACTAAGGATCATGTGTGTCTATAGCTAGCCATATCCATACGTATTGGGGTAAGAGGTGGTCCGCATCAGGATGATCTATCAGACCTGCAATGATTTCCCTCAATATAGTGTGATGCTAATTGTCTGGATAATTGTCTGTGTGTCAACATGATTCCAATAAGTAGACCTACAAAGGTGCTAGAACAGAGCCATTGAAAAAAGGTAGGCTCCGTTATGCTTTACAACTCCAATTTAGTTATATCTATTAACTCAGGTTTCGTGTTACGGTGTTTTATGTTCAAACAACACGCCAGTGCACACAGCACCAATGACAGCTAATGCGTTTCCCTGCTATCAATGAGTATAGCAGTTCATCAGAGGTGTCAAACTCATCTTATTGGAGCATAGCGCATTATGACAGAGTCCCAGTGTACAGTATCACAACACTGACTGTCTGACTCCTATTTTTGTTGCTACACTAACCTATCTAAGTTAGCAACATCACAAATCAGTGTATGGATTTAGAGCCAGGATGCTACATACATTTTCGTTACTGGACTTACTCTGGTAGGGCGGCCATACCAGAGCCGACATCCTACCTAGGTAGTTAGCACAGTGTAAAATGAATGAGTCAGTCAGATAGAGATACTGTAGGTAGACACAGTAAGACACATTAATCTATTCCAGATGTGCTAAATGTTGTTAATTATATTTATCATTTCAAATTGTCAAATTTGCAATTTCAAACTTGCAACATTTGTCACAAAAAAACTCCAGATGAAACCATACTTAGGAAAACCTAAAATGGAAAGAACTTATTTGAGACATTTGTGTGCCATTTTTGAGACATTTGTAACAAATGTCTCAAAAAGAGATCTGAAAAAAAAAACATTTAACACAAGGAAAAAGAGAGATTTATAAAATACCAAAGAAGCGAATGGTAAAAAGAAAAAAAAACAGGCCAAACAGAAGCAGAGATATGATAAATGCCCCCCCCCCCCAAGTTTGTAGGAGGCTCGCAGGGCAAGTTATTTATAATCATATAAAGAGTTTGAGGCATAAAGGTGTCATAAACACATATGAGGTGTTAAAACACTTCATAAAAGGGCATTAACAGACACCTAGCCTCATACATCTACCTCATGTGATCACAGGCATTAAGAATAGGGGTGGAATTTAGAATCCTACTTAGATAGAAGTGTCATTGTAGATATGGATCATTCTTTGGGAATCCCTAGCAGATAGATTAATCATGTATTTCTGCTTCCCCAGGCACCAGACTTATAATGTCATGTATTTTTTTCTCTTTGATTTTATTTTATCAAACTGTTTATTTTTGCATTGTATGTATATGTATGTTCATTACCTTCTTGTATGATAACTAGAGATGAGCGAGTATACTCGTCCGAGTATACTGCTCGGTCGAGTATTAGCATACTCGGACCGGATCGTTACTCGGACGAGTATCTCGCCGGCTCGAGATCGAGCAGTAAATTAATAAAATAAATTGAATAAAAGTATTTTTATTGTAAAAAAAAATATTACACATGTTTCCATATGTTTTACTTGTAAGAACACATTGAAATAACACTATTCTTCACTTTCCAGGTGTCCGCGCGTGTCTCCCGCTAATTTAGGAGATGTTCGGAAAATCTGGAATGTGAAGAATAGTGTTCTTTCAATGTGTTCTGCACTTAAATGGTCCTGTATTCACTGTTTTTAATGTTTTAATTCTATTCTTCACTTTGCAGCTGTGCGCGCGTATCTCCGAACCTATCGGGAGACACGCGCGCACACCTGCAATGTGAAGAATAGAATTAAAACATTAAAAACAGTGAACACAGGAGCATTTAAGTGCAGAACACATTGAAAGAACAATATTCTTCACATTCCAGATGTTCGTGCACATCTCCTAACTTAGCGGGAGACACGCGCGAACACCTGCAAAGTGAAGAATAGTGTTATTTCAATGTGTTCTTACAAGTAAAACATCTGCAAACATCTGGAATTTTTTTTTTTGCACTGTTCTTTTACTGTTCAGTTTTATTTAAAAAATGCTCGGGTCTCCCATTGACTTCAATGGGGCTCGTTATTCGAGACGAGCACTCGAGCATCTGGAAAAGTTCGTCTCGAATAACGAGCACCCGAGCATTTTAGTGCTCGCTCATCTTTAATGATAACCCCTTTGTCTGTAAGCGTCCTTTTTGATATTAAAACTTCACATTTTCTTCAGCCGTTGAAGAGCTGTGAGAGGGCAGTCCAGTGTGACCCGCCAGGCTCCCTTCCTAAACAAGAGTCCATGATCCTGACAATGGTCAGTACGAAAACTTTAAAAGAAAAATCGATAACATATTTTTTGTATGGTGCACTTGGCTTTGACATTTTCTATACTTTCTGTCAAACAGTAAAAACCTTTCAATTAACAAATAAGTCTCAAAACATGTGAATGAAACTGTAGAAACTACATATTATCCCAGAGTTGTAAGACAGAAAAAACATAAAACACTAATTGCTGGGACAAAGTTAACAATTTCAGATGCCTTTCTAGTGTCAGGTTATTTATTTCTAATTTAGGATGAACAAATCTATTAGTTATTTTGTAGATTTTATAAAAATCTGCCATTTTTCAGATACTCAATCAAATCTTTTCGGACTCACAGCAGACAAGTCTTTCAAAATTTAGAAGGACCAGAAGGGTTATTCTTATTAAGAATTTACAGGACAATTAAAGCAACATCGGTTCTGACTAGAGATGAGCGAACATGCTCGTCCGAGCTTGATGCTCGGTCGAGCATTAGCGTACTCGAAACTGCTCGTTGCTCGGACGAATACTTCGCCCGCTCGAGAAAATGGCAGCTCCCGCCGTTTTGCTTTTTGGCGGCCAGAAACAGAGCCAATCACAAGCCAGGAGACTCTGCACTCCACCCAGCATGACGTGGTACCCTTACACGTCGATAGCAGTGGTTGGCTGGCCAGATCAGGTGACCCTGGGATAGACTAGCCGCTGCCCGCGCTGCTCGGATCATTCTGTGTCTGGATGCCGCTAGGGAGAGAGCTGCTGCTGGTCAGGGAAAGCGTTAGGGTGTTCTATTAGCTTACTGTTAGGCAGGAGTGATTCTCCAAGAACCCAACAGCCCTTCTTAGGGCTACAATAACGTTATACTTTTTTTTTTTATTAGGGGTTGGATTTCAATTAGGCACAGTCTGCCATTTGTCCTTTTTTATTTTACGTTTATTTTGTTTAATAACTCAGCGTCATCTCATCTGGCATAGTAGTGTGCTTTCATACTTGGCTAGAAAATAGCCATAGGAGAATCCAAACGGCTTACGCCTACAGTAGCGTTATATATTTGATTTCTGGTTGATCTGCTGGTGGCTGTACTTGCTGCAGTGCATCTACTAGCCAATTGTGAGCAATTTGTAGTGAGACTTGCGACCGCTGTGTTTTGCGCTTAGTGACGCACATATCCATTGCAAAGACTGAAGTGGGAAAATTTAGTAGGGGTTGGATTTCAATTAGGCACAGTCTGCCATTTGTCCTTTTTTATTTTACGTTTATTTTGTTTAATAACTCAGCGTCATCTCATCTGGCATAGTAGTGTGCTTTCATACTTGGCTAGAAAATAGCCATAGGAGAATCCAAACGGCTTACGCCTACAGTAGCGTTATATATTTGATTTCTGGTTGATCTGCTGGTGGCTGTACTTGCTGCAGTGCATCTACTAGCCAATTGTGAGCAATTTGTAGTGAGACTTGCGACCGCTGTGTTTTGCGCTTAGTGACGCACATATCCATAGCAAAGACCGAAGTGGGAAAATTTAGTAGGGGTTGGATTTCAATTAGGCACAGTCTGCCATTTGTCCTTTTTTATTTTACGTTTATTTTGTTTAATAACTCAGCGTCATCTCATCTGGCATAGTAGTGTGCTTTCATACTTGGCTAGAAAATAGCCATAGGAGAATCCAAACGGCTTACGCCTACAGTAGCGTTATATATTTGATTTCTGGTTGATCTGCTGGTGGCTGTACTTGCTGCAGTGCATGTACTAGCCAATTCTGAGCAATTTGTAGTGAGACTTGCGACCGCTGTGTTTTGCGCTTAGTGACGCACATATCCATAGCAAAGACCGAAGTGGGAAAATTTAGTAGGGGTTGGATTTCAATTAGGCACAGTCTGCCATTTGTCCTTTTTTATTTTACGTTTATTTTGTTTAATAACTCAGCGTCATCTCATCTGGCATAGTAGTGTGCTTTCATACTTGGCTAGAAAATAGCCATAGGAGAATCCAAACGGCTTACGCCTACAGTAGCGTTATATATTTGATTTCTGGTTGATCTGCTGGTGGCTGTACTTGCTGCAGTGCATGTACTAGCCAATTCTGAGCAATTTGTAGTGAGACTTGCGACCGCTGTGTTTTGCGCTTAGTGACGCACATATCCATAGCAAAGACCGAAGTGGGAAAATTTAGTAGGGGTTGGATTTCAATTAGGCACAGTCTGCCATTTGTCCTTTTTTATTTTACGTTTATTTTGTTTAATAACTCAGTGTCATCTCATCTGGCATAGTAGTGTGCTTTCATACTTGGCTAGAAAATAGCCATAGCAATAGGATAGCATCGTTTGGTTTTAAAAACTCAAAAACACACAAAAAAACAAAAAAAACAAAAAAAAACAAAAAACACAAAAAAAAACAAAAAACACAAAAAAAAGTTAAAAAAAAATTAAAGTTATAACTCTCATTTTAAAAATGTTTAACCCGAGGGCTAGGGGTAGAGGACGAGGGCGGGGACGTGGGCGTCCAACTACTGCAGGGGTCAGAGGCCGTGGTCCTGGGCGGGGTGAGACACCACCTGCTTATGAGGGAGCAGGGGAACGCCGCAGAGCTACACTCCCTAGGTTCATGTCTGAAGTTACTGGGACTCGTGGCAGAGGCCAGAACAGTGCGAACAGGTGATGTCGTGGATTGCTGACAATGCTTCGAGCAATTTGTCCACCAGTCAGTCTTCCACGCAGTCGACCCATGTCACCGAAATCGCCACTCCTCCAGCTCCTGCACCTCAGCCTCCTCCCCCCCAGTCTGCCCCCTCCCAGGAAAATTTGGCATTTGAACCGGCATACTCTGAGGAACTGTTTTCTGGACCCTTCCCACAGTCACAAACCACTTGTCCGGTTGCTGCTGAGCAATTTTCCGATGCCCAGGTTTTCCACCAGTCACAGTCTGTGGGTGATGATGACCTTCTTGACGTAGTGGAAGTGTGTAAAGAGGTGTCCGACGATGAGGAGACACGGTTGTCAGACAGTGGGGAAGTTGTTGTCAGGGCAGGAAGTCCGAGGGGGGAGCAGACTGAGGGATCGGAGGATGATGAGGTGACAGACCCAAGCTGGGTTGAGAGGCCGGGTGAACACAGTGCTTCTGAGACGGAGGAGAGTCCTCGACCAGAACAGGTTGGAAGAGGCAGTGGTGGGGCCAGACGGAGAGGCAGGGCCAGAGCTGGTGCATCAGCGCCAAATGTGTCAACTAGTGAAGCTCCCGTGGTGAGGGCTCTTGCGGCGAGGGCTAGATCTTCAGAAGTCTGGAGGTTCTTTAAGGAAACACCGGATGACCGACGGACTGTGGTGTGCAACATTTGCCAAACCAGGCTCAGCAGGGGTTCCACCACTACTAGCTTAACTACCACCAGTATGCGCAGGCATATGAATGCTAAACACCCCACTCAGTGGCAACAAGCCCGTTCACCTCCGGCCGTGCACACCACTGCTCCTTCCCCTGTGTCAGCTGATAGTCAGCCCCCTGCCCAGGACCCTGCCACAAAAACCCCATCGTCGCCTCCACGATCCTCCACAGCATCCACCAGCGTTCAGCTCTCCATACCCCAGACGCTGGAGCGGAAACGCAAATATAGTGCAACCCACCCGCACGCCCAAGCCCTTAATGTGCACATCTCCAGATTGCTTAGCCTGGAGATGCTGCCCTATAGGCTAGTAGAGACCGAGGCCTTTCGCAACCTCATGGCGGCGGCCGCCCCTCGGTATTCGGTCCCCAGCCGCCACTACTTTTCCCGATGTGCCGTCCCAGCCCTGCACCAGCATGTGTCAGACAACATCACCCGTGCCCTGACCAACGCCGTTTCTGACAAGGTCCACCTGACCACGGACACGTGGACGAGTGCTGTCGGGCAGGGCCACTATATATCGCTGACGGCACATTGGGTTAACTTGGTGGAGGCTGGGACCGAGTCTGACCCTGGGGCTGGTCATATACTGCCGACGCCGAGGATTGCGGGGCCTACCTCGGTCCAGGTGTTTCAGGCCTACTATGCCTCCTCCTCCTCCCACCCCTCCTCCACCTCCTCCTCCGAACTACCATCCGTGGGCACGGCGCCATCAGTCGGTAGCTCTAGGCACAGCAGCAGTGCCGTCGCTAAGCGACAGCAGGCGGTGCTCAAACTGCTGAGCCTAGGCGACAAAAGGCACACCGCCCAAGAGCTATTACAGGGCATCACGGCGCAGACTGATCTGTGGCTGGCACCGCTGAACCTGAAGCCAGGCGTGGTTGTGTGTGACAACGGCCGTAACCTGGTGGCGGCTCTGCAACTCGGCAGACTGACACATGTGCCATGCCTGGCCCATGTGTTAAATCTGATAGTTCAGCGTTTCCTCAAGACATACCCCAATCTGTCTGATTTGCTCACGAAGGTGCGCCGCATCTGTGCGCATTTCAGGAAGTCCAGCCCAGATGCTGCCACTCTCAGGGCAGCGCAGCGCCGCCTCCAACTGCCCGCTCACCGACTGTTGTGCGACGTGCCCACGAGGTGGAATTCAACACTGACCATGTTATCCAGAGTTTACCAGCAGCGCAGAGCGATTGTAGACTGCCAGATGTCAACTTCCACCAGAAGTGGTAGTCAGGTCAGTCAGCTTCCTCAAGTCTACAATGAGGAGTGGACGTGGATGTCTGATATCTGTCAGGTGCTGAGTAACTTTGAGGAGTCAACACAGATGGTCAGTGGCGATGCCGCCATCATCAGCCTCACCATCCCGCTGCTTGGCCTGTTGAAAAACTCTCTGATCAGCATGAAGTCGGAAGCTTTGCGCTCGTCACAAGAGATGGGGGAAGAAGATTCCCTTGTTGATAGCCAAAGCACCCTCAGGTCTGTTTCTCAGCGCATATCGGAGGAGGTGGAGGTGGAGGAGGATGAGGAGGAAGAGGAGGAGAATGTTGGCGAGACACAAGAGGGGACCATTGTTGAGTCCTTCACTGTTCAGCGTGTATGGGCAGAAGAAGAGGAGTTGGAGGAGTTGGAGGAGGAGGAAATGGACAGTCAGGCCAGTGAGGGGAGTGAATTCTTACGGGTTGGTACTCTGGCGCATATGGCAGATTTCATGCTAGGCTGCCTATCCCGTGACCCTCGCGTTCAAAGAATTTATTCCAGCACCGATTACTGGGTGTTCACTCTCCTGGACCCACGGTACAAGCAAAATCTTTCCACTCTCATCCCTGCAGAGGAAAGGAGTGTGAGAATGCATGAATACCAGCAGGCCCTGGTGCACAAGCTGAAACAGTATTTCCCTTCTGACAGCGCTAGCGGCAGAGTGCGTAGTTCTGCGGGACAAGTAGCGAGGGAGAGTAGGCGAGCAGGCAGCTTGTCCAGCACTGGCAAGGGTACGCTTTACAAGGCTTTTGCCAGCTTTATGTCACCCCAGCAAGACACTGTCACCTGTCCCCAGTCTCGGCAGAGTAGGGCTGATCTTTACAGAAAGATGGTGAGGGAGTACGTAGCTGACCATACCATCGTCCTAAATGATCACACAGCTCCCTACAACTACTGGGTTTCAAAGCTGGACATGTGGCACGAACTGGCGCTGTACGCCTTGGAGGTTCTTGCCTGCCCTGCCGCTAGCGTCTTGTCCGAGCGGGTTTTCAGTGCAGCTGGTGGCATCATCACAGATAAGCGTACACGCCTGTCGACTGACAGCGCTGACAGGCTGACGCTTATTAAAATGAATAAAGGCTGGATTTCTCATAATTTCCAATCTCCACCAGGTGAAGGAAGCTCAACCTGAATAATTGATCCACTCCTCCTCCTCCTCATTTTCCTCCTTCTCCTCCTCTTTGTACAGTAAAGCAGAGGAAACTGGCTATTTTTTGACAGGGCCCACTGGCTCTTGCTATAGTACTTTATGCATTTAATTTTTCTGGAGGGCCACCTACCCGGTCCTCTGTTTGAAACAATTTTTGTGAGTGCCACATACAGGCACTCAATCTATTCCATTTTTCTGGAGGGCCACCTACCCGGTCCTCTGTTTTAAAAAATTTTTGGGACTGCCACATACAGGCACTCAATCTATTCCATTTTACTGGAGGGCCACCTACCTGCTCCTCTGGTTTGAAAAATTTTTGGGACTGCCACATACAGGCACTCAATCTATTCCATTTTTCTGGAGGGACACCTACCTGCTCCTCTGGTTTGAAAACTTTTTGGGACTGCCACATACAGGCACTCAATCTATTCCATTTTTCTGGAGGGCCACCTACCTGCTCCTCTGGTTTGAAAACTTTTTGGGACTGCCACATACATGCACTCAATCTATTCCATTTTTCTGGAGGGACACCTACCTGCTCCTCTGGTTTGAAAACTTTTTGGGACTGTCACATACAGGCACTATCCAAATTAAATTGTCTCCATAGCAGCCTCCACACGTTGTCTCCATTGCTACCTCCAAAAGTCGTCCATATAGCTGCCTCCATACATCCTCCCCTTATCAAACGAGGTGTGTCAGGCAGAAATTTGGGTTGTTTTCATGGATTCCACATCAAAGTTGTTAACTTTGTCGCCACCCTGCTGTGTTATCCACAAAATATACTGGCAAACTTTTATGATTAACCGATATTATTTCAGCGCTTCTTGCGCAGCTGTTTACATTCCCCTCACCCGCCATATCCCAAACTTATAAGAACGCTACTACACTTGATCTTATACAAAAGGTTCTTAGAAGTGCTGTTTGGGGAGTAGCCTAGAGACAGGGGCTTGGATTGGCGAAAGCTCGCCTGGCTGCAGAGCGCCAGCTCCATCCCAAGATCCAACTAACATAGTTTTAACTGCAGCACCTTTAATCTACTACTAGTTCACTGCCTCCATAATAATAATAATAATAATAATAATCTTTATTTATATAGCGTCATCATATTCTGTAGCGCTTTACAAATCATAGGAAACAAATACAAATGTAATGTAACAGAGCACAACATTTGTATGGAACAACAGGAGTGAGGTCCCTGCTCGCCAGAGCTTACGGTTTATGAAGATGATGGGGTAACACGAGGTAAAAGAATATTTAATGGTCAAGCCATTCTTCTTAGGGAATAGAACAAAATATAATAAATGGAATTGCTGTCGCTTGAACCACTCAGCCGTCATCTTATATACCAGGTCCAGGGTGAATGGGACTGCAGAGAAGTCTGGTGCCTGTTGGTTGCTGGATAACAGATGGGAGGACGACACAGGACGGGTTAGTAGAAGAGTTAAAACTTCATGCAGTTAATGAGTGTTATAGGCTTGCCTAAAGAAATGGGTTTTAAGACCACGTTTGAAACTTTGGAGGTTAGGTATTAGTCTGATAGTCCGGGGCGGAGCATTCCATAGAATTGGTGCAGCTCTAGAGAAGTCTTGGAGACGCGAGTGGGAGGTCCGCACTAGGGTAGAGGTTAATCTAAGATCACTGGCGGATCTAAGAGCACGGGTTGGGCGATAGACTGAGATAAGAGAGGAGAGGTAGGGGGGTGCAGCATTATACAGAGCTTTATGGATGAGGGTTATTATTATTTTAAACTGTATTCGAAAGGAGACTGGCAGCCAGTGCAGCGACTGGCATGAACTGTAAGCATACATGGTCCCCTTATCAAACGAGCTGTGTCAGGCAGAAATTTGGGTTGTTTTCATGGCTTCCACAACAAACTTGTTAACTTTGTCGCCACCCTGCTGTGTAATCCACAAAAAATACTGGCAAACTTTTATCATTTACCGATATTATTTCAGCGCTTCTTGCGCAGCTGTTTACATTCCCCTCACCCGCCATATCCTAAACTTATAAGAACGCTACTACACTTGATCTTATACAAAAGGTTCTTAGAAGTGCTGTTTGGGGAGTAGCCTATAGACAGGGGCTTGGATTGGCGAAAGCTCGCCTGGCAGCGGAGCGCCAGCTCCATGCCAAGATCCAACTAACATAGTTTTAACTGCAGCACCTTTAATCTACTACTAGTTCACTGCCTCCATACATGGTCCCCTTATCAAACGAGCTGTGTCAGGCAGAATTTTGGGTTGTTTTCATGGCTTCCATGTTAACTTTGTCGCCACCCTGCTGTGTAATCCACAAAATATACTGGCAAACTTTTATCATGTACCGATATTATTTGAGCGCTTCTTGCTCACCTCCTTTGGTTCCTCTCTGCCACCCATTGGTTTGAAGCCTGAGTCCATTTAGGGTATGTCGCCATGACACTCTCTAGCCTGCTGCCGCTGCCTCTGCATGCCATCCCCTATAGTGTCAGGGTCAATTATTGGATGTTTTAGATGCTATCTAGCTTCATTCTGTCACTCTGTCATGGCCATGCTGTTGCCCATAATTTTGGCATAATGTTGCGATTATGCAGCCTCAGAGGCATCCATGCATGCTGCCCCTGCTGTTTCCTGTCCATTTCCGTGGTGTTTCCATCCTTTTCTGAGGTTCCCAGGTGTTTGGCCAAGCTTCCCTGTGCAGAGCCTTGGTCCCCTTGAAAAATGCTCGAGTCTCCCATTGACTTCAATGGGGTTCGTTATTCGAGACGAGCACTCGAGCATCGGGAAAAGTTCGTCTCGAATAACGAGTACCCGAGCATTTTAGTGTTCGCTCATTTCTAGTTCTGACCAATTTGATTCGGGCCTGAACCACAGCTTATGAAAATTTTGACAAAGCTTTGAATAATCAAATCTTAGATGATTCACTCATCTTTATTCCCAATAAAAACCTGAGACATGAGAGTTTTCCTGCTTTTTCTGCCATCTTCTGATTGCAAATGTTTACTCTTAGTACTGGGACAAATGTTGCAGAATTGTAGCAGATTGGCTGCGGCAGAATCACTGATGGCTAACGCGCAGAACATTTACATGTACTAACTCCAACCCTATGTAAAAAGACGGATTTATGCTCTGGGTTTAGGATTCAACATCAATTTGGATTCTTAATTAATTCCTTCCAATTCAAAGTCTGAGCTCACCCCAAGCTGCTTGTAGTTCACATTTTTGACTGTTTTGGTCTTTTGAGAGGATGTGTAACAAATGATTGCATGATCCTCAGAGAGACTAACCTGCACAGGAGTCCTAGGCTATTTGGCACTCAAACTATTTTTTAGTCTGCCCTACATTTTTCATGGATCCTCATGAAAGTATAGTCTAAGGGGGTCAATTTTATTTAGTATGGACATTTGTATATATTTTTGTTTTTTCCTCCAGTTTTTGGACTTGTTTTATTTTTCTTAGAGGGTGCTACAGGCAGGTATGTCAGGCATATGAGTCTTTTTTTTTTAAAAAAACATCATAAAAAGTTGCAAAGCTGCCAGCGGCTTCAATAAGCCCATGCCACCATTTTGGTGAAGATCATCGCACTCGGCGAGATCGTGGGTGGCAATCGGTTGCCATAACAGCCACAGGTCTCTTGAAGATCTGAGTCTGCCTGGATTGAACCTATTCATTACAATGTGCGATTCACACATTGTAATGAATGAGGAGGAGAATCCCCATATACTGCCATACTAAAGAATGTAAGTATATGATAGGATTAATTGGGCAACCTAGGGTTATAGTACCCTAGGGGGTCTGAAAAATAGTAAAAAAATATTATATTAAAAAAAACTAAAAATTCATATCAACTTCCTTTCCCTAGAATTCATATAAATATAAATAAACATTACAAATCATAAACACATTAAGTATTGCCACATCCCTAAATGCCTGATCTATTGAATTATAATAACGATTTTTTCACAGAATTTAACCCCGTACCAGAAAATTCGAAAGTGGCACTTTTTTGCCATTTTGAAAAATATAAATAATTCAATAAAAAGTGATCAAAAGGCCATACAGTCCTAAAAATAAAACCATTAAAAAAGTCATCAAAAGTTGCAAAAAAATTACATCACCCACAGCTCCGTACACCAAAGTATGAAAAAGTTATTAGCCCCAGAAGATGGCAAAATTAAAAAAAAGTTTTGTACAGGTTTTAATTTTTGTAAAAGTATGAAAACATTATAAAACCTATACAAATTTGTTATCCCTGTGATCACATGTACCCAAAGAATAAAGTAGAAGTCATTTGTAGTGCACAGTGAAAGCGTAAAACCAAGCCCACAAGAAAACAGTGCAGATGTGTTTTTTCACCAATTTCACTGCATTTGTAATTTTTTTCCTGCTTCCCAGTACGTGGCATGGAATATTAAATACAATTACTATGAAGTGCAATTTGTGCAGACAACAAGCCATCACAGAGCTCTTTACATGTAGAATTAAAGGAAACCTACCATTTCAAATGGTAGGTGTAAGCTGTAAACACCGAGCACCAGCTCAGGGTGAGCTGGTGCCGGTGCTTAGTTCTTTTTAAACTTTATAGCAGAAACTGCTTCGGCGCTGCGTGCGCACGATCGTGCGCGCGCCTACATAGGAACTGCCGCAGGCGTTGCGCGCGCACGGTCGCGCGCACGGTCGCGCGCAGCGCCGAAGCAGCTTCTGCTATATAGTTTAAAAAGTGTTAAAACCGCGATACCGCGGTTTTAACACTAACAAAGCTACGCACCGGCACCAGCTCACCCTGAGCTGGTGCTCGGTGTTTACAGCTTACACCTACCATTTGAAATGGTAGGTTTCCTTTAAAAAAAGTTATAGATTTTAATGGTAGGGAGTAAAAAATGGAAATGCGAAAACAAAAAAGGGCCAGGACAGTTATGACTATGGGGTGCTTCCTTTTTAATCAGTTCAGTAGCATGGTCAGTTAAAACATGCCATGCATTCAACCTTCAAAGCAGCTCCCGTACAGGTGCTAGGTCCTTTTGTCTTACAGTAACATTAGTATTTATTTTTCTTCATTAATGTAGAGATCATGCTAACACAATGGGGCTCATTTACTAAGGGTCCGAACGCCGCACTTTCGTCGGGTTTCCCGAATATTTCCGTTTTGCACTGAATTGTCCTGGGATTTTGGCGCACGTGATCGGATTGTGGCGCATTGGTGCCGGCTTTCACGCCACAGAAATTGGGGGGTGTGGCCGTCAGACAACCTGACTGATTTGGAAAAACCTCGGAATTTAAAAAATAATTTGTGTCGCAAGATAAGCACTCACATGCACCGGGACGAAGAAGGTGAACTCTGGCAGACCTCTGCGCAGCAACAACACCTGCTGGATATCGGGCACACGACCTTAACGAATCCCAGCAGATCCGAATCAGCGTCGGACAACGTGCCGCGGGATCGCGACTGGAACGGGTAAGTAAATGTGCCCCAATGTGCAAGAATATGTAAAGAATCAGAGTTTAAATCATACATGCGTGGCACATGATCTTTTAATATGGAAGCTTTTCCGGACTCCTGAGTGTGTATTTGTTCATAAATGGAATAAATATGCTTTAGCTATCTGAACCATCTAAAACTTGTATAATAAAATATTCTAATTGTTTTCTAAAAGAAGGCCCCATCACTTGTAAATAATGATCCATGTTAGGTTAATTAGATTCCTGTATTTAATGGAACACTTATAATTGTTCCTGAAGACAAACTGCTTTAACCGTGCATCAATTCTAACAGCTAACTGCCCTTTATTGCTCCCAGCTTGTTATTTTGTATGCAGAACTATAGTTTTTACATCTTGTTTTAAAACCTCTTTTCTTGTAAATGTTAATGGTTATTATCTGTGTATAAATAAATGCGGATTGCTGAGCATCTGTTAACTGTCCTCATTTAATTTTATCACATGCCAAAACAGAACTATAGAACTGATTCACATTAAGAAAAGACTAACAAGAAACCAATGAAGGCATTAAGTAATTGGATATTGCTAAATTGTACTTATTGGGTATTTAAAGAGGATCTGTCACTACTCATGGCATGTCTGTTTTAGTAAATACTAAAATGAATCACAAAATTGCAATTGTAGAGCATTTTTCCATCATTCAGTTCCTCTAATTGTTAGTTCTTACCAGTGTCCCTGACTGGACAGTGCTGGGATATACTCCTAACTAACACTAAGTTGTCTATTGATTCATATTTATAGGAGGAATAACAAAGAAGTGGTTGGCCACTTTTCAATAATTGTGTTACATTAGACATGTCTCTGCATTTATATGTAAGTGTACTTTTGCCTCCTTTCTTAGCTCCAGCCTTTCCCTGTTCTACTCATGCTGCCCTCTGCATATATACACAGCTTTCTATCTCCCACTGCTCCAGACTACCATAATTGTGTCACTCACTGTTGCTCTTTTTCTCACAGTCTGTCTCACTAACAGACACAAGAACAGTGGAGGGAGCAAGATGAGCCATAATCTTCTGGTGCAGCTACTCCTATTCATCGGTGCTCCCACATGTAGACAAAGATCCACAGAGAGTTTGCAGACAGAACTAAAGTAAACAGAAAAATAAAACAAGATTTTGGAAACTAAAGATCAGGCTAGTTGTTCAGAAATGACGGCGCAATGAGAGAAGGGAAAGAATGGGAGTCCAGAATTCCTTATAGTCACAAATTGTCTAAGAAGCTTTTCCCTCTGCATCAACGTCTTTCAGGTATTCAATGTAGATGTGGGACAGTACCTTAAATCTGGTAAGCGATGTAATAACAAGGTAAGATCATCAGGTTCTCCATGTGTCACTGGCTCTGCGATGTTCACGTGGATCCCATGTTTCCACTTGCGGTATGCAGCGGGCGGCTGTGTGAGTTACTATTTCCTCCAGATGGAAACTCGATCGCAGCGCTTTTGGTTCCACTTTACTCCGTAGTGGTCCGTATAGGAAAGAAAGGGATACGGAAAAATAGTGCAGCAGAGCTTCTATTTAGTGAAGAAAATGTTTTAATATTATACTCACAAATATAGATAAAAAACAGGCCTTAAAAATAAATTGTGGTGCACGTTCGGCGTCAATACCCGACTCGAGTTTCGCCAGTAGCGGCTTCTTCCGCGGCTTCTACCCCGGAAGAAGCCGCTACTGGCGAAACTCGAGTCGGGTATTGACGCCGAACGTGTTTTTTATCTATATTTGTGAGTATAATATTAAAACATTTTCTTCACTAAATAGAAGCTCTGCTGCACTATTTTTCTGTATCCCTTTCTTTCCTATATGGACCACTACGGAGTAAAGTGGAACCAAAAGCGCTGCGATCGAGTTTCCATCTGGAGGAAATAGTAACTCACACAGCCGCCCGCTGCATACCGCAAGTGGAAACATGGGATCCACGTGAACATCGCAGAGCCAGTGACACATGGAGAACCTGATGATCTCACCTTGTTATTACATCGCTTACCAGATTTAAGGTACTGTCCCACATCTACATTGAATACCTGAAAGACGTTGATGCAGAGGGAAAAGCTTCTTAGACAATTTAGAACTAAAGTAAGTAGCAGGACTGCTTAATCAGTTAATGAACATTCAGGGATTATTATTACGGCAGTAAAGGCACATGGGCAACTTATGTAAAAGAGTGGCCAACCCCTTAAAAATATATGCTCTAGAATTCCTATTCCGGAATCACAGGTATTTATTTAAAGCATGTCAGCATAACACAGATTTGCACTGGTTTTCATATATACTTGTATAGGACATCATGGTAGAAAAAGCCTACAAAATGACACTAGAGTACAGAGTCCACATCTTGTTCAACAATGGCTTCTTGGACTTTTGCCAAGTTATATATACTAATTATATATGTTATATATGCTAGTATACATGCTAGAGGCCTTAAGTTTTGTGGTACGATATTAATAAATTGGACCACAAAAAAAGGAATTATGTTAACTCTACCTTTAAAAATGATTTCCCAGATATAACTTTTCCCTCCTGTTCCCTTTAGTATCTATAAATTCAATTACAGGTAATTTGAGGTAATATAAAATGTTAGCTTTGAGGAAAGTGGATAATATAATATTACTTCATACAGGGGTGTAATTAAAAAAGGTTTAGATTCAGGAAGGTCAAAAACGGTGGGCGCACAACAAGACTGGATGTATTCTCTCCAAGGGTTTTTATTAGTATTAAAAGTATCATCACAACGCGTTTCAGGGAAGCTGGGTCCCCTTTTTCAAGTGAATAAAAACTTTCGGTTTCTGGGCATTCAGGAGAGTGTGTCCAGTGTCTGTGTACTGCTCCTGGCGGATAAGTGCAGCTGCCGGGAGTGGGAGGAGCAGTATAGTGATATTACTGCTTCCCGTACTGCACACGGTGAAGAAGAGGGGAAGTACATAATATAATAGGACTGTGGAGGTATAAAATGAACTGGGCGCTGTGGGGCAGCATAAAATACTAGGGGCTGTGAAGATACAAAATATACATGGGATAGTTTGAACAGTACTAACTGGAGGCGGTGGAGGATATTACATACCGGAGGCTGTGGAGGACATTAGATCCTGGGGACTGTAGACGACAATACTTAATGGGGGGCTGTGGAGGACATTAGGTACTGGGCGCTGTTGGATATTATATACCAGGGACTGTGGCGGAGATTACTTACTAGGGTGTGGGGGACATTATATACTTATGTTGTAGGATTATTATTCAGTGGGGGAGCATTAGTAGAGGTTACAGGTATAATTTGTATTATTACATGTCAGGCAACATACAGTGCAGTGCTTAGAATGGGTGGTGGCTTTTTCAATGCAGCATGTATTATTTGTGTATTATTTTCAGGAGGACTTTCCATATAGCCGTATTACAGTATTTGGAAGCAGAGTGTTAAGGGGTAGAAGCTGGATAACCATGTTAGGGGAACGATATGTAGGGACATTGAAGAAGATAAGATGTCTGTTTGGTTAATTCCGCAGGAAGGGCACATGGTTGAAGAGAAGAAATGGTGATGCTGGTCCCAATGAAATAAATACAGAATAACTACAATCTGAGGACATGTCACTTGCAGGCACTGGATGCAACAGGTAGGGATTTCCCTTTTTTTTTCTTTTAATTTTTGTTGTGATAGGTACGTTTGTTTTTGTGAAAGCACATATGAGGAATATTATGTATAGGAGTAGACACTACTGAAAATTCGATACATATGGATTGGGGTCTATTCCCCTGATAACAGCTCATAGTGAGGCGACAAAAACGTGAGCATCTGTCCTATTATAAACATCATGTGTGACGAGAAAAACTTAATTGTCAATGAAATGTAAGATGGACAGTACCTATACAGCAGTCAAATGTACTTTTCCAATGAGATGAACTTACAGGATACTTAATGTTCCTAATTAAAAAATACACTTCTTTAAAACTTAGTTCCCATTCGACATTTCTCTGGTTACTATGAAATTCTGGCTTTGGTGGTATCAGTTGTCTTGTTCCTGTTGTGCCTCTATTTTAGCCCTTTCAACTTTTCTTTTAATAAGCTCCTTCCATTGTTACTTTCATTCTAGCCCTCTAGAGGTCCGTTGAACATTTAACTAATGAATGTTTTATAAATGACTTTGTGTAACATGCTTTTATAGGAGACAAGACGCCTTTCTTTCCTAAACAGAGCAGCGGGGTCACACATTTCTTTACTCTGTTGTTATAAATTGGCTCAACAAAACTAAAGAGAATCCAAGAATGAAAGAATTGAAACAAGAACAGACAGTAAAAGATTTGAGGAGGCATAAGAGATCAGCAGGATGAAATCTTCATTCCCAAAGGGAAGACCGTACTGAATGTTACACACAGGCTGTAAAAGCACATTTTGTTCCACCTATTTTCTCAACATACCTGAAATACTTCACTAAATGTTGAGGTTTAAGGAATATGAATCCCTAATACAATTAAAAAAAAATCCCATAATGTAAAATCTCGATATTTTTCTAACAAAAACACATTATAAACCATATGGAAAATTTCACCCAGAGTAGTAGAAGAAAACTGAATGCATTATTCATAGAGTGGAATATACTGAAAAATTAATAAACACATAGATGGATGTAACCTATAAATTTAAGACATCTTAGAAATAAACCTTATGTAGCTGCCATCTATTTATATACAACTGAAATGTATGAAAAAAATACCCTGACAGTGAGGCATAACTTGTTGGTTACAGAACCGCTAAAAGTATCATCCATATGAACTTCAAAGAAGATCTAGAATGTAAGGAATATTATAGTTCCTGCATTGATGTAGTGTACTTTAAAAAGACGTCAATAACTTTTAATTCAGCCCGCAGCACTGCCAAGTCCTCTCATGATCCATTGTGGCATGATACTCGATAGGCGAATAAGAAGACTCTTTACTACAATTATGGCACAAAAGCAGTTCAGATATTTTTAACACTGTGAGCCTACATCCACAATTTCTGTCATAAACACAAAGTACAGCAGCATGTTTCATATTTGCATCTCTCAGCAAATTTATGCTTTTATAGCAGAAACTGGCAACCCCCATTATCTCGATACAACTTATCTGCAATTCTAAACAAGGGATGTTTTGTAAACTTGGAAGAGCTCTGAGCAATCAGCAACTTATTTTTCCATAAAAAATAATGCATTTTTTTCCATTTCAAATAAAAGTCTTAAATCAGGTAATAGCCAGCCTCCTTAGAGTACTTTCCTACATGCAACATTATATCAAGATACCTATTTAATTGCTCCCAATGTTCTACAAAGTATGTACTAATTTATCTTACCTTCTACTCTTCTGCTTAGGTCCCCAGAGTTGTATTACTACGGAATAACTAGGACAGGAATGATAGACATTTATGGAAATGTAACATACTGTGTGACTAATTTATTAAGCTTTGTTAAACTATAACTCCAATTGCATGATGTTTTTCCCCAATTGTCATATGTGATTCCCCTTTCAAAACAAATAGAACAATGTCTATACTGTGCTGCTCACCCTTTTTTTCCAGAGTTATGGCATTTTCTATTCTGAAGATACTTATAAGAAATCCTCTTCAGTTGTAATGAAGTGGGTGGAGACTATCCTCTTCCTGTCTTTGACCTAAATCTGAGTCAACAAGCTGTGCTCACTATTCATAATGCTTTGTATATTCTCATGAAGTAACCTCAGTGAGAAGTAACTCAGAAGTAACTCAGCAAATCCAGTGAGATTCCTACAAGTAAATGAATTGAGCACTGGAAAGTGTGTAAATACAGGACCCATATAGTGACTAAAACGGCTTCCATCACAGGGAGGAGCATGGAGCATGAAATATGTAGTTGAAACCAGCAGGGAAAGTACTATGTAAAATACAGTTCTTAAACATCTTAAACATATAAGATACAATGTTGTGCTAATTGATTTCTTTAAAGACTCATGTCATAGGTGCTTTCAAAAGGTGGTGTTTTATACAAGACATTGGACAGAACATTCTCTGCTGATTTAATCAGCAAACAAGAGAATGATTTTCTCTGTCCAAATGTTTTCCACAATAGCTACATTTTATATCTTAAAAATGTCTAATGTCTAAATTCCCTTAAAGGAGTTTTTCCACAAATAGATGTTAGGACGTCAGACTAATGGACTAATGGAGCAGACAGACGCGCATAACCATTCTTCTCTATTAATCTCTATGTAGCTGGCGGAAATTGCAGAGTGCCGTGCTCACCGATCGTCGTCAGCTCCATAGAGATTAATGGAGCAGAACGGTCATGCCCGGCCGTCTGCTCCATTAGTTTGACGAGGCAACAAGGGGTCCGACAGAGTTACATGTGACCCCATCGGACCCCTCGTTTTCTTGATTTGTGGGGGTCCAATCAGTGAGACCCCCACTGATCAGCAAGCTAGGCCCTATTGGGTGCATGATTTGTTTTTGCAAGCTTTGGTGACAAAAATGGGACACACTGAACACACTAATAGGTCCCCATAGCAACAAGACATCACTTCCATTGCTACAATGGAGATTTGTATATTCAGATTGGGTTCTTTAGTTTAAATATGGGCTTGGGCCGAAAGCATCTCCCCATTGCCATTGACAATGGCATCATTTTATTATGCCTGAATACGCCCTGAAGAGCTACATAATTAGTTAGCGAAGCGCATAGGAATGAGGCAGCTCAACAGTTAAGGATGGGCCAGTTAATTGCGCGAATGGACAATCGATATTTAAGTCCCGCGCTCACGAAAGGCTCAACATCGTACTGTGTGAATGAGCAGCTCTATAAGTAAGTTACAGTCTCCTTTCCCCAATAGTGGATGAATCATTCTAAAAAACTTTTTGTGCACAGTGCGGGATATACTCCTTATTAAGCTCTGTTCCTGATAGGAACACTCATAGGCACCAAAGAATCAGTGAATGGTTGCCCTCATAAAGCAACTAGGAACAATTCCAATGCCTGGGAGCAAATTACAGTATTATGAATGATTTAGACTGTTCCCATATGAGTGTTCATACCTAGTAAATCCAACTATATATACATATCCCCACAACTTCTAAGCAAAAGAATTATTTATGAGACAGACCGCCAATTCAGTGTCCTTTTTTCTTTTGTTTGTTGTGTAGCACCAATCACAAACACAAATCTGTCTTTGAACCTTTCTGCCATCAAGACTTTATTTCTCCAGGAAGGTAAACTGATGTAGGTGCCTATTGCAGAACATGAAGCCGAAATAATAAAACTCAAGTCATTCACAGTGACAGATTTTGCACTGCCCATTTTGTAACATAAATGTAACATAAATTAATTTCATTTTTTTAAAAGAGCTGGATCAGTCATAATCCAGATCCTTTAAAAGAAAGCAGTTGACAACACTTCATGTCATCATGTGACTGAAATGCTTACTTCTGCTGCTATATCCTCACTTCATCCAACTAATAATCACATTATTTCATTTGTATGAACAGGTTTTTATTAACAATTTTTATCCCTCATATAAGACTGTTCCCATGAGCTGAATATATTTTAGTAATGTCCTTCTTGATTCATCCATCCTCACATGTTATGCACCATCTTAAATGTTAACTTGAATGAAGAAAGTTGATTTGAAAAGAGATAAACCAACCCCAGAAGAAGAATGGAAGAATGGTATCCCCAAATCCACTTGTTGCATCATTTCCAAGAAGACTCATAGCTGTACTAGCTCAAAAGTGCTTCTACTCAATACTTAGCAAAGGGTGACCATTTGATATTTCAGTAAATTAGGAAAAACATCTATATTTTTTCTGCCAAAATGGTGAGCTGAGTGTACATTAATGGCATAATGGACCTAACCAATTGGCTGCAATGAAACAAATAGAGAAAAATTTAAAGTGGTCTGAATATTTTCCGTTCACACTGTATATGTGATATCTTGCCTAGACTGCCACAACTACTGTTTACAGATAGAAATCAGGGAAGGGAGGAATTAAAAAGGAACAGGACCCTGCTAAGGGTGGTGTAGGCCCCTAAATGCAAACTGGTGACCTCCCCCATAATTTGATTACTGTTGCCAGTAATAAGTATATACAGTCCCCCATAATAAATATATACAGACCCCCCCCCCCATTAATAAATATATTCAGACCACCCCAAGGAATGCAAATATACAGCCCACAAAAATACACAGCTCCCAGAAAAATATATACAGTTCTAGAGGGCTGTACATAATCTGACCCTGGAACAGAGGATAAGACATACAAAAACAAAACAGAAACATCAAGCAGACCTGGTTGTACCCTGTGCCCCTACTTGCTTACTGCTCTGTCACATTACATAAATCTCACTATGGGCAGCACAGTGGCTTAGTGGGAATCACTACTGCCTTGCATCACTTGGCTCCTGGGTTCAAGTCCCACCCATGACAACATCTGCAAAGAGTTTGTATGTTCTCTCTGTGTTTGCATGGGTTTCCATCGGGTCCTCTGGTTTCCTTTCACAATCCACTACATACTGATAGTTTGATAACATTGTGACCCCCATGGGGACAGGGACTGATTTGGCTAGCTCTGTGCAGCGCTATGTAATCTGTAGGTGCTATACAAATAAAGAATTATTGCTAAAGAATTATTACTATTCTTCTGGAATGTGACAGGAGCAATAAATGACTCCTTCTTTCTGGATTCCTTATGTCTAGTGATGAGTAGACTCAGTTGAGTAGGGGTTTGGAAAGTTCAGCCAAACTCGAACAACAGTTTAGTTCAGATACCAGAACCTTAACCTGACTACACTGCTAACACTGATGTCTAGTGGTACCCCTTTAAATGCCACCGACAAAGCTGTCAGAGGCATTTAGATGTCATCAAAGCCTCCAGTGTCATCAGCGAGTGATGATCCTAGAGAAAATGGCAGGACGGACACGCCAATGGCATTTTTATCCTGCTTGCAGCTTGTCTGGTGGCCTTTAAAGGGTTAACACACACCAGTTGTTAGCAATCGATATAAAGAGCTGTTTAATTAGCTGCCCATCAATCAACTTTCTGGGTCATCCATAACCAAACTTTTGGTTTAGGTTTGCTCAACACTACTGTGAGGAGTTGAAATATGAAAATACTTAATTTTTAAATTAAATTTATATTTATTTTTGTAATGTTAAAAAGCTTATTTGAAAATCTTTCCAATCAATGTATTAACATATGGAATTTATAATACCACCAATTATACAAATATATGTCCCACTTTCTTATACGTAAGGTCACACACATCACTTACTATTCTGATTATCGTTTAGTAAATTAATGCTTTCTTACAGTGGAAACTCAGCTGACCTTATTGCCATAAGGTAATTAATAATGTTATTTACATGTTTTTCAGGACAAAATGACTCTGGATGTGATTTCCGGCTTGTGCAATGTACCTGTCTGACTACCTAATTTTAATCTTTAAGCTTTGATCTCTGAGCAGCATGTAGGCAGCACTAATGTTATTCAAAATCATAATCTTAGTTATTCACAATAAAATTTAATGAAAGTACAACAAGCTCTTTGACCAAAGAGTATAATTTCTATCAGGGCAATTAACCAAAAATCATTAGGTGAAATATTATGCACGGGTAACATCAGAAAATATGTTCTGAGCGTAAACAATTACTTTGATTGGCTTTTATGTTTTATCAAATTTTTGCTTGGATTATTCTATTCTTAGAGTTTCCATTTTGTTGGCTTTTCAAAATAATCATTTCAAGTGAATTATCTCCAAGCTTCATTTCGTCAGTAAATGTGGCATGATGTGGAAATGTAATTATTCTTTATTATTATTGGGTTTGCCTTTACCTCACAAATACCTATAAGATTTGTATGTGTTAAATAATGTATAGCTAATACATAGTAATTATAATAAACAATACTGTGCAAACACTAAAAGATTCACAATTTAATATCCCAGTCAGAATACTTTACACATCAACATCCGTTGAAATAACTATTGTGTAGATCTGAAACCAAATGGGTATTTGTCAGAAGATTCTTACATAAATTAGCCTAAATTTAGAACTATATTTAAACCTTGTCTATGAGCCATGTCAGAAATTATCATGATTGATTATTCTGCAAGTCTAGATATTCTTAGCTATTGCTCTCTGTATGAATCATTTTTGAAGACTTTTTTTTCTTAATGTAATATGGAACATTCATATGCATTTGACTTATATAAAATATAATAAAAACAACACAATAACAATATGTGTATTAAATCACAGGATTTAAAATGTGTTTGACGGGGAAAGTCCAGCAGCCAATACAGGCAGACGTGTGAGAGATCTGCTGTGTCTGTCTTGACCTGATCAATTTGCTTTATTGGCATCCTAACTTCCTAACTTGGGCAACAGGAGAAAGATTAAAGCCCCAAGAGTCTCCCCAGAGTGATAACCTCCACACCTCAATTTCTTAGTCAGAGAGACATGGACTAGATCCAAGATGGTCAAGAGGTACAAGTAGTTGCTAATAGAGTTCACCTCCTTAAAAACAACCATGCTATAGTTAGAAAAGTGCTTGAAACTATCTAGCTACTAAACTGCAAGGCTTTTATCCTCCAGATATTCTTTAGCTGAATACTCCATCTCTTAAACCACCACGTTCTCCTTTGAGGCAAAAGGGTCCTTTCCCATATACATTGTCACAGGAAAACTTAATTGAACCAGCCTCCACATCTCACTCTTCGCAACAAGGATCTACCTGTAGAATATGGTTCTGTGAGTTGCTTTACCCTCTTGTTATTGTTTTTTCTGATGACGTTTTGAATGTAAATTATAGGCCATTAGTGCCATGGAAGGCCTGATGGGTAGTCTTACAACACTTTTTACTTAGGGGAACAATCATGTCCTCTCATACCAGACATCCATTATTTCACCAATGGGACTGATGCATTTTGGATCTCTTTTAAAGACTCTACCATGTACCTTTCATATGTACAATTTTGGAGTAATGGGAGCAACTACTACCCTGATGATTAGATCTTTTATCATTTTCCTGTTTCAGATTTTTGCCATGTTATGTATATTCACATCCTATTCACATTATATTCACATTGCTGTTCTGGTAGCCCACAATTGTCCCATCTTTCAGCAGTTGCAGCAACAGGCTAGCTTTAGGGATTTCCCAGTTATGTTGGGGGGCCAAATGAATGCCCCTTTCTCAGATGGTCATGACCAGCTATCTCTATACAGAGTGGACAACCCAATGTTTTGGTGCTATTCTTTTTTTCTTCCCTCATTATACCCCCTTTGCCCTTTCCCAGTTTATTCTTTTGGAAGCATATCAGGACTTGTCCTGTGGTCACTGCGAACACTATGAACACAAGTTGAATACCCTCTTACTCATTTAAGCTTCTCATCCTTCCATCTTGCTCATTATAATGGTGGCTGATATGCGGTTCCACACTAGCCTTGCTCAGCAACTGTGAACTATACACTATGAACTGGAAGTAGTATCATGTATATTTGGTAACTAAAGTGCTCTTTATTCTCTCCCCCACCCTCTCGGCAGATTTTCCTGAATTGAGAAAGTTTCTTTCACAATGCAATCATCCATCAATCGCCACTGAGGAATTTGACTAACCTGAACCAGGATGTCCATTTGAGGAACTAATTAAAATGGCCAAAGCCCTTTCCAACGGTGAGGCTCCTGGCTCAGACAGTCTACCCTATCGTTTTTGCAAGACTTTCAGTCATATTTTGCTTCCTCATCTGGTCCACTGTTCAATGCCTTCCTTTTCCGAGAACCCATCCCTGAATTCATGCTTCATTTATATATTATAGTTATAGCTAAACTGGAAAAACACTTAGATACTTCTAGTTATTGCGCCTTTTTTGCACAAATGAATGTATTGGGGAGCTGAACTACCACTAAATACCGACAGTGGGGTATATTTACTTACCCGACCCATTTACGCCGCAGATCTGGAATGTCAGACAAGGATTGTGTCTGTCGTGATTCACTAAGATCGCGCGTCCAATTTCCTGCATGTGTCGCTTTCCCCACTGAGGTCCGCCAGAGTTCACCTTCTTCTTCCCGATGCATGTGAGTGCTGATCTTGCGACACAATTTGCTTTTTAAATTCCGTGGTTTGTGCGAATCAGTTGGGTTGTCTGACGGCCACGCCCCTCGATTTGGGTCGCATGCAAGCCGGCGCCGATGCACCACAATCCGATCGCGTGCACCACAAACCTGGAGAAATTCAGCGCAAAAGGGAAAAAAATTGCGAAACCCGACGAAAATGCGGCTTTCGGACCCTTAGTAAATGTGCCCCAGTATGCTTCTTTTTTTTTCAGCCAAGGCACAGTAACAGGTTTTAGAGTTCATCAGAAAATAAAATGGAAAAAGTGTCTGTTTCCTGAAGGATAAAATTGAGTCCTGTACAGTTTAATGCATATAAAAAAAATAGTAAAAAAAAAATAAAAAAAAAGAATTAAAAAACCTAAAAACTCAAATCCTCCTCTTTACCTAGTACGCAAAAAAGAATAAACAAAATAAGAAACATGTTAGCTGCTCCAAAATGCTTAATCTAGCACAAGCATATAATGAGAATATCCGTAAAAAGCCAGTATGCATTCATTTGAAATTCGGGTATAGTCTTTGTGACTTTGCTCTAGCACATTTTACTACCTCAGAAAGTATGTCACCATTACTAGGACAGAAAATAAAGTAAGAGATAATATGTTTGGAAGGTCGGTAGCGCCTAAGTGTTTTTTCCAATAATTCAGAAGGCCTTTCTTTTTTTCAATATACGCCACTGTAAATTGTTCTGTTTCTTTGAAAGCCTTGAAGTAAATGTCTGGATATATATGTGATTTCAATGACTTTTGCATGGCTTTATTTAACTCTTGAAGCAAAATGCTACTATCACTTCTCTCTGCTCAGTCTTTAAAAGAGGGAGTAATATGTCTCCTTCTTCTTCTAAGCTTATGTCATATTAATTCAAATATATGAACTGTTATTTAGAAACTTGAAAGGACTTCATCTAGAATATGCCATATCTCACTGATCATGGGATTTCTGGGTAAAAAGTATTTATATAAATCCTGACAAAAAATATTTGTAGGACGATTTTCTAAACCACAGAAGTCATGGTGAATTATAAATAGTTTTACAACATTTTTTTAAGAAATTATGCTGTGTTTTGAAAAATAATGCCACTGTAGTTCCCTAGTAATTTTAACCCCTTTAGGGCATAGCCAGTTTGCATGTTAAGGCTCAGCCGCTTTTTTGTAATCTGGCATATGTTACTTAATATGGCTAGAACTTTTGAGGTGATGCCGGTTCAGCTCAGAATCGGAGCTGGGCCAGCATCGGTGTAACACTCCCGGTCAAATTGACCTCCAAATGGGGGTGTATAACCTGTTAAATGCTGCGGTGAAGGGGCATGAAGGGGTGGAGCGGCCAATGGGGTGGTGGGTGTACCAAAATGATCTTGAAATAGTGTTTTTGTGATACATTGCACTTTATGTTACTGGCAAATTTTGGTTAATATGTATTGTGTTTAGTAATAAAAAAAAGAACTAAAATTTGGCAAATAGCTTGAGAAATTTGTCATTTTCAAAATTCAAAATCATCTAGTACTTTTGACACTGATAGTTTTACCACCTAAATCAGTTACTTACTAACATTTCCCATATCTATACTTATATCTTCATCATTTTTTAAAAGTCCTTTCATTTAAATATGACGTTAGAAATCAAACACAGCTATTACACAAGCCCTATTCTAATAACCAGATCCACATAAGTGTCTCCAAGGGAACTGTACCAAACACCTATTAAATTCAATATAATACCACAAGGTGAAAACTGTATAAAACTTAACGTTTAATTAAAAATACATAAAAACCACTATTGTCACAAATGGCAATGCACCAAACCTATTAGCCACTGTAAAATGTTAGCAAAACATACAGGGCCCATACAAATATACCATCTTGGCCTCTAATAACGAAAAAATCGTATAAATATGCAGGGCTGTACACGATATGTAGCAGGGTATGCAATTCCTAATATAAGCACCAGCAGTCAATAGACAGTCGCAGCTGCAAGTATAACAGCTATCCTGTAATCAGTGCATATAAAGGAAAGAAAATAGGTGTATGCTACAGCAATGATAGCAACAATGACAGTATGCGGAAGGTAAAGAAAAAAAGGAATGTTCTTACCAATCCTGGGTTGAAAAATTCGGACCATCGGATTCTTTATGATATAGAAGAACCTAGGTGTCCCTCGCATACTGGAATCACACCTGAATATCGTCCAATAACTCCCGTCCTAACAAGGACGGTCCACAGCTGTCCCTGACGTGTATCTTGCCCTTGCTATAGAAACTAGGCGTTCACAGATGGTCTCAACACTGAAAGAATGATCCCGACGCGTTTCTTCCGCAATCCCACGGATTCATCAGGGGATACATGTGTCACAGGTGTAGGTGACTAAGAAGAGTCATAGTGGTAGAGACCAAGCAGTGGCTCCAGAAGGTCTCCAGGTCGTCCAGCTTAGTGAAGCATGAAGCGACTGGCGTGTGCAGCATTGTACTGCGTCTGCTCAGCTGTTTTTAAGTCAGCCGGCTAGAGCGCGCCATGCGACCGCTCACTTCCGGTCAGTGCCGATCACGTGACTAGTCACGCGATCAGTCACATGACAACAGGGAGGCGGCGCCGAGTGCCGTGACATCAGGTGAGGAGAGAGAATTTAGTCCATCAACCTGATACAACGTTGCATAGTCACGGCAGTGTGAAATACTGTATCACTATATCAATGGTGAGCAAAAAAGCCTATTTAAATGTATAATTATATAGTGGCTCTAATGTAAAGCTCACTAAGCGGTACGTATAAACACATTATACAAAATGGTACTTAAAATGATATTTCAGGCAGTGTCTAAAGTCATAATCTGAGGAAAAAATTAAACATTTGAATATAGAATATTCAAATAATTAATTACATAAACAATCGTATATAAATGGTGACTTGAGGAAAAGACATCAAGGTCATACCCAGCAGGGATTACATAAAAGAAAAGAAATAAGATTATCCAGGAGTCAGATTATACGAGGGAAGGAGTCAGATTAACCATCGATAAAGGATGCAAAGCTTAAGGTTTCATTCAGCCCACTAGGGGCCACCGTGGCTAGTCTGTAAATCCAACGGGTCTCAGTTTGTAGAATTTTTTTATTCCAATCTCCCCCTCTAACATTTCGAGGTACCTGGATAAAACCATGAAACCTTACTACATCTACACAACCTTGGTGGCATTCATGAACATGTTTAGCTAACGGGGTATCTCTTGAATATTTAATGTCAGCCAAATGCTCACCCACTCGTCTGCGGAATTCTCTAAAGGTTTTCCCGATGTATTCAACTCCACATACACATACAACCCGGTAGATCACTCCCTTGGTTCTGCAGTTAATAAAGGAATTAATTTGAATTTCCTCACCAGTCACATTCGCCACGAATTTCTTTATTACCAGGATGTAAGGGCAGGCTATGCAGCCATTACATTTGTAGGAGCCATTCGGCTTCCTAGCATCCAACCAGGTGTTTCTCGAATTATATATGCACTGATTACAGGATAGCTGTTATACTTGCAGCTGCGACTGTCTATTGACTGCTGGTGCTTATATTAGGAATTGCATACCCTGCTACATATCGTGTACAGCCCTGCATATTTATACGATTTTTTCGTTATTAGAGGCCAAGATGGTATATTTGTATGGGCCCTGTATGTTTTGCTAACATTTTACAGTGGCTAATAGGTTTGGTGCATTGCCATTTGTGACAATAGTGGTTTTTATGTATTTTTAATTAAACGTTAAGTTTTATACAGTTTTCACCTTGTAGAAATCAAACACAGATTGAAATTTTTTCTCAAAATTGAATTTTTTGGCATAATTTTTTTGTTAAGTTTGAAATATAAATTATTAGAATCTCCCTATGAATCTCCCCATTTTCAAAAGTATACCCCTCAAACTACATAGTAATTAAAACAAAATAAAGGTGAAATTTAGAATGGTTCAATCTTGTTGGTAATACATTCATTTAGCCCTAAAATTTCCAAAAGATAAAAAGTGAAAACCCATCTTAAAATCTTTTATGCAATTTCTCCTGAGTATAGGCCACATGTGGCCGTTACTTTTTGTATTGGTGGATAGCGAGGCACAGAAGGGAAGGAGTGCCATGCAATTGCCAGTTGTGTCCTATGGTACTTATGGGTTTTAGTTTCCTCATTGGCGCCCTTTTGTAGGCTATAAAATGTTTTGTTTTTTCTATTAGTGGGGCCACATGACAATATTTCTTTTGCTGGATGAGATGCATTTTCCAGTGATACCATTTTGAGGTGGCTTTGCCCTATTGTTGAAAATGTATTCCCTTTTGGAGGGGGGTAGCGGTTAGAAAAGCATCATTGATTGTATTCGCTTTAACTTTTTTTGTGTGTTCACCATTTAGCCTAAAAAACATCTTGGGGGTTATTTAGCATACGTTGGCGCTCATGCCTTTTGATGTATCCAGCGGGGTGCTGTGCAGGGTTTATCTCACCTGGTGTAGAAATGGAAGCAGTAGGGGACAGGAATGCCTTGCGCTGGCCCACTCCCCACTGGTCACGCCCACCACCCCATTGGCCGCTCCACCCCTTCATGCCCCTCCACCGCAGCATTTAACAGGTTATACACCCCCATTTGGAGGTCAATTCGACCGGGAGTGTTACACCGATGCTGGCCCAGCTCTGATTCTGAGCTGAACCGGCATCGCCTCAGCAACAGATAAATCCGTCACTGATATTTTTGCATTGATGCTCAGTGACGGATTTATCTGTTGCTGAGTGGGAAGAGGTTAAATAGGCACTAGCTTTCGAAAACTTTGTATAAATCATAGAATTATACAAAACTTCAATGTCATGCACTTTCGATATCATGCTCTATTCCCCCAAACCCTGGCCCAATCTCCATTACAAATTATTCATGAGTACTTTTCTATACTGTTGTGCATTATTCTGAGAGAATGAGAGAAAGAGGGAAATTAGCAGTGAGAGACATCACAACATCAAGGTTTCTATCAGCTCGAACCAGTCTGCCCATTCTCCTCTGACCTCTGGCATCAACAAGGCATTTCCGCCCACAGAACTGCCGCTCACTGGATGTTTTTTCTTTTTCGGACCATTCTCTGTAAACCCTAGAGATGGTTGTGCGTGAAAATCCCAGTAGATCAGCAGTTTCTGAAATACTTAGACCAGCCCTTCTGGCACCAACAACCATGCCACGTTCAAAGGCACTCAAATCACCTTTCTTCCCCATACTGATGCTCGGTTTGAACTGCAGGAGATTGTCTTGACCATGTCTACATGCCTAAATGCACTGAGTTGCCGCCATGTGATTGGCTGATTAGAAATTAAGTGTTAACGTGCAGTTGGACAGGTGTACCTAATAAAGTGGCCGGTGAGTGTATAGATGCTTTAATAGTCCCAAAAGGGAAATAGTTTTCTGCCACACAGTACACTTAATACAAAACACACAAATAAAAAAATACAACTATATCTAAAAATAAATTACATACAATGCATGCCATACTATTGTTTAGTGCCTTGTAGCTTATTAATCAGGGTTATAGCATACGGTAAAAATGAACGCTTAAATCTTTCGCTATTGACCCTTGATAGACGGTACTGCTCACTAAAGTCACTATGCAAGTTACTTATTTCCAAATTTAGAGTATGAAGTGAATTCCTCATGATTGACATGCATTTGCCAGAATCTTCATAAACAGCAATGCAGCTCTTTAGACTGACGCCAATAACTTGCCCTGGCCTTTTTATAATTTTTTTAATTTTGCCTTTTTCTTCATGTTTCTTATAGGTTATAACTAAGTTATATTCAAGATTTTAAAGAGTTTACCAGGAAGTAGAATTGCTGGCCTATGCTCAAGATAAGTGATCAATAGTTTATCATCGGTGGTGGGACCACCAGCACCACTCAGCCAGTTAGTGATGGATAAATAGAGCAAATTGTACTAGAAGCAATTGTTTGTTTGTCCTTGTTGTGGCTGGGTATGGGCACTGTAGCTGCAGATTCCACTAAAAATGAATGGGAACCAGAGTTGTAGTTATACCTCTGCTACAGGGACATGGAGACAACTATTTGAGATTTGTGAACTTTTTAAGCAGGGCCAAACAGCTGATTTCTGCAGGGGCTTTGTATTGCCCCCCTGTGATCAACTCTTGATAACCAACCTACTTAAGGTATTTTACTTAGGAACAATATCATTTTGGGCTAAAGCAAATTAGTTGAATTTGGTATAAGGTTAGAATGGACCACAAGAGGCTTTGGTAAATTAAAAATTTTGTTACCTGAAACTTGAAGAGCCACTGTTTCTGTTTTCGTGCAATCATGTCAAAGCCTATAATACTCCACCAATGTTACCAGTTATCAGTATAGACAGATATGCACATGGAATACATGGGAAGTCATTTCTCATGTGTTTTACAGGTTCCCTAGCAACTGCTTGAATGCAGAAGCAGCATTTGAGAAGACAGCACTATATAGGAATTCCATATAATTAGTTCAGTTCCCTGTTACAAGAATGAATGGTGACAGCAATATCTTCTTTATCTATATGTAAGAACATGTGATGTAATACAAATCAGTAATTCAATTGGGGCTTCATCCAATGTTCAAGCTATATATTGCCTTAGTGTAGAAATGCTCAGTCGGCTATTCCTTTCCCAGCTTTTACCCCCATCTTCTTTCCTGTTCTGGAGGATTACACTTATCTCTGTAATGTAATGCTACTAATGTTTCACTGAGGGTTTTTTATCTTTAATATGGAAAGGATTTCTTATTCCTGAAGGTACTTCAAATTATTAGATATTTTTTTAACTTGGCAGTTTAGGGGAAAATGACATTGACATTGATTCTGTTTAGTATCTAAATTTAGTATTCATGTCCACTTGTTTTCATTTTTACAACCACTATATATAATTTTATACCTATTTTTTTAAGTTGTACTTTTTTGTCCCTGAGGCTCATTTGTATATTTTTAAAAGTTCTTTTTCACAAAAAATAATCCATGACCAGCTTAATGAAGTAGGGATCCTGTTTCAGGGGGCACATATAAAGCGTGTATGTATGCTTGGGTTAAAACCACTAAATCCATGTGGTTCATTTCCTTTAAATCATACATCTTTTCAGTTTCTTACAATTTCAAGCACATACTTTCATAAGGCATGTTGTGTCACCAGGTGTAAAAGTGTGCCATTTTATTCAGTAAGATGTGCTAGGAATTTTCTTCAATAGAGATCTCCTCTGTCTTCACTTATCTGACATTGAGCGCTTCCACAGACTTTCTATAGTGCTTGGTAATACTGATTGTTGTACTTGTGATCAAAGAATATACAGATCAAGAAGATCTGGACAATACAAATGGGATATATTTGACAACCTGGTAAGATATGGGTATACACCAAATATGTGAAAACATAGTGGGCTTAAACAGTAATCCAATTTTTATTTCATTTATTTGTAGATTTTTTTATCATTTACTTTCAAATTAAATAGCTGTACAAAAAATAAGAACATTTTCTTTTAATTCAATGGTTTTACTTATCAGGACACAATAAAAAAAATCTTGGATTTTCATGGAGTTTTCCAGATAATTATCAAAACTTAAATATGCGCATAAAAGACACTTTTAAAAAATCTTCAAGCAAAATCAAGAACGATAACCCAGGGACACTTACTCATAGATCCATGCACTGTGATCTTATCTTCCTCCTAAAATCAACTTTTAAAATGTTCATGAGCCAGAAGGGCCCTGGGGGTGTTACCGGAGCTCCACCTTGCTGTAGCTTCACAGGCTGTTACACTTCCCCCTCCGACTGTGTGCTGAGGAAGAGGGGAAGAGCGAGCAGGGGCTCATGTCACACAGCCTTCTGCAAAAAAGAAATTTTAACATCAGCATGTAATAAAACACTGATGGAAAAGGATGTGTGTGCTGGTATTATGGGAACAGATAGATAATATTTGTTCCAGAAGTGGCTAGACATGCGTAGGGTTCAGGATGTGATTTTACAACTTTGTTTTTTGTTAGTGATGATTTTGAAGATCCCTTTAATACACTTATAGAGCCACCTGTAGCAGTTTTAACTTGAAGTAATCCTTTTCTGTCAGGCTTTATAAGTATCTTGTAACATCTGTGTCAATAACCGATATGGGACAACCACAAAGTGACCCTACCTAGGTCACTGTGCAGACATAAAACAAGGCAGACAAAAAAGAAACACAATAAGGCCCAGGTCACAGCAGATATGGCAAATAAGGCACAAACTTGTTGATAAAAAAGAATAGTTTAAGAATAGAGATGAGCGAACACTAAAATGCTCGGGTACTCGTTATTCGAGACGAACTTTTCCCGATGCTCGAGTGCTCGTCTCGAATAACGAACCCCATTGAAGTCAATGGGAGACTCGAGCATTTTTCAAGGGGACCAAGGCTCTGCACAGGGAAGCTTGGCCAAACACCTGGGAACCTCAGAAAAGGATGGAAACACCACGGAAATGGACAGGAAACAGCAGGGGCAGCATGCATGGATGCCTCTGAGGCTGCATAATCGCAACATTATGCCAAAATTATGGGCAACAGCATGGCCATGACAGAGTGACAGAATGAAGCTAGATAGCATCTAAAACATCCAATAATTGACCCTGACACTATAGGGGACGGCATGCAGAGGCAGCGGCAGCAGGCTAGAGAGTGTCATGGCGACATACCCTAAATGGACTCAGGCTTCAAACCAATGGGTGGCAGAGAGGAACCAAAGGAGGTGAGCAAGAAGCGCTCAAATAATATCGGTACATGATAAAAGTTTGCCAGTATATTTTGTGGATTACACAGCAGGGTGGCGACAAAGTTAACATGGAAGCCATGAAAACAACCCAAAATTCTGCCTGACACAGCTCGTTTGATAAGGGGACCATGTATGGAGGCAGTGAACTAGTAGTAGATTAAAGGTGCTGCAGTTAAAACTATGTTAGTTGGATCTTGGCATGGAGCTGGCGCTCCGCTGCCAGGCGAGCTTTCGCCAATCCAAGCCCCTGTCTATAGGCTACTCCCCAAACAGCACTTCTAAGAACCTTTTGTATAAGATCAAGTGTAGTAGCGTTCTTATAAGTTTAGGATATGGCGGGTGAGGGGAATGTAAACAGCTGCGCAAGAAGCGCTGAAATAATATCGGTAAATGATAAAAGTTTGCCAGTATTTTTTGTGGATTACACAGCAGGGTGGCGACAAAGTTAACAAGTTTGTTGTGGAAGCCATGAAAACAACCCAAAATTCTGCCTGACACAGCTCGTTTGATAAGGGGACCATGTATGCTTACAGTTCATGCCAGTCGCTGCACTGGCTGCCAGTCTCCTTTCGAATACAGTTTAAAATAATAATAACCCTCATCCATAAAGCTCTGTATAATGCTGCACCCCCCTACCTCTCCTCTCTTATCTCAGTCTATCGCCCAACCCGTGCTCTTAGATCCGCCAGTGATCTTAGATTAACCTCTACCCTAGTGCGGACCTCCCACTCGCGTCTCCAAGACTTCTCTAGAGCTGCACCAATTCTATGGAATGCTCTGCCCCGGACTATCAGACTAATACCTAACCTCCAAAGTTTCAAACGTGGTCTTAAAACCCATTTCTTTAGGCAAGCCTATAACACTCATTAACTGCATGAAGTTTTAACTCTTCTACTAACCCGTCCTGTGTCGTCCTCCCATCTGTTATCCAGCAACCAACAGGCACCAGACTTCTCTGCAGTCCCATTCACCCTGGACCTGGTATATAAGATGACGGCTGAGTGGTTCAAGCGACAGCAATTCCATTTATTATATTTTGTTCTATTCCCTAAGAAGAATGGCTTGACCATTAAATATTCTTTTACCTCGTGTTACCCCATCATCTTCATAAACCGTAAGCTCTGGCGAGCAGGGACCTCACTCCTGTTGTTCCATACAAATGTTATGCTCTGTTACATTACATTTGTATTTGTTTCCTATGATTTGTAAAGCGCTACAGAATATGATGACGCTATATAAATAAAGATTATTATTATTATTATTATGGAGGCAGTGAACTAGTAGTAGATTAAAGGTGCTGCAGTTAAAACTATGTTAGTTGGATCTTGGGATGGAGCTGGCGCTCTGCAGCCAGGCGAGCTTTCGCCAATCCAAGCCCCTGTCTCTAGGCTACTCCCCAAACAGCACTTCTAAGAACCTTTTGTATAAGATCAAGTGTAGTAGCGTTCTTATAAGTTTGGGATATGGCGGGTGAGGGGAATGTAAACAGCTGCGCAAGAAGCGCTGAAATAATATCGGTTAATCATAAAAGTTTGCCAGTATATTTTGTGGATAACACAGCAGGGTGGCGACAAAGTTAACAAGTTTGTTGTGGAAGCCATGAAAACATGTGGCAGTCCCAAAAAGTTTTCAAACCAGAGGAGCAGGTAGGTGTCCCTCCAGAAAAATGGAATAGATTGAGTGCATGTATGTGGCAGTCCCAAAAAGTTTTCAAACCAGAGGAGCAGGTAGGTGGCCCTCCAGAAAAATGGAATAGATTGAGTGCCTGTATGTGGCAGTCCCAAAAAGTTTTCAAACCAGAGGAGCAGGTAGGTGTCCCTCCAGAAAAATGGAATAGATTGAGTGCCTGTATGTGGCAGTCCCAAAAATTTTTCAAACCAGAGGAGCAGGTAGGTGGCCCTCCAGTAAAATGGAATAGATTGAGTGCCTGTATGTGGCAGTCCCAAAAATTTTTTAAAACAGAGGACCGGGTAGGTGGCCCTCCAGAAAAATGGAATAGATTGAGTGCCTGTATGTGGCACTCACAAAAATTGTTTCAAACAGAGGACCGGGTAGGTGGCCCTCCAGAAAAATTAAATGCATAAAGTACTATAGCAAGAGCCAGTGGGCCCTGTCAAAAAATAGCCAGTTTCCTCTGCTTTACTGTACAAAGAGGAGGAGAAGGAGGAAAATGAGGAGGAGGAGGAGTGGATCAATTATTCAGGTTGAGCTTCCTTCACCTGGTGGAGATTGGAAATTATGAGAAATCCAGCCTTTATTCATTTTAATAAGCGTCAGCCTGTCAGCGCTGTCAGTCGACAGGCGTGTACGCTTATCTGTGATGATGCCACCAGCTGCACTGAAAACCCGCTCGGACAAGACGCTAGCGGCAGGGCAGGCAAGAACCTCCAAGGCGTACAGCGCCAGTTCGTGCCACATGTCCAGCTTTGAAACCCAGTAGTTGTAGGGAGCTGTGTGATCATTTAGGACGATGGTATGGTCAGCTACGTACTCCCTCACCATCTTTCTGTAAAGATCAGCCCTACTCTGCCGAGACTGGGGACAGGTGACAGTGTCTTGCTGGGGTGACATAAAGCTGGCAAAAGCCTTGTAAAGCGTACCCTTGGAAGTGCTGGACAAGCTGCCTGCTCGCCTACTCTCCCTCGCTACTTGTCCCGCAGAACTACGCACTCTGCCGCTAGCGCTGTCAGAAGGGAAATACTGTTTCAGCTTGTGCACCAGGGCCTGCTGGTATTCATGCATTCTCACACTCCTTTCCTCTGCAGGGATGAGAGTGGAAAGATTTTGCTTGTACCGTGGGTCCAGGAGAGTGAACACCCAGTAATCGGTGCTGGAATAAATTCTTTGAACGCGAGGGTCACGGGATAGGCAGCCTAGCATGAAATCTGCCATATGCGCCAGAGTACCAACCCGTAAGAATTCACTCCCCTCACTGGCCTGACTGTCCATTTCCTCCTCCTCCAACTCCTCCAACTCCTCTTCTTCTGCCCATACACGCTGAACAGTGAAGGACTCAACAATGGTCCCCTCTTGTGTCTCGCCAACATTCTCCTCCTCTTCCTCCTCATCCTCCTCCACCCTCCACCTCCTCCGATATGCGCTGAGAAACAGACCTGAGGGTGCTTTGGCTATCAACAAGGGAATCTTCTTCCCCCGTCTCTTGTGACGAGCGCAAAGCTTCCGACTTCATGCTGATCAGAGAGTTTTTCAACAGGCCAAGCAGCAGGATGGTGAGGCTGATGATGGCGGCATCGCCACTGACCATCTGTGTTGACTCCTCAAAGTTACTCAGCACCTGACAGATATCAGACATCCACGTCCACTCCTCATTGTAGACTTGAGGAAGCTGACTGACCTGACTACCACTTCTGGTGGAAGTTGACATCTGGCAGTCTACAATCGCTCTGCGCTGCTGGTAAACTCTGGATAACATGGTCAGTGTTGAATTCCACCTCGTGGGCACGTCGCACAACAGTCGGTGAGCGGGCAGTTGGAGGCGGCGCTGCGCTGCCCTGAGAGTGGCAGCATCTGGGCTGGACTTCCTGAAATGCGCACAGATGCGGCGCACCTTCGTGAGCAAATCAGACAGATTGGGGTATGTCTTGAGGAAACGCTGAACTATCAGATTTAACACATGGGCCAGACATGGCACATGTGTCAGTCTGCCGAGTTGCAGAGCCGCCACCAGGTTACGGCCGTTGTCACACACAACCATGCCTGGCTTCAGGTTCAGCGGTGCCAGCCACAGATCAGTCTGCGCCGTGATGCCCTGTAATAGCTCTTGGGCGGTGTGCCTTTTGTCGCCTAGGCTCAGCAGTTTGAGCACCGCCTGCTGTCGCTTAGCGACGGCACTGCTGCTGTGCCTAGAGCTACTGACTGATGGCGCCGTGCCCACGGATGGTAGTTCGGAGGAGGAGGTGGAGGAGGGGTGGGAGGAGGAGGAGGCATAGTAGGCCTGAAACACCTGGACCGAGGTAGGCCCCGCAATCCTCGGCGTCGGCAGTATATGACCAGCCCCAGGGTCAGACTCGGTCCCAGCCTCCACCAAGTTAACCCAATGTGCCGGCAGCGATATATAGTGGCCCTGCCCGGCAGCACTCGTCCACGTGTCCGTGGTCAGGTGGACCTTGTCAGAAACGGCGTTGGTCAGGGCACGGGTGATGTTGTCTGACACGTGCTGGTGCAGGGCTGGGACGGCACATCGGGAAAAGTAGTGGCGGCTGGGGACCGAATACCGAGGGGCGGCCGCCGCCATGAGGTTGCGAAAGGCCTCGGTCTCTACTAGCCTATAGGGCAGCATCTCCAGGCTAAGCAATCTGGAGATGTGCACATTAAGGGCTTGGGCGTGCGGGTGGGTTGCACTATATTTGCGTTTCCGCTCCAGCGTCTGGGGTATGGAGAGCTGAACGCTGGTGGATGCTGTGGAGAATCGTGGAGGCGACGATGGGGTTTTTGTGGCAGGGTCCTGGGCAGGGGGCTGACTATCAGCTGACACAGGGGAAGGAGCAGTGGTGTGCACGGCCGGAGGTGAACGGGCTTGTTGCCACTGAGTGGGGTGTTTAGCATTCATATGCCTGCGCATACTGGTGGTAGTTAAGCTAGTAGTGGTGGAACCCCTGCTGAGCCTGGTTTGGCAAATGTTGCACACCACAGTCCGTCGGTCATCCGGTGTTTCCTTAAAGAACCTCCAGACTTCTGAAGATCTAGCCCTCGCCGCAAAAGCCCTCACCATGGGAGCTTCACTAGTTGACACATTTGGCGCTGATGCACCAGCTCTGGCCCTGCCTCTCCGTCTGGCCCCACCACTGCCTCTTCCAACCTGTTCTGGTCGAGGACTCTCCTCCGTCTCAGAAGCACTGTGTTCACCCGGCCTCTCAACCCAGCTTGGGTCTGTCACCTCATCATCCTCCGATCCCTCAGTCTGCTCCCCCCTCGGACTTCCTGCCCTGACAACAACTTCCCCACTGTCTGACAACCGTGTCTCCTCATCGTCGGACACCTCTTTACACACTTCCACTACGTCAAGAAGGTCATCATCACCCACAGACTGTGACTGGTGGAAAACCTGGGCATCGGAAAATTGCTCAGCAGCAACCGGACAAGTGGTTTGTGACTGTGGGAAGGGTCCAGAAAACAGTTCCTCAGAGTATGCCGGTTCAAATGCCAAATTTTCCTGGGAGGGGGCAGACTGGGGGGGAGGAGGCTGAGGTGCAGGAGCTGGAGGAGTGGCGATTTCGGTGACATGGGTGGACTGCGTGGAAGACTGACTGGTGGACAAATTGCTCTAAGCATTGTCAGCAATCCACGACATCACCTGTTCGCACTGTTCTGGCCTCAACAGTGCTCTACCACGAGTCCCAGTAACTTCAGACATGAACCTAGGGAGTGTAGCTCTGCGGCGTTCCCCTGCTCCCTCATAAGCAGGTGGTGTCTCACCCCGCCCAGGACCACGGCCTCTGACCCCTGCAGTAGTTGGACGCCCACGTCCCCGCCCTCGTCCTCTACCCCTAGCCCTCGGGTTAAACATTTTTAAAATGAGAGTTATAACTTTAATTTTTTTTTAACTTTTTTTTGTGTTTTTTGTTTTTTTTTGTGTTTTTTGTTTTTTTTTGTTTTTTTTGTTTTTTTTTGTGTTTTTGAGTTTTTAAAACCAAACAATGCTATCCTATTGCTATGGCTATTTTCTAGCCAAGTATGAAAGCACACTACTATGCCAGATGAGATGACACTGAGTTATTAAACAAAATAAACGTAAAATAAAAAAGGACAAATGGCAGACTGTGCCTAATTGAAATCCAACCCCTACTAAATTTTCCCACTTCGGTCTTTGCAATGGATATGTGCGTCACTAAGCGCAAAACACAGCGGTCGCAAGTCTCACTACAAATTGCTCAGAATTGGCTAGTACATGCACTGCAGCAAGTACAGCCACCAGCAGATCAACCAGAAATCAAATATATAACGCTACTGTAGGCGTAAGCCGTTTGGATTCTCCTATGGCTATTTTCTAGCCAAGTATGAAAGCACAATACTATGCCAGATGAGATGACGCTGAGTTATTAAACAAAATAAACGTAAAATAAAAAAGGACAAATGGCAGACTGTGCCTAATTGAAATCCAACCCCTACTAAATTTTCCCACTTCGGTCTTTGCTATGGATATGTGCGTCACTAAGCGCAAAACACAGCGGTCGCAAGTCTCACTACAAATTGCTCAGAATTGGCTAGTACATGCACTGCAGCAAGTACAGCCACCAGCAGATCAACCAGAAATCAAATATATAACGCTACTGTAGGCGTAAGCCGTTTGGATTCTCCTATGGCTATTTTCTAGCCAAGTATGAAAGCACACTACTATGCCAGATGAGATGACGCTGAGTTATTAAACAAAATAAACGTAAAATAAAAAAGGACAAATGGCAGACTGTGCCTAATTGAAATCCAACCCCTACTAAATTTTCCCACTTCGGTCTTTGCAATGGATATGTGCGTCACTAAGCGCAAAACACAGCGGTCGCAAGTCTCACTACAAATTGCTCACAATTGGCTAGTAGATGCACTGCAGCAAGTACAGCCACCAGCAGATCAACCAGAAATCAAATATATAACGCTACTGTAGGCGTAAGCCGTTTGGATTCTCCTATGGCTATTTTCTAGCCAAGTATGAAAGCACACTACTATGCCAGATGAGATGACGCTGAGTTATTAAACAAAATAAACGTAAAATAAAAAAGGACAAATGGCAGACTGTGCCTAATTGAAATCCAACCCCTACTAAATTTTCCCACTTCGGTCTTTGCAATGGATATGTGCGTCACTAAGCGCAAAACACAGCGGTCGCAAGTCTCACTACAAATTGCTCACAATTGGCTAGTAGATGCACTGCAACAAGTACAGCCACCAGCAGATCAACCAGAAATCAAATATATAACGCTACTGTAGGCGTAAGCCGTTTGGATTCTCCTATGGCTATTTTCTAGCCAAGTATGAAAGCACACTACTATGCCAGATGAGATGACACTGAGTTATTAAACAAAATAAACGTAAAATAAAAAAGGAAAAATGGCTGACTGTGCCTAATTGCAATCCAACCCCTACTAAATTTTCCCACTTTGGTGTTTGAGGTGGATATGTGTGCCACTAAGAGCTAAACACAACGGTAGCAAGTCCCCCTGCTAATTCCTCACAAAATGGTACTAGATGCAAATAAAAAAAAAAAAAGTAGAACGTTATTGTAGCCCTAAGAAGGGCTGTTGGGTTCTTGGAGAATCACTCCTGCCTAACAGTAAGCTAATAGAACACCCTAACGCTTTCCCTGACCAGCAGCAGCTCTCTCCCTAGCGGCATCCAGACACAGAATGATCCGAGCAGCGCGGGCAGCGGCTAGTCTATCCCAGGGTCACCTGATCTGGCCAGCCAACCACTGCTATCGACGTGTAAGGGTACCACGTCATGCTGGGTGGAGTGCAGAGTCTCCTGGCTTGTGATTGGCTCTGTTTCTGGCCGCCAAAAAGCAAAACGGCGGGAGCTGCCATTTTCTCGAGCGGGCGAAGTATTCGTCCGAGCAACGAGCAGTTTCGAGTACGAGCATCAAGCTCGGACGAGCATGTTCGCTCATCTCTATTTAAGAACAATAGCCAAATATCAGAAAAACAGAAGTGCAGTAGAAAATCAAAGATAGCAAATACAATAGAGCCAATAGAATATATTACCAGTGATGTAGTAGCTGTGAGCTGGAAATATGCAGTATGTATATATATATACATATATATATATATATATGAAACCGTAGAGTCTCAGGCTGACTAGAGGAGGGCTCTGTCCATCACATCAAGTTGACCATTGCTGGACCAAGGCAGAGCTGCAGAGAAACTGGGTGTGGTGCAATTAGACTCAAACACAGCAAGCAACATAAATCACAGTTCACACTAGGAATGTTAAGCAAAAACAAAAAGAGAAAATGGATGCAACCTCAGCTGCGTTCTGTGGACAGAGGAACACCGTCACAGGTATGTTACATTTGGCTTGTTCTCTTGGTTCTCGCTCCTGTCTAATGATTCTGTGCTGCTATTTCCTTTCCATTATACTCTTTGTGTTGTTTCTCCTGTTTCTTGTTCCCACTTTGGAATAGGGAGGCACTGTCTTGTTGTCCCGTATCACCTAAGACACACTGAGGTGTTTGAGTTTAGGACTCACTTACTTGTTTGTCCTACCTGAATCCAGCCAAACATCACTTTGTCCATTAGAACATGCAAAGGACTATGTCTTCTGTATTATTCAGAAGCAACTTTGTAAAGCAAAGCCGTTCTGCCATGCTCTTTTTTAGAAAGGAGACTTTCTAATAGCAATCTTTCACATATGCCATATTTGTTCTATTTGTTTCTTCTACTGTTATGAACTTAAACATTTGACATGTTGAGATACATAGAGTCAATTTCTCATAGAGTGCAATTTCTGTGAGCACTGCATGATGTGACCCTGAGGTGAATTTTCTGTACATACACTCCTTGAAGAAAATGTCTAGAGTATTTTTGACTTATGATTACATTTTATTATTGTGGGAAGATGGACTTCAAATGATTTGGAAATGAACTTATAACCCTTCGCAGTACGACAGTGGACAGCGACAATTTGTTCTCTTAGATCATTCCTGATGTCTTTCCTTATTAACACACGCCTGAGTGCACCAGATCAGCAGAATGCCAAAACTACCCAAAGGTAACTGAGGACATATGATAATAAGTGCTTACTTACCAATGGAATTAGTTAGGACTTACTCTTTCTCCACTATGGCAGACAATAATCCTATATGTAAGATAAAGAGCAGTTAACTGCATTAGTAGGCAGCTGTTGCTCTACAAAATCTTGATATATACCCCCCATGAATAGACATGTTTATGCTCACAACAAAAAGACAACATACTATTTGGCCACTACTTTACAAGAGTACAAGAACACCATAGTGAATAACACTATAGCAAGTGAGCCACAGACATTAGCCCTGTAATTCAAGCACCCTTTGCAATAAAAATGAAGGAATATATAAAAGCATATAAACCATTTCATTCCAAAAAAAAAAAAAAATAAGGAATATTATCACTGAATAATATACAGGCAATGAAATATTTTTATTTTTGAGTGCTGAACCTGAAAAGCTACATGCAACTATCGCCTGATCCCTTTCCCAAAATAAATATATACTCGAGTATAAGCCTAGTTTTTCAGCACAAAAATTGTGCTGAAAACCCAAACTCGGCGTATACTCGGGTAAAAAAAAAAATATCAAAACTCACCTTTCTGGCATCTCCCACTGCTGGCTATATACGGGGGCAGGGGGCTGCCTATATACTGGGGAAGGTGGCTGGCTATATACTGGGGGATATGGGCTGGCAGGCTATATATTGGAGGGCAGGTGCTGGCTATATATTATGGTGCAGGGTCCGGCAGGCTATATACTGGGGAGGCTGTAACCAATGCATTTCCAACCCTAGGCTTATACTCGAGTCAATAGGTTTTCCCAGGTTTTTGTGGTAAAATTAGCGGCCTCGGCTTATACTTGGGTCGGCTTATACTCAAGTATTTATGGTAAATTGTGAACAGACATTTTTCTCGATAGCCTAGGCCTTGCTTCTGACTGTTTTCTGTTTCTGTTTCTGCTGACAGGCTCCTGTCTTGAAACCTTTTTTAGATCTGTGAGAAAGACCAAAACGAAGAGTGGCAAATTTAATGCAAATCTACATAAAGTAGTACAAAAAGAGGACTACTGGGTCACAAATATTATTCTATATCAATTCACTTACCAACAATTGTTGTAGAGCTTTGAGAATTATTCTCCGCTGGGAAATGAAGTAACTCGGCTGTGAACCCATGAAATAGGCCATCACAGCCTGACTGAATACATAACTGCCTAATGTTAGACGAAGTGAAATGTTACCCTTTATATACGTAGAATGCTAAGTAAAAACCAATGGAAAGCATCTGTACATGAGACACCACAAAAGACTGTCTTCATATTAAGTATATAGAAGTCATGCTAGAGAATATTACATTGCATCACGAGTGAAGTCCATGAGTTGATTCTCAGTACATTTATTTATGTCACTTGATGATTTAGTATTGTAGTTACAGTTTGAGTCGTTCTTTTAATATAAAATTCATCATGCATGTTACCAGTGAGAATTTTGTTATTGGCTTTGCAGCCAACTGTACTTGCTTCATAGGGTCTGTAAAAATGACATTACATAAATCTTTCTGTGACTCATATGTGTGAGACCCAATTCTATAGATTGTGTAGTATATCTGTCATCGCTTGTGACGCATTTAGAAACTAAATGTGTATTCGACTGGGAATGCCCAGAAGACTAACAAAGTCTGCAACCATTTTATTGTGCAGAATGTAGTCTTCTTTATAATATTTTTACTATATAGAAGATACATATCACTAGGCCTCTTTGGGACCATAGTCAGATAATGAAATCTATTATATGGTAATATTTTCCAAAATTGTGAGGAAGAACACAAATGTCAAGTCCATGAGGCTTTTAGGCAATGTACTAAGGGGAGGAGTCTGAGTTTTAACTGGACAAATAGAAATAACACAAACATCCCAGCACATAAGCCTAGTATAATATAGATGTATAATAAAACTATCTGTAATGCTGTTAACGCAATGTTAGGTAAAAGGTCTTGTGGTTTAACTGACATTACATCAACAGCATTACACTTGCTTCTGTCAATAGCATTTTAGTTCATTTTTATTTTATTTATATATTTTATTCCCCTTGCCGGGAACAGCAGTGACCCGGCTGACATATGATACCAGAGAAAAAGTTAGTTATGTCATTTGAAGCACACAGATAAAACTAAGCCCACAAGAATATGACACAAATGTGTTTTCTTGTCAATTTCATAGCATTTTGAATTTTCTCCCACTTACCAGTACATGGCATGGAATATAAAATACAGTCAATAGGAAGTACAATTTCCCTTATTCTGCTCTGTACACTAAAAAAAATGTATTTTTTCAGGGGGGACCAAAAAACAGAAACGCAAAATGTAAAAAGTCTATTGGCAGCAAGGGGTTAAAATGCCCCCTACACCCCTACATAAAAAGATTACAAAATGGAGTCATTCTCTGGGGGGAATGGGTTTTGGGTAGCTCAAAGGGTCTGCAAACAAGTTCAATAGCGCTACTTCTGTGCCCCGCCATGTGCCCAGACAGCGGGTTACATCCACATATTGGGTGTTCTCATACTGAGATGAAACTGCACAATATATTTGTAGGTGCATTTTCTACTTTTATTTAGCAAATTTTAGGGCTAAATGAACATTAATAATGATATTAGAAAATTCTAAAAAAAAACCTTCATTTTATTTTTAATTTCTTTAAAATACTTAAATGGTTAACACACTTGCTATGTGCTGTTTCAAATAGTTTGAGGAGTAATGTTATTAAAATGGGGTGATTTGTGGGGGTTTCTATTAATACAACTTCAAAACCCCCTATAAAAATAAAATGGTCTATAAAATAATGGATTCTAAAATTTTCTTGAAAATTTGAGAGAATGCTGTTCGATTTGTGCTCCTTCTAGCATTGTAATAAAACAAAATGACACTTGTAAAATGATGCCAACACAAAGTCAAGATATGGTAAATGTTAATTAGTTACAAATTTGGGTAGTAAGACTATCAGTTTGAAAAACTGAATTTTTAAAATAGCTATTTTTTTCTAAATTTTTGGCAAATTCATCTTTTTTCATAAAAATTATTTCAAAATATATCAACCAAAATTTCCAACTAACTTGAAATATGACATGACACAAAACAAACAATCTTAGGACCAATTGGGTAAGTGAAAGTAGACATTGGGAAAATATGCAAAGTTTTCCAGGATGGGATAAGGAAAACCACGCCTCTTTTAGCTACCTTGTAAGGCAGCTCCCTTGACATCAGGCATGACCTACAAGAAGTCTTATGACATGATGCAGGATTAAAACCAAACCAGTATATCTATTCCAGAAGGAACAGACTCCCAACTGTAGACAGCACGGATTTAACCTGATTGGGTCTCCTCAGTACAATATAGAGAAATGGTTTGGCTGAGTGAGAGGCTTGTGACTAGAGTCAGGAAGTAAGAGTACTCGTTATGGAGACTGACAATTAAGGCCACCGTGTAGGCATGTGGAATCTTATAACCATGGATGCTCCACTAGGGGGATTCTGCGTAAATATGCAAAGTTTTCCAGGATGGGATAAGGAAAACCATGCCTCTTTTAGCTGCCTTGTAAGGCAGCTCCCTTGACATCAAGCATGACTTGGTCACTCCAGTCCCCTGCCGGTCTATGTGCTGGGCCTTTTTATGCATTTTGTGACTTTTCTGAAACTTTTTGAAAAACAGAAAATAGACCATAAGAACATTTATTGAAGGGCCAAAGCCACTTTAAAAAATCTGATGGGCAGCAGAGCTCCAAAAATAGACATAGAACTGTCCTAATGAGCCTGCCTAATGATAAATAAACACTATATTTTTAACATATAAAAAGGTAAAACTTGTGTAATTCAATGTATACATTATCCTCTGTCTGGTAATTAAAAATTCACAAAATGTTACAAGTGGAAATGCAAATACAATGAATGAATAATCTGTTTGTAGTCTCTGTGGGACAGGGATCTCTTCGCCTACTCCATTACCTTTCCAATGGCTCAACCTTTTTTATGGAAATGATATTTTCACATTAATTACTGCAGAGACTCGGCCAATATATCTTAATGACAGAGGTCTTTAGCATTTAAGAAATTACTTACGTATAACAAATGTTAATGGGTTTTCTTGTAGATATAATTTTTTGAAAATATTTTGGGGAATAGAGAGAACTTGCCAATTCAACAAGTTAGCTACAGTAACACATTTACTATTAGTACTTGTCATTCATAAACTAAGCGGTGATACCAGGATAAAGGCGACACAAAAAGGAACAATAATTAACAATGGATTACAATGACATGAACATTAGCCCTCCCTTATAAAAAAAGAAAAACATGCGGAGTGAAATTTTAAAAAAAGATAAATCGTAAGTCTCAATGGTAACTGTGGCCTCTCAAAAAGATTTCATGACACTACCAAAACTTCAGATATAGAGAGAAAACCCCATTGCAAATAATAAAACTCAATTTTATTGAAAATTCTTTTAAAATAACATGATGAGTACACTACAATAGGGGGCTGGGAAGTAAAGAGTTGGTGAATACACAAGCTAAAGTTCATATGTATTGTATAAAGGTCAATCGACTGAAACTCATGTCAGGGCTGATGCTGGGAAGTGTGTCTTCATGGCAGACTTCCTTTTACTGTGGGTATACTTGGTCGTTTGCCTTTATATAGGTTTGATGCACTTTATGCATGGATGTACTTTTATTTACAATGCATTTTTATTATATTGTGCCTATTATATCATCCAGAGCTACCGTATTTTCCGGACTATAAGGCGCACTTAAAAGCATTGGATTTCCGTGGAAATCCAAAGTGCGCCTTATAGTCCGGTGTGCCCTATGTATGGTGCTGGGCACAGGGCAGCGGACCATACTTACATAGGTCCCCGCTACCGGAGACCGGAGACAGCAGATCTCCAGCGGGAACTGCAGACCACGCGGCACGAACAACTTCTGCCACGTGGTCTGCAGTTCCCGCTGGAGATCTGCTGTCTCCGGTAGCGGGGACCTATGTAAGTATGGTCCGCTGCCCTCCTCCACCTCCCCTCACCTTCCCCGCTCACCTTCCCCGCTCACCTTCCCCGCGTTCCCCGTCGCCGCGTCCCCGCCACGCCCCCGGACCTCCGCCACGCCCCCGGCCCCCGGACCCCGCGCCTTATAGACCCATGCCTTTGTTTTTATATTTAATTTGCTCTTTGGATACGAAAATTTAACTTCAGAAATATGGAAATTAAGCTGAAGAGCTTCAAGGTTTATTAGTAGAGTGTCTCAGGGCTCCAGCTACGTGGCAAAAACAATACCCCTACTAAACATTCATCACCCAGCACTTTCACTCAGCATTTTTCTTTGGCTACATTACTCTTGGATCCAACAAGATGGAGCCGGAGACCTTAGGTGCTCTGCCAAAGCACTACAGCCTAATTTGCATATTTCTAGTGAAGGCATGGTAGGAGCAATAAATACTAAGCATGGTTGCTATGTGGGCATAGCTCTACATAACATAGCAGTTTGTTCTGGTACGTAACTTATGGTTTCAGATTCCTTTTAAGTGTTTCTATTTAATGTTCCCTTTTCTATCTTTATTCTTTCATCTCTAGTTGTGCTTTTGTAATAAATAGAAGAGGCAGATAGCAAGTAGCAGACACAAAAGGTCACTATGGCATCTAAAGCCTTTGCTACAGTAGATACAGTTTCAACCCCTCCATGAGTATGGTTTTAAAATGTCAGATTTTACTTTCTATTATTCTTCTTTTACCTATACAGGCGGTCCCCTACTTAAGGACACCCGACTTACAGACAACCCATAGTTACAGACGGACCCCTCTGCCCACTGTGACCTCTGGTGAAGCTCTCTGGATGCTTTACTACAGTCCCAGACTGCAATGATCAGCTGTAAGGTGTCTGTAATGAAGCTTTATTGATAATTCTTGGTCCAATTACACCAAAAATTTTGAAACTCCAATTGTCACTGGGGCAAAAGAAAAAAAATTGTCTAGAACTTCCATTATAAAATATACAGTTTCGACTTACATACAAATTCAACTTAAGAACAAACCTCCAGACCCTATCTTGTATGTAACCCGGGGACTGCCTGTACAGTTATTTTTTCCAATTGAAATGATCAAATTAATATATTTATAGATGGCTATTAGAATTTCTATATTTGGAATAACAGGGGGTAAATTGCATTCCTAAAGATTGGATTGTTGTAAATTGCTTGATTGAATTTAAGTTGTTATAAAAGATGGATGTATATATGTATATTGGGATTGTAATGCCAAACACTCTAGCCATATAGAAATATAAGAATTGTTATTTATTCTGTATGTTCATTACCACTGATTTTAAATTAATCATCACTCTACAGTTAATTATTTATATTTCAGAATCTGAATTTAGGGGGAGGTTTATCAGAATTGTCTGAGAGCTGAACTGTTGCCTATAGCAGCCAATCAGAGCTCAACTTTCATTTTTCCACAGCCATTTATAAAATTAGAGCTGAGCTCTGAATGGTTTCCATGGGCAACTAGAACAGTTTTACCTCAGAAACCTTTGAAACTGTGATTAATCGTTCTTTTTAGCTCAGTTCTTTTCAGCTCAGTACTTGCCATATTATAAATTATGTATTAGATAAATATTGCTGAATATATTGACAAACCAAGGACTCGTTACTTCTTAAAAAATCTTCTGTAGACTTGTAAAAGCCTCTTCTCATCCCTTCCCTAATACTTTTGTTGTCAGGTGTACAACTGTTTTCAACGTTCGCGATATAATGAGGTCCCAAAGGGGGCCATTGAAAGATCGCCAAAACCTGAAACATTGATATTTTTTTTTAATAAAAAGTGATAAATATGAACTTATGTTGTATTAATTGTGTATAGATAGGGGAGTTTCAATGGAGTCCCTCTTACATGAATAGTCCTTTAATGATAGTTTTGTAGAACTGTTTCAGCAGCGATTGTTGATTATTTATATGACTTTCAGGCTGATCTGAATTTATTACGTTTTCTCCTAGATAACATTTTATGTAGTTTATATGACTTTATATATGCATATTTATGTTACCTAATGTTATGTTACCATAATCCAGAGGAGCCCTAATCAGAAAAGTTTCTTTCTCTATCCCACATATCAGAATTCTATGTTATGTGGATCTGGGATTGCGTCTATGTTTGTTTTCTAGGGCACTGGGGTTTTATCTGTAGCCAGGTGGTAGGTGTCCCAGATCAACATGGGAAAGAACAGTATATACTCTGACAAGCAAAATGCTAACAATGCTTTAAAATTTTAACCCCTTAACGACTTGGCCCTTTTAGTTTTTTCACTTCCATTTTTCGCTCCCCACCTTCAAATATCTATAACTTTTTTATTTTTCCACATCACCAGCTCTGTGATGGCTTATTTTTTGCGTAACAAATTGCACTTCATAGTGACGGTATTTAATATTCTACACTAAGTATGTGGGGTATAGAGAATCTCAGCAAATTGCTACATCTGTAGTTCAATGACTACAAATCAAAAGGAAATACAGATGTAATTGCAAAAATATATAAACTTTATTGAAGTGAAGAAGACATAATAAAATCACTTAAAATACCCTCAAGGTGGATAGAAAGCTCAAATCCCCCAGGCATGGGAACAAGTATTACCATAATTCATATATATACACCAAGTAATTGTCATGAAAGATCATAGTAGCAAAAGCTGACATAAGAACACACCATAATTTATCAGGATAAAGAAATGGAGGCAAAAAATGCACAGTGTTAAAGAGTCACGCTCTGTTATTACACACGAGATATTTCCCATCACTTTGCAATATCTTTTCACAGCAATCCATTCCTATGAAGAGGATAAAGAAGAATACCTATACTAATGTTTATAGTGACCGCTGATGTTGCTATATACAAACTTTCCTCGTCTTGGATTCAACTTTTTTCTTCATTTTTTCTTTTCTTTATATGTAAATTTATGTAACAACTGGGCACTTTTTCATATCTTATAACCCAAATTAGATACGTCCTAAATAGGAGTTAGGGTGACTTCCCCTCAGCCTAAATCACAACACCCTACAAAAAGGGGAACTCACGAAATATATTAAAAAGATTACTTTTTTATTGCATTAATATTAAAACAAAATCACACATTGACAAAGTTTTACATAGATTTTTAAAATGATCCCAAGAATAAGATGGAGCCAGGCAACCCAGCTGTAGCAAACCAGTATTGCATTCTATAAACTGTTGCTAATACTCATTATGTTTCAGTTTCTAGTGCTAGCATCTCCATTCATTAATCCAAATGATTTCTTTCTATAGTAAACGTTAGGCTGATTGTTACCTTACTGCTGTGGCTGCCATCTGCCCCTCACTCCGACCCGCGTTTCGCCTATCGCTTCCTGAGGAGGCGTGAGGAAGCAATAGGCGAAACGCGCGTCGGGGCGAGGGGCAGACGGCAGCCACAGCAGTAAGGTAACAATCAGCCTAACGTTTACTATAGAAAGAAATCGTTTGGAGACAATATTATACTATTGTATACTACTGGGGGCAGGCTGTATACTACTGGGGGCAGGCTGTATACTACTGGGGGCAGGCTGGGCTGGCTGTATACTATAGGGGGTTGGTTGGCTGGGGGGGGGTCTGTGACCAATGCATTTCCCACCCTCGGCTTATACTCGAGTCAATAGTTTTTCCCAGTTTTTGGTGGTAAAATTAGGGGTCTCGGCTAATACTCGGGTCGGCTTATACTCGAGTATATACAGTATATCAGTTCTGGGGAAAGGGGGGTGATTTGAATTTTTAGGGTTTTTTATTATAATTTTTTTTAACTTTTTTTTTATTTTTCCTTTGACTATTTTTCAGAATCCCAAGGGTACTTTAACCCTAGGTTGTCTGATCGATCCAATCCTATACTTCCATACTACAGGGGATTTTCCTCCTCATTCATTACAATTTGCTGATAGCACATTGTAATGAATAAGTTAAAACACCGTAGTACTTTCATGGTGATGGATCGCCGGTCCCCAATGATGTCACGCCCATCTTTTTGAGGCCGCCAGCATCATTTTTTAATTTTTCACTCCCCACCTTCAAAAATCTACAGATCTGTGTGATGGCTTGTTTTCTGTGTAACTTATTGCACTTCATAGTGATGGTCACTTCATAGTGACTTACATACAACCCCTAGTTACAAACGGACCTCTGGATATTGGTAATTTATTCTACTTTAGTCCTGGGCTTCAATGATCAGCTGTAACAGTTATTAAAGGTGTCTGTAATGAAGCATTAGTGTTAATCCTGATTCTTATGACAACCCAACATTTTTAAAATCCAATTGTCACAGAGACCAAAAAAGTTCTGGCTGGGGTTACAATGATAAAATATACAGTTCCGACTTACATACAAATTCAACTTAAGAACAAACCTACAGACCCTATCTTGTATGTAACCCGGGGACTGCCTGTACTTTTTTTGCCATTTTCTAATTACTTTTTCATAATTCTTCATACTTTCATCTTTTCATACCTTTTTCATTCGCCAGTGTACAGACCTGTGAGTGGTGCCATTTTTTGTGACTTTTGATGAAGTTTTCAATGCTACCACTTTTAGGACTGTTTGACCTTTTGATCACTTTTATTGAATTTTTCAATATTTTTAGAATGGCAAAAGTGTGCCAATTTTTTACTTTGGGCGCTATTTTCCATTACGGGGTTAAACAGTGAAAAAATGCTATTATATTTTAATAGATTGGGCATTTTTTGATACCTTAAGTGTTTATGATTTTTACTATTTATTTATATTTATATCAGGGGGGTGTTTTGATTTTTTAGGTTTTTTTAATATAATTTTTTTTTACTTTTTTTTTTAATTTTTACTATTTTTCAGACCCCCTAAGGTACTTTAACACTAGGTTGTCTGATTGTTCCTACCATATAATGCCATACTACAGTATGGCAGCATATGTGGATTTGCCACCTTATTCATTAAAATGTGCAAATCGCACATTGTAATGAAAGGGTTAAAAAGAGACAGCCTCAGATCTTCGGAAGACCCGAGGCTTGCATGGCGACCTATCGCCACCCCCCGATGATGTCACAGGGCGTGACGCCAATTTTTTTAAGCCGCCGGCAAAGCTGCGATCTGTGATCGCAGCAAAGACTTACCAGCTAGAGAGAGGGCTCAGCCCATGAGCATTCTCTATGCACCCAACGTGTGACATGCTATTACGTCAAATGTCGGGAATGGGTTTATTGAGTTGAGGTCTGGGGACTGTGAGGGCCATACCAGCAACTCTTGTTCATTGTCATTAAATGATGTATTTTCCAGTCTCAACATATGCTTAAAGTTATTGCCCTGTTGGACCCTATGTCTTCTTATTCATACCCATGATACTCCAATGTACAAAGTAACTCAGCTTGAAAGATATTCACTATAGCTCTGATGAAGACCAATATCAATCCTGGTCAAGTATCCAATGCCTTTGGCTGTAAAACAACCACATATTATCAGGCTTCTTCACAAAACTTAACAGTTACTTCCATTTCCTGATAGTTCCCTTTACGTTGATTCTTCTTGACCCATTTGCACTCATTGTCCTGTCTATTCACTTTCATCAAATCACTCTAAATACTCATTTACAGTCTTAGGCCAGATTTTCCCATTTCAGTATTTGTGGTCACCTATTTACAGGTTGCAAATATGGACTGTAAGTCACTGGTAGGCAACATGTGATCTGTATCCACAGAAAATACAGCTTTAAAGCTCTGCAAACCTCTGCCAGACTATGCTCTTCCACCTGCAGGTCTTCCTAGAAACCATCCACAAATACGGGTCACATACAGCTCACAATTTTTGTGTGATGTATTCAACCTGTATTTTTCCCATAGACTTCTAGTCCAGGTCCAGATCTGGAAAAGAATAGGACATACTCTATATTTTCAGGACCGTATATATGGACACCATACGGCATGGAGGGTTATAAAAAACTCCAGTAGGGAACTGAATTTTACATTATAGTCTATAGGGCCATGTTCCCGATTTCGTATTTGCGGCTAGCACACGCCCCAAATATTGGGACATGCATTAAGCCTTATACAGTTCACTTTTTGGTAACAATTGGAGTTTCAAAATTCATTACTGTAATGGGAACAATAAAGTTTCATATCAGATACCTTACAGCTGATCTTTGAGGCCTGGGACTTAAGTAAAGCATCCAGCGACCTTTACCAGAAGTCACAGTGGGCAGATAGGTTTGTCTGTAACTGCAACTACTTTGTTTCATTGCAGCCAATTGGTAAGATCAAAAATGTTCTTTTTTTACTTATTAATGTACACTCTGCACCCCATCTTGATGAAAAAAAAGAACAGTAGATATTTTTGCTAATTTATTAAACAAGAAAAACTGAGATATAATGTGGTCATAAATACTTAGCCCCTTTGCTCAATATTTGAGTAGAAGCAGCTTTTAAGCTACTACAGCCATGAGACTTCTTGGGAATAATGCAACACGTTTTTCACAACTGGATTTGGGAATCCTCTGCTATTCTTCCTTGCAGATTCTCTCCAGTTTCCTTAGGTTGGATGGTAAACATTGGTGGACAGCCATTTTTAGTCTCTCCAGAGATGCTTAAGTCCAGGCTCTGGCTGGGCCTGTCAAAAATAGTCACAGAGTTTTTCTGAATCCACTGCTTTGCTATTTTATCTGTGTGCTTAGGGTCATTGTCTAGTTGGAAGGTAAACCTTCGGCCCAGTCCGAGGTCCAGAGCACTCTGGAAGAGGTTTTCATCCAGGGTTTCTCTGCATTCAGATTTCCTTCAATTGCAACCAGCTGTCCTTGCAGCTGAAAAACTCCACCATAGCATGATGCTGCCACCATGTTTCCTTGTTATAATTGTATTTGGCAGGTGATGAGCAGGGCCTGGTTTTCTCCACTCATACCATTTAGAATTAACACCAAAAAGTTCATCACCAAAAGTTCATCTCATCAGTTCAGAAAATCTTATTTCTCACAGGTCCACACAGTGATCTTGGGGTTATTAATTACCTCTCTCACCAAGGCTTTTCTCCAACAATTGCTTAGTTTGGCTGGATGGCAAGGTTGAGGAAGAGTTGTGATTGTCACAAAATGGATTATGGCGGCCACTGTGCTGCATAAATTTGCATAAAAATCTGTGACTAGTGTGAAAAAGTGTGAATAGGATGTTGAAAACCCCATTTATTGTATATGAGTCCACATCAAATCCGCCATGTCGGAACATCACCAAAATCTGTATAACTACATTTATTCTAGTACTCTTTCATATACTAACAATATGTTGACATTTCTTGACTTACATATAACTCGGGTCTTCACTGGTACTTATTTTAATAAATCACTTTGTTGTCATATTTGTTTTCCTTTACCATTCAAATACTTTTGTGTATTTATTTATAACTATATCGAATGCACCATTTGCCCTGGTGACTATTGTTAAATGACTCACCGATAATCCTAGAAAAAGAAATCCTAGATACATTTCTCTTTTTCAACTTCAGCTTCTCAGATGAATTATTTTTCTATTGTGCAGAAAATGGCAATCATTTTTTATCATCTGCTTCTCTTCATTTCATCCTTTTATGTTGTCTGTGCATTGCAGATCGCTGAAATATAAGAAGAAAGCCTGTGCATTCAGTCATAAATGATTTAGTGCAAGAGAGGTGTTGTAGACATTTTAAGTGGCTATATTAAGAAAATGTGTTCCAGCATCATAGTAATAAGCATTTAGAGTCTGTAATCAAACTAGATGATTCAGTACAGCAAAGAGACTGTTCTATTAGTCCTTACATTAACCCTTAGTCCTAGTTGACCAGGCACTTTATAATTTTGCATACTGTACAGTATATGGTTTGCTACTGTCCTTTTTTTATTTTCAGACCCCAAGCACCTGCATAGGTTGCCTTGAATTGCAAATTCTCCTTACAAAGTTTAGTTTCATACCTAACTTGCATATGTGGCCTCTCAGCAGGACAAACCATTTACCTACACTGTGCTGATAAGAGGCAAAAACAAGGAAACAAGGTTGGGGGCCTGTGCCTTCTGGAATAGATACACTGGTTTGGCTAGTATGCCAAATCATGTCATTAGGCTTCCTTGAAACTCATGCTTGGTGTATAAGAAGATGCCTCACAGGATAGCTCCGAGGCAAAGTTTTTCTTAACCCACCCTGGAAAATGTATCTGCATGTACCCTTCCCAGAATCCCTAGTAAAGCATGCATGGTGGGTAAAGGGGTGTGCCATTCTTTTGCATAAGTTGCCCTTGTGCCATTGCTGCCTTTTAGATAATTCTTAAATGTTCATCATGTGATTTAGCAGTCCTTCTACTTACTTTTGTTCTGTGTGCAGACCCAAGATGCTTCTTTCTTTACATCTCTGAACTCTGTCGAATATTGGGAGCTGCAGCAGCAGAGTTATGACTCATCCTGACTCTCCTCCCTTTCCATTTCATCACCCCTCCCTCTCCCTGTTAGTGTGGACAGACTGTAACAAGATGTTACAAACATGGACTTTTGTGTATGCAGAGTACTGCATGCTGAGAACAGGGAAAGGCAGCAGCTTTCAAGTGAGACAAGGATATATGTAAATATAGATGCAGATACAGTCTTATAGTACCCTTAAGCCTGTTTGTAGAAAAGACCAGCGCTTCAGAAGAACGTAGCAGTAAAAATCAAAAATTTCTTTATTCGTACCTCTTTAAAAACATAAGTGGTGGCAGAGTGCACAACACAATGGAAACACAGGGTAAATCCAACGCGTTTCGCTCAGATGAGCTTAGTCATGGATACAAACACAGTGGATTCTTACCTCAATTTAAGCTCCGCGCTTCCTAAGTGGCGTGTGACGTCACGAACACGCGTCCAAGTCACGCGATCAGACCATGCGGTCACATGACCGGACACATGATCGGGACAGCCCCACACTCCAACAGAGAAAAAAACGCGGTGAAATAAAAGCATAATCACATTGCTAAAAACAGCCTGAACAGGATACTATGGAAAAGGACATAACAATGCAGGTATGTTCGAATATCTTGTGTAACAAAATACAGTTTATTATTTCAAACCCCAACGGTGTTACTACCAGTTATTATATATGTGGAAATTTTTAGCTGGGGATGAAACACAAAGAAGGGCTTTCCTAACATTGAATTTAGACCTATTTGTTCTTGGATCTCTAAGAGAGATGAGTTTAGACTTATTTATTTTCGAATCTGTAAAAAAGAGGCTAGTTAAGGGCCTACAACTATTCGTAGCTATATGAAACCAATTAGTATAATGCGGTGTTCATATCTAGTGAAGCATGATTGAACCATAGTAATCACTTGGTGGTACAGTTTAGGGAATGGCAGATCTTATATTCAAAACACTTAATATCAGAAACTACTAAGTCATATTGAAAAGACCCTCAATAACATAGGATCAGATCTTGTCTTATATTCAATCCCAGAGGTTGTGTGGTTTTTAGCACAAACATCCAATAGGTTTCCCTATTCATTAGTTTCTTTTTATGGTCGCCACCCCTAGTAGGTTTTTTCACTTTTTCTATTCCCATCCACTTAAAATGGCTCGTGTCCCCCTGATGGGTTTCCCGAAAGTGTTTGGAGGCTGCAGAAATATTCGTTAGGTTAACACTCTTGATGTCTGAAAGGTGTTTTCTAGAGATGAGCGAGCACTAAAATGCTCGAGTGCTCGTTATTCGAGACGAACTTTTCCAGATGCTCGAGTGCTCGTCTCGAATAACGAGCCCCATTGAAGTCAATGGGAGACTCGAGCATTTTTCAAAGGGACCATGGTTCGGGAATAAAATGTGTTAATTAATTGAAAAAGAATGTCTTCTGATAAGTTAGCAGATGTATGCAAACATCTGCAATCTATTCTTCACTGTCCCACGCGTATATTATCTCCCGACAAGTTAGCAGATGTGAAGAACAGTGAAGAATAGAATAAAAACAGTGAACACAGGATCATTTAAGTGAAAAACACTGTGAAAAACACAGTGAAGAATAGATTACAGATGTTCTGCACATCTGCATACTTGTCGGGAGATACGCTGTCCCGGGATCCGCTGCTCTTCTTCCACTGAAGTCTCCCCGATGTCTCCGTGCCCCTCGATGTCTCCGTGCCCCTCGATGTCTCCGTGCCCCTCGATGTCTCCGTGCCCCTCGATGTCTCCGTGCCCCTCGATGTCTCCGTGCCCCTCGATGTCTCCGTGCCCCGATGTCTCCGTGCCCCTCGATGTCTCCCCGTGCCCCTCGATGTCTCCGTGCCCCTCGATGTCTCCGTGCCCCTCGATGTCTCCGTGCCCCTCGATGTCTCCGTGCCCCTCGATGTCTCCCCGTGCCCCTCGATGTCTCCGTGCCCCTCGATGTCTCCGTGCCCCTCGATGTCTCCCCGTGCCCCTCGATGTCTCCGTGCCCCTCGATGTCTCCGTGCCCCTCGATGTCTCCCCGTGCCCCTCGATGTCTCCGTGCCCCTCGATGTCTCCGTGCCCCTCGATGTCTCCGTGCCCCTCGATGTCTCCGTGCCCCTCGATGTCTCCGTGCCCCTCGATGTCTCCGTGCCCCTCGATGTCTCCGTGCCCCTCGATGTCTCCCCGTGCCCCTCGATGTCTCCGTGCCCCTCGATGTCTCCGTGCCCCTCGATGTCTCCGTGCCCCTCGATGTCTCCCCGTGCCCCTCGATGTCTCCCCGTGCCCCTCGATGTCTCCCCATGCCCCTCGATGTCTCCGTGCCCCTCGATGTCTCCGTGCCCCTCGATGTCTCCGTGCCCCGATGTCTCCGTGCCGCTCCCTGATGTCTCCGTGCTGCCGCTGCCCCATGTCTCTGTGCTCTTCACACATATATATTGTTCTTCACATACTATTTTGTTCGCACCGTTCCGCGCGTATCTTCCGACAAGTAAACAGATGTGCCGAACATCTGTAATCTATTCTTCACTGTGTTCTTCACTGTGTTTTTCACTTAAATGATCCTGTGTTCACTGTGTTCACTGTTTTTATTCTATTCTTCATTGTTCTTCACTGTGTTTTTTTAATTAAATGCTCGATCTCGAGCAGGGGAAATACTCGTCCGAGCAACGAGCCGTCTCGAGTACCTTAATACTCGAACGAGCATCAAGCTCGGACGAGTATACTCGCTCATCTCTAGTGTTTTCTGATTCTTACTTTAAGTGGGTTTGTTGTGCATCCTACATATTGCTTGTTGCAAGAGATACATATAATGAGATACACCACATGGGAGGTGTTACAGTTAATAAATGATTTGATCTCATAAATTGTATTGGTCGTGCATGATGTAAATGTATTTACTGTAAGAATGAAACCGCATGTTAGACAACGTGTATGGCCACATTTATGGTTCCCCAAGTGATGCAGCCAGGAGTACTTGTTCGTATTCTTTTCATTATAAGTAAAAAGGCTCGGTGACACCATGGACCCAATAGTTGGTGCTTTCTTGGAAATAAACCTTACTCCCTGTTTAAGACATATCTTTAAATCATTATCCTGTTCTAAAATAGGCAGGTATTTGGCAACCACTTTTTTGACTTGGTGGAACTGATTGCTATAGGTGGTGATAAACGATATGGGATTTTTATCCCTCCCCTGTGTGTTGTTGTGCTGTTTATCCTTCAAAAGGGTGGACCTCTGTGTTTTGCTGATTCTGTTTTTAGCCGAGGACAAGCTTTTTGGCTTGTACCCCCTTTCCCTAAGTCTCTGTTCCCAATCTGTCAGATGTTGGTTAAATATAACATCCGTAGAACTGTTTCTACGGATACGGGTTATTTCTCCGAAAGGAATGTTGTCCACGACGTGTCTCGGATGACACGATGTGGACAGCAAAATTGTGTTGCCTGATACCTGTTTACGGAAGGGGGACACTATAACTGTGTCTCCCTGTCCTTTTATAGTGACATCCAGGAAGTCTATACAGTTACCTCCAAACTGATGTGTGAATCTTAAATTCATGTCATTTGAATTCAAAAAAGAAACAAAATTCTCAAATTCCAGGGGTGTATCGTTCCAAACCCACAACAGGTCATCTATATAGCGGCCAAACCACCATATAGATGACCTGTATGTGTTCCCATCCCCAAAGATGTACTGTTTTTCCCATTGTATCATGTAAATATTAGCAAGGGAGGGGGAGAACTTCGCTCCCATAGGAGCCCCCTCCACTTGCAAATAATAATGAGAATTAAACATAAAAAAGTTATTCTCAAGGAGAAATTCTGTTGTCATCAGAATATACTCCCTTAGATCTGGAGAATAAGTACTAAACTCCTCCAGATGTTTGGCCAAATATACAAGGGCTTTTTTGTGGGGAATAGAAGAATATAAGGCACAGACGTCACAGGATGTCCAACTAAAAGTACTGTCCCACTTAATGGCCTCAATTTTTTGAAGTAGATGCTTGGTATCTCGAAGATAACTGGGTGTAACCCAAGTTAAAGGCTGCAAATAGTGATCGAGCCAGTCTCCCAGTCTCTCCACAAGGCTCCCAATGCCCGCGACAATAGGTCGGCAAGGCGGGGGGAACACCCCTTTGTGAACCTTGGGGAGAGAGTGGAAGATTGGCATGACGGGGAACTCTACATATAGGAAATCCCTCAGTCTATCATCCAATACTCCCAAAGCGCTGCCTTCCTCTAAATGTTTCAACATGCTGATTTGGCAGCTTCTGGTTGGATCAGAGGAGATCTTGCGGTATGTTATGGGGTCATTTAACATTTCCTCATTAATTTTCTTATATAAGGATGCGTTCATGAGGACAATCAAGCCCCCCTTGTCCGCATTCTTTATTGTTAGATCTTTGTTGTTTCGAAGATCTCGTAGGGAGATTCTTTCCGAATGAGTTAGATTATGTCTTTTTGGTAAACTACTGCATTTAGATTTAAGATCGGTCAGTTCTCTCTCCACGAGATCTTGGAATTTATCCATGTGATCACACCTGGACATAAGAGGGTAGAAAGTGGGATTGTTAGTTTTGAATGGTTTATCTATGAGGTCATTTATTTCTGACGATTCATTAGATAAGATTTTGAGATCAAAAATAACAGTTTGATCTCTAAAATCAACCACTCTATTGTCAACTTCTGGCTTCAAGATGTATGTGTCATCTGGTATGGCAATGGCAGGTGATGTGTCGACCTCCCCCGTGGGATCGTCTCCCTGTTGTATGGTTATTTTATTCATGAAGTGATTCTTCACTGTCAAGTTCCTCACAAATTTATTTACATCTAACAATGTCCTATAAAGATCGAAGTCTGTTGAGGGAGAGAAGTTAAGGCCTTTGCTTAGGACCTTTATATGTTCTTCCGGGATAATGTAGCTTGAAAGATTCAAAACTGAGGATTTTAAGTCCGTTTCTTCGGTTGTGTCGGAGCTCCTCGTCTCGTCTTCATTCTTTCCTTCTCCTTTTCTTGTCCTGTGTTTTCTGCCGGCCCTCCTGCCCCATTTTTTGAGGCTGTATTGTTGCGGTTGGTTGTTTGGTCAGAGGCATCATCAGAAGGACAAGAGGAAGAGCTGTTGAATGACTCCTCTGTTTCCGAGAAGCTGACATGCGGTGGATTTTTGCTCTTTCTATGTCTCCTATTCTGTTTCTTTTTTAAGATAGATTTAGGCGTATTATTTTGGTCTGCACGGAAAGATCTCCAAGTGTATACCTCATTATACTTATAGTCCAATAGATCCCTATCGAACTTCTTCTTTTTCATTTCCATGATATTGTTTTCCATTTCTGTTATACTGGATTTTATCTCCTGATCCACCTTTAGTAAATCCTCAACAGATGATAACTCACGCAATTGGTTCTTAATATCCTCCATTTCCACTTTGATATTTTTAAGTATATTTTGTTCCTCCTGGACAATCAAAGTCATAAGTTTCTCAGAGCATTCGCTTAGAGTTTGGTTCCAAGTCTCCCTTAAGCCTGCTCTATCTTTTCCTAAGTGTGCGGCCACGCACCGCTGTTTTCTATGGAGGGAGGAGGGATCATCTCCTCCTCTCCAGCGCACAGTGGTATGCCCACCCGGCGGGCATACCGCTGTGTGAATGCACAAGTCTCCATTTACATGCATAGCTGTCAAATTCTGCTTATAGGGGTGTTCCTGTGTTAAGAAAGTAAATGTTATTGTTTGTATGATGAAAAGTTATGTCATCTTCCTTTGTACTTTCTTTATCATTCCCTCATGTCTTTATAGATCTCTGCTTGCTGTCATGCTACACAAAAATTTCAAGCAGGGACCCTTCAGCTAACGTACCTGCGTGGCTCATGATGTTGTTAAACAGGTCGATTTTTGGTGATGACATGTACTAACTGCTAACTAGCCCAATTCTGAGCTGGTATAAAAATCTGTAAAATCTACTTCTAGCAATTAAGTAATAAATTCTAAAATTCCAAAATTGATATTTAAACAACATTAAAACCTCAGTATAATGTGTGCTATTACATAAAGGTATTAGAACCTTTCTTAATAATGGAAAGAAGGAAGCAAAAACTAATTAGTTTGCTTCATAAAAAAATCTCATTTTAGGTGTTAGGGTTAGGTTGACATTCTAACATGGTGTTCCACAATTGTATTATCTTTTACAAGAGAGTAGAGCTTAATTATCTTAGTTCTGCCATCAAAACTTCAGTCCTGAGTGGTGAGCACACTAATCTTTCTGCTGTTTAAAAACACTTTACTGACAGTTATGTTTTTTTCCGAAATTGGCAGTTTATATTTTTTTCTGAAATTGGCAGTAACCTTTACCTACGATTTTATTTTCATCTAACAAGAAACAAGGGAAGCAATGTACTGTAGATTTTGAACTGTTGATACTGACTTGTAGCTGTCAACCTTTGTGTAGGAGCAACCTACTCCCATGATGTAACTTAAAATCTATTACAAGTTTTTTTTTTTCAAACAGAATAGAACAGCTTGCTGCGGTGTAGCAACTATTATTTTAGGAGATTGAGTCAGATATGAACATACCCAAAATTGTCCATCTTCATACTCAAGCAAGCAGGGCTCTCTCCAGACGGGGGCATGGAGATATTATCTTGGACCCTCAAAATAAATAAGCATTGTGAAAGTATTTTCAAAATAATCCAATATTACACTTGCTCTATTCTTAGAAAACTTTTTACTCTCTCTGATGGTCTCACATTATAAGCACTGCAGAAAAAGATGTTTAACCTATTTGAAATAAGTGCAAGCACACTGTATATTGCTTTGTAAGCATCACTTCCACATGAAATATACCTATGACCTTTAAGTGATGTGTTTGCATAAAAACATTTGGCACATTTTTATTGGATGCTGATATCTGTGCACATCATAGGGCTTTTTACATACACATCATATACACCCCCACTAGTCAATAGCCTCTCACTCAGTCAAACTAGTATGCTGTAATGAGAAACCCAACCACGTCAAAATAGTGCTGCCTACAGTTTGGAATCTGTTCCTTCTAGAATAGATATACTGGTTTGGTTTTAACCCTGTATCATATCATTAGGCTTCCTGAAGGTCATGCTTGATGCCAAGGGAGCTGCCTTACAAGGTAGCTAAAAGAGGTGTGGTTTTCCTTATCCCATCCTAGAAAACTTATTTGCATATTTTTTTCATTATCCCCCAATGATATTGAAGATTTTAAAGAGCAAACCCCAACCAGTGGCTCACTTTGTAGGCTATTAAACGTTCAGAGGACATTTATCAGGGCTTGTCTGGCATACAAGTCATGTCATGAATAAGAGTTGGTGAACGACTTGAAACGCGTGACCTGACATGAATAAGAGTGGGTGAAACGCGTAGACTTTTATCTCTGTATACCTGGATGTCACCTGAGTGCAAATAAAGAAATACCAATGCACAAGATCTCCATGAGCTGGATCCATACTTTTTTTGTGTAATGTTTCCATGCCCCTTGCAGTGGGGTGAACCGTGCTCGAGGAGACTGTGGTTATAGTGGCTGGTGACCTGGAACATTTTCTTTCTGTTACTTGTCTGGCATACAAGCGCTGAAATAACCACAATTCCTGGAGATTCCCAAGGAATTGGGATTATTTGGCCCTTTAAACCACCTATACCCCAACAGCCCCAGTGCCCCAAGCCTGAACGGTTGCTGGTAATAGGGCAAGGCATTGCCTGGGGCAGAATTGCAAAACTAGTGCAGCTCCTGATGTATCTGTTGCAGTGTAGGGGCCAGGATTTCATTATACACTGGTGCAAAATGTGCTGGCATATGATAAATGTCCTCATAAGTCCAGATCTATTTAATCTCACACCCCCAGTACAGGAATGCTGCTATAACAGGTAATTAACAGTGAATGTGGTCACAATGTGCATAGCAAGCTTATTTGTTTAATTGCATATAAGTGGGTGGGTTACTATGTTCCTCCCATTCAGTGCTGCCTGGCACCTCCCTCCTCTGCATCCATCTACTACTAAGGCACAGCATCATCCCTGACCTGTATTTTACACACTTGTCTCCTTTCTTATTCCTGCATTCAGGTCTGGGGTCAGTTGTTACATGTTTGCCTTGCTGGGAACACAATGATGTTTGCATACTTCATCACACATAATACTGCATTTTTTCAGTAACTATGTGGAGTACAGTAGTATAACACATATAGGGGAACAGTAACTAGGGTCTCCATTTGGCCACCCCATATTCCAAAAAGAGCTCTGAGTGGCTCACAGATGACAATCCCCACCCATACTGGTCATCACACAATAAAAGCCACTCATGTGGCTAACTGGCCACAAAACACCTGCACTCCTTCCCCTAGTCATCAGACAGCTACAGTACTACAACTACTATGTAAATATTGTTTGGTTCCAAAATAAAAGTTGAAGAAGATGCTACTTAAAAGCAGGCAGGATCATAAATATACAATGAAGTTGTAACGTGTCCAGTAAACACAAGTTGAGCAGATTTTATTCCAATTTCTATACTAAATGATCTGCAATTCTGAAGTTACCCACAATAGTCCTTCCTTTCTGCTAATTGGTTGGGACACTGTAAATAACATCTCCCAACTACAATTTAACAACTTATTGTACTTTCGACTAGTCCAGTATTGTTTTATCAAAGAAAAAACTGTTAATACTTTAACACTGTTTTGCCATTTCAGCTGTATACAGTAGTATTGGGGTTAAGTATGGCTCTGTCCACATCTGAACTGTTGTCTTAGTTTACATAGGAAATCAGAATGAAATCCTTAGTAACGCTACATTCACACGAACGTGTCATTTCTCCAGTCCCGTATTTCCATGCTGTATAAGTCCGTATGAATCTGTATAAATAAAAGACGTTTTTCATCCGTATGTGCACTGTATCAGTATAAAATACAGTGGGTTGTCAAATTATGGATGGCTGACTATTGGCTGGCTGACAGAATGCACCTCCCACTGGTTGTAGATACTGCAAATATATACAGCAGCATACAGTGCACAACCCTATGCATCCCGTATGCAACCCATATTTTACATGTTCCCATTGACTACTATGGGACGCAAATAGCTGAAAAAATAGGGCATGCTCTGTATTTTTATACGGTTCAAAAGCTGTACAGTACAGTGCACAATACGACCATTCAATTGAAGGCTGTATTACTCATTCAAAAGATTGGGGACACATAGTAGCCGTATATGTGGCTGTTTTCACATGTTTATATGCATGTAGCCTAAGATGAATACCATTGATGAGCCCAATTGAATGTAAATTTTGAGATTTGGAAAAATAACAAATAATAACTTAGTCTAGTATCATTACAAAGTAAGTAATATAAGCTAATAATGATGTGAATTGTGTTAAATAAACATTTCCTATATCTATTTTTCTGAAAACACCATGGATATCACTATAATTAGAATATGTCATATATAGCGTAACTTTCACATTAAAACCCAAGGAAAATTGACTCATTAATCATTTGATTGTGTACATGATAAATTATTCTGCTCTCTATTTATTTAAATGGGATTCATCAACTAATTATTCTCAGATTTATTTATCCATTGTAAATTACAAAACAACCAACTCCTGTGTCCATTTTTAGCAAACAAATACTATAAGATTAAAGGGACTATGGAAATCAGTAAATGGTTAAAAGAGAATTTTTTAATATGTTGTTGCTGAATTGTACAGTTTTTCCAATAATGTATCCACATACGTAAGGTATGAATTCCGACTGTGCTAATTAAGCTTATTCTACTATTTTGGTTGAAATAATCAAGCTCCACAGAAAAACTTTTCACAAAAGTTTTGTTTCCATAAGCCAACACTCCCCTAATTTCAGTATGTGGGGAAATTAGTTAATCCTTTAATTTGTTCCTTATTTAATTGTGTATTTTCTCACCAATTTAGAATGATTGTTCTGTTCACTTATTCAAAGGCCATATAAGGGGTTTGTCATAGAAACACAATCTCCCAATTTAACATTGCTGGTTTGATTACTTATTTAAAAGTTAATTGAGGTCTAATGACCTTGGCTTTGCTTTCTTGTGCTGTTCCCTTCTATTTTTCTCTTTCTCCTTCCTTTTGGAAAAGTTTTAATTTATCGGTTAGAATTGTTCTTACATTAAAGACAAGAGATAACTTTCATAAATTTGTCAGAAATAATTTATAATTATGGAAGCAGAACTGAAAATGGCATTACTATGAAGAAAGATAGATTTTACCAATGTCTTCAATTCCACCAGTCAGTAGTAATATTCTTTATCCATTTTTACAAATTTGGCCTAGTTGTGAGATGTCATGAAACTAGAACTTTTCTCATGGATCTAATTAGAACATATAATTAGAAAAGGTTGATCTTTCTTTAAAAACCACCTTCTATGAGCCAAAAAAGATCTACTGTGGATTTGTTAGGAGAAGAATCATTACATTGTCTATACCATCCTCATAGAGAACCTTAAAAAGAATGAACCGCTATTTTAGTACAATTTTTTGCAAAATGAGAATTTTTTTCATATATTTTACAAATTTTCTTAACTAATAAATAATAAACTTCATAATAAGCTAAAGTTATATTCTTTTGATGATTGAGAAACATTTAGATTTTTTTTTGGATAGCTGTTTATAAAGTTTCAAACTACTGTATAGTGTTAATGTTCAGCTGGCCAAATTCTCAGAAATGCCAAGCCATGAATTAGAAGCCAGAAAACATATCCAACAGACGTCAAAAACTGACTACCCAGTCCAGAGATTGATGTGGAATTTAGAAAACAAAAGCATTTTCAAACCTTCCTGTCTAATCTTTATATTGACTTAAGATCTTGAACTTACACTAAAATAATTGTTCACATATAACATTTGTTGGCATCATATGGGCTTAAAAAATATGAATGGGTATAATTAATACATTTTTCATATGTTTATACAGAAGTGTATATATATATCGTTGCCTGTTAGTAAATCGTTTTCTCCAATATCTTAGCTATGAGCTATATCCATGCTTAGTTGAAATAAAATTAACTTCAGTAAAATCTTAGAAATTGAGAAGTAATGTAGATGGTATCCATACCTTGAACACTATTAGCATTAGATTAACCATTAGGCACACTACGTGGCACATGTATCATAAGTCTGGCTTTGTATGTCTGTTTATTGGATTTTTTCTTAGCTTTTCTTCTGGTGAGATGTATCTTATCGGTTTCACCTTATTGATACATGTTTGGTCTTTAATGGATTTGTGAAATTTCTAAAACAAAAGTCGCAAAAAGGGCTAAGATTTATCTTTATTTTTTGGGGTGTTTTTGTGACATTTTCATCTCAAATATGTTTTTTTGCCATATTTGAGACATTTTAGAGACTTTTCAAATGTAGAAAAATTAATTATGTGGCGCATAAAGTCAAATACACCTTTTTAAATTAGAATCCAGATGTTTTTCCTAATTTATGATATGCAACTTTTTGCAACACGTGATAAGTTACCTTCTTTTGATTCCACAAGGAATGCAGATTGCCTTATAGTTTTCTGATGGATTGATTAATTGCCAACATTTCAAAAATATTTGTTTAAAATATTTTTTTTTTAAATGTTTAATTTTGTAACTTCATGTTTATTTTTTTGGCAATAGCCAATCACTGTCTTCAGCTGAGGTTGACTCCTCCCCCTGCATTCAGGGGGTAGGATTAGGAAGCAGCCAATGTATAGCCCTCTATAAGCGAAAAGGGAGCTGTGAATGCACCCTCACTATGTACATGACATGCAGTGATATGCCATTCTTATATACAAAGTTGAAACAGTATTATTATAAATAAAACATAAAATTATATCCAATTTTGATGAAAAAATCTACCCCCCAAAATTTTTTTCTGAGACTTTTATTCTGAAAAATGTTCCTAAATGTTAAATGATTGTATGTTGCAAAAATATGAAAAAGTCTCAAAAACAAGCCACAGAGAATGAAATTAGACAAATACGGTGGAAATAGAGACATTTTAGGTGCAAGGTGTTCAAAGCTAATTTAGACGCTTACTCAAGGGCACCCATAGATTTGCGCCAAAACTTTTTAAAAAGTCGCAACTTTCACATTTGGATTTAGATGATAACTCAGGGAACACTGTAGAAAACTAGATGATGATTACATTTGAAAGGACACTGTTTTAAGAACAAAAAAAAGATGCAAATGAGCACATGCACCATGAAAAGTCTCAAAAATTTAAGAAAAAGGCAAACCAAAAGTTTGATACATGTGGCATGATTGCAGCAACTTTTTTTAATTGGTTTTATTTAGATTTTTTTATTTATGGATTTTTATACAAAAATGTGCACATAAATGCGCATAAGAAGTTAAACTTTACTGTTTTTTTCTGGAGTTACAATTATAAAATATACCTGAAGACAAACCTGCAAAACTAAAGAATCTATCTTGTACATAACCCAGGTACTGCCTGTAAATGGTATTGCACATAGCATCCAGCAGAATCATCTTATTTTCCTTAAAATGAAATACACGTTCGATATGAAATCTTTTTATAGTTTATCGTTGACATAAAGAAGCCTGGCCTTATTTCAAATCACTGAGTTGGATCTACTAATAAATTGACTGTTATCGATAGGAAAAACACAGACACAGACAATCTGTTCTAGTGTTCCTGATCTGCTCTCAAAGAATATTGAGCTATCACTACTATAATAAATAAATACGCAAGTACAAATGAAGTGGAACAAGCATCCATTTATGACAAGCACATTTATGAACTGATAATGTTTTTCACAAAATATATTTGCTTAAAGAATGATTTAGAGCTGGTTTATGTACATTGATACATAACTCACACATAACGGAACCTGGGGGGAATTTAAAACTGATAACCAGGGGTGAGATTCAAATTTTAACAGGGTCTCTTCCTAGGGAGTAAAAAGTCTGTCCCATCGCGTATCATAAGGAAAAAATTCTTGTGACACACCTACTCTAATCAACAATTCCAATATTTACAATGCAATTTTATATTCATTCATATTAATCATAAAAATGTGTTAATTAATATATTAACTCATATACAGAAATAAAAAGCCCTCTTACCAACCCTTACTAATTAAGGTGTGGTGTTAACTGCATAGATCCAGAAGGTAGAACAATTATAACGCCAGAACCAAGGAAAGTACTGCAACAGATACAAGATCGAACCATTAATACATCCAAGAACCAAGACCAATACTTACAGTAAATATAGCACGTAAAATAAATCAAGTTTACGCATGTTTGCAACACCAGAACCAACTTCCTTAAAAACTTCATAAAAACTTCAGCAAAACTGAAATTAGAAGAAAAAATACAGCACCAGAGCCAAGATCAGTAAAAGTACAGCACCTGAACACACAGTTCAGTAAATAAATGCAGCAACAGAACCCAGCTCAGAACACAAGCTCCATCTTATTGTTTACAAGCAAAGCTACGAAACTGCATAAAGCATGCAAACAACTTTGAAAGAAAACTCTGATTTTATAGGTCATAGATATTGAAGGTCATTTATTTTAGTCTGATGCACCTTTTTTAGTGACTTTATTGGCGCATTGGGGTATTTTCTGCTGGTCATGCCCCCTAGACGCACTAGTCAGAAAAGTGTGTTAAAATGGGCTAAAAGACATTTTTGGGCACAAAATCACCAGTATACTGGTGCAAATGGTTTAATAGCCCCCCCCCAATAAATTTACAACACCTTAACAGAAGTTCTCAAGATTTTTTACTGTATATACTTGAGTATAAGCCAACCCGAGTATAAGCCAACCCGAGTATAAGCCGAGGTACCTGATTAAAAAAAAAAAAAACTAAAAAAAAATATTAACTTGAGTATAAGACGAGGGTAGGAAATGCATTGGTCCCAGCTTACCCCCAGTATACAGCCAGCCAGTGCACGTCACCCAGTATACAACCTGCGGCCTCTGCCACCCAGTATACAGCCTGCAGCCCCTGCCCCCAATATACAGCCCCTGCCCCCAGTATACAGCCCCTACCCCCAGTATACAAAAAAATAGTTTAAAAAACTATTGACTTGAGTATAAGCCAAGGGTAGGAAAGGGCAGTATACAGCCTGCAGCCTCTGACACCCAGTATACAGCCTGCAGACCCTGCCCTCTGTATACAGTCTGCAGTCCGTGTCCCTAGTATACAGCCACCAGCCCCCTGTCCCTAGTATACAGCCACCAGCTCCCTGTCCCTAGTATAAAGCCTGCAGCCCCCTGTCCCTAGTATACAGATTGCAGCCCCCTGTCCCTAGTATACAGCCTGCAGCCCAGTATGCAGCCCCTGCCCAGCCTTTAAGAAAAGTGTACTCACCTTCTGATGCCTGTCCTTTTCTGTCCAAGATGTTCCGGCTCCAGTTCCCTCTCTCTGTACGGTGCCGTCGCTCGACCTGTGATGTCAGTGGCTCGCTGACGTTCTAGTGTGTGCAAGGTTTTTGGCACACACCGCACGGAGAGAAGGAGCCTGAGTCGGAACATCTTTGGACAGCAGAGGACCTCCCGCGGGGGGCGTTGGAAGGTGAGTACACTTTTTTTTTTATAGATTATATATGTACTCGAGTATATACGGTATGTTCTCCATTTTTTGCATCATTCATTACTTATGATCTATTGATTGAAGCAACATTATTGTGTATTCTTGTTATGCCTATCCCAAGATCGCATCACTTATGGTTATGAAATGCTGTCATCAAATGCTCATGATATTTTCTACTAGTTGCCATAATTTCAACTCATCTGAAACTCCAACATACCACATCAATAACAACAATTTTCTATACAAAGTATAAGATCCCTCTACCTAATATCCTGCAATATGTTGTAACTGTAACCATACTTTTCAACTTCAAAGTTTTTTCTAGCAACATAGATGGGAAGTGCATATTTCAGAAATATGATTTTGTACTGTAAAAGGACATCATCAGTGTTACTGATGGTAGAAGTGTCCTACTACGCAGTTCCTGAGTAACTATGCTCTTCAGGACTTCTTTTATTATAACTCTATACACCCTGATGGCGACAATATAGAGTTATAATAAGAGAAGTCCTGAGGAGCAAAGTTCCTCAGGAACTGCTTAGTAGGACACTGATGGTAGATGTCCTTTAATGGATTATTATTTATTAAACAAATAAACCAAGTATCATTATAATTTACCACTGAAAAAAAACATAGACAATTTAAGATGATCAAGTATTTATACATAGGCATACGTATGCATTTGTGGACATATACTGTATTGGAAATAAATGCATTGGCTTAATAGCAACTTCTTCAGGAAATTGGAACTATAGCTTGAAAAAACACATTATAGAAATAATGATGCAAAGAGATGAAGATGAGAAAGAATGGAATTGACTTTGGCATGAAAGGATATCCCTCAAGATATGAAATAAATGACTTCTACGTTTTTTTCCCGGGACTTCTCATCTGCTTTGTTTTTAATGGCAAGCCAAATAATCAGACATGACACAATTCTGAAAATCACCAAGTTATAATAAATGACAATAAAATATATTGTTTGCTATTCAAATACAAACAAGCTGGCATCTAGGGCCTGCTTTACATAACACATAGTTCATATCCTATTTCTAGTTTGATGGGATTCTTACATTTTTATTCAAAAACACACTGTATGCATGTAGTAAATGATGGATAGATAGATAGATAGATAGATAGATAGATAGATAGATAGATAGATAGATAGATAAAGTAAAGATCCAAGCAGCACTATCAAAACACACAATGAGTAAACAAAATTAAAAAGCGCATGCACGCCCATGAGGGTCGGGCATCAGGTCCTTCAGTTATAGAGACAAATGAAAAAAAAGGCAGCACAACATAGATTGTAGTGAAAAATGCCTTAGTATTCGGCTCCAAAACAGCTTGAGAAAGGTTCACTGTTTGGAGCCAAAACATTGCTCTTTCACATGGAATAAATCCACTCAGGTATTTTTTACTACAATCTATGGTGTGCTGCTTTTTTTTTCTTCATTTTTCACTAGATAGATAGATACATAGATAGATAGATCTAGAGAAGTTTTTCTGGTGGAGCAGTACTGCGGTATATTGGTAAATTAATCCAGGTGTCAGCGGACCTGAGTCAAAGATCAGCTATCAACGATATCCAAGAATAGCATACTTGAAAATAACTCCATGGAGAGGCTGAAACGTCGCACTTTGACTGAATAAACACCCCACTTAATTAGGAGTGCTGCCTCATCTTCTATTTCTTGGATAGATACCGTATATACTCGAGTATAAACCGGGTTTTTTTAGCACTAAAAATGTGCTGAAACACCCTAACTCGGCTTATGCTTGAGTCAAGAAAAAACAAAATGTGTACTCACCTTCTGACGCCCCCCGACAGGTCCTGTTCTATCCATCGCGGCCCGGCATCGGCTCCCTGTCCCCACGTGCTCCGTCGCAGGGATCATGAGGTCAGACGCACACTGACATTTTAATTTGTGCACCGGCATCCGCACACACTATGATGTCAGTGAGTCGATGCCAGATTTGTGATAATAGAAGAGGACCTGCTGGGGGGAAGGGCGTCGGAAGGTGAGTACACTTTTTTCCTCCAGGCATTATATTAGGTTATATACTGGGGGGCTGCAGGCTATATACTATAGGGGGCTGGCAGTCTTTATACTACAGCAGACTGGCTAGCTATATACTGGAGGGGGCTGGCAGGCTATATACTCCAGGGGCTGCCAGGCTATATACTAGAGGGGGCTGGCAGGCTATACACTACAGGGGACTGGCAGGCTATACACTACAGGGGGCTGGCAGGCAATATACTACAGGGACTGGCAGGCAATATACTACAGGGGTTAGCAGGCGATATACAGCAGGGGCTGACAGGCTATATACTACAGAGGGATGGCAAGCTATATACTGGGGGCTGGCAGGCTATATACTGGGGCTGGCTGGCTATATACTACAGGGGCTGGCTATATACTACAGGGACAGGCAGGCTATATACTACAGGGGCTAGCAGGCATTTCCCACCCTCATTTTTTTGTGTTCAAATTAGGGCTCTCGGCCTATACTCGGGTCGGGTGATTGAATGTTTATTACTATCTCCTAACTTGGCCCATCTTCTGCTTATTTTAAAACATTAAACAGAAATCCTGCTAAACATATAAAGATTCAGTGTATCCCCTTTTCTCCCTCTCCTCTACCCCTATCCTTCCCTGATCTATACTCGACTAGCCGCCTATCTCTCAGTTAACTCCCTCCTTGACCCCCTACAATGTGGTTTCCACTCTATGCACTCCACTGAAACTGCTCTTACTAAAGTCTCCAATGATCTCTTCACTACTAAATCCAAAGGTGACTATTCTCTCCTCATTCTTCTGGATCTATCGGCAGCGTTTGATACTGTGGACCACCAGCTCCTCAGCATGCTTTGCTCCATTGGCCTAAATGACACTATATTCTCGTGGTTTTCTTCTTATCTCTTTGACCACACTTTCAGTGTCTCCTTTTCTGGATATTTCTATTCTTATCTACCTCTCACTGTCGGGGTTTCTCAGAGCTCAGTCCTAGGTCATTTTCTCTTCTCCCTCCATACTGCCCCCATCAGACAAAGCATCAGCAGATTTGGTTCCCAGTAGCAGCTCTATGCTGATGATACCCAGCTGTATATTTCTGCATGCAACATCACCCCTTCCTTAATCCAGAACACTAGTGACTGTCTCTCTGCTATCTCTAACATCATGTCCTCTATCTTCTTGAAATGTAATCTTTCTAAGACTGAACTTGTTATCTTTAAACCATCTACTAACCAACCCAAGCATGACCTCTCCGTCTTGGTCTGTGGGATCAGGCCTGCTATCTTGGGGTTGTGCTACACTCCGACCTCTCCTTTGTACTGTATATTCAATCTCCTGCTTGGTCTTGCCGCATGCATCTGAGAAACATCTCCAGAATCCACCCATTTCTTACCATTGAAACCTCTAAAATTCTAATTGTTGCTCTGACTCACTCTTGACAAGACTATTGTAACTTCCTACTATATGGTCTTCCACTCACTAAACTCTCTCCTCTACAATCTATTCTTATTGCAGCAGCCAGGCTTGTCTTTCAGACCAAACGCTACACAGATGGCTCCAGTTTTCAGTCACTTTCACCTTGGACATTGTATATGAGATGGCGGCTGATTGCTAGTTCAATCAACAGAATTTTGGCTGGACCATTATACAAGCTGTTACAGCTCTTGTGTCACCCACTTCATCCTCATAGACTGTAAGCTCTTGTGAGCTCCTACTGTTTGTACTCTATAATGTAGTATTGTATTTATGTATGTCCTCTGTGATTTGTATTATATCAGCCTGATGCAGGCAGACATCAGACTTCCGTTTGGACCTATAAACAGAAGAAAATGAGTCGCCATTGCTGCAAATGGAGGCCCTGAGAGAATTTTTTATTTTATTCCCCATAATTTGCATGGAACTTTTAAAAAGTGAATAGAACCCCTTTAATAAACATAACAAATATTAATATACAATTTATTTACCACTTATTATCGGCTTGTTAGATTAATTACTGTTATGGTTATTAGTTGCATTAGTTGAATTTCTTAGTGATGCCACACTTAACAATTGGAAAAAATTACACTGAAAACATGAAGGTATTTTCCTTGTGTATTACATTCTTTTTTAATAAGTCAAAAGAATCCATCTACAATCAATCATGTGAGGGATAAAATATGAATTGGAGCATGCTGAGTTTTCTAGGCTGACAAAAAGAAGCAAGTTTGCCATAAGAGACTCTAAAAGTCACTTTGAAGCTTTCTTAAACGAATGGGCTATAATAACAGTATGTTTCCTTTTATTTTCAAAACAAGATTAGAAATGTGTAAAGAAAATACACAAAAAATGCTGGTATTATGCTGTGGCATTTATAAGCTGCAAGAGAATAAAAATATATATATTTTAACTCTATTAATTGTTTTTAAGAATAGAAAGGCAAAAAAGATACAAAGGTACCCCAGGTATTAACACTGTAAGAAATCGAAGAGAAAACAGGTCCCAAATGTCTGTGTAAAAGTGAGTGAAAAGAGCAGAGGCTGTCTGATATATCACGTGTGAAGCTTATCCAGGGAAATTACATTGGATGAAACAACAAATTGAAAAAGTGAAATAAATAGGTCAAGTATTGAGAGAGAAAAGCAATTTCACACTAGAAATAGAAATAGACAGAGTTAGTGATTCAACTAGTCGACTTGAACATGTACTCTAGGTAGAATTTGTTCTTTTTGTTAAAAACAAAAGGTTGGTAGTGTATACTTATGATTAGTTAGATTTTTATTTTATTTCCAATCAGTCTACAGTGATGAAGGATTCACATTTATCAGTGGTGTACAGCTCTTGTGACAATGTATGGCTGCAACAGATGGGGTTGGTGCAGGATTGGAGATGAAGAGTGTTGTGCGGTATGATTTGGGCTCTCCAGTTTGAGCTGGTTACTTTTTAAAGGTAGCTATTAGGTAATCCATTTGTTTTTTACTGCAGGGCTGCAGTCAGTGGTACAGTGATATAGGGTTATAGCTGTTGGACCCTCTGGGCATAACCCGTGCTGTCCATGAGGTGGAACAGTTTACTTAAAAGTTTAGCAGTTACACTCTTTGTCAAGTGAAGGAACACTTTACATCAATACACACAGCCTTTATCAGCTATAATTCTCTTTATTACTTTCTCTCTTAAATGTATATGGCAGAGAGGTTATAAAGCTGCCCTCCTTTGTCTCAGCCTGTACAGTATACTGTAAACATACTGGAAATGGATTCTCCTTAAAAACACTTAGCCTGACTTCCAGTTTCATCCTCAAGATGTAGGGATGCACAGTAGCGGAGCTCCACAGCCCAAGAATCTGCAAGTGTGCCTAGCACACAAAATCTTAGGTGCTTACACAAACTTAGTGGTCCGTACTGCTGCCAGACCTTTGGACTTATGAACCGAGGCTATTAACCCTTATGGTCCGGGCAAAGAGGGGAGGTACCAGCCACAAAATCAGAGGCGCACACACCTTGCCCAGTGGTCTGGACAGCCTCCAGACCGCCGGCTGCCTCCATTGTGTTACTTTATCATACACAATGGGGTACATTTACTAATAATGTGGGAAACTGCACTAAAAGTGCCCTGTATAATGCAGGGTATGCACGGATTCATTAAGAATGTGCGCCAGAAATCATGAATCTGGCGCTTCCCTGCACTGGCCCGACAGAGTTCACCAACTTTTTTGTGGTGCCCCTTTAACATTGGGCGTGCAACAGACTTTGCAGGTTAAATCAGGTGCAGGGTCAGACTGAGCGCTGGAACGCCCACTAATTTGTGTTGCATAGTGGATAGTGCAGCTGCGCCACAAAGTGGTCATGTGCGAAATATTTGTGGTGAAGAAACTTCTTAAATACCTTTGCAAGCAGTTTATACCTTACAGAAAGTGCAAAGTCCATCAGAAAAGTAAATGTCTGTTGAATCACTTGCTGGAATCAACGGTATCCACAGTAGGCTGAGGTGCTCAGTGCTATTTGAACATTAACAAAATAGAAACTGAGAGTTTGGGGAAAAAGAGAACTAAATAATTCTTTCAAAAATTGAAGAAATTTATTGTGAAACACCTTACAGATGTGAGATCAGGCTTCTAATGACAAGATTGAAGAATACAAAGTGGTATCATAATGATAACCTTAAAGGTACATTTGGTAGACTGAAACAATAAGAAAGAATAAGATTATTTCTGCATCATGATACAACATATTGGAAAATGAGGTCAAGTTATGACTCACTAACTGCATGAACATTAATCCTGGGCTTCAGTGTTAGTCTCAACTAGAGATGAGCGAATGAGTATTTCGCTCGCTCGAGAAAATGTCATCTCGCGGCATTTAGATTTTTTGCGGCCAGAAACAGAGCCAATCACAAGCCAGGAGACTCTGCAGTACACCCAGCATCACGTGGTACATTTTGATAGCAGTGGTTGGCTGGCCTGATCAGGTGACCGTGGAATAGACTAGCCCCTTCCCGCGCTGCACGGATCATTCTCTGTCTGGATGCCGTTAGGGAGAGAGTTGCTGCTGGTCAGGGATAGCATTAGGGTGCTAGTAGATTATTGTTAAGCAGGAGTGATTCTCCAAGAACCTTACTGTTAGGCAGGAGTGATTGTCCAAGAACCCAACAGCCCTTGTTAGGGCTACATTAGTGTTTTTCAAACGTTAAAGTGACACACTCAGTCACAGCACAAAATCCTTTTGTGTGCTGTCAGTGTAGGTTAGAAACTAGCCAAAGCAATCATCTTCTGTGGTTACTGTCTGATTTCTTCTGCACGTTTTGTTCTACAAAAAAAGCACAACAATTTTATAGTTTATTTTTCTGTTTTGTATATATAATGACTTTAATTTTAAAAACGTTGAACCCGAGGGCCAGGGGTAGAGGACGAGGGTGTGGGCGTCCAATTACTGCAGGGGTCAGAGGCCGTGGTCCTGGGCGGGGTGAGACACCACCTGCTGATGAGGGAGTAGGAGAACGCCGCAGAGCTACACTCCCTAGCTTCATGCACCAAGTTACTGGGACTCGTGGTAGAGCACTGTTGAGGCCAGAACAGTGCAAACAGGTGATGTCGAGGATTGCGGACAATGCTTCTAGCCATTTGTCCACCAGTCAGTCTTCCACGCAGTCCACCCATGTTACCCAAGTGAGCACTCCTCCAATTCCTCCAGCTCCTCCAGTTCCTCAACCTCCTTCCCCCCAGTCTGCCCTCTCCCAGGAAAATTTGACATTGGAACCGGCATACTCTGAGGAACTGTTTACTGGACCCTTCCCAGAGTCACAAACCACTTGTCAGCTTGCTGCTGAGCTCTTTCCCGATGCCCAGGTTTTCCACCAGTCGCAGTCTGTGGGTCATGATGACCTTCTTGACGTAGTGGAAGAATTGTGTAAAGAGGTGACAACCGAGGAGACACGGTTGTCAGACAGTGGTGAAGTTGTTGTCAGGGCAGGAAGTCCGAGGGGGAGCAGACTGAGGGATCGGAGGATGATGAGGTGACAGACCCAAGCTGGGTTGATAGGCCAGGTGAACAAAGTGATTGTGAGATGGAGGTGAGTCCTATACGAGAACAGGTTGGAAGAGGCAGTGGTGGGGGAAGACAGAGAGGCAGGGCCAGAGCTGGTGCATCAGCGCCAAATGTTTCCCGTGGCGAGGGCTAGATTTTCTGAAGTCTGGAGGTTCTTTAAAGAAACACCGGATGACCGACGGACTGTGGTGTGCAACCTGTGCCACACCAGGATCAGCAGGGGTTCCATCACTACTAGCTTAACCACCACCAGTATGCGCAGTAAACACCCCACTCAATGGAACCAAGGCTATTCACCTCCGGCCGGGTCCACCACTGCTCATTCCCCTGTGTTATTTGCTGCCTCTGCTAGTCAGCCCCCTACCCAGGACCCCGGCATAAATACCTCCCGTGCGAAAATCACAGCTTCGCCACCACGATCCCCTACAGCGCCCACCAATGTCTCCATGCGCAGCGTTCAGCTGTCTATACCCCAGACGCTAGAGCGCAAGAGGAAATACAGTTTGCTCACGAAAGTGTGCCGCATCTATGCGCATTTCAGAAAGTCCAGCACAGATGCTGCCACTCTCAGGGCAGCGCAGCGCCACCTCCAACTGCCCGCTCACTGACTGTTGTGCGACGTGCCCACGAGGTGGAATTCAACATTAACATGTTATCCAGAGTTTATCAGCAGCGCAGAGCGATTGTAGACTGCCAGATGTCAACTTCCACCAGAACTGGTAGTCAGGTCAGTCAGCTTCCTCAAGTCTACAATGAGGAGTGGACGTGGATGTCTGATATCTGTCAGGTGCTGAGTGACTTTGAGGAATCAACACAGATGGTCAGTGGCGATGCCGCCATCACCAGTGGCGATGCCTCACCATCCCGCTGCTTGGCCTGTTGAAAAACTCTCTTGTCTGCATGAAGTCAGAAGCTTTGCGCTCGTCACAAGAGACGGGGAAGGAAGATTCCCTTTTTGATAGCCAAAGCACCGTCCAGTCCATTTCTCAGCGCATATCGGAGGAGGTGGAGGAGGAAGAGGAGGAGAATGTTGGCGAGACAGAAAAGGGGAGCATTGCTCAGTCCTTAACTGTTCAGCGTGTATGGGCAGAAGAAGAGGAGTTGGAGGAGAAGGAGGAGGAAAGGGAGAGTCAGGCCAGTGAGAGGAGTGAATTCTTGCGCGTTGGGACTCTGGCGCATATGGCAGATTTCATGCTAGGCTGCCTATCCCGTGACCCTCGCGTTCTAAGAATTTATTCCAGCACCGATTACTGGGTATTCCCTCTCCTGGACCCACAGTACAATCAAGATCTTTCTACTCTCATCCCTGTAGAGGAAAGGAGAGTGAGAATGCATGAATACCAGCAGACCCTGGTGCACAAGCTGAAACAGTATTTCCCTTCTGACAGCGCTAGCGGCAGAGGGCGTACTTCTGTGGGACAAGTAGCAAGTGAGAGTAGGCGAACAGGGAGCTTATCCAGCACTGGCAGGGGTATGCTTTCCAAGACCTTTGCCAGTTTTATGTTACCCCAGCAAGACACTGTCACCTGTCCCCAGTCTCGGCAGAGTAGGGCTAATCTTTACAGAAAGATGGTGAGAGAGTATGTAGCTAAATGATCACACAGCTCCCTACAACTACTGGGTTTCAAAGCTGGACATGTGGCCCCAACAGGCACTGTACGCCTTGGAGGTTCTTGCCTGCCCTGCCGCTAGCGTGTTGTCAGTGCAGCTGGTGGCATCATCACCGATAAGCGTACACGCCTGTCGACTGACAGCGCTGACAGCGCTGACAGGCTGACGCTTATCAAGATGAATCAAGCCTGGATTTCTCATTATTTCCATTCTCCACTAGGTGAAAGCAGCTCAACCTGAATAATTCTCATGTATGCACTCCTCTTTCTCATTCTCCTCCTTCTCCTCCTCTTTGTTCACTAAAGCAGAGGCAACTGGCTATTTTTTGTCAGGGCCAACTGGCTCTAGCTATAGTACTATATCTATTTAATTTTTCTGGAGGGCCACCTACCCGATCCTCTGTTTTAAACAATTTTTGGGACTGCCACATACAGGTACTCTATCTATTTAATTTTTCTGGAGGGCCACCTACCCGCTCTTCTGTTTTGAAAACTTTTTTGGACTGCCATATAAAGGCACTCAATCTATTTAATTTTTCTGGAGGGCAACCTACCCGCTCCTCTGTTTTGAAAACTTTTTTGGACTGTCACATAAAGGCACTATATCTATTTTATTTTTCTGGAGTGCCACCTACCCGCTCCTCTATTTTGAAAACTTTTTTGGACTGCCACATACAGGCACTCTATCTATTTAATTTTTCTGGAAGGCCACCTACCCGCTTCTCCGTTTTGAAAACTTTTTTGGACTGCCACATACAGGCACTTTCGAAATTTCTCCATAGCAGCCTCCACAAGTCGTCTTTATTGCAGCCTTCACACGTCATCTTTATAGCTGCCTCCCCACGTCTCCATTGCCGCCTCCACAAGTCTCCATTGCTACCTCCACACGTTGTCTCCATTGCTACCTCCACACGTCGTCTCCATAGCTGCCTCCAAAAGTCGTCCTCATAGCTACCTCCATACATCGTCCCCTTAGCAAACGAGCTGTGTCCGGAAAAATTTTGGGTTGTTTTAACGGCTTCCACATCAAACTTGTTAACTTTGTCGCCACCCTGCTGTGTTATTCACTAAAATATACCACCAAACTTTTATCATTGACCGATATTATTTCAGCGCTTCTTGCGCATCTGTTTACATTCCCCTCCTCCGCCATAACCAGGCCAATTACTTATAAGAACAGTACTACACTTGATCTTATACAAAAGGTTCTTAGAAATGCTGTTTGTAGCCCCCGCCTGCTTTGAAATTGATAATTTTTTCAAAGTAAATGCTTCTGGCCCCCACGCCCATTTTGGATGGTGAGGAACCGAGAGGCAGGGGCTTGAAATGGCGAAAGCTTGCCTGGCAGCGGACCGCCAGCTCCATCCCAAGATCCAACTAACATCGTTTGAACTGCAGCAACCTTCAACCCACAACCTATAACCTTTTACCTCTAAAATCTATCTTTTCACTCCTCTTTTCTGACCTCCTTACGTTCACCACGGGTGTCATAACTGTCCCCATTGCCTCCACACGTCGTCTCCATAGCAACCTCCAGACGCTGTCTCCATAGCTGCCTCCACATGCCGTCTCCATAGCTGCCTCCACACGCCGTCTCCATAGCAGCCTCCACACGTCGTCTCCATAGCTGCCTCCACACGTTGTCTCCATAGCTGCCTCCAAAAGTCGTCTCCATAGCTGCCTCCACTTGTCGTCCCCTTAGCAAACGAGCTGTGTCAGGCTCATTTTTCGTATTGTTCACCAGATACGTTATGAAACTTGGTCACTCTGTCGCCGCCATGCTGTGTTATCTACTAAATATACCGTCAACTTTTGTTCTCATAGGAAATCAATTCTTGCTCACCCCCTTTGGTTCCTCTCTGCCACCATAACCAAGCCAAATACTGATACGTACAGTGCTACATGTTATCCTCGCCAAAAGGAATATTTGAAATTGGTTTGCCTGAGTCCATTTGGGGTATGTCACCATGCCACTCTCTAGCCTGCAGCTGCTGCCTCAACATGCCATCTCTTATAGTGTCAGGGTCAATTATTGGGTGCTTTAGATGCTATCTCGCCTCACTCGGTCACTCGGTCATCGCCATGCTGTTGCCCATAATTTTGGCATAATGGTGCGATTAGGCAGCCTCAGAGGCATCCATGCATGATGCCCCTGCTGTTTCCTGTCCACTTCTGTGGTGTTTCCATCATTTTCTGAGGTTTCCAGGTGTTTGGCAAAGCTTCCCTGTGCAGAGCCTTGGTCCCCTTGAAAAATGCTTGGGTCTCCCATTGTCTTCAATGGGGTTCATTATTCGAAACGAGCACTCGAGCATCTGAAAAAGTTCGACTTGGGTAACGAGCCCTCGAGCATTTTAGTGCTCGCTCATCTCTAGTCTCATGCAGAGTATATCCAGTCATCTGCTGGACAGGTCAAGGATCAGGGTAAAGAGCAAGTCTCCAGATCAAAGAAGGCTGGTTATACTTCTGTGACCTTTACTACTACTGTCTGTTACTGTTTTGCTGGACATTAAACCCTGAACTTGTACCTGAGCCTGTGTCCTGCCTTTGCCAGCATCCTGTCTGCACTGTAACCCATACATGACCTGATTGATAACCTGCCTGATCTTGAACCCTGTATCATTCCAGTTTTGCAAACCTGAACCCCAAGATGGTCTAGAACCCCAAACATTGTACCTGCCAGATACAGAACTTTGAACCTCAATGTGATCCAGAACTCTGAAACCATATCTGAGACAGTTCCCTGTATCCTGTTTTGCACCCTTTACCCAAATCATGAACCTGTACTTTGAACCATGTTTCAGAGCCAGTACCCTGTTCCTGAGCTTGTACCCTGAACCCCAGTGTGAACTGGAACCTGTACCTGAGCCTGAGCCATGAATCCTATCAAGAGCTGTAATCTGTACCTGATCTGAACCCCTGTTTGAGCTGTAACCTGTATCCTGCCTGATCCAGAACCCTGTATCCTGCTAGACATGGAGCCTGGAACATTGTATCCTGCCTGAACTGGAACCCTGAACCCAAAATTGTACCCTAAACCCCAATCTGATCTGGAACCCTGAACTAGTATCTGAACCTGAGCTGTTACCCTGTTCTTGAGCTGTACCCTCATCAGGAATGCCTAACAGGATTGCCTGTTGTCCAATCCTCATGTCTACATACAGTACAGACTAAAAGTTTGGACACACCTTCTCATTCAAATAGTTTTCTGTATTTTCATGACTATAAAAACAGTAGAATCCCACTGAGGCATCAAAACTTTGATTGAACACATGTGGAATTATATACTTAACAAAAAACTGTGAAACAATTGAAAATATGTTTTATATTCTTCAAAGTAGCAAATCTTTTGCTTTGATTACAGCCTTGCACAACTCTTGGCATTCTCTTGATGAACTTTATGAGGTAGTCACCTGAAATGGTCTTCCAACAGTCTTGAAAGAGTTGCCAGAGATGCTTAGCACTAGAGATGAGCGAGCACTAAAATGCTCGGGTACTCGTTATTCGAGACGAACTTTTCCCGATGCTCCAGTGCTCGTCTCGAATAACGAGCCCCATTGAAGTCAATGGGAGACTCGAGCATTTTTCAAGGGGACCAAGGCTCTGCACAGGGAAGCTTGGCCAAACACCTGGGAACCTCAGAAAAGGATGGAAACACCACGGAAATGGACAGGAAACAGCAGGGGCAGCATGCATGGATGCCTCTGAGGCTGCTTAATCGCACCATTATGCCAAAACTATGGGCAACAGCATGGCCATGACAGAGTGACAGAATGAAGCTAGATAGCATCTAAAACATCCAATAATTGACCCTGACACTATAGGGGACGGCATGCAGAGGCAGCGGCAGCAGGCTAGAGAGTGTCATGGCGACATACTCTAAATGGACTCAGGCTTCAAACCAATGGGTGGCAGAGAGGAACCAAAGGAGGTGAGCAAGAAGCGCTCAAATAATATCGGTACATGATAAAAGTTTGCCAGTATATTTTGTAGATTACATAGCAGGGTGGCGACAAAGTTAACATGGAAGCCATGAAAACAACCCAAAATTCTGCCTGACACAGCTCGTTTGATAAGGGGACCATGTATGGAGGCAGTGAACTAGTAGTAGATTAAAGGTGCTGCAGTTAAAACTATGTTATTTGGATCTTGGCATGGAGCTGGCGCTCCGCTGCCAGGCGAGCTTTCGCCAATCCAAGCCCCTGTCTCTAGGCTACTCCCCAAACAGCACTTCTAAGAACCTTTTGTATAAGATCAAGTGTAGTAGCGTTCTTATAAGTTTGGGATATGGCGGGTGAGGGGAATGTAAACAGATGCGCAAGAAGCGCTGAAATAATATCGGTTAATCATAAAAGTTTGCCAGTATATTTTGTGGATAACACAGCAGGGTGGCGACAAAGTTAACAACTTTGATGTGGAATGCCCTGTAATAGCTCTTGGGCGGTGTGCCTTTTATCGCCTAGGCTCAGCAGTTTGAGCACCGCCTGCTGTCGCTTAGCGACGGCACTGCTGCTGTGCCTAGAGCTACCGACTGATGGTGCCATGGCCACGGATGGTAATTCGGAGGAGGAGGAGGTGGAGGAGGGGTGGGAGGAGGAGGAGGTATACTAGACCTTTGAGACCTGGACCGAGGTAGGCCCCGCAATTCTCTGCATCGGCAGTATATGACCAGCCCCAGGGTCAGACTCGGTCCCAGCCTGCACCAAGTTAAGTGTAGTAGCGTTCTTATAAGTTTGGGATATGGCGGGTGAGGGGAATGTAAACAGATGCGCAAGAAGCGCATGATGCGCATGGAGCTGGCGCTCCGCTGCCAGGCGAGCTTTCGCCAATCCAAGCCCCTGTCTCTAGGCTACTCCCCAAACAGCACTTCTAAGTACCTTTTGTATAAGATCAAGTGTAGTAGCGTTCTTATAAGTTTAGGATATGCCGGGTGAGGGGAATGTAAACAGATGCGCAAGAAGCGCTGAAATAATATTGGTAAATGATAAAAGTTTGCCAGTATATTTTGTGGATAACACAGCAGGGTGGCGACAAAGTTAACAACTTTGATGTGGAATCCATGAAAACAACCCAAATTTCTACCTGACACACCTCGTTTGATAAGGGGACGATGTATGGAGGCAGCTATATGGACGACTTTTGGAGGTAGCAATGGAGACAACGTGTGGAGGCTGCTATGGAGACAATTTAATTTGGATAGTGCCTGTATGTGGCAGTCCAAAAAAGTTTTCAAACCAGAGGAGCAGGTAGGTGGCCCTCCAGAAAAATGAAATAGATTGAGTGCCTGTATGTGGCAGTCCAAAAAAGTTTTCAAACCAGAGGAGCGGGTAGGTGGCCCTCCAGTAAAATGGAATAGATTGAGTGCCTGTATGTGGCAGTCCAAAAAAGTTTTAAAACAGAGGACCGGGTAGGTGGCCCTCCTGAAAAATTAAATGCATAAAGTACTATAGCTAGAGCCAGTGGGCCCTGTCAAAAAATAGCCAGTTTCCTCTGCTTTACTGTACAAAGAGGAGGAGAAGGAGGAAAATGAGGAGGAGGAGGAGTGGATAAATTATTCAGGTTGAGCTTCCTTCACCTGGTGGAGATTGGAAATTATGAGAAATCCATGCTTTATTCATCTTAATAAGCGTCAGCCTGTCAGCGCTGTCAGACGACAGGCGTGTACGCTTATCGGTGATGATGCCACCAGCTGCACTGAAAACCCGCTCGGACAAGACGCTAGCGGCAGGGCAGGCAAGAACCTCCAAGGCGTACAGCGCCAGTTCGTGCCACATGTCCAGCTTTGAAACCCAGTAGTTGTAGGGAGCTGTGTGATCATTTAGGACGATGGTATGGTCAGCTACGTACTCCCTCACCATCTTTCTGTAAAGATCAGCCCTACTCTGCCGAGACTGGGGACAGGTGACAGTGTCTTGCTGGGGTGACATAAAGCTGGCAAAAGCCTTGTAAAGCGTACCCTTGCCAGTGCTGGACAAGCTGCCTGCTCGCCCACTCTCCCTCGCTACTTGTCCCGCAGAACTACGCACTCTGCCGCTAGCGCTGTCAGAAGGGAAATACTGTTTCAGCTTGTGAACCAGGGCCTGCTGGTATTCATGCATTCTCACACTCCTTTCCTCTCCAGGGATGAGAGTGGAAAGATTTTGCTTGTACCGTGGGTCCAGGAGAGTGAACACCCAGTAATCGGTGCTGGAATAAATTCTTTGAACGCGAGGGTCACGGGATAGGCAGCCTAGCATGAAATCTGCCATATGCGCCAGAGTCCCAACGCGTAAGAATTCACTCCCCTCACTGGCCTGACTGTCCATTTCCTCCTCCTCCAACTCCTCCAACTCCTCTTCTTCTGCCCATACACGCTGAACAGTGAAGGACTCAACAATGGTCCCCTCTTGTGTCTCGCCAACATTCTCCTCCTCTTCCTCCTCATCCTCCTCCACCTCCACCTCCTCCGATATGCGCTGAGAAACAGACCTAAGGGTGCTTTGGCTATCAACAAGGGAATCTTCTTCCCCCGTCTCTTGTGACGAGCGCAAAGCTTCCGACTTCATGCTGATCAGAGAGTTTTTCAACAGGCCAAGCAGCGGGATGGTGAGGCTGATGATGGCGGCATCGCCACTGACCATCTGTGTTGACTCCTCAAAGTTACTCAGCACCTGACAGATATCAGACATCCACGTCCACTCCTCATTGTAGACTTGAGGAAGCTGACTGACCTGACTACCAGTTCTGGTGGAAGTTGACATCTGGCAGTCTACAATCGCTCGGCGCTGCTGGTAAACTCTGGATAACATGGTCAGTGTTGAATTCCACCTCGTGGGCACGTCGCACAACAGTCGGTGAGCGGGCAGTTGGAGGCGGCGCTGCGCTGCCCTGAGAGTGGCAGCATCTGTGCTGGACTTCCTGAAATGCGCACAGATGCGGCGCACCTTCGTGAGCAAATCAGACAGATTGGGGTATGTCTTGAGGAAACGCTGAACTATCAGATTTAACACATGGGCCAGGCATGGCACATGTGTCAGTCTGCCGAGTTGCAGAGCCGCCACCAGGTTACGGCCGTTGTCACACACAACCATGCCTGGCTTCAGGTTCAGCGGTGCCAGCCACAGATCAGTCTGCGCCGTGATGCCCTGTAATAGCTCTTGGGCGGTGTGCCTTTTATCGCCTAGGCTCAGCAGTTTGAGCACCGCCTGCTGTCGCTTAGCGACGGCACTGCTGCTGTGCCTAGAGCTACCGACTGATGGCGCCATGCCCACGGATGGTAATTCGGAGGAGGAGGAGGTGGAGGAGGGGTGGGAGGAGGAGGAGGCATAGTAGGCCTGAAACACCTGGACCGAGGTAGGCCCCGCAATCCTCGGCGTCGGCAGTATATGACCAGCCGCAGGGTCAGACTCGGTCCCAGCCTCCACCAAGTTAACCCAATGTGCCGTCAGCGATATATAGTGGCCCTGCCCGGCAGCACTCGTCCACGTGTCCGTGGTCAGGTGGACCTTGTCAGAAATGGCGTTGGTCAGGGCACGGATGATGTTGTCTGACACGTGCTGGTGCAGGGCTGGGACGGCACATCGGGAAAAGTAGTGGCAGCTGGGGACCGAATACCGAGGGGCGGCCGCCGCCATGAGGTTGCGAAAGGCCTCGGTCTCTACTAGCCTATAGGGCAGCATCTCCAGGCTAAGCAATCTGGAGATGTGGACATTAAGGGCTTGGGCGTGCGGGTGGGTTGCACTATATTTGCGTTTCCGCTCCAGCATCTGGGGTATGGAGAGCTGAACGCTGGTGGATGCTGTGGAGGATCGCGGAGGCGACGATGGGGTTTTTGTGGCAGGGTCCTGGGCAGGGGGCTGACTATCAGCTGACACAGGGGAAGGAGCAGTGGTGTGCACGGCCGGAGGTGAACGGGCTTGTTGCCACTGAGTGGGGTGTTTAGCATTCATATGCCTGTGCATACTGGTGGTAGTTAAGCTAGTAGTGGTGGAACCCCTGCTGAGCCTGGTTTGGCAAATGTTGCACACCACAGTCCGTCGGTCATCCGGTGTTTCCTTAAAGAACCTCCAGACTTCTGAAAATCTAGCCCTCGCCGCAAGAGCCCTCGCCACGGGAGCTTCACTAGTTGACACATTTGGCGCTGATGCACCAGCTCTGGCCCTGCCTCTCCGTCTGGCCCCACCACTGCCTCTTCCAACCTGTTCTGGTCGAGGACTCTCCTCTGTCTCAGAAGCACTGTGTTCACCCGGCCTATCAACCCAGCTTGGGTCTGTCACCTCATCATCCTCCGATCCCTCAGTCTGCTCCCCCCTCGGACTTCCTGCCCTGACAACAACTTCCCCACTGTCTGACAACCGTGTCTCCTCATCATCGGACACCTCTTTAGACACTTCTTCCACTACGTCAAGAAGGTCATCATCACCCACAGACTGTGACTGGTGGAAAACCTGGGCATCGGAAAATTGCTCAGCAGCAACCGGACAAGTGGTTTGTGAGTGTGGGAAGGGTCCAGAAAACAGTTCCTCAGAGTATGCCGGTTCAAATGGCAAATTTTCCTGGGTGGGGGCAGACTGGGGGGGAGGAGGCTGAGGTGCAGGAGCTGGAGGAGTGCCGATTTCGGTGACATGGGTGGACTGCGTGGAAGACTGACTGGTGGACAAATTGCTCGAAGCATTGTCGGCAATCCACGACATCACCTGTTCGCACTGTTCTGGCCTCAACAGTGCTCTACCACGAGTCCCAGTAACTTCAGACATGAACCTAGGGAGTGTAGCTCTGCGGCGTTCCCCTGCTCCCTCATAAGCAGGTGGTGTCTCACCCCGCCCAGGACCACGGCCTCTGACCCCTGCAGTAGTTGGACGCCCACGTCCCCGCCCTCGTCCTCTACCCCTAGCCCTCGGGTTAAACATTTTGAAAATGAGAGTTATAACTTTAATTTTTTTTAACTTTTTTTTGTGTTTTTTGTGTTTTTTTTGTGTTTTTTAGTTTTTAAAACCAAACGATGCTATCCTATTGCTATGGCTATTTTCTAGCCAAGTATGAAAGCACACTACTATGCCAGATGAGATGACGCTGAGTTATTAAACAAAATTAACGTAAAATAAAAAAGGAAATGGCAGACTGTGCCTAATTGAAATCCAACCCCTAATAAATTTTCCCACTTCGGTCTTTGCAATGGATATGTGCGTCACTAAGCGCAAAACACAGCGGTCGCAAGTCTCACTACAAATTGCTCACAATTTGCTAGTAGATGCACTGCAGCAAGTTCAGCCACCAGCAGATCAACCAGAAATCAAATATATATAACGCTACTGTAGGCGTAAGTAAGCCGTTTGGATTCTCCTATGGCTATTTTCTAGCCAAGTATGAAAGCACACTACTATGCCAGATGAGATGACGCTGAGTTATTAAACAAAATAAAAGTAAAATAAAAAAGGAAATGGCAGACTGTGCCTAATTGAAATCCAACCCCTAATAAATTTTCCCACTTCGGTCTTTGCAATGGATATGTGCGTCACTAAGCGCAAAACACAGCGGTCGCAAGTCTCACTACAAATTGCTCACAATTTGCTAGTAGATGCACTGCAGCAAGTACAGCCACCAGCAGATCAACCAGAAATCAAATATATATAACGCTACTGTAGGCGTAAGTAAGCCGTTTGGATTCTCCTATGGCTATTTTCTAGCCAAGTATGAAAGCACACTACTATGCCAGATGAGATGACGCTGAGTTATTAAACAAAATAAACGTAAAATAAAAAAGGAAATGGCAGACTGTGCCTAATTGAAATCCAACCCCTAATAAATTTTCCCACTTCGGTCTCTGCAATGGATATGTGCGTCACTAAGCGCAAAACACAGCGGTCGCAAGTCTCACTACAAATTGCTCACAATTTGCTAGTAGATGCACTGCAGCAAGTTCAGCCACCAGCAGATCAACCAGAAATCAAATATATATAACGCTACTGTAGGCGTAAGTAAGCTGTTTGGATTCTCCTATGGCTATTTTCTAGCCAAGTATGAAAGGACACTACTATACACTGAGTTATTAAAAAAATAAACGTAAAATAAAAAGTAAATGGCAGACTGTGCCTAATTGAAATCCAACCCCTAATAAATTTTCCCACTTCGGTCTTTGCAATGGATATGTGCGTCACTAAGCGCAAAACACAGCGGTCGCAAGTCTCACTACAAATTGCTCACAATTTGCTAGTAGATGCACTGCAGCAAGTACAGCCACCAGCAGATCAACCAGAAATCAAATATATATAACGCTACTGTAGGCGTAAGTAAGCCGTTTGGATTCTCCTATGGCTATTTTCTAGCCAAGTATGAAAGCACACTACTATGCCAGATGAGATGACACTGAGTTATTAACAAAATAAACGTAAAATAAAAAAGGAAATGGCAGACTGTGCCTAATTGAAATCCAACCCCTAATAAATTTTCCCACTTCGGTCTTTGCAATGGATATGTGCGTCACTAAGCGCAAAACACAGCGGTCGCAAGTCTCACTACAAATTGCTCACAATTTGCTAGTAGATGCACTGCAGCAAGTTCAGCCACCAGCAGATCAACCAGAAATCAAATACATATAACGCTACTGTAGGCGTAAGTAAGCCGTTTGGATTCTCCTATGGCTATTTTCTAGCCAAGTATGAAAGCACACTACTATGCAAGATGAGATGACACTGAGTTATTAAAAAAATAAACGTAAAATAAAAAGTAAATGGCAGACTGTGCCTAATTGAAATCCAACCCCTAATAAATTTTCCCACTTCGGTCTTTGCAATGGATATGTGCGTCACTAAGCGCAAAACACAGCGGTCGCAAGTCTCACTACAAATTGCTCACAATTTGCTAGTAGATGCACTGCAGCAAGTTCAGCCACCAGCAGATCAACCAGAAATCAAATATATATAACGCTACTGTAGGCGTAAGTAAGCCGTTTGGATTCTCCTATGGCTATTTTCTAGCCAAGTATGAAAGCACACTACTATGCAAGATGAGATGACACTGAGTTATTAAAAAAATAAACGTAAAATAAAAAGTAAATGGCAGACTGTGCCTAATTGAAATCAAACCCCTAATAAATTTTCCCACTTTGGTGTTTGAGGTGGATATGTGTGTCACTAAGAGCTAAACACAACGGTAGCAAGTCACCCTGCAAATTCCTCACAATATGGTACTAGCTGCAAATAAAAAAAAAAAAGTATAACGTTATTGTAGCCCTAAGAAGGGCTGTTGGGTTCTTGGAGAATCACTCCTGCCTAACAGTAAGCTAATAGAACACCCTAACGCTTTCCCTGACCAGCAGCAGCTCTCTCCCTAGCGGCATCCAGACACAGAATGATCCGAGCAGCGCGGGCAGCGGCTAGTCTATCCCAGGGTCACCTGATCTGGCCAGCCAACCACTGCTATCGACGTGTAAGGGTACCACGTCATGCTGGGTGGAGTGCAGAGTCTCCTGGCTTGTGATTGGCTCGGTTTCTGGCCGCCAAAAAGCAAAACGGCGGGAGCTGCCATTTTCTCGAGCGGGCGAAGTATTCGTCCGAGCAACGAGCAGTTTCGAGTACCCTAATGCTCGACCGAGCATCAAGCTCGGACGAGCATGTTCGCTCATCTCTACTTAGCACCTGTTGGCCCTTTTGCCTTCACTCGGCGGCCCAGCTAACCCCAAAACATCTTAAATGGGTTCAGGTCTGGTGACTGTGATGAAGCAACCCATCACTCTCCTTCTTGATCAAATAGCCCTTACACAGCCTGGTGTCATTGTCCTGTTGAAAAATAAATAATGGTAACTGGATGGAATAGCATACTACTGCAGGATGCTTTGGTAACCAAAGTGATTCAGTATACCTTCAATTTTAAATAAACAGTGTCACCAGCAAAGCAACACAACATTACAACTCCTCCATGCTTCACGGTGGGAATGAGGCTTGTAACATCGATTTGTTCACCTTTTTTGCATTGCATAAATACATGGTTGTTGAAACCGAAGATCTCAAATTTGGACTCATCAGACCAAAGCACAGATTTCCATTGGTTTAATGACCATGCAGGCCTGCGCACACAGTCTACTTTTAACAGTTGTGGAGATTTGTCTGATGCTAGAACTGTGTGTGGCATTGACCTGGTCACTAATCTGAGCTGCTGTTATCCTGTGTTTTCTGAGGCTGGTGACTCAGATGAACTTCTCCTCCAAAGCGGACGTCACTCTTGGTCTTCATTTCTTGGAACGGGCCTCATGTGAGCCAGTTTTTTTGTAGCGCTTTATGGTTTTTGCAACTGAACTTGAGGACACCTTCAAAGTTTTCCCAATCTTGGGACCTTCATTTCTTATAAATATGAGGCCACTTTCTTTGCTTAGCTGCTTTTTTCTAGCCATAATACAAATTCTAATAGTCTATTCGGTACAACTATTAGCTAATGGCCCTATTGGTCTGTACTGTATTTTTCTGAAGACCACAATATATATATACACTCACCGGCCACTTTATTAGGTACACCTGTCCAACTGCTCGTTAACACTTAATTTCTAATCAGCCAAGGCGGCAACTCAGTGCATTTAGGCATGTAGACATGGTCAAGACAATCTCCTGCAGTTCAAACCAAGCATCAGTATGGGGAAGAAAGGTGATTTGAGTGCCTTTGAACGTGGCATGGTTGTTGGTGCCAGAAGGGCTGGTCTGAGTATTTCAGAAACTGCTGAACTACTGGGATTTTCCCGCACAACCATCTCTAGGGTTTACAGAGAATGGTCTGAAAAAGAAAAAACATCCAGTGAGCGGCAGTTCTGTGGGCGGAAATGCCTTGTTGATGCCAGAGATCAGAGGAGAATGGGCAGACTGGTTCGAGCTGATAGAAAGGCAACAGTGACTCAAATCGCCACCCGTTACAACCATGGTAGGCAGAAGAGCATCTCTGAACGCACAGTACGTCAAACTTTGAGGCAGATGGGCTACAGCAGCAGAAGACCACCCCGGGTGCCACTCCTTTCAGCTAAGAACAGGAAATTGAGGCTACAATTTGCACAAGATCATCGAAATTGGACAGTAGAAGATTGGAAAAACGTTGCCTGGTCTGATGAGTCTCGATTTCTGCTGCGACATTCGGATGGTAGGGTCAGAATTTGGCGTCAACAACATGAAAGCATGGATCCATCCTGCCTTGTATCAACGGTTCAGGCTGGTGGTGGTGGTGTCATGGTGTGGGGAATATTTTCTTGGCACTCTTTGGGCCCCTTGGTACCAATTGAGCATCGTTGCAATGCCACAGCCTACCTGAGTATTGTTGCTGACCATGTCCATCCCTTTATGACCACAATGTACCCAACATCTGATGGCTACTTTCAGCAGGATAATGCACCATGTCATAAAGCTGGAATCATCTCAGACTGGTTTCTTGAACATGACAATGAGTTCACTGTACTCAAATGGCCTTCACAGTCACCAGATCTCAATCCAATAGAGCATCTTTGGGATGTGGTGGAACGGGAGATTCACATCATGGATGTGCAGCCGACAAATCTGCGGCAACTGTGTGATGCCATCATGTCAATATGGATCAAAATCTCTGAGGAATGCTTCCAGCACCTTGTTGAATCTATGCCACGAGGAATTGAGGCAGTTCTGAAGAAAACACCAGAGTACAATGTGCTGGAAAATGTATTTACGCTCTATAAAAATAGACATTATGCAGTGTATTTCCTGCAATCTGTAATGATGCTGCTTGGCATGTAATTCTAATGGTATTTATGAAAAATATTTTCAGTTTGGTTGCAGGCAGGTTGACTGTTTTTTTAATTTCTTCTCCTTTGAAGTGATGGCATATCTCAATAATTGATAACGTGGTTATATTCATTTGATGGTTTTGCATAGCATAAACCTGCTGCTTCTTTATATTTCACACATATTATATATATAATTATTTACTTTTCAGAAATGAATAGTATTAGCCTTTACGTGAGCAATATAGTAATTTATTAAACGTTAAATGCATTTCTATATTTACTAATACCCTCTTCAGTTTTAATATGATCATGGGTTGTGTATGGCAAGTTTCTTAGCAAAGCTTCCACTCTCTCTGGGGTGGGATTAAATTTATTAACAGGTTCTCTACTGTAGGAATGAGAAGTCAGTCGTGTGCAGTGGCACATTGAAAAACCATATATACTGTAATAAAGAACTACAAGATCTTTATATTAACATGTAAATTTACTTTCTTGTATATAAAAAAGAATTAATTTAGATTTATCAACTTTATATTATTCTAACCTAAAATTTAGCTATATGAATAAAAGTGTTAATATTAGAGATGAGCGAACATGCTCGTCCGAGCTTGATGCTCGGTCGAGCATTAGGGTACTCGAAACTGCTCGTTGCTCGGACGAATACTTCGCCCGCTCGAGAAAATGGCAGCTCCCGCCGTTTTGCTTTTTGGCGGCCAGAAACAGAGCCAATCACAAGCCAGGAGACTCTGCACTCCACCCAGCATGACGTGGTACCCTTACACGTCGATAGCAGTGGTTGGCTGGCCAGATCAGGTGACCCTGGGATAGACTAGCCGCTGCCCGCGCTGCTCGGATCATTCTGTGTCTGGATGCCGCTAGGGAGAGAGCTGCTGCTGGTCAGGGAAAGCGTTAGGCTGTTCTATTAGCTTACTGTTAGGCAGGAGTGATTCTCAAAGAACCCAACAGCCCTTCTTAGGGCTACAATAACGTTCTACTTTTTTTATTTTAATTTGCATCTAGTACCATTTTGTGAGGAATTAGCAGGGGGACTTGCTACCGTTGTGTTTAGCTCTTAGTGGCACACATATCCATAGCAAAGACCGAAGTGGGAAAATTTAGTAGGGGTTGGATTTCAATTAGGCACTAACTCAGTGTCATCTCATCTGGCATAGTAGTGTGCTTTGATACTTGGCTAGAAAATAGCCATAGGAGAATACAAAGAGCTTACTTACGCCTACAGTAGCGTTCTATATATTTGATTTCTGGTTGATCTGCTAGTGGCTGTACTTTCTGCAGTGCATGTACTAGCCAATTCTGAGCAATTTGTAGTGAGACTTGCGACCGCTGTGTTCTGCGCTTAGTGACGCACATATCCATAGCAAAGACCGAAGTGGGAAAATTTAGTAGGGGTTGGATTTCAATTAGGCACTAACTCAGTGTCATCTCATCTGGCATAGTAGTGTGCTTTGATACATGGCTAGAAAATAGCCATAGGAGAATACAAAGAGCTTACTTACGCCTACAGTAGCGTTCTATATATTTGATTTCTGGTTGATCTGCTGGTGGCTGTACTTTCTGCAGTGCATGTACTAGCCAATTCTGAGCAATTTGTAGTGAGACTTGCGACCGCTGTGTTCTGCGCTTAGTGACGCACATATCCATAGCAAAGACCGAAGTGGGAAAATTTAGTAGGGGTTGGATTTCAATTAGGCACTAACTCAGTGTCATCTCATCTGGCATAGTAGTGTGCTTTGATACTTGGCTAGAAAATAGCCATAGGAGAATACAAAGAGCTTACTTACGCCTACAGTAGCGTTCTATATATTTGATTTCTGGTTGATCTGCTGGTGGCTGTACTTTCTGCAGTGCATGTACTAGCCAATTCTGAGCAATTTGTAGTGAGACTTGCGACCGCTGTGTTCTGCGCTTAGTGACGCACATATCCATAGCAAAGACCGAAGTGGGAAAATTTAGTAGGGGTTGGATTTCAATTAGGCACTAACTCAGTGTCATCTCATCTGGCATAGTAGTGTGCTTTGATACTTGGCTAGAAAATAGCCATAGGAGAATACAAAGAGCTTACTTACGCCTACAGTAGCGTTCTATATATTTGATTTCTGGTTGATCTGCTGGTGGCTGTACTTTCTGCAGTGCATGTACTAGCCAATTCTGAGCAATTTGTAGTGAGACTTGCGACCGCTGTGTTCTGCGCTTAGTGACGCACATATCCATAGCAAAGACCGAAGTGGGAAAATTTAGTAGGGGTTGGATTTCAATTAGGCACTAACTCAGTGTCATCTCATCTGGCATAGTAGTGTGCTTTGATACTTGGCTAGAAAATAGCCATAGGAGAATACAAAGAGCTTACTTACGCCTACAGTAGCGTTCTATATATTTGATTTCTGGTTGATCTGCTGGTGGCTGTACTTTCTGCAGTGCATCTACTAGCCAATTCTGAGCAATTTGTAGTGAGACTTGCGACCGCTGTGTTCTGCGCTTAGTGACGCACATATCCATAGCAAAGACCGAAGTGGGAAAATTTAGTAGGGGTTGGATTTCAATTAGGCACTAACTCAGTGTCATCTCATCTGGCATAGTAGTGTGCTTTGATACTTGGCTAGAAAATAGCCATAGGAGAATACAAAGAGCTTACTTACGCCTACAGTAGCGTTCTATATATTTGATTTCTGGTTGATCTGCTGGTGGCTGTACTTTCTGCAGTGCATGTACTAGCCAATTCTGAGCAATTTGTAGTGAGACTTGCGACCGCTGTGTTCTGCGCTTAGTGACGCACATATCCATAGCAAAGACCGAAGTGGGAAAATTTAGTAGGGGTTGGATTTCAATTAGGCACTAACTCAGTGTCATCTCATCTGGCATAGTAGTGTGCTTTGATACTTGGCTAGAAAATAGCCATAGGAGAATACAAAGAGCTTACTTACGCCTACAGTAGCGTTCTATATATTTGATTTCTGGTTGATCTGCTGGTGGCTGTACTTTCTGCAGTGCATATACTAGCCAATTCTGAGCAATTTGTAGTGAGACTTGCGACCGCTGTGTTCTGCGCTTAGTGACGCACATATCCATAGCAAAGACCGAAGTGGGAAAATTTAGTAGGGGTTGGATTTCAATTAGGCACTAACTCAGTGTCATCTCATCTGGCATAGTAGTGTGCTTTGATACTTGGCTAGAAAATAGCCATAGGAGAATACAAAGAGCTTACTTACGCCTACAGTAGCGTTCTATATATTTGATTTCTGGTTGATCTGCTGGTGGCTGTACTTTCTGCAGTGCATGTACTAGCCAATTCTGAGCAATTTGTAGTGAGACTTGCGACCGCTGTGTTCTGCGCTTAGTGACGCACATATCCATAGCAAAGACCGAAGTGGGAAAATTTAGTAGGGGTTGGATTTCAATTAGGCACTAACTCAGTGTCATCTCATCTGGCATAGTAGTGTGCTTTGATACTTGGCTAGAAAATAGCCATAGCAATAGGATAGCATTGTTTGGTTTTAAAAACTCAAAAAAAAACAAAAAACACAAAAAAAAACAAAAAACACAAAAAAAAACAAAAAACACAAAAAAACCCCAAAAAAAGTTAAAAAAAAAAAAAAAAGTTATAACTCTCATTTTAAAAATGTTTAACCCGAGGGCTAGGGGTAGAGGACGAGGGCGGGGACGTGGGCGTCCAACTACTGCAGGGGTCAGAGGCCGTGGTCCTGGGCAGGGTGAGACACCACCTGCTGATGAGGGAGCAGGGGAACGCCGCAGAGCTACACTCCCTAGGTTCATGTCTGAAGTTACTGGGACTCGTGGTAGAGCACTGTTGAGGCCAGAACAGTGCGAACAGGTGATGTCGTGGATTGCTGACAATGCTTCGAGCAATTTGTCCACCACCAGTCAGTCTTCCACGCAGTCCACCCATGTCACCGAAATCGGCACTCCTCCAGCTCCTGCACCTCAGCCTCCTCCCCCCCAGTCTGCCCCCTCCCAGGAAAATTTGGCATTTGAACCGGCATACTCTGAGGAACTGTTTTCTGGACCCTTCCCACAGTCACAAACCACTTGTCCGGTTGCTGCTGAGCAATTTTCCGATGCCCAGGTTTTCCACCAGTCACAGTCTGTGGGTGATGATGACCTTCTTGACGTAGTGGAAGTGTGTAAAGAGGTGTCCGACGATGAGGAGACACGGTTGTCAGACAGTGGGGAAGTTGTTGTCAGGGCAGGAAGTCCGAGGGGGGAGCAGACTGAGGGCTCGGAGGATGATGAGGTGACAGACCCAAGCTGGGTTGAGAGGCCGGGTGAACACAGTGCTTCTGAGACGGAGGAGAGTCCTCGACCAGAACAGGTTGGAAGAGGCAATGGTGGGGCCAGACGGAGAGGCAGGGCCAGAGCTGGTGCATCAGCGCCAAATGTGTCAACTAGTGAAGCTCCCGTGGCGAGGGCTCTTGCGGCGAGGGCTAGATCTTCAGAAGTCTGGAGGTTCTTTAAGGAAACACCGGATGACCGACGGACTGTGGTGTGCAACATTTGCCAAACCAGGCTCAGCAGGGGTTCCACCACTACTAGCTTAACTACCACCAGTATGCGCAGGCATATGAATGCTAAACACCCCACTCAGTGGCAACAAGCCCGTTCACCTCCGGCCGTGCACACCACTGCTCCTTCCCCTGTGTCAGCTGCTAGTCAGCCCCCTGCACAGGACCCTGCCACAAAAACCCCATCGTCGCCTCCACGATCCTCCACAGCATCCACCAGCGTTCAGCTCTCCATACCCCAGACGCTGGAGCGGAAACGCAAATATAGTGCAACCCACCCGCACGCCCAAGCCCTTAATGTGCACATCTCCAGATTGCTTAGCCTGGAGATGCTGCCCTATAGGCTAGTAGAGACCGAGGCCTTTCGCAACCTCATGGCGGCGGCCGCCCCTCGGTATTCGGTCCCCAGCCGCCACTACTTTTCCCGATGTGCCGTCCCAGCCCTGCACCAGCACGTGTCAGACAACATCATCCGTGCCCTGACCAACGCCGTTTCTGACAAGGTCCACCTGACCACGGACACGTGGACGAGTGCTGCCGGGCAGGGCCACTATATATCGCTGACGGCACATTGGGTTAACTTGGTGGAGGCTGGGACCGAGTCTGACCCTGGGGCTGCTCATATACTGCCGACGCCGAGGATTGCGGGGCCTACCTCGGTCCAGGTGTTTCAGGCCTACTATGCCTCCTCCTCCTCCCACCCCTCCTCCACCTCCTCCTCCGAACTACCATCCGTGGGCACGGCGCCATCAGTTGGTAGCTCTAGGCACAGCAGCAGTGCCGTCGCTAAGCGACAGCAGGCGGTGCTCAAACTGCTGAGCCTAGGCGACAAAAGGCACACCGCCCAAGAGCTATTACAGGGCATCACGGCGCAGACTGATCTGTGGCTGGCACCGCTGAACCTCAAGCCGGGAATGGTTGTGTGTGACAACAGCCGTAACCTGGTGGCGGCTCTGCAACTCGGCAGACTGACACATGTGCCATGCCTGGCCCATGTGTTAAATCTGATAGTTCAGCGTTTCCTCAAGACATACCCCAATCTGTCTGATTTGCTCACGAAGGTGCGCCGCATCTGTGCGCATTTCAGGAAGTCCAGCCCAGATGCTGCCACTCTCAGGGCAGCGCAGCGCCGCCTCCAACTGCCCGCTCACCGACTGTTGTGCGACGTGCCCACGAGGTGGAATTCAACACTGACCATGTTATCCAGAGTTTACCAGCAGCGCAGAGCGATTGTAGACTGCCAGATGTCAACTTCCACCAGAACTGGTAGTCAGGTCAGTCAGCTTCCTCAAGTCTACAATGAGGAGTGGACGTGGATGTCTGATATCTGTCAGGTGCTGAGTAACTTTGAGGAGTCAACACAGATGGTCAGTGGCGATGCCGCCATCATCAGCCTCACCATCCCGCTGCTTGGCCTGTTGAAAAACTCTCTGGTCAGCATGAAGTCGGAAGCTTTGCGCTCGTCACAAGAGACAGGGGAAGAATATTCCCTTGTTGATAGCCAAAGCACCCTCAGGTCTGTTTCTCAGCGCATATCGGAGGAGGTGGAGGTGGAGGAGGATGAGGAGGAAGAGGAGGAGAATGTTGGCGAGACACAAGAGGGGACCATTGTTGAGTCCTTCACTGTTCAGCGTGTATGGGCAGAAGAAGAGGAGTTGGAGGAGTTGGAGGAGGAGGAAATGGACAGTCAGGCCAGTGAGGGGAGTGAATTCTTACGTGTTGGTACTCTGGCGCATATGGCAGATTTCATGCTAGGCTGCCTATCCCGTGACCCTCGCGTTCAAAGAATTTATTCCAGCACCGATTACTGGGTGTTCACTCTCCTGGACCCACGGTACAAGCAAAATCTTCCCACTCTCATCCCTGCAGAGGAAAGGAGTGTGAGAATGCATGAATACCAGCAGGCCCTGGTGCACAAGCTGAAACAGTATTTCCCTTCTGACAGCGCTAGCGGCAGAGTGCGTAGTTCTGCGGGACAAGTAGCGAGGGAGAGTAGGCGAGCAGGCAGCTTGTCCAGCACTGGCAAGGGTACGCTTTACAAGGCTTTTGCCAGCTTTATGTCACCCCAGCAAGACACTGTCACCTGTCCCCAGTCTCGGCAGAGTAGGGCTGATCTTTACAGAAAGATGGTGAGGGAGTACGTAGCTGACCATACCATCGTCCTAAATGATCACACAGCTCCCTACAACTACTGGGTTTCAAAGCTGGACATGTGGCACGAACTGGCGCTGTACGCCTTGGAGGTTCTTGCCTGCCCTGCCGCTAGCGTCTTGTCCGAGCGGGTTTTCAGTGCAGCTGGTGGCATCATCACCGATAAGCGTACACGCCTGTCGACTGACAGCGCTGACAGGCTGACGCTTATTAAAATGAATAAAGGCTGGATTTCTCAGAATTTCCAATCTCCACCAGGTGAAGGAAGCTCAACCTGAATAATTGATCCACTCCTCCTCCTCCTCATTTTCCTCCTTCTCCTCCTCTTTGTACAGTAAAGCAGAGGAAAATGGCTATTTTTTGACAGGGCCCACTGGCTCTTGCTATAGTACTTCATGCATTTAATTTTTCTGGAGGGCCACCTACCCGGTCCTCTGTTTGAAACAATTTTTGTGAGTGCCACATACAGGCACTCAATCTATTCCATTTTTCTGGAGGGCCACCTACCCGGTCCTCTGTTTTAAAAAATTTTTGGGACTGCCACATACAGGCACTCAATCTATTCCATTTTACTGGAGGGCCACCTACCTGCTCCTCTGGTTTGAAACATTTTTGGGACTGCCACATACAGGCACTCAATCTATTCCTTTTTACTGGAGGGCCACCTACCTTCTCCTCTGGTTTGAAAAATGTTTGGGACTGCCACATACAGGCACTCAATCTATTCCATTTTACTGGAGGGCCACCTACCTGCTCCTCTGGTTTGAAACATTTTTGGGACTGCCACATACAGGCACTCAATCTATTCCATTTTACTGGAGGGCCACCTACCTGCTCCTCTGGTTTGAAAAATGTTTGGGACTGCCACATACAGGCACTCAATCTATTCCATTTTACTGCAGGGCCACCTACCTGCTCCTCTGGTTTGAAACATTTTTGGGACTGCCACATACAGGCACTCAATCTATTCCATTTTACTGGAGGGCCACCTACCTGCTCCTCTGGTTTGAAACATTTTTGGGACTGCCACATACAGGCACTCAATCTATTCCATTTTACTGCAGGGCCACCTACCTTCTCCTCTGGTTTGAAAAATGTTTGGGACTGCCACATACAGGCACTCAATCTATTCCATTTTACTGGAGGGCCACCTACCTGCTCCTCTGGTTTGAAACATTTTTGGGACTGCCACATACAGGCACTCAATCTATTCCATTTTACTGGAGGGCCACCTACCTGCTCCTCTGGTTTGAAAAATGTTTGGGACTGCCACATACAGGCACTATCCAAATTAAATTGTCTCCATAGCAGCCTCCACACGTTGTCTCCATTGCTACCTCCAAAAGTCGTCCATATAGCTGCCTCCATACATCGTCCCTTTATCAAACGAGGTGTGTCAGGCAGAAATTTGGGTTGTTTTCATGGATTCCACATCAAAGTTGTTAACTTTGTCGCCACCCTGCTGTGTTATCCACAAAATATACTGGCAAACTTTTACCATTTAGGGATATTATTTCAGCGCTTCTTGCGCATCTGTTTACATTCCCCTCACCCGGCATATCCTAAACTTATAAGAACGCTACTACACTTGATCTTATACAAAAGGTTCTTAGAAGTGCTGTTTGGGGAGTAGCCTAGAGACAGGGGCTTGGATTGGCGAAAGCTCGCCTGGCAGCGGAGCGCCAGCTCCATGCGCATCATGCGCTTCTTGCGCATCTGTTTACATTCCCCTCACCCGCCATATCCTAAACTTATAAGAACGCTACTACACTTGATCTTATACAAAAGGTTCTTAGAAGTGCTGTTTGGGGAGTAGCCTAGAGACAGGGGCTTGGATTGGCGAAAGCTCGCCTGGCAGCGGAGCGCCAGCTCCATGCGCATCATGCGCTTCTTGCGCATCTGTTTACATTCCCCTCACCCGCCATATCCTAAACTTATAAGAACGCTACTACACTTGATCTTATACAAAAGGTTCTTAGAAGTGCTGTTTGGGGAGTAGCCTAGAGACAGGGGCTTGGATTGGCGAAAGCTCGCCTGGCTGCAGAGCGCCAGCTCCATCCCAAGATCCAACTAACATAGTTGCAGCACCTTTAATCTACTACTAGTTCACTGCCTCCATAATAATAATAATAATAATAATCTTTATTTATATAGCGTCATCATATTCTGTAGCGCTTTACAAATCATAGGAAACAAATACAAATGTAATGTAACAGAGCACAACATTTGTATGGAACAACAGGAGTGAGGTCCCTGCTCGCCAGAGCTTACGGTTTATGAAGATGATGGGGTAACACGAGGTAAAAGAATATTTAATGGTCAAGCCATTCTTCTTAGGGAATAGAAAAAAATATAATAAATGGAATTGCTGTCGCTTGAACCACTCAGCCGTCATCTTATATACCAGGTCCAGGGTGAATGGGACTGCAGAGAAGTCTGGTGCCTGTTGGTTGCTGGATAACAGATGGGAGGACGACACAGGACGGGTTAGTAGAAGAGTTAAAACTTCATGCAGTTAATGAGTGTTATAGGCTTGCCTAAAGAAATGGGTTTTAAGAGCACGTTTGAAACTTTGGAGGTTAGGTATTAGTCTGATAGTCCGGGGCAGAGCATTCCATAGAATTGGTGCAGCTCTAGAGAAGTCTTGGAGACGCGAGTGGGAGGTCCGCACTAGGGTAGAGGTTAATCTAAGATCACTGGCGGATCTAAGAGCACGGGTTGGGCGATAGACTGAGATAAGAGAGGAGAGGTAGGGGGGTGCAGCATTATACAGAGCTTTATGGATGAGGGTTATTATTATTTTAAACTGTATTCGAAAGGAGACTGGCAGCCAGTGCAGCGACTGGCATGAACTGTAAGCATACATGGTCCCCTTATCAAACGAGCTGTGTCAGGCAGAATTTTGGGTTGTTTTCATGGCTTCCATGTTAACTTTGTCGCCACCCTGCTGTGTAATCCACAAAATATACTGGCAAACTTTTATCATGTACCGATATTATTTGAGCGCTTCTTGCTCACCTCCTTTGGTTCCTCTCTGACACCCATTGGTTTGAAGCCTGAGTCCAATTAGGGTATGTCGCCATGCCACTCTCTAGCCTGCTGCCGCTGCCTCTGCATGCCGTCCCCTATAGTGTCAGGGTCAATTATTGGATGTTTTAGATGCTATCTAGCTTCATTCTGTCACTCTGTCATGGCCATGCTGTTGCCCATAATTTTGGCATAATGGTGCGATTAGGCAGCCTCAGAGGCATCCATGCATGCTGCCCCTGCTGTTTCCTGTCCATTTCCGTGGTGTTTCCATCCTTTTCTGAGGTTCCCAGGTGTTTGGCCAAGCTTCCCTGTGCAGAGCCTTGGTCCCCTTGAAAAATGCTCGAGTCTCCCATTGACTTCAATGGGGTTCGTTATTCGAGACGAGCACTCGAGCATCGGGAAAAGTTCGTCTCGAATAACGAGTACCCGAGCATTTTAGTGTTCGCTCATCTCTAGTTAATATGTTTTAGACATGTATTTAGACTTCTTGTAGGTCATGCTTGGTGTTAAGGGGGCTGCCTTTCAAGGTAGAAAAAGGAGGCATTGTTTTCCATTGAACACCTTGGAAAACATATTAGCATACTTCCCAGAATCCTAGCACTACTCGCTGGATACATGATAGTTATGGCTTGTGTGTTCTAACAGAAATATATAATATTTGACATCATTGGCTGTGTTAAGGAGATCGCACTGATTTCGGACGCCATCTTGACTACTGTCTGCCATCTTAGATACAGCGGCCATGTTCCCTGACCATTGTCAAGTTAATGTCATGATTCAAACTTCATTTTATGTAACCTGTTTGCTCGCCTGTCAGCTAATACCCTTTGACATTTAATGAGAAGCCCGTCTATCCTTGATTATATTATGATTCTGGAGTCCACTTCTTCTTCTCAGCAAATTAGTATAAACAATATCTGTGTACAAGGTCTCTGAGAACTGAGCACAATTAATTAACTTTTTTCCCAGAATGTGCTGATGTCCAATAGAATCTAAGTGCCTTATTTCCTTTCATACAACACCCAAAATGCTGATTTCTCTGTATTAAAATACAGCTGGGGTTCTTTGAAATAAACAGTTTGATTTGAGTGCATCTAAAGACCGGACTGTGTCATCTCCCTGCCGGCAGCTATCTCATCCTCCCTCAAAGGGTTCATTAGGACTCACCTTACTAAAGTCAAGAGGGTTGTTGGGGCCCTGCATAAAAATCCCTATCAGCTGGGACATGTATATTAATGAAAAATTCTTATATTAAGTAATTAATGTTAGACCTATGATGTCTAACCTCCACTGATCAGTTGATTGAAGGAACTCAGCCCTTTATTAAAACCTGAAAGGTATCTCTAGTCAGATGTGTCTCTTGGAAGCACACCACTGCAGGCAAATAGTTCTTAATAACATTGAAAGCCACTAATTTTTTGATTAGACAACCTCTAATATTCCAAGAAAGAATATTCAATACTTAAAGGATGAAGAAGAAGGCAGTACCCTTCCCTGTATCTGACAACATGTAGAAGGCATTGAGTACTTACATCCTTATAATTAGATGAGTTCTTGTGAATCTGAGCTGGAAAATCCAGTAAAACATAACATTATTATTGTTCCACAAAGCATCTTTCTTTCCTAATTCCCTAAGCACCATCTATTTATCCCTAATGGATAGAAACCTGATTAAAAAAACAGCCTTGGTGAAGAGCCAGATGATCTTGGTGTTGGAGGCATCCTAATAATAATACTAATTCCTTCATTTATATAGTTCACACAGATTACACAGTGCTGCACAAAGCTTGCCAAATCGGTCCCTGTCCCCAATGGGGTTCAAAATCTAATCAACCTACCAGTATGTTTTGGAGTGTGGGAGGAAACCAGTGGGCCCAGAGGAAACCCACGCAAACACAGAGAGAACATACAAACTCTTTTTAGATGTTGAGCCTGGGACTTGAACCCAGGTCCCCAGCGCTGCAGAGCTGCAATGGTAACCACTAAGCCACCATGCTGCCCCATGGGCGCTTTCTATCTGCAACACCTCTGATAATTTATTTGGAACCAACAATTTCTTATTCCAGGTAGTAAAGAACCCCACAGGATCATTACCTTCTGTGTTTTCCGGTAAAAATCTTGTTTTTACCTCCTGTAATTTCTCACCAGACACCTCAAAGGAGATGCTTCACTTTTAACCTCCTTTACTACTTCCTTCAAAACATTGTTTGATGTGATCAGAAATATCCTTTAATTACAATTTCTGCTTATATGCTTCCAACTTGGGGCAACCGCCATCATCTCCTGAGTTCTTTCCAAATTAGGTCTATTAAAATATCTATCTGTTTTACGAGTTTTTCCACTTTACTTTTGCCTCCAGGTGAGATCTTTCTTTCAGGAGGGCCTTTACTTTTAGTCCCTCTATTCTTACTGGCCATCTTTTCCCAAAACTCGCACAAAAATATCACAAATAAAAGGAAAAAACAATCATATACATTAGATATGGATCTAAATACCTTCTTTCTGGTGAGAATTTAGGTGTAACTCACAATACATAGAACATTGCTCAAGAGTCTCCCCTTTAATATGATATAAGGATTGTGTATGGAAGCTTTACAGTACCAGAGATATCCACTCTTAAAGTTACAATTGGAATTAGAAAGCTGTACATAAAAATCACAATTTTTTTAGTACAACTTTAAAAGTGGATATCACTGGTTCTATGAAACATCCATACACAATCCAGATGTCATATTAAAGGGGAAATTCTTTGTCACACCTAGATAGTTGGTCAATGTCATAGTGCAGTGATGGCGAACCTTTAGGAAACAGAGTGCAAACTACAACCAAAACCCACTTATATGTCGCAAAGTGCCAACATGACAATTTAAGCAGTAACCTATTGATCCCAACTGTATCACAGGTTTCAATAGTAATGGCGTCATGAGTTCACCAATACAATAGAAAGATGATGAAGAATTTTGGATTGTAGGGGACCCAGAGCAGGAGCTCCAATGACAATCCATCTCTATCCACACCTTCTCGCTCCTCCTGTCAGCCAAGGATGTTGCTTTAAAATAGCGCTGAGCATGGCACATCCTGTGCTGTATTGGACTGCAGGAAGAAGCTTTGAGTCCTGTCTGGAAAACTCTGCGTTGGGGTGAAAGCCTGGGTGCCCATAGAAAGGGCTCCGAGTGCCACCTCTGGCACCTGTGCCACTGTCATAGCGTTTATAAACATCCTTTCTGCACGAGGCATGTGCAAATAGGACCTATATAGCCTATAGCAGTCATAAAGAGCGTAAGGACTACAATAATCTTTTGTCCTAAATGCTTTACCACTTACTATTTCAAGTGATGTCACTTCTTTAATGTATCTATGGATTAAATACACTTGGTAACTTTTTATCTCTATTGCCAGTGCGGATTTCTATGGATATTTTTTTACAGTACTTACCTTGGACCTAGACCAAGCGCTTACCTTGGACCTAGACCAAGCGTTTCTTCTCAAGATGGTCATTCAGATGGCCACACTGCAGAAACATGGGTGAGCAACAGCACATTTTATTAATTTATTTCTATGGACATAACTTTTTAATGTCTGTTTTTAAATATCTTACCCTGTTAATTATAATTTTCATTATTCTATTTCTAGATCCAAAAAGATGTATTGGTAGCATCAAAGAAAATATCAGGTGGTATTTATATAATTGTAACAAGCAGTGGGTTGTGAACCCACTGTGTTATTTATCTGGTTTGACTTTGGGCCACACAATAAGGGCGTTATCCCTGGGACTCTCCGATATTCACGCTTTTACCCATATACAGGGATCTGAACTTCGCTGTGGAGAGATCACAAAGCCTTTACCTCTTGTGGTGGTCCCAGTATAGAAAGCAGTTGGCCCAGCGGGCACAGGGACACCGGTATGTAGTACCAAGGGGTCAGGCTGAGTGGGTAGTCAAAGTGAATCCAAAGTTGAGGCAGGAGGCATACAATCAAAATCAGAAACAGAGCAGAAGGTTGTGGCAGAAAGCACATGTTTAGGAAATTAGCTGGGGTCAGATACCAGGAAGCACAGGATAGGAACGGAGTCAAAGAAAAAGCCGGTCACACACGAGAAGACAAGCAAAATCGCATACCATTTAGCAGGACTAGCAAGCTAGAAACCTTTACTCAGGTGCAGAGAACAGGGCATGCTAGGCTATATGGCTGGAGATGCATGCTGATAGGCTGGAACAGCATAGCTGGGAAACACCCTGCTCCTTTAAGAAGGAGAGAGAGGTGCCCCCCGCGCCCTAAGGGAGCTGTAGCATGACCAAAGCCTGGGAACATGACAAGCAGAGGAACCCTTCACCAGCGGTACAATCATACTGCACTTGATCTATCTTTCACTTGACATCTGTTTATAAGGGAGAGTTGAGACATCTTCATGCACATAAGGGTTTATTCACATGACGGTTTGAGGGACGTATATCGATATGCGTCTCCCATAGGCGGCTATGACGCTGCAGCATGATTTTCTGTAGAGAGGGGAAAGGTGAGCAGTGCTTACCTCTCCTCCTCTCCTGATGTATGCCTTCCTGGCTACAGGCAGGCATACGCCCATGTAAATACACGTGTCGTCTGTACCCCTTCTGACACACAGGGTAATGTGAAAGCCCAACAAATTTACTTTAATGTGTGATAAGCAGCCATTTAGAAAGAAAAAAGAAAAGTGCTTTGCTTCCATTAACAAATGAAGATGTTGCTCAAAATGTCCTATTATAAACATTTATTTTTATTTTTCATGCCATTAAATATTTAATAAAATGTTTTAAATCCTGAAATTTACACAATTTTCTGGACAGTAGGCTAAATAACAGACTGACACTTTCTGTTCAGCAGTCATTCCATTTACATCACATACAGACAGGGCACATCATAAGGGGTCGCACGGGGCGCACGCCCTGGGGCCCCCACCACTTTGCTCCGACAAGGGGCCCCAACCTATTATTCACATGCTGGGGGGATCTGTATATGGTTAATGCTGGGGGGATGTGTATATGGTTAAAGCTGGGGGGGGGGGGGGGGTTGTAAATTATTAATGCTGGGGAGATCTGTATATGATTAATCCTGAGGGGGAATGTAAATGGTTAATGCTGGGGGGTATCTGTAAATGGTTGTTGCTAGGAGGAACTGTATATAGTTATTTTATGATTACTGATTATAGAAGGCTGTATATAGTTATTATAGAGGGCTGTATATAGTAATTATAGGGAGGCTGTATATTTTCATAGAGGGCTGTATATAGTTATTATAGGGGCTGTAGATAGTTATTACAGGGGGCTGTATTGTAGTTATCGCTGGTGGGCTGTATACAGTGATTGCTGGGGGCTGTATATAGTGATTGCTGTGGGATGTATACAGTGATTGCTAGGGAGCTGTATATAGTGATTACTGGGAGGCTGTATACAGTGATTACTGGGGGCTGTATATAGTGATTTCTGGGGGTTGTATTTAGTGATTACTGGGGGCTGTATACAGTAATTACTGGGGGCTGTATATAGTTATTTCTGGGAGAGCTGTATATTTCTGGGGGCTGTATACAGTGATTGCTGGGAGGCTGAATATGGGAAGTGCTGGGGGGCTGCATATAGTTATTGCTGGGGGACTGTATACAGTGATTGATGGGGTCTGTATATAGTGATTGCTGGGGGTTGTATAAAGTGAATACTGGGTGCTGTAAATAGTGGTTACTGGGGGATGTATATAGTGATCGCTATGTGGTTGTATAAAATGATTGCCGGGGGCTGTATATAGTGCTTGCTGGGGGAGCTATATATGGTATTTGCTTGGGGCTGTATATAGTGATTGCTGGGGCTGTATCTAGTGATTGCTGGGGGCTGTATAAAGTAAATACTGGGTGCTGTATATAGTGATTACTGGGGGGTCATATAAAATGATTTCTGGGGGCTGTATATAGTGATTGCTGGGGGAGCTGTATATAGTAATTGGTAGGGGCTGTAGATAGTGATTTCTGGGGGCTGTATATAGTAATTGTTAGGGGGATGTATATAGTTATTAGTGGGGGGCATTATGTAGCGATTGCTTTACCCTTTCTGGACTACATTCATTAGGGGTCCCCACCAGATTTTGTGCAGGGGCCCCCACCAACCTTAATCCGGCCCTGCATACAGAATTACGGTAGAAGATAAGAATGTACTGACTACTACTACTGACACTGACAATAGGTGGTGCCTCGTGCACCTCATGCAAGCAAAGAGAAAGTCCATAAAACTCTCCATAGACTTCAATAGTTTGGCTCCAGATCATTGCTGCCCATGTCTGGAAGCTGTAGTAAAGCAAACAGTTAAATACTGTTACTAGAGTTCAGAAAAATGGCAGCCCCCATAATCATCAGAAAATAGAAGAAAACAAATACACAATAAAAAATAACTAGTAAATACAAATTAGGAACCGAGAGTCCCATACCAGTCATCTGCCCTGTGTTCAGATGCCATACAATATGCCATTGTAGTTAATAAAGTAATACATTTCAAAACAAGAAACCTCAAGATTATTAAATAAAGTTTTAAATGAGAAACGTTAATTACAAAAGAAACCAGAGAGGCTTGAAACTTGAAATGTGTTTTCATTCAAAACAATGAAAAATTGCTAAAGAACACCTGTCTTTTTTAAATTACTACAGAGAATAATAACGATTTCTCCTTAAATACTTCAAAAAGGTTGTACAGTGTTTTTCCATTAGCCTCTTTGTCACAAAGTATCCCAAAGGTATAAGGTTTCAAATACTCCCAGGTGAAAATTAGCGTAAAAACAGATGTGCTCTAAACATATATGTATATAGGCTGTATGAAGCCCATATATATATAAAAGAAAATATCATTAATTAATTATTATTTCTACATTATTTATTTCTCTCTTATGAATTTGAAAATAAGTCTCATGTGTCTTGAAGTCAGGGAGTAGGTGTCTTGAAGTCTTAAGTCTGTATAGATGATGAACTATAGAAAGACCCCCCCCCCCCCCGCAAGCCCCTTCCCCTCACAGTCAGCCATCCCTTTATAATTGCCCCACTCTCTTCACAGTCAGTCCCCCTTTATAATTGCCCCCTGACCCCACCTCTTCATCAGGGACGTTACTAGGAGAGACAAGGCCCCATACCATCTTATTGTAATCTTTATAGTACCTAGAACCCTGATGTAATTTGAAAGAAGAGATCATCTTTCATAAGATACCAAAATCATGTTTCTAAGTACAGCCAAAGAAATGGACTTCTAAATTGATGCTCCCCCTCCAACCTATAAAGGTGACTCATTTTAGGACAAAATGGACTCTTCTAAGCTCATTTGTGTGTAACGTTGGAGTAGATTTTTTTTATAGGTAAACAGTCAAGAAAAGAGGGAATTCTAGAAAGGACTTTTTTACCTTTCCTAAACGATATGGTAGTTAAGTAGGGTAAATTTTGGTGACAGAGCCCTATAAATGTTAATAATTAGAGATGAGCGAACATGCTCGTCCGAGCTTGATGCTCGTTCGAGCATTAGCGTACTCGAAACTGCTCGTTGCTCGGACGAATACTTCGCCCGCTCGAGAAAATGGCAGCTCCCGCCGTTTTGCTTTTTGGCGGCCAGAAACAGAGCCAATCACAAGCCAGGAGACTCTGCACTCCACCCAGCATGACGTGGTACCCTTACACGTCGATAGCAGTGGTTGGCTGGCCAGGTCCGGTGACCCTGGGATAGACTAGCCGCTGCCCGCGCTGCTCGGATCATTCTGTGTCTGGATGCCGCTAGGGAGAGAGCTACTGCTGGTCAGGGAAAGCGTTAGGGTGTTCTATTAGCTTACTGTTAGGCAGGAGTGATTCTCCAAGAACCCAACAGCCCTTCTTAGGGCTACAATAACGTTCTACTTTTTTTTTTTTTTATTTGCATCTAGTACCATTTTGTGAGGAATTAGGAGGGGGACTTGCTACCGTTGTGTTTAGCTCTTAGTGGCACACATATCCACCTCAAACACCAAAGTGGGAAAATTTATTAGGGGTTTGATTTCAATTAGGCACAGTCTGCCATTTGTCCTTTTTTATTTTACGTTTATTTTGTTTAATAACTCAGTGTCATCTCATCTGGCATATTAGTGTGCTTTCATACTTGGCTAGAAAATAGCCATAGGAGAATCCAAACGGCTTACTTGCGCCTACAGTAGCGTTATATATTTGATTTCTGGTTGATCTGCTGGTGGCTGTACTTGCTGCAGTGCATCTACTAGCCAATTGTGAGCAATTTGTAGTGAGACTTGCGACCGCTGTGTTTTGCGCTTAGTGACGCACATATCCATTGCAAAGACCGAAGTGGGAAAATTTAGTAGGGGTTGGATTTCAATTAGGCACAGTCTGCCATTTGTCCTTTTTTATTTTACGTTTATTTTGTTTAATAACTCAGTGTCATCTCATCTGGCATATTAGTGTGCTTTCATACTTGGCTAGAAAATAGCCATAGGAGAATCCAAACGGCTTACTTGCGCCTACAGTAGCGTTATATATTTGATTTCTGGTTGATCTGCTGGTGGCTGTACTTGCTGCAGTGCATCTACTAGCCAATTGTGAGCAATTTGTAGTGAGACTTGCGACCGCTGTGTTTTGCGCTTAGTGACGCACATATCCATTGCAAAGACCGAAGTGGGAAAATTTAGTAGGGGTTGGATTTCAATTAGGCACAGTCTGCCATTTGTCCTTTTTTATTTTACGTTTATTTTGTTTAATAACTCAGTGTCATCTCATCTGGCATATTAGTGTGCTTTCATACTTGGCTAGAAAATAGCCATAGGAGAATCCAAACGGCTTACTTGCGCCTACAGTAGCGTTATATATTTGATTTCTGGTTGATCTGCTGGTGGCTGTACTTGCTGCAGTGCATCTACTAGCCAATTGTGAGCAATTTGTAGTGAGACTTGCGACCGCTGTGTTTTGCGCTTAGTGACGCACATATCCATTGCAAAGACCGAAGTGGGAAAATTTAGTAGGGGTTGGATTTCAATTAGGCACAGTCTGCCATTTGTCCTTTTTTATTTTACGTTTATTTTGTTTAATAACTCAGTGTCATCTCATCTGGCATATTAGTGTGCTTTCATACTTGGCTAGAAAATAGCCATAGGAGAATCCAAACGGCTTACTTGCGCCTACAGTAGCGTTATATATTTGATTTCTGGTTGATCTGCTGGTGGCTGTACTTGCTGCAGTGCATCTACTAGCCAATTGTGAGCAATTTGTAGTGAGACTTGCGACCGCTGTGTTTTGCGCTTAGTGACGCACATATCCATTGCAAAGACCGAAGTGGGAAAATTTAGTAGGGGTTGGATTTCAATTAGGCACAGTCTGCCATTTGTCCTTTTTTATTTTACGTTTATTTTGTTTAATAACTCAGTGTCATCTCATCTGGCATATTAGTGTGCTTTCATACTTGGCTAGAAAATAGCCATAGGAGAATCCAAACGGCTTACTTGCGCCTACAGTAGCGTTATATATTTGATTTCTGGTTGATCTGCTGGTGGCTGTACTTGCTGCAGTGCATCTACTAGCCAATTGTGAGCAATTTGTAGTGAGACTTGCGACCGCTGTGTTTTGCGCTTAGTGACGCACATATCCATTGCAAAGACCGAAGTGGGAAAATTTAGTAGGGGTTGGATTTCAATTAGGCACAGTCTGCCATTTGTCCTTTTTTATTTTACGTTTATTTTGTTTAATAACTCAGTGTCATCTCATCTGGCATATTAGTGTGCTTTCATACTTGGCTAGAAAATAGCCATAGGAGAATCCAAACGGCTTACTTGCGCCTACAGTAGCGTTATATATTTGATTTCTGGTTGATCTGCTGGTGGCTGTACTTGCTGCAGTGCATCTACTAGCCAATTGTGAGCAATTTGTAGTGAGACTTGCGACCGCTGTGTTTTGCGCTTAGTGACGCACATATCCATTGCAAAGACCGAAGTGGGAAAATTTTGTAGGGGTTGGATTTCAATTCGGCACAGTCTGCCATTTTTCCTTTTTTATTTTACGTTTATTTTGTTTAATAACTCAGTGTCATCTCATCTGGCATAGTAGTGTGCTTTCATACTTGGCTAGAAAATAGCCATAGCTATAGGATAGCATTGTTTGTTTTTAAAAACTCAAAAACACAAAAAAAAACAAAAAACACAAAAAAAAGTTAAAAAAAAATTAAAGTTATAACTCTCATTTTAAAAATGTTTAACCCGAGGGCTAGGGGTAGAGGACGAGGGCGGGGACGTGGGCGTCCAACTACTGCAGGGGTCAGAGGCCGTGGTCCTGGGCGGGGTGAGACACCACCTGCTTATGAGGGAGAAGGGGAACGCCGCAGAGCTACACTCCCTAGGTTCATGTCTGAAGTTACTGGGACTCGTGGTAGAGCACTGTTGAGGCCAGAACAGTGCGAACAGGTGATGTCGTGGATTGCTGACAATGCTTCGAGCAATTTGTCCACCAGTCAGTCTTCCACGCAGTCCACCCATGTCACCGAAATCGCCACTCCTCCAGCTCCTGCACCTCAGCCTCCTCCCCCCCAGTCTGGCCCCTCCCAGGAAAATTTGGCATTTGAACCGGCATACTCTGAGGAACTGTTTTCTGGACCCTTCCCACAGTCACAAACCACTTGTCCGGTTGCTGCTGAGCAATTTTCCGATGCCCAGGTTTTCCACCAGTCACAGTCTGTGGGTGATGATGACCTTCTTGACGTAGTGGAAGTGTGTAAAGAGGTGTCCGACGATGAGGAGACACGGTTGTCAGACAGTGGGGAAGTTGTTGTCAGGGCAGGAAGTCCGAGGGGGGAGCAGACTGAGGGATCGGAGGATGATGAGGTGACAGACCCAAGCTGGGTTGAGAGGCCGGGTGAACACAGTGCTTCTGAGACGGAGGAGAGTCCTCGACCAGAACAGGTTGGAAGAGGCAGTGGTGGGGCCAGACGGAGAGGCAGGGCCAGAGCTGGTGCATCAGCGCCAAATGTGTCAACTAGTGAAGCTCCCGTGGCGAGGGCTCTTGCGGCGAGGGCTAGATCTTCAGAAGTCTGGAGGTTCTTTAAGGAAACACCGGATGACCGACGGACTGTGGTGTGCAACATTTGCCAAACCAGGCTCAGCAGGGGTTCCACCACTACTAGCTTAACTACCACCAGTATGCGCAGGCATATGAATGCTAAACACCCCACTCAGTGGCAACAAGCCCGTTCACCTCCGGCCGTGCACACCACTGCTCCTTCCCCTGTGTCAGCTGATAGTCAGCCCCCTGCCCAGGACCTCCACGATCCTCCACAGCATCCACCAGCGTTCAGCTCTCCATACCCCAGACGCTGGAGCGGAAACGCAAATATAGTGCAACCCACCCGCACGCCCAAGCCCTTAATGTGCACATCTCCATATTGCTTAGCCTGGAGATGCTGCCCTATAGGCTAGTAGAGACCGAGGCCTTTCGCAACCTCATGGCGGCGGCCGCCCCTCGGTATTCGGTCCCCAGCCGCCACTACTTTTCCCGATGTGCCGTCCCAGCCCTGCACCAGCACGTGTCAGACAACATCATCCGTGCCCTGACCAACGCCGTTTCTGACAAGGTCCAACTGACCACGGACACGTGGACGAGTGCTGCCGGGCAGGGCCACTATATATCGCTGACGGCACATTGGGTTAACTTGGTGGAGGCTGGGACCGAGTCTGACCCTGGGGCTGGTCATATACTGCCGACGCCGAGGATTGCGGGGCCTACCTCGGTCCTGGTCTCAAAGGCCTACTATGCCTCCTCCTCCTCCAGCCCCTCCTCCTCCTCCGAACTACCATCCGTGGGCACGGCGCCATCAGTCGGTAGCTCTAGGCACAGCAGCAGTGCCGTCGCTAAGCGACAGCAGGCGGTGCTCAAACTGCTGAGCCTAGGCGATAAAAGGCACACCGCCCAAGAGCTATTACAGGGCATCACGGCGCAGACTGATCTGTGGCTGGCACCGCTGAACCTGAAGCCAGGCATGGTTGTGTGTGACAACGGCCGTAACCTGGTGGCGGCTCTGCAACTCGGCAGACTGACACATGTGCCATGCCTGGCCCATGTGTTAAATCTGATAGTTCAGCGTTTCCTCAAGACATACCCCAATCTGTCTGATTTGCATTTCAGGAAGTCCAGCACAGATGCTGCCACTCTCAGGGCAGCGCAGCGCCGCCTCCAACTGCCCGCTCACCGACTGTTGTGCGACGTGCCCACGAGGTGGAATTCAACACTGACCATGTTATCCAGAGTTTACCAGCAGCGCCGAGCGATTGTAGACTGCCAGATGTCAACTTCCACCAGAACTGGTAGTCAGGTCAGTCAGCTTCCTCAAGTCTACAATGAGGAGTGGACGTGGATGTCTGATATCTGTCAGGTGCTGAGTAACTTTGAGGAGTCAACACAGATGGTCAGTGGCGATGCCGCCATCATCAGCCTCACCATCCCGCTGCTTGGCCTGTTGAAAAACTCTCTGATCAGCATGAAGTCGGAAGCTTTGCGCTCGTCACAAGAGACGGGGGAAGAAGATTCCCTTGTTGATAGCCAAAGCACCCTCAGGTCTGTTTCTCAGCGCATATCGGAGGAGGTGGAGGTGGAGGAGGATGAGGAGGAAGAGGAGGAGAATGTTGGCGAGACACAAGAGGGGACCATTGTTGAGTCCTTCACTGCTCAGCGTGTATGGGCAGAAGAAGAGGAGTTGGAGGAGTTGGAGGAGGAGGAAATGGACAGTCAGGCCAGTGAGGGGAGTGAATTCTTACGCGTTGGTAATCTGGCGCATATGGCAGATTTCATGCTAGGCTGCCTATCCCGTGACCCTCGCGTTCAAAGAATTTATTCCAGCACCGATTACTGGGTGTTCACTCTCCTGGACCCACGGTACAAGCAAAATCTTTCCACTCTCATCCCTGCAGAGGAAAGGAGTGTGAGAATGCATGAATACCAGCAGGCCCTGGTGCACAAGCTGAAACAGTATTTCCCTTCTGACAGCGCTAGCGGCAGAGTGCGTAGTTCTGCGGGACAAGTAGCGAGGGAGAGTAGGCGAGCAGGCAGCTTGTCCAGCACTGGCAAGGGTACGCTTTACAAGGCTTTTGCCAGCTTTATGTCACCCCAGCAAGACACTGTCACCTGTCCCCAGTCTCGGCAGAGTAGGGCTGATCTTTACAGAAAGATGGTGAGGGAGTACGTAGCTGACCATACCATCGTCCTAAATGATCACACAGCTCCCTACAACTACTGGGTTTCAAAGCTGGACATGTGGCACGAACTGGCGCTGTACGCCTTGGAGGTTCTTGCCTGCCCTGCCGCTAGCGTCTTGTCCGAGCGGGTTTTCAGTGCAGCTGGTGGCATCATCACCGATGATGTCGACTGACAGCGCTGACAGGCTGACGCTTATTAAAATGAATAAAGGCTGGATTTCTCAGAATTTCCAATCTCCACCAGGTGAAGGAAGCTCAACCTGAATAATTGATCCACTCCTCCTCCTCCTCATTTTCCTCCTTCTCCTCCTCTTTGTACAGTAAAGCAGAGGAAACTGGCTATTTTTTGACAGGGGCCACTGGCTCTAGCTATAGTACTTTATGCATTTAATTTTTCTGGAGGGCCACCTACCCGGTCCTCTGTTTTAAACAATTTTTGGGAGTGCCACATACAGGCACTCAATCTATTCAATTTTGCTGGAGGGCCACCTACCCGGTCCTCTGTTTTAAACAATTTTTGGGAGTGCCACATACAGGCACTCAATCTATTCAATTTTTCTGGAGGGCCACCTACCTGCTCCTCTGGTTTGAAAATTTTTTTGGACTGCCACATACAGGCACTCAATCTATTCCATTTTACTGGAGGGCCACCTACCTGCTCCTCTGGTTTGAAAAATTTTTGGGACTGCCACATACAGGCACTATCCAAATTAAATTGTCTCCATAGCAGCCTCCACACGTTGTCTCCATTACTACCTCCAAAAGCCGTCCATATAGCTGCCTCCATACATCGTCCCTTTATCAAACGAGGTGTGTCAGGCAGAAATTTGGGTTGTTTTCATGGATTCCACATCAAACTTGTTAACTTTGTCGCCACCCTGCTGTGTTATCCACAAAATATACTGGCAAACTTTTATCATTTACCAATATTATTTCAGCGCTTCTTGCGCATCTGTTTACATTCCCCTCACCCGGCATATCCTAAACTTATAAGAACGCTACTACACTTGATCTTATACAAAAGTGCTGTTTGGGGAGTAGCCTAGAGACAGGGGCTTGGATTGGCGAAAGCTCGCCTGGAAGCGGAGCGCCAGCTCCATGCGCATCATGCGCTTCTTGCGCATCTGTTTACATTCCCCTCACCCGCCATATCCCAAACTTATAAGAACGCTACTACACTTAACTTGGTGCAGGCTGGGACCGAGTCTGACCCTGGGGCTGGTCATATACTGCCGACGCAGAGAATTGCGGGGCCTACCTCGGTCCAGGTCTCAAAGGCCTACTATACCTCCTCCCAACCCTCCTCCACCTCCTCCTCCTCCGAATTACCATCCGTGGGCATGGCGCCATCAGTCGGTAGCTCTAGGCACAGCAGCAGTGCCGTCGCTAAGCGACAGCAGGTGGTGCTCAAACTGCTGAGCCTAGGCGATAAAAGGCACACCGCCCAAGAGCTATTACAGGGCATTCCACATCAAACTTGTTAACTTTGTCGCCACCCTGCTGTGTAATCCACAAAATATACTTGCAAACTTTTATCATTTACCGATATTATTTCAGCGCTTCTTGCGCATCTGTTTACATTCCCCTCACCCGGCATATCCTAAACTTATAAGAACGCTACTACACTTGATCTTATACAAAAGGTTCTTAGAAGTGCTGTTTGGGGAGTAGCCTAGAGACAGGGGCTTGGATTGGCGAAAGCTCGCCTGGCAGCGGAGCGCCAGCTCCATGCCAAGATCCAACTAACATAGTTTTAACTGCAGCACCTTTAATCTACTACTAGTTCACTGCCTCCATACATGGTCCCCTTATCAAACGAGCTGTGTCAGGCAGAATTTTGGGTTGTTTTCATGGCTTCCATGTTAACTTTGTCGCCACCCTGCTGTGTAATCCACAAAATATACTGGCAAACTTTTATCATGTACCGATATTATTTGAGCGCTTCTTGCTCACCTCCTTTGGTTCCTCTCTGCCACCCATTGGTTTGAAGCCTGAGTCCATTTAGGGTATGTCGCCATGACACTCTCTAGCCTGCTGCCGCTGCCTCTGCATGCCGTCCCCTATAGTGTCAGAGTCAATTATTGGATGTTTTAGATGCTATCTAGCTTCATTCTGTCACTCTTTCATGGCCATGCTGTTGCCCATAATTTTGGCATAATGGTGCGTTTAAGCAGCCTCAGAGGCATCCATGCATGCTGCCCCTGCTGTTTCCTGTCCATTTCCGTGGTGTTTCCATCCTTTTCTGAGGTTCCCAGGTGTTTGGCCAAGCTTCCCTGTGCAGAGCCTTGGTCCCCTTGAAAAATGCTCGAGTCTCCCATTGACTTCAATGGGGTTCGTTATTCGAGACGAGCACTCGAGCATCGGGAAAAGTTCGTCTCGAATAACGAGTACCCGAGCATTTTAGTGTTCGCTCATCTCTATTAATAATCAATTTTTTTTTAAGTGAACTATATTCTACTACTAACGTCACCAATGCAATGCAGAGGGGTATACACTGATGAGCTAAATTAGTGAACAGTGTATGATCACCTGATATTTGATCAAGAGCAGTGTTTTACAAAATTACCAAAGTATATCAACATAAAACCTTTATTTTTTTTTAATCTGAGATGAACATAATTAGAGAAGAGCAATTACTGTAGCACATTGACATATTATAATTACATTTTTGAATGTTACAGCAGTCACCAGTATGTAGGAAGTGTACAGCAGGCTAGGAATGGCCAACAGGTGAACAGGTGCATCCACTGGTGGGTCCCTCAGTTAGGTGGGCCCCCAGGCCCTGCATTAATATTGCTGGACAAGGTACCCTGTCTGTAATTTATACATGTATTTAAAATACAGCATCTCAACTTTCCTATGTATTTATATGGTCATATTAATCAATTATGTAACAAACTTATAGCTGTACAGTGGTGGGCAACTGTATCCCAGTCAAACACTGGTCTTTGCTTTGAATGACTTCAGAGGATTTGCAGCCACAGGACATTACCAGTCTCTCACACTGCTCTGCTGGAATTTGGACCACGCATCTTCCAGTCTCTTCCACAGTTCTGTAACTGTTGTGGGTTTCTTGACCATAACTTTGTCACCATGGATTTTCCAGAAGTTTTCTATGAAGCTTATATCCGAACTCTGGGCGGGCCATTTCATTGTTTTAATATGTTCTGTTTCAAAGAACTGCTTTACCCATTTTTTATGTGACAGGGGGCATTATCCAGCATGAAGATTGCTGGTTGATTGAGTGAAGAGCGGAAGGAACAAACCATGTGTTGTCAAAGAAGGTTCTGATACACACTTGCATTCACTCTGCCATGTACAGTAGCTGTATGAGATGTCCAACTAGGTCCAACTGCAGAATCTGAACGTCCACTTCAGAGTTCTTACTGCAAAGAGTTCCAACTGCAGAGTGGGTTTTCACTCCAAATGCTCTAAGATGTAGAGACACTGTATGACAAGACAGATTCTTACCCTGTTCAATGCTGAAAGGGCAAGCACTTTTAGCTGCAGTGTTGAAACGATTACCCATGGAGATTCTCTGTGTTATCCTATCCTCTCATTCATTTGCTTTTGATGGTGACCAGTCTTTTTGGGGGACTTGAATGAGTTTTTCATGTTGTAAAGAAGCAATATTCTAGAAATCACAGACCTGGAACGACAAACTTCTCTTGATAAGGATTCTCTTGATTGCTTGGATCACTCCTTTGGCCTACATCTGAACAACCTGCTGCTGTAGGGTTTCAGTCACTTTGGAATGGCACAGCATTTTTCAGTGAAAACTGGAAAGTTAGGCTGCCAGTTAAATAGGGTTTGTCAAATTAGTAATTCATTAATTAATAATTAATTTATGAAATAAGCTTAAAATACTGCTATATTACTTGTATTAGGATATATTCACATAGGGCTACACAATGGGAAACATTTACCGTATTTTTCGGACTATAAGGTTCACAAAAAATCCTTTGATTCTCTCAGAAATCAAAGGTGCGCCTTATAGTCCAGTGCGCCTTATATATGAACTGTACTTACAGACAACAGCTGCCTTGAACTGTGCACAGGTCTGCCATCTGCTGGTCATTCAGCCTTATAATCAGGTGTGCCTTATAATCCGGTGCACCTTATATATGAACCTAGACGTTTTATCAGGCATTTATTGAGGGTGCGCATTATAATCAGGTGCGCCTTATAGTCCAAAAAATACTGTAAGATTTTGCAACAGTTTTTTGTCGGACTTTGCACATTCTTTCATGTGCAAACTGCTTGCACGTGTATTTAAGAAGTGCCTGCAACCCCTTTAATGTCGCGGCTGCAATATTCTTCACGCAACACAAATTTCACTGAAATGGGCGTTCTGATGCACATTTGGACCGTTTTCTACATTTAACATGCAAAGACCAATAGAAGTGTGTCAGACACCCTATATTAAAAAAAGTTGGTGCACTTTGTCGGGGCAGTGCAGGGAGCACCAGATTCATGAAGAACGGGCACCATAATTCATTAATCTAGTGCCCTCTGCACACTACACTGGTAAACAGCACATTTTATTTTGTAAATGTGTGCCAATGACTTTGACATTTAGGAAAGTGTGTGTCATTCTCTAATTTTGATCTCCTGTGTAATGTAATGTAATGTAAATCAAAAATATAACTTTTACTGATATGTTGGTAAAAACACGGTCATGGTAAAAAGCTGTGATCGGTATGACGCTGATGATAAATATGGGCAACTAACACTTTGCCAGACTTGAAAAAATATAGTTGTTTGTAGCTGTCAAACTAATATCGATCTGCAATCTAGAATCTGCAGTACACAGGAGCTTAACTGTACATGGAAATTGGTAAATGAGATGAATACATCTTTCTTACCATGTCATGGATACTATCAGCTGCTGCATTTTAACTGTCTTTACGATGGAAGCCTTGTTTCCAATGTATTTCTGTGATTAGGAAGTGTATGAGTTTAAAGATAGACAGACGAAATTGTAAAGAGTAAAGAGAGAGGCAGTTGGGCTAAGAGTTATATCACATTGGGACTCCGGTGACTACTCCTAATACACTCTATCATCAAAGAAAGGACGTTATTTGGCCTTTTTTGCATCACTTAACATGTTTATCATTATACCTGTTCTTATAGTTCCCTTACTTCTATCTATATATCATCAAAAGTTATATTTTACATGCTCCATTTATACTTCTCCATATTCTTTATTTGGAAACAGATGATTTTGTAATCTAGAATTGATTCTTCACATGTGAACTACTGTACTATATTCTTTTGGCAAATAAAAATGCAACAAGGTTTTACACATTGTAAAACCGTGAAGCAAGACTGTTAGTCCTTGAAATTATATTTCAGGGCAGCTCAGAAAACTCCTCCTTGAAAATGAAGAATCTTGTTTCTTTAGAGATCATCATAATCCAAAGTGACATATTTGATTCTTTTTATATCTCAGAACAGGTGCGTTTATGTTTAATTGTTGCATGTCCAATGAACAATTGTTGTACAATTGTACAAAATGATATTTTCCTGACACATTGCACTCTATGTTACTGGTAAAATTAATTAAAAAGAGCAGGTCTTTGGAACATTTTATCCTTAAAGGGGTTCTCTAGCCAATAACTGTTTTTTCTTCCCCCCATTGTGTGCACAATAATATTAGCTTAATTTTAGACAAATCGAATGATTTTAAAAATGTCCTTTGTTTGCCTGTATCTTGTATTTGTAACTTTTATCCTTCGTGATGCAGTTATGCTCAGGAAAGATGCTGGCACCGTGCCTCCGTGGGACTTCAAATCCCATCATGCATTGCTGTTTCCCAGCCGCTCCTGCTCGTCGCTGCACTGACCAGCTATGGGCTACGAGCCCCCCCCCCCCTCCCCCGAAGACAATGGGGCACATTTACCAAGGTGTAAAGAAAAAAACCTCCACAGCAACTAGTTACTACGTGGAGCAGTTGTCTGTGATTAATGAAGGTGAACCCGCAAACCTTTCAATACAAATGACTCTAATGATATACCACTGACAAGATTTTTTAAAAGCTTATATTTCTTTTTTATTAGTATCAAAGTTAAAAAGTCTAGTCCATAGCTCCACTCCACAATGTGCAGACACTAGCGGGTTTCACAGAGGGAATAGCATACTATGCAACATTTCGGAGGCTCCGCCTCCCTCTTCTGGCTGTGCACCAGTTTTCTATTGGACTTTTCAGTGCAAACTGCTTGCATAAGTATTTAAAGGGGTTATGCCACGAAACAATTGACTACAAAAAGCTGTCAAAGAGGTTAAAATATTTCAAAAATCTATTTGTAATGGTTACCTGGAAGTAAAGATACCTTTCTATTTGTTATTATGATGCGTGTTCAGCCTCTATTCTGCTCCACACAGAAGCAGATGTGGGAGGGGCCTAGCCATGCACATGCACAGCACTGACTGCGGCAGTTATTGCACGACTCAGTGCTACAGAGCACTCAGCCTTCAGAGTCTCCTTCCACCTGCTGTGCTCAAATAGTCCCTGCATTTACTGATCCAATAGAAGTCCAATTGAAATGTGTCATACGCCCCATGTTAAAAGTGCACCAAAAAAAGTTGGTGCAGTCTGTCAAAGCAGTGCAGGAGGCACCAGATTCATGCAGAACGCTAGAAATCCTGAATCTGGCGCCCCCTGCACACTACACTGGACACTGCACATAGTACACATGTACTATGTATTCTCACAGCATCATGGTCGGTCAGGCTGACATGCATGGCGGAAGTCTAGGTGGTTGCAGGGGAGGCAAACCCCACGTGTATCGTCACTCCAAAGTGACACTTACCCCTGAGGAAGTCACTTTGAAGTGAGGATACGCATGGAGTTTGCTGTCCCTGCATTTTTCTAGACCTCTGACATATTTACACTTTACTGTCCGCCTGACCGACCATGATGCTGTGAGAATACATTGTTTAGCTCTTCTTGTATGCACTGATTGTACAAAATTAGGTGCAATAGTTGTAATTTTTGCATGTTGATTGAATCTGTTTCTGTGTATTTTGTAAGGAATTGCAACCAAATCACTAGATAGATAGATATGTGATAGATAGATAGATAGATAGATAGATAGATAGATAGATAGATAGATAGATAGATAGATATGTGAAAGATAGATAGATACATAGATAGAAGATAGATAGATATGTGATAGATAGATAGATGGATATGTGATAGATATGTGATAGATAGATAGATGGATATGTGATAGATAGATGGATATGTGATAGATAGATAGATAGATAGATAGATAGATAGATAGGAGATAGAGAGATAGAGAGATAGATAGATCTTGTATCTGCAGCTGTAGGCTCCTGTGTAGCTGGTGAGCAGTGGCCATCACAACACAATCTCTGCCCCTCCTCCTCTCTCACCTCCTATTGGCTGCAGTGTGTCAGGTGATCTCTCAGTGTGCAGAGGAGCTGTGAGCCCATGGAGTGATCTGTAGTGGAGAACAGCTGACTGACTCCCTGTGCGCAGACTCGGCCAGATCAGCTGTTGCTCAAGACGGGACACAGCTACCACCGGGGGGCGCCAGCAAGGAGTTATCTCAGTAAGCCTGCAGATTTTGTAATAAGTGTAAATGGTGAAAGTACTTTTAACAATGCATTGGACCCAATTACAGCAATGTGCAATGGTGACACAACCCCTTTAAGTGTCTGAGACACATTTCTGGTGCACAAGACACAACTGTGGCACATGCACATGTGACAAAATTTCTGCACTGAAAGGGGGGTTACAGTGATCAGTCAGACATGCGCCACATTTAACATGCAAAGACCAAAAGATATGTGTTGCAAGCCCTATGATAAAGGTGCACCAAAAAAAAAGTGGTGTACTCTGTCGGAGCAGTGGAGAGGGTGCCAGATTCATGAAGAACGTGCACCAAAAATCCTGAACCTGGCACAAACTGCACTATACACAGGCCAACTGCATATAGTACAGACTGCACTGTACATAGTAAATGTGCTCCAATGTATTTTTGCTCATGCGTGACATAAAGAAGAAAGAACTACACATCGTAACCTTGGAGATTCAGCTAACAACAAGAGATTCCCAGAGGAGTAGGCATTCAGAGCTCCCCACCTTGACTTCATTATTAAATTATCCTCCTCCTTGACTTTAAACAACCAATTTACAGTTCATTTCAAAGTTGATTTTCAGGATGATGCCACCCGACAGGACCATGAAAGGAACAAAAGCTAGAAGGTGTTACACTGCTTGACAATATTCTGGTAGTGGTTTACTAGGCCAATTGCTGATGACAGGTTCCCTTTAAACCAGTCATGTTAACCAGCACTAAATCTGGCTTCTAAGCTTCTTCTTGCTCTTGTGTCTACCTGCAGCAAATCTGCAAATGAGATCTAAGGTTTTAATAGCTGAAAACTAAGCTGTCTGTTTCTAAAAAAATAAAGTTTAGGGTTTAATAGGATGATCATTATTTGGCACTGCATCTGCTGAGGGGGATATGGGCAGGTTCCCATATACAAAAGACTAATAATAAACAAATAAGAAATAATCGGGTCCTAAGGAAACCTATAGTGACATCCTAATGTACAGTATATCCTTTCAAGTATTTAGAAACAGAGAATGTCCACAAACTGTAAACAAATTCAGTCTTTATTTCATGATACAAAGTTTTAAAACATTTAAAAAGCACAATCAAGTGCAAATAATCAAAACAATGGGCCACATTTATCACTTGTTTTTACTGTTGTTTTTGCGCCTTTTCGTTTAGGCGCACCGTTTTTGCGACATTTTTGCGATTAAACGTCAAATTAGCCGCGCAGCTAAAATAACCACCTTTCCCTCATCTATCGTTCAATTCCAGATGTTTTGCTGCACCTAATGATATTCATCACGTGCGACTTTTGCATTTAGGCGCAAAAACAGGCGCAAAAACACTCCAGCCCGAAGGTGGCGTTATCTGAGAAGAAAGCACTGAGCCCCTTTGCAGAACAGCTCATTTCTAGCAGCAGAGCTGAGCCAGACACTGGAACATATAATAGATACATTAGATACATTACAGACAGGAGCTGCAGACTCTATTTACAGTTCATCACCTTCTATTTACAAAACATTCTGCAAAACGCTGAGCTCACAGCAAGAGCAAGAAAAGTTTGCACAAGTTTGCAGAAGCTTGCAGAATGTTGCAGATACTACAAACAAGTGTCCCCCATGTAATTCTGCACAGTGTCTGAGGGGGATATTTTGCAGAATTACAGGGGTGCAGCAGGAGACCAGCACTGGGGGATCCCCTCCAGGAGAAGCCCCTGCTAAGGAGGTCACTGGGTGCAGGGTGTCACACACCTGGGTGCTGCTGTGAGTGTTATCTCCATTCTGGGATGTGGGAGAAGCAGAGAGGAGCTTGTAGCAGGATCACATGTAAGTGCCCGAATCTAACATTACGCCTAAACTGCGCCTAAACTGTGTTAAAGTAAAGTGATTAATAAGAGGCAGAAAATATACTTATCACAGTTGGTTGTAGCTTGTGATAATTCTGGCAAAACAGTGCGCCCTAATTTAGGCGCAACTACTACACTTAGGCGCACAAAAGTGATAAATGTGGCCCAATGGATACAGTTCGCAGGTCAATATAATGGAAATATATAAAGAGGTAACAAGGCATAATATACATATTGTACATCGTGTAATTCATTGTAATGAATAAATAACATATGAATCGCAAGGAGCCTAGTATTTCTAAGCTTATATTATAATAAATAGTTAATCCATAGTTACCTAAATGACCATAATAATAATATAAACATATTTGGGTCATTTAGGTAACTATGGATTAACTATTATTATGATTTAGGCTTAGAAATACTAGGCTTATCATATTTATTACAATAAACTACTTGTAGGATATGCATAATATGCCTTGTTACCTCTGTATATATTCCCATTATATTGACCTGTGAACTGGGACCATTGTATTGTAAATTGCACTCGATTGTGCTTTCTAAATGTTTTTAAACATTTTATCCTGGAATAAAGACTGCATTAGTTTACAAGAATTATGGACATCCTCTCTTTCTAAGTACTTTAAAGGGTCTGTTATACTTATTATTATTTTACTTACATTGTGCAGACACCATATAACTCCTTTATTATGAAATTCACATAACACAGTGTTCAGTTAATGCAGATGTGACCATTGTAAACATATGTTTTGTTACAATCCTCAACAGATTGAGAGTAAAGCAGAGATCTCCTAAATCCGAATTGGGAATTAGAGATAGACTATAAAAATGGCAGTATATTTTCAGCATCTTTAATCATGCATAATATGCAAAAGCCAAATTACAGTGAGCTACAATTATAAATCAACAAGGACATATGTCAACTCCCACACAGTAAAATGCAGCATTCCCTCCCAAGGTTTATTTATTCTTGTCCACTTCCAAATTTAAATATTTTACATCAAAAATTCTACAACTCTTCATTGCTTTTTTTTTTTAAATCAGATCATATTTATTGCATTTTGCCATCACATTTTCCATTCAATACACTGAAAAGAAAAACCACAATGAACACTCTTCCACCCTCCACCCCCAAAATCCCCCCCCCCCCATTCCTTCATACAGTTCTACAGAAGTTCTTAATTTGGGCACTTAATGAGGCATAGATTCCACTCAGGCCATTGTTTTTATTCCATTAGAGAGAGGTGCAAAAGTTTGCGTTCCTTGATCAGTAATCACAAAATCTAAAACCTTTCACAATGACAAACAGTTAGTTAGACAAATTAGTTATTTTTCATTATTAACACAGTAACTTGCTCACTAATCTGAAAATATAACAAAATAATGCTACAAGACGATACCTCGGGAGTCAGAGTATGAAACAAGGTAACAAAAAGTTCCTTTAGTAAGGGACCTAGAACATCGCTTAACAAAAACCTTTCAGGTAGATCATACCACTTGATTAACACGGGGTGTTCTCCTTGACCTCAGAATTACCAATAGAGTTCATCTTTTTGTCTATTCCTCTAAGTTTCATCCTCTAAATGAGGACCTTTTGATGAGGTGGCCATTATATCTATGGGGATACGGATTCCAAAAGACTGCAACAAAGAAGTGGCTCCCTTCGGTTTAGGGATAATTTGCTTAGACTTGTCTTTCTGCATGAGTAGCTTGGTAGGGAATGCCCACTGGTAAGCAATTCCAGCATTTCTCAGAGCTGACCTCAGTAGTGAGGACTGATGCCGAGCTTGCAGTGTCGCTTTGGAAAGATATGTGCAACACCCCTGCCGATGCAAGGCAGAGGGGTTGTTGCGAGTACGTCCCAATATGTAGCTCACAACCTGTGTGGAGTCTGATCAACCCCACAGCAGGTCACTACACAACACAGAGAACACTGCAGCGGTAGATCCTGCCTGGTAAGGCAGGAGTTAATTGTTTAATGTGATGTCTTTCCATCAGCCAATCACACCTGTTCTAATGTTGCATTGTAAGCTGGGATGCCATTGGAGGAGTAAACACCACCTGACCAGTGGAAGTAATAAAACCGCTAGTCAGGAAAGTTCTAGAGGTTAGTCTGACAGGAGTCAGTCAGAGGAGAGAGACTGACAAGAGTCAGTCAGATCAGTTAGTTAGTTGAGAGAGACCAGTACAGTACAGCCAGTACATCAGATCAGACCAGTTTAGTCAGACAGAGGAGAGCTTAGCTCACTGCCTGAGCAGCTCTGAGGAGTTAGTGAGAGAAAAGGGGTATCATCCTACCTTCAAGGGTGATATCTGAAGTAACCCAGGATAAGCTAGGACACAGCTATCTCCCAGCCTGCCCTTGCATCCAGGCTGGTGATCAATCCCTGTGGTTCCCTCTCCAAGTGCATCCCCAGTATTTTCCTATTTGGCACGTTATCCACTGTTCCTGTTGGTTCCAATAAAGAACTGTAAGTTGCTTTTAGACAACGTCTGCCTCCGTCTGCTTCCTGCTACTACGGCTGTCACCATCACGGGCACCCTATCCACTACACAGGGACTCATACTCCAGACCCCAAAGGGTTGCCCCAGGGAGAACCACTATAACAGTCTCTCCCTCATCATTTCTTGCCAACACCACCTGCTGGAGACCTGCCAGGACAGCCCTCCGGTCCCCATACCAAGCACCATGACACTAGCATGCCTAGGCCGCAACCGCCAGCCACTCCGGTATCCCAGGCCCGGCTGCCTCCAGGCCCCAAGAGAAAAAAGCTAGGCCCCGGTGGGGGATGTTGAATATGGCGCTGGGCGCTGGGAGGGATTTCATCCTCTGGGCCACTTGCATAGGAGATTTCTTCACGTGGAAGAAATGGATTCTTATGATCCTATGTATCTCTTGGTATCCCATCTGAAAGATGGGCTAAATCAATAATTAGCTCTCTTAGTGTATCAGGTTGGTCAGGGCAGCTCACCATTGTATTACTTGATCAGGAAATAAACATAGATTTTAAAAAGTTGGACTTGCCTATCTTGTGATTCACAGACTGGTTATATATGGATCACAGCTGGTGATTGCCAAGCTGGTGGCAACATTTTATGTCAAAATGTTGGCGCAATTTTGTTGCTAAATGTCATAGCAACATGTTCTCTTTTCAGCTGAATGCCACTTGTCAGAAAAATGGACTAAGTTCAAATATTTTTTGGCTTCTATCATTTGCCAAAATGTGGCTATTTAAAACCACATTTCAGATACATAATCATGAACAATTTGTCCCACTATGCTTTGTTTCATTTGAAAACTACACCTAAAAACTGCCTTAAATTTACACTTAAATTAATTAAGGGACTGGTTCGTTATTTTGTAGCAAGCCGCATATTCAGAAAAATTACTTGTATTTATCAAAGTTTCAAGCTTTATCTCTTTTTAATTTTGTGTTCTTGTAAGTTAAGCATTTGTAAGCTCTGTGTAAATGTCAAAAAAGAAGCCAAATGCTTGAAAGTGTTTTAAAAATTAAATAGTAGCCATCTGTGGTGTTTTGGCGCAGTTAATGGATGCGAAAAAGAAGTGTAATTATTTCAATAACACTTTCCAATTTTTACTAAGCATTTTGCTATTTTATAAAAGTTAATCTGAAGCATTTTACTTTGCTGTTTTTACATAATGAAATGTTTGTACATGGCAAACGAGTTAATGAATTTGGGTTAAAGCCAAGGTTACATTTGATTCTAAGCTGTGCAAAGGCATTGTACCCATAATAGATATGCAGTTTATTAGCTCAAAGTATGCTTACTGATTACTTAATATTAGGTTGCATCCTAAAGTTGGCATCCAACACAGTATTACACAGCCCAGGCTTTCATTTTGGGGCTGTCTTGTGTCAACATAAACCTAGGATAGCCCTCTGCTGTGGCATTAATAACTCTAATCTGCCATTAGGACAAGTCATATCAGAGGCTTGACTTGAAGGGCTGCAGCGGGTGAGGTACACTATCGGAGGCCCAAGGGCCTTAGGGGGCACATAAGGTATATCTCCCCTATCCAATGATACCAGAACTATAAACAATACGTGCACCAAGAAAAGGGACGTGTTATAGGTACTGATACTATACACGATGGAAGTGGAAAAATAGAAAATCTTTATTTAGGTTCACACAAATATTAACCAAACGTGTATGCCACAAACAATTTTGTGGCATACACGTTTGGTTAATATTTGTGTGAACCTAAATAAAGATTTTCTATTTTTCCACTTCCATCGTGTATAGTATCAGTACCTATAACACGTCCCTTTTCTTGGTGCACATATTCTGAATTTCCTGACGTGTGGTACGCCCATTGGCCTCAATTCATTCTGTTACTAACTATAAACAATACATCAACAAATGTTGAATTGGTGCTCACTAGCTACACATCTCAGTCACATGGAGGTTATATCAGGAGGCAGTAACATGAAGTTGGGTGAGAATGGCTCTGATGACATGTACAGACAAAAGGGACCATGAGACCTGTGCTGGCTGCAGAGCTGAGGAGAGAACTCCTAGATTTGAGGTCTTCGCTAACATCTTGACATCTAATAGGAAAGTCCTCGATTGACTATAAAAAAAAAAATTAAGGCCAACTGGACTAGTGAGTCATCACAATTCTAATCTGTAATGTTCCCACAACAGAATCAGGTGGCATGGAAGATTTTAATGGATAGATCAAATAATAGAAATGAGAGCCCTGCTCACAAAAACTTAAGATTATATGAGGTAGAAGAGGTGGCACATGAAGCATAACTGCTTACATAAAGGTCCAATTATTCTTTAAGGGGTATTAAGTAATTAAATAATGAATAAATAATGGTGCTACAGCCACTCACCAGCCACCGACTATATGTATGGAATTTGCAGGGTAACCTATATAATACGGGATTATACTTTCTGTATCATTTCCTCACCGTTTTCTAGATTTCTGCTATGGAAAACTTCTATGTTTACTTCCAGTGGACAAAAATATGTCCATGGTCATGTGATAGACAGCCAGGTGTAGAAGCCATTACTATCACAAAGAGTAATCATAGCCGTGTGATAATAACAAGCCGTTATTATCACAGAGAGTAACCATGTGATATTAATAGCTCCTGCCCCTGCGTGTCCATCGCAAAACCATGGACAGATTTCTATCGACTGGAAGAAAAAATGTAAGCTTTGTATAGCAGGACAGCAAGCAGAGATCTAGAAAACCATGATGAAATGATACAGAAAGTTTATTTGAAAATTGTATAATTTTAATTGCACAAACAATATCAATTATAAACCCCATTTAACCCCAGTGTACCTGTGTGACCATGCTCAGATTTCTATCCACTGGAAGTAAACTGGAAATTTTCTATAGAATCACAGCAAGCAGAGATTTATACAGAATTGATTCAGCCAGTATATTGGAAAATTGTATAAGCTTTCATCATACAGACAATGCCATTAATTTGCTGAAATTTGAATGCCCCTTTAAATACAAATAAGCCCATGAGGTTTATGATGGACCATAAAATGTTTTTAAGCAAAGTATGCTCATAATACTTTACGTATGTTTTCTTCACCTATGAAATAATATTCTAAAAAGCCTGTACAGTGTATGACCTGTCCTTTTACAAAGCATTGTACATGTATTTGTTCAGCATAATTATCCAATTTTATAACTAGTGGCTTGATGCTCTGGTGTTGTTTAATTGTTCCTTTCTGGCCTCACTGTTTGTGTTATATTGACAGCATTATTTGCTGCACTGCCTTGTAACGATCCTGAAATCTTATATCCCAGAAACATTGTTTGATATGAAGTGTTTATGTTCAACAATCTGTTCAGTTGTGCTCTTTATTACTAGCTTAATAGCTTTAGAAATACCTAATGATGTTTACTTACCCTTACATTGCGCTTGCCAGTAGTTTTCTTATCTTTTTACACAGCTTACAAGCACACGTTGGACGCCAAACTATTACGAGTCAAATGTTTTTTGGTCTTCCATTAAATAATGGGTCTCTTTTTTTATTGTAGGTCAATTTGAAATTCCTATTAAGTGCCATTTGTTCAGAATGATTCTACTGATCCAGCAACATTGTTTTTTTTAAATGTTTCAGTAAGATGTGAAACCTCACCTTCCATCGATGCAACCTTCCAAGTGAGAAAATAAATGCACATAGTATATACTACCATAAAAATGTTTATTACACTTCAATTTTCAAGTTTTTATTGACAGTTTAACATAAACATTAAAATAAAAGCAGACCATAAAAAAGTTAAGATAAAGAAAATAATAATAAAACATTATTACATTTTTCATATCGAGCTGATAATCAAGAAGTTCTTTTTAAAGAAAATATTCAGATGCTGTTCAGAAATTTGTTCAGGAACAAAAATGCTTTACCACAAATGCCCTGCATTGAAATGTGCATGAAAGTGTGGGGGGCAGGATATTAGGTAATTTACCAATACACATCTATTAATAGTTTTGCTCCGCTTTCTTGATATGTAAAATGAAACCTTTTTTACCTCATCAGCCTGATATTCCTGTCCATAAAATGGCCGCAGATGGAGAGTCATGGGATATCTAACTGGCAGTTGCTGATGGACAGAAATCACATGACCCTCCATCTGCAGCCATTTTATGGTCAGGAATGTCTGGCTGATGAGGTAAAAGACAGGAGGCTTTACTTTACATATCAAGAAAGCAGAGCAGAACTTTTGGTACGATATGGCTGGGAGAAGTGATCATGCACTTCTGGACCTGATGAAGCAGAATTGTCACATGTGGATTGTTAGATACAACCTCTGCTTGTCTCCGATCAGTAGAGTAGTCACTGACTAGCCTTCTAGAATGTGAGACAACATGTGAAGTGCTATTCACAGAGTGTAGCTAAGCCAGGTATATGACTTCTGAATGATAGTTAGTAGTACCAGTGTATGGAAGTTTCATCAGTTATATTTGATGTTGTCAGTATTTTATAATTATGGTGTTGGTGCTTTTTCATTTTAATGGACACGATAGATTAGAAGGGAACCAGTGAGTCCAAAAGTGGGACCCAAGATCAACTGATTTAACTGTTTTTAAATTTATTATTCATGTTTCATCTATTGTATCTGATGTCTTATTGAAAAGATTTTTGAAAAATATTAAGTAATTATACCATGCTTTCAATAAAATGTGAATTACACCCTCCTCCCCCCCTACACACACACACAAAAGTTTGTAAAAAAAATTTGGTTGTGAATACATTAGTATTTACTTAAAGGGGTATTCCCACAAAGACAAGTTTTTTAAATTTACTCACATTATAACACATTCTCTAATTCACTGTTATTACGAAAAAACACAGCATTTCACAGATATATTTCCAACCTGTCTCTAATAGTCCTGGTGTACACAATTTCAGTTGCCCCTATACACAACCCCGGTACTGGGTCTGATGAGACTCATCAGCTCTGATTAACCCTTCTAGACCCAGCTGTCACATGATTGCCGAGTGTATAAAGTCAGGAGCAGGAGCTCTGCTCTTCTATACATTGTGCTACTTCAGCGTGATGTTGTGAGGACCGGAGAAGAGAGAAGTGGTACTGAAAAGCAGGTCTAGAAGACTGTAGCAATGTCTTTAGACGTCTAAAGTCAGGAGGCAGTTCGAGATTATTTAGAAACATCATAGACTATAGGTAGACTCTGCCAACAGTTTTCAAGCTGCAACCCATTCTTAATCATGGCAACATTATGGGGCAGATTTACTTACCCGATCCAGTCGCGATCCAGCGGCGGTTTCTCCGGCGCTGATTCGGGTCCGGCCGGGACTCACTAAGGTCCGTGCGCTGATATACACTAGGTGTCGCTGCTGCGCCGAGGTCCGCTGGAGTTCACCTTCTATTTATTGGTGCAGGTAAGTGCGTGTCAAGCGACACTTTTTTTAAAAAAAAAATACAGCGATTTTTCCGAATCCGTCGGGTTTTCCGACGGCCACGCCCCCGATTTCCGTCGTATGCATGCTGGCGCCGAAGCGCCTCAATCCGATCGCGTGTGCCAAAAACCCGCAAATCGGAAAAATTTGGGAAACCCGGCGGAAAAAAGCGATTTTGGCCCTTAGTAAATGACCCCCTATATGTACTGTACAATCTATGATGTTTCTAAAGAAACATAAAAAATGTATTGTTTTATTATGCCAGGATCCAAATATTATTTTATGAATAAAAATATCATGTGAGTATATAAACATTGCATAAATGTTTTCCAACAAGCTATAGAACAAGCTCTTCCAAAAGCTGTAGTATATGAACTAAGTGTGTCACTTTGGGTTAGGGAGGTACTCAAATTACCCCATTGATTTTCACACTTTAATCATTTTAGAGGGATGTAAAGTGAACTACAACAGAGGCACCATGTTTACTATCATGTGGTGTAATACCAATATAGGTGTCATATGACCTATTTCACTATTTGCCCCAGGTGGTGTAAACATAATAAAGAACTCATACTTGAATCCCCTTCCCTTATTGGTAAGCAGAGGCTCAGCAGTGACATCATGTTGACACCACGCTCCTGCTACAGCCTCTGTCTTCATACAGAAATAGATTGTAGTGGGTGCATGCTGTCCGTGTGACATCACCTTGGCATACCAACCAATGACATTGAGGGAAGGTACTGACCTGAACCACAGGTGATGACTGAATGAAGTTTAAGTACTTTTTTTTTTATTGCTGGACTACCTAGGACCAAAGGGGAAAAAGTTGAGCCTGGCAACCCCTTGAAATGTTAGCAGAGATGCAAAATGATGGCTGTACTTGTACACCACGAAGAGTAAGTAACCTGACAATCGTGAGCCACCAATATCACACTGTCTTTATTTGGAAGCATATTTTACAATACTTGATAAATTTAGCTAATGTGGTACTTTTTAATTATATATAAAGCTTTACATAGACAGCCACAATATTCATGAGGTGTTACTTGGAGACAAATCAATTTATTTGGAATAATATATTGACTAATGATACTTTCTATATAATACCTTTTTTGCATGAGTTTTGTCCTATCGGAATTAATTTACATCAGTAAGCAATGGCCTGGAACTAACGGAATATGCACTGCAGACAGATCCCCGTAGACTTTCACTAAGAAGTAAGCACCATATGTTCGTCCATATTTCCCCCTCTTTATTCTGGCAGTAGATAACACGCTCAAATGCAGAAAATAGTACTGTACAAGCATATGAACACTTAAAGTGGTGATGGATTTGTCGTTGGAGTTAAGAGGCTGTTTCACACAATTACTGCTCAGTAAAGAACTAAGCATTTTACTCTCTTCTTGCATCTAACAGCAAAAAGTCTTGGTAAATGAAAAAGTAACCAAGCAGAACAGCTGAAACTTTCCTTCTTTTAAATAAGTTAATAGGATAATTGGTGTCTTCCGAGACACATAATAATCATTACTGAATTGTGATTGTGTTTACGAATAGCCTTTTATGTTTGATTTTCAACCAAATCTGTGGCTGGTAGTTTTTTCTTTCTGCTATTACTTTACTGTTCAGAAGAATACCAAATAAGCTAAGCTGGCGTGAGCACATTGAAAAAGTATGTAGACGCGCTAACAGTAATTTATTCTTTTTACGTAGATTAAGGTCTTTTGATGTGTCAAAGACAATGATTATATGTTTTTATCGTACAGTCATGATGAGTGCATTTGCTTTTGCACCAGCAGCTTGGGGTAACTATTAGAGATGAGCGAACATACTCGTCCGAGCTTGATGCTCGTTCGAGCATTAGCGTACTCGAAACTGCTCGTTGCTCGGACGAATACTTCGCCCGCTCGAGAAAATGGCATCTCCCGCCGTTTTGCTTTTTGGCGGCCAGAAACAGAGCCAATCACAAGCCAGGAGACTCTGCACTCCACCCAGCATGACGTGGTACCCTTACACGTCGATAGCAGTGGTTGGCTGTCCAGATCAGGTGACCCTGGAAACGACTAGCCCCTGCCCGCGCTGCTCGGATCATTCTGTGTCTGGATGCCGCTAGGGAGAGAGCTGCTGCTGGGCAGGGGAAGCGTTAGGGTGTTCTATTAGAATAGTGTTAGGCAGGAGTGATTCTACAAGAACCCAACAGCCCTTCTTAGGGTTACAATAACGTTATACATTTTTTTTTTATTTGCTTGTGGCTGGGCTTGCTGGCACTAGTAGTGCAGCTAGTACCATATTGTGAGGAATTTGCAGGGGGACTTGCTACCGTTGTGTTTAGCTCTTAGTGACACACATATCCACCTCAAACACCAAAGTGGGACAATTTATTAGGGGTTTGATTAGAATTAGGCAGAGTCTGCTGATTTTTTTTTTTTTACCTTTATTTCATTTTATAGCTCAAAGTCATCAGGCACAGCACAAAATCCAGTTGTGCTCTGTCAGTGTAGGTTAGAAACTAGCCATAGCAATAGGATAGCATCGTTTTGTTAAAAAAAATAAAAATAAAAAAAATAACCACAAAAAAAAAAAAAATTAAAAGTTTACACTTAAATTTGGAAAATGTTTAACCCGAGGGCTAGGGGTAGAGGACGAGGGCGTGGGCGTCCAACTACTGCAGGGGTCAGAGGCCGTGGTGAGACACCACCTGCTGATGAGGGAGCAGGGGAACGCCGCAGAGCTACACTCCCTAGGTTCATCATGTCTCAAGTTACTGGGACTCGTGGTAGAGCACTGTTGAGGCCAGAACAGTGCGAAGAGGTGATGTCGTGGATTGCGGACAATGCTTCTAGCCATTTGTCCACCAGTCAGTCTTCCACGCAGTCCACCCATGTCACCGAAATCAGCACTCCTCCAGCTCCTCCACCTCAGCCTCCTTCCCCCCAGTCTGCCCCCTCCCAGCAAAATTTGGCATTTGAACCGGCATACTCTGAGGAACTGTTTTCTGGACCCTTCCCACAGTCACAAACCACTTGTCCGGTTGCTGCTGAGCAATCTTCCGATGCCCAGGTTTTCCACCAGTCGCAGTCTGTGGGTGATGATGACATTATTGACGTAGTGGAAGAAGTGTGTAAAGAGGTGTCGGACGATGAGGAGACATGGTTGTCAGACAGTGGTGAAGTTGTTGTCAGGGCAGGAAGTCCGAGGGGGGAGCAGACTGAGGGATCGGAGGATGATGAGGTGACAGACCCAAGCTGGGTTGATAGGCCGGGTGAACACAGTGCTTCTGAGATGGAGGCGAGTCCTATAGCAGAACAGGTTGGAAGAGGCAGTGGTGGGGCCAGACGGAGAGGCAGGGCCAGAGCTGGTGCATCAGCGCCAAATGTTGCCCGTAGTCAAGCTCCCGTGGCGAGGGCTAGATTTTCAGAAGTCTGGAGGTTCTTTAAAGAAACACCGGATGACCGACGGACTGTGGTGTGCAACCTTTGCAAAACCAGGATCAGCAGGGGTTCCACCACTACGAGCTTAACTACCACCAGTATGCGCAGGCATATGAATGCTAAACACCCCACTCAATGGCACCAAGCCCGTTCACCTCCGGCCGGGCACACCACTGCTCCTTCTTCTGTGTCATCTGCTAGTCAGCCCCCTGCCCAGGACCACGGCCCAAACACCTCCCGTGCGAAAACCCCATCTTCGCCTTCACGATCCTCCACAGCATCGACCAGCGTTCAGCTCTCTATACCCCAGACGCTGGAGCGCAAAAGGAAGTATAGCGCAACCCACCCGCACGCCCAAGCCCTCAACGTCCACATCTCCAAGTTGCTTAGCCTGGAGATGCTGCCCTATAGGCTGGTAGAGACCGAGGCCTTTCGAAACCTCATGGCGGCGGCCGCCCCTCGGTATTCGGTCCCCAGCTGCCACTACTTTTCCCGATGTGCCGTCCCAGCCCTGCACAAGCACGTGTCAGAGAACATCATCCGTGCCCTGACCAACGCCATTTCTGACAAGGTCCACCTGACCACGGACACGTGGACGAGTGCTGCCGGGCAGGGCCACTATATGTCGCTGATGGCACATTGGGTTAACTTGGTGGAGGCTGGGACCGAGTCTGACCCTGGGGCTGCTCATATACTGCCGACGCCGAGGATTGCGGGGCCTACCTCGGTCCAGGTCTCAAAGGCCTACTATGCCTCCTCCTCCTCCCACCCCTCCTCCACCTCCTCCTCCTCCGAATTACCATCCGTGGGCATGGCGCCATCAGTCGGTAGCTCTAGGCACAGCAGCAGTGCCATCGCTTAGCGACAGCAGGCGGTGCTCAAACTGCTGAGCCTAGGCGATAAAAGGCACACCGCCCAAGAGCAATTACAGGGCATCACGGCGCAGACTGATCTGTGGCTGGCACCACTGAACCTGAAGCCAGGCATGGTTGTGTGTGACAACGGCCGTAACCTGGTGGCGGCTCTGCAACTCGGCAGACTGACACATGTGCCATGCCTGGCCCATGTGTTAAATCTCATAGTTCAGCGTTTCCTCAAGACATACCTCAATCTGTCTGATTTGCTCACGAAGGTGCGCCGCATCTGTGCGCATTTCAGGAAGTCCAGCACAGATGCTGCCACTCTCAGGGCAGCGCAGTGCCGCCTCCAACTGCCCGCTCACCGACTGTTGTGCGACGTGCCCACGAGGTGGAATTCAACATTAACCATGTTATCCAGAGTTTACCAGCAGCGCAGAGCGATTGTAGACTGCCAGATGTCAACTTCCACCAGAACTGGTAGTCAGGTCAGTCAGCTTCCTCAAGTCTACAATGAGGAGTGGACGTGGATGTCTGATATCTGTCAGGTGCTGAGTAACTTTGAGGAGTCAACACAGATGGTCAGTGGCGATGCCGCCATCATCAGCCTCACCATCCCGCTGCTTGGCCTGTTGAAAAACTCTCTGGTCAGCATGAAGTCGGAAGCTTTGCGCTCGTCACAAGAGACGGGGGAAGAAGATTCCCTTGTTGATAGCCAAAGCACCCTTAGGTCTGTTTCTCAGCGCATATCGGAGGAGGTGGAGGAGGATGAGGAGGAAGAGAAGGAGAATGTTGGCGAGACAGAAGAGGGGACCATTGTTCAGTCCTTCACTGTTCAGCGTGTATATGCAGAAGAAGAGGAGTTGGAGGAGTTGGAGGAGGAGGAAATGGGCAGTCAGGCCAGTGAGGGGAGTGAATTCTTGCGCTTTGGGACTCTGGCACATATGGTAGATTTCATGCTAGGCTGCCTATCCCGTGACCCCCGCGTTCAAAGAATTTATTCCAGCACCGATTACTGGGTATTCACTCTCCTGGACCCACGGTACAAGCAAAATCTTTCCACTCTCATCCCTGGAGAGGAAAGGAGTGTGAAAATGCATGAATACCAGCAGGCCCTGGTGCACAAGCTGAAACAGTATTTCCCTTCTGACAGCGCTAGCGGCAGAGGGCGTACTTCTGCGGGACAAGTAGCGAGGGAGAGTAGGCGAGCAGGCAGCTTTTCCAGCACTGGCAGGGGTACGCTTTACAAGGCCTTTGCCAGTTTTATGTCACCCCAGCAAGACACTGTCACCTGTCCCCAGTCTCGGCAGAGTAGGGCTGATCTTTACAGAAAGATGGTGAGGGAGTACGTAGCTGACCATACCATCGTCCTAAATGATCACACAGCTCCCTACAACTACTGGGTTTCAAAGCTGGACATGTGGCACGAACTGGCGCTGTACGCCTTGGAGGTTCTTGCCTGCCCTGCCGCTAGCGTGTTGTCCGTGCGGGTTTTCAGTGCAGCTGGTGGAATCATCACCGATAAGCGTACACGCCTGTCAACTGACAGCGCTGACAGGCTGACGCTTATCAAGATGAATAAAGCCTGGATTTCTCCGCATTTTCATTCTCCACCAGGTGAAAGAAGCTCAACCTGAATAATGTATGCACTCCTCCTCCTCATTGTCCTCCTTCTCCTCCTCTTTGTACACTAAAGCATAGGAAACTGGCTATTTTTTGCCAGGGCCAACTGGCTCTAGCTATAGTACTCTATGTATTTAATTTTTCTGGAGGGCCACCTACCCGGTCCTCTGTTTTAAACAATTTTTGGGAGTGCCACATACAGGCACTCAACCTATTTAATTTTTCTGGAGGACCAACTACCTGCTCCTCTGGTTTGAAAACTTTTTTGGACTGCCACATACAGGCACTCAATTTATTTAATATTTCTGGAGGACCACCTACCTGCTCCTCTGGTTTGAAAACTTTTTTGGACTGCCACATACAGGCACTATCCAAATTAAATTGTCTCCATAGCAGCCTCCACACGTCGTCTTTTTAGCAGGCTCCACACGTTGTCTCCATTGCTACCTCCACACGTCATCGCCATAGCTGCCTCCAAAAGTCGTCCATATAGCTGCCTCCATACATTGTCTCCTTATCAAACGAACTGTGTCAGGCAGAATTTTGGGTTGTTTTCATGGATTCCACATCAAACTTGTTAACTTTGTCGCCACCCTGCTGTGTTATCCACAAAATATACTGGCAAACTTTTATCATTTACCGATATTATTTCAGCGCTTCTTGCGCATCTGTTTACATTCCCCTCACCCGCCATATCCCAAACTTATAAGAACGCTACTACACTTGATCTTATACAAAAGGTTCTTAGAAGTGCTGTTTGGGGAGTAGCCTAGAGACAGGGGCTTGGATTGGCGAAAGCTCGCCTGTCAGCGGAGCGCCAGCTCCATCTCAAGAGCCAACTAACATAGTTTTAACTGCAGCACCTTTAATCTACTACTAGTTCACTGCCTCCATACATCGTCCCCTTATCAAACGAGCTGTGTCAGGCAGAATTTTCAGGTGTTTCACCAGATACATAGTGGAACTCGGCCCATCTGTCGTCGCCATGCTGGAGACCTGAAGTTGCAATCATAGCAGCGCAATATGGATGCCCCATACTGTCGCTCTTAATCATGGAACCATTTCCATAAAAACAATTAAAAATAGAACCACTATGCTATTCCATAATTCCTAGGTGAAATATTCAAACGACCCGGCCTGCTTTGAAAATTATAATTTTTTCAAAGTAAATGCTTCTGGCCCCCAGGCCCATTTTGGGTGGGGAGGAGCCGAGAGACAGGGGCTTGGACAGGCGAAAGCTCGCCTGGCAGCGGACCGCCAGCTGCATCCCAAGATTAGGCAGCCTCAGATGCATCCATGCATGCTGCCCCTGCTGTTTCCTGTCCATTTTGCCTCCACGATCCTCCACAGCGTCCACCAATGTCTCATTTCAACTCTCTATACCCCAGACGCTGGAGCACGAGAGGATATGCAGCACATCATCCCCTTATCAAACGAGCTGTGTCAGGCAGAATTTTCAGGTGTTTCACCAGATACATAGTGGAACTCGGCCCATCTGTCGCCGCCATGCTGGAGACCTGAAGTTGCAATCATAGCAGCGCAAAATGAATGCCCCATACTGTCGCTCTTAATCATGGAAGTCGTCTCCATGGCTGCCTCCACATGTCGTCCCCTTATCAAAAGAGCTGTGTCAGGCTCATTTTTCGGGTGTTTCACTAGATACGTTATAGAATTTGGTCACTATGTCGCCACCATGCTGTGTTATCGACTAAATATACCGTCAACCTTTTGTTCACATAGGAAATCATTTCACCTCCTTTGGTGAAACCAGAGTCCATTTAGGGTATGTCGCCATGAGACTCTCTAGCCTGCCACTGCTGGCGCTGCCTCTGCATGCCGTCCCCTATAGTGTCAGGGTCAATTATTGGATGTTTTAGATGCTATCTAGCTTCATTCTGTCACTCTGTCATGGCCATGCTGTTGCCCATAATTTTGGCATAATGGTGCGTTTAAGCAGCCTCAGAGGCATCCATGCATGCTGCCCCTGCTGTTTCCTGTCCATTTCCGTGGTGTTTCCATCCTTTTCTGAGGTTTCCAGGTGTTTGGCCAAGCTTCCCTGTGCAGAGCCTTGGTCCCCTTGAAAAATGCTCGAGTCTCCCATTGACTTCAATGGGGCTCGTTATTCGAGACGAGCACTCGAGCATCGGGAAAAGTTCGTCTCGAATAACGAGTACCCGAGCATTTTAGTGCTCGCTCATCTCTAGTAACTATCTCTAGTAGAGGTTGTCAAAGGTCAGACAAGATAATTAAGAATGCTTCCTCGATAGTGGGCCCATCTTTAGAGAAATGGGAGAAATTTGTACAGTGTGGAATATTGAGGCAATTAGCTAATATCAGACATAATATCAACCACCCCATGTATGACGTACTCCAGGCGCAGATGAGTGGTTTTAGTTCCCGTTTTATTCTTATACGGTGCAGGTCGGAGAGGTTTAAAAAGACATTTATACCGGCTGCTCTCGAGTTGTGGAACAATATGAGGAAGGGTAGACCAAGTCAGTATTGTGTATAATGTGTCTTAGAAAGGTCACCTGGGGGATTTATTTATTTATTTTACTGTATATACCTAGATGTATATTCTAATTATGTGTAACTTGTGTTTCTTATTGTGCATGTGGTTGTATGTACGTCTTATTTTTCAGCTTTTTTGTTTGTACTGTGTATTGCGGATGTGACACTTTAAGTTCCCTTTGGGATAATAAAGTTATTATTATTATTATTATTATCATCATTTTCTATGCATGCTTGTCCAATAGAAAAAATTTTTTACAATTTATTAGGGGAATCTGTTGCAAACAGCTTCAATGTTAGTTTTCAGTAAAATAAATTAGAAACAGGCACCCATAATTTCAACTCTTGTAGAGAAGATTCACATATATCAGTTGTGTCCAGGAAGCAGCTTTATGCTAAAGCCAGACACAACTGATATTTGCAACCTTCCAGATCTAAAAAGAAAAGCTTGGCAAGATATATGATTTAACCTGGCTTCATCAATTGTTCACAACAACTGATGCTGGGTTTGCCAAAATGGATCCCATAGTAAACTATGGGATCTAATAAAGCATCAGGTTCCCTACCGCATTTCTTCACTAACCTAAAAGTCAATTGAAATGGTGGACCAACATACGTGAATCTAACCCTGTAAAATATGGTAAAGTTTTGTTTAAACTTTTATAATTCATAAGTCCGAAGAATAACCTTTAACTTAGTAATGTCACTTATTAAAACATATGCAAAGAAGGTAGAGTTTGATTGTTCAATAATTGTTAATAACAGAATCTTCGGATTCCTCATATTACATAGATAATGAAAGGAGTCACAGGGGGTGACATATCACCACATTGTCTGGTTTCTTTTACTACTTTTTGAGACTAGTTCCAGTTGAGACTTATTTTTCCCTATTGAGACTTATTTGTCCAATATTTGTCCCAGTTGAGACCTATTTGTCCTATTCTCAAGTGAGACAAATAAGTCTCAAAAAGTGAAAAATAAATCAGATAATTATTTTGGCACTAAGTCAGAGTATGACAAACACAATTTTTTTTAAAAAACAACCATAAAATCCTAAAATGGTGATTACTAAATCAGCTGAATGACGTCACATAATTCATGAAATAAAATTATGTGACATCATTTGGGTGATTTAGTAATTGCAGATTTAGGATTTGATGGTTGTTTTAAAAATATTGGGGCGCATTTACTTACCTTTCCCTGGCACGTTCCCCATTGTGCATTGTCCGACGAGAATGAACTTTGCCGTGATTCACTAAGATCGTGCACCCGATATCCTGCGTCGCTTCCCCGTTCAGGTCCGCTGGAGTTCACCATCTTCTTCCTGGTGCATGCAAGTATGCAACACAATTCGATTGTTAAATCCCGCGCTGAGTCCGAATCAGTCGAATCGTCCGACAGCCCATCCCCGATTTCTGTCGCATGAAAGCCAGCACCGCTGCACCAAAATCTGATTGAGTTCTACACAATCCCCTTCTCAATACCTATATCAGCAGCTCAAATCCTGAAAACGTTGTGAAGTCCGACGGAAATGTGAACCGCGGACCCTTAGTAAATAAGCCCCTTTATGTTTGTCATACTCTCACTTATACAGGTATTTAAGAAGGGTCCGCGGCCCATTTGAGTCACATGCGACCCTTTTTGTGGTGCAGTTCACTAGTCTTCATGCAGCACAAATTTCTGCACAGAAGGGGTGCTTAGTCATGCAGAGTCCGAAAGTATTGTGTTGCACATCCAATTTTAAAGGTGTACCAAAAAAAAGTGGTGCATTCTGTCGGGGTAGTGCAGTAGGCGCCAGATTCATGAAAAACGTGTGCCAGAAATCTGGTGCCCCCTTCACACTACACAGGTAACATAGTACACGCTGCATTGTTCTCAGTAAATGTGCCCCTATGTGTGTGTATAATATATAATGGGGGTCATTTACTAAGGGCCCGATTCGCGTTTTCCCGACGTGTTACCCGAATATTTCCGATTTGCGCCGATTCTCCCTGAATTGCCCCGGGATTTTGGCGCACGCGATCGGATTGTGGCGCATCGGCGCTGGCATGCAGGCAACGGAAATCGGGGGGTGTGGCCGAACGAAAACCCGATGGATTCGGAAAAACCGCCGCATTTAAAACAAAAAATCTGTCGCGGAGCTTGCACTTACCTTCACTCAGTCCGAGCCGGTGAACTCCAGCGGGTTCCGATGCTCTTCAGCGCAGCATCGCCACCTGGTGGACGGCGGAGGAACTACCTTAATAAATCCCGGCTGGACCCGAATCCAGCGCAGAGAACGCGCCGCTGGATCACGAATGGACCGGGTAAGTAAATCTGCCCCAATGTGTGTATATATAAGTGCATAAATGCATGTGATTTTATAATCATGTCTGTACAAGCTCTCCTAGTTATGCCCCTGACATTTTTATGTTTTATACATTTATCTATATCTTTGCTATGGCATTCAATGACATAATGGAGAATAATATTATAATTCTATATGATGCAGCATTGCACCTGGGGAAGCAATTTGCTTTAGTTTCTTTTGCAGCTGTGTCTCTCAATAGCCTTCCATTCAACACATGCTCAGAAAGTGGGCCTGTAAGAATCAGAAGAAAAAATGACATAATTAAGATAAAAAATAAATCAGGCAAAAAAACAAGTGCATTTGGGACTATTACAATCATGGAAACGTTAAAGATTTGACCAGGAATTTCTACGCCTTGCCTACTTTCAGTTTGACCTTCTATAGACTCTCATCATCTTTGAATGCATTTTATATTTATTAAAACTTCTCCAGAAATAAAAAAATAAAATAAAATTATGACTGAACAAGATTGAGATTGAAAAGTAACAATTTATTTTGATTGACACAATGTTTCCTGGACATCCTGGTAGATCACGAACAGGAGTGAATCATAATTTTTTCCAAGCTCTGATTTAAAACCATGGCATATACAAAACTGAGGTGCAATGGTTGCGGCTGAGGGTGGATGGGGTGCCCACACTGCCAGTGCCTTGCTCCACTCACTGCAAGGATAACCATTCTGATGCTCTCCCCTGCTATCATTCACAGCAGTAAAATATTTTTCTGCGGGCTTCAGCCGGGCCTGAAATGTGGGGTCACAGTGTATGTTTTATAAGCAGGAGGCACAGCATGGCCAGCTGTTAGGAGTGTATATCATTTAGGAGCAGAGCCGCCATCAAGGCAGCATCGGCTGTATTGCTGTGTGGAGTCTGTTATCCTCCTACAAAGAAATTAATTTTCTCTACATTTTTAACACACATTTGCTTTCTAGCTCTGCCTATGCTTGCTCTGAAAAAGTCATTGAGGCATATTTATCAGGGCCACTGCTACGGCCACTTATTGCTAGGACTTGAAGGGGCATAAAGGGGGTAGCGGGCGGCCAGGAGTGGGCAAGCACATGTGAAAAGTTGCCAACTGCATTTATTTTATTGCCAGGCAGGACCTAGCATAGAATAAACGCTGCTCAGAGGTGGGGCTATCATATGCCAGTGCACGAGCCCCCATTGCTTTGTCTATGTCTTAACTTCTAGGTTGGAGCAAAAAAGTCTGACCAAAGGGAAAGCCTTGGTGCAGCTTGGGATTATTTAGAGGTAGCTAAGATATATTACTTACCAGCAAGGGAGAAAAGAGTAGCGGTAGAACGGGCACAACCCTTGCTGCTTCTCACTGGTTAACCCCCTGGCAAAGCGCAATCAGCGTGAAACAGCCTATTATCATTTGAACCTCGGCGTCCTCACATGTCTGCTTGCCTGAACGCTAAATAAAGATTGTGGACTGTATCAACGATCAATATACACAAATGAGCAGGTAAATGTATGACAAACTTTTTAGACTTTGTGGATCGTTTGAGACTGCTTCTTTAACCTGGTATCCATCTGGGATAGTTGTGAGGGTTGGAGTGATTAGAGGATTGGTGGCAAAAATTCTATTGAATTGAAATGTATGGCAGAAGACCCTATAAATGAAATAGGGAGCACTCTATATCAAGGGTCTGAGGGGGGACACTGAATGTTAATATATGAACACTGAATATATATGAAAGAGGGGGCCTTGCACAGTGAGGGGCACTATAAAGCAGGGGTCCTTTATTTAAAAGAGCATTGTATTGCTGGGTAGCACAGGTTATTTACCTACATAAATGGTGTGCTGGTAATGTATATATGGATTAATGTAAGGTATCGGTGCTGTTAATTAATTAATTAAGGTAACACAGTACCCCTTTCTAATGGTACCAAGCTGATGGTGTGGAGGTTGCTCAGAAAAGCAGTGCAGGTTATGAGTGACTGGTGGACGGTAGGTTGTGCCCTCCTCCATTTGGGTAAACCAATGATCCTTTGCTGTTTTTCCTTCGAATGTTGCCAAAAAGTTTAAACCAAGGCAAAGAACTTACAGCAGTTGCAGTGGGAATGTGGCTGTGTATTACAGCCCTCCCACTAGGAATTATAGACATCTTTCTTCTTGCCTCTTGTGTTAATAATGGCACAATGCCCACCCTTTTTGACGGTGGATTCCACACAAATGTAAATGACTAGTCAGAGCTCAAACTAATTTAATGATCTATGCTGTAAGATTTTGTTTTTGCATTATATAATTAGCAAAAATCCTGATTAGTGCTAATGGATGACTTTGCTTCATCCATATGCCATATGCCTTCATAATTTACACAGCTGAAGAAGAGCTTGGCGCTGCAAACTTTTAAGCATAACTATCTCCACTAATTATTTCTTAATATATGAACACTGAATATATATGAAAGAGGGGGCCTTGCACAGTGAGGGGCACTATAAAGCAGGGGTCCTTTATTTAAAAGAGCATTGTATTGCTGGGTAGCACAGGTTATTTACCTACATAAATGGTGTGCTGGTAATGTATATATGGATTAATGTAAGGTATCGGTGCTGTTAATTAATTAATTAAGGTAACACAGTACCCCTTTCTAATGGTACCAAGCTGATGGTGTGGAGGTTGCTCAGAAAAGCAGTGCAGGTTATGAGTGACTGGTGGACGGTAGGTTGTGCCCTCCTCCATTTGGGTAAACCAATGATCCTTTGCTGTTTTTCCTTCGAATGTTGCCAAAAAGTTTAAACCAAGGCAAAGAACTTACAGCAGTTGCAGTGGGAATGTGGCTGTGTATTACAGCCCTCCCACTAGGAATTATAGACATCTTTCTTCTTGCCTCTTGTGTTAATAATGGCACAATGCCCACCCTTTTTGACGGTGGATTCCACACAAATGTAAATGACTAGTCAGAGCTCAAACTAATTTAATGATCTATGCTGTAAGATTTTGTTTTTGCATTATATAATTAGCAAAAATCCTGATTAGTGCTAATGGATGACTTTGCTTCATCCATATGCCATATGCCTTCATAATTTACACAGCTGAAGAAGAGCTTGGCGCTGCAAACTTTTAAGCATAACTATCTCCACTAATTATTTCTTGGAAGATAATACCATTTCACTTACATCTGTGTAAATGCCAGTTATGTTGAGAGGAAGTGTAAAAAAATATTAATTACTGTAGAGTTCAATCAACATTGATTTGAGTAAAAAATAATTAGTTACAGTATTACCATAACAACATTGATATGACATATGATAACCAAAACAATTTACAACTGTACAATCCACAGCATATCTCTGCATTCATTATATGTTACACAGATGTCAGCTAATCAGATTAGTTCATGTGACATGTGTTAGTAGCCTTCTCGCTCTAGTAAAATTATCAGGCTTATATTTAGCTCAATATGGAATTCCGCTGCAGTCTAGAGGGACATTTGCATATTATATATTTCCACATTACTTTCTCATGCATTGCAACCCAAAACTATAAAGCATACATGCTAGCAACTATTAATATAATATTCTAAAATCTTATTTAAAGAGGACCTGTCACCCTAAATTAGTGCCCCCATCCAAACATACCTAATGAATCTACTCCCCGGCACCCTTTCTAATGCTGCCCATTTCAAAGTCCTGGCATTAATCAAACTTTAGTAATCGGCGCTATAGCATATGACACATAACATACTTGATGTCCGATCGACGGGCGGGCTTATTCATTAGGGGGCCGTCCAGGCACTCCTCTTCTCCACAGGCCGCCACTCCCCCGTGCTCTAATCGTCACGCTGCGCATGCGCAGTAAGTGCCGAGAGCATGAAGACTGCAGAAATAGTTACCTGCACAAACACTCAGGGAAAGTCCAAACAGAACACTTTTGATAGGTAGCAGTAGGTGTAAGCTCTTGAGGACCAGGCCTCAGGTCCTACAATAAATAGAGTCGAAAATAAGCAGTACTTCCAAAAGTAGAGGTATAGGAGTGGTCCTCTTTATTCTATATATTTACTATACAGCAACGTTTCAGCTCAATATGAGCCTTTTTCAAGCCAAGTAATAAGTGCAGACTGCATATATATAAAGGGCATATCAAATGTACATGAGTCAAAGCAAATTACACTGTGTTTAATATATTTATGGCTGTCAATAGCTCCATAGAGGGTACATGCTAATGCGGTCACTAAGACCTGCTTTAATCCCTCACTCACGGGCTGAGCCCTCTCCATAGCGGGTAAGTCTTTGCTGCATATTGCCAGTAGCACCGATCATGAGTGTTATGTCGTCGATCACAGCGCTGTCTTCATCCATGTAGTATGGCAGTATATGATATGATCAAACAGAAAACCTAGGGAGTCTGAAAAATAGTAAAAATAAAAAAAGTTTAAAAAAAATATAATGAAAAAAAAACTAAAAATTCAAATCGGATCAAATCAATTCTATCAAAATATAACAATGGTTTTTCACTGCGTTTAACCCCGTAACGGAAAATAGAACCCAAAGTCGAAAATGGCACTTTTTTGCCATTTTAAAAAATATGAAAAATTCTATAAAAAGTGATTGAAAGGTTGCACAGTCCTAAAAATGACAGCATTGAAAATGTCATCAAAAGTCTCAAAAAATGACACTACCGTACACCAAAGTATGAAAAAGTTATTCGCAAAATAAAATAAAACCTATACAAATTTGGTATTCCCGTGATCGCACCAACCCAAATAATAAATTAGACATGTTATTTGGGACATACAGTGAAAACTGTAAAATCCAAGCTCACAATAAAAAGGCGCAATTGCATTTTTTCACCATTTTCACTGAATTTGGAATTTTTCACAGTACACGACATGGAAAATTAAAAACAAAAAAGGACTAGGTCGTTAAGGGGTTAAAGGGTTTTTAGGGAGAAAGTCAACCCCTTTTAAATGGGGACACAAAATCCCAACAGGCATCCATTGGACCTCTATGACCCTATGTGAGTACACCAAGGGTCACTAAATTGGTCTCCCTAACCCCCATTCTTTACCTATGGGCATAGTAACGCCACTAGTCACTCTCCAGGCACATAATATAATGACCAAAATATATATAATTTAAACAATAACATATTTATTTATTTATTAACATCCACATAGTGTGTTGGCAGCATAAATAAGCATACTCATGACATCAAGGGCTGAAGAACAAAAATTGTAAAACAATTGCAGCATATAATGGTGACAATGAGTTATGTGATTAATTGCATACTAAGTCTGGGTGGGATTATGCAATATGTTAATTAGGGGGGAGTGGAACAAAGGAATCATGTGATCACTTTTTTGTGTGTATATATATATATATATATATATATATATATATATATATATATATATATACACACTCACCGGCCACTTTATTAGGTACACCTGTCCAACTGTTCGTTAACACTTAATTTCTAATAAGCCAATCACATGGCGGCAACTCAGTGCATTTAGGCATGTAGACATGGTCAAGACAATCTCCTGCAGTTCAAACCGAGCATCAGTATGGGGAAGAAAGGTGATTTGAGTGCCTTTGAACTTGGCATGGTTGTTGGTGCCAGAAGGGCTGGTCTGAGTATTTCAGAAACTGCTGATCTACTGGGATTTTCATGCACAACCATCTCTAGGGTTTACAGAGAATGGTCCGAAAAAGAAAAAACATCCAGTGAGCGGCACTTCTGTGGGCGGAAATGCCTTGTTGGTGCCAGAGGTCAGAGGAGAATGGGCAGACTGGTTCGAGCTGATAGAAAGGCAACAGTGACTCAAATCGCCACCCGTTACAACCAAGGTAGGCAGAAGAGCATCTCTGAATGCACAGTACTTCGAACTTTGAGGCAGATGGGCTACAGCAGCAGAAGACCACACCGGGTGCCACTCCTTTCAGCTAAGAACAGGAAACTGAGGCTACAATTTGCACAAGCTCATCGAAATTGGACAGTAGAAGATTGGAAAAACATTGCCTGGTCTGATGAGTTTCGATTTCTGCTGCGACATTCGGATGGTAGGGTCAGAATTTGGCGTCAACAACATGAAAGCATGGATCCATCCTGCCTTGTATCAACGGTTCAGGCTGGTGGTGGTGGTGTCATGGTGTGGGGAATATTTTCTTGGCACTCTTTGGGCCCCTTGGTACCAATTGAGCATTGTTGCAACGCCACAGCCTACCTGAGTATTGTTGCTGACCATGTCCATCCCTTTATGACCACAATGTACCCAACATCTGATGGCTACTTTCAGCAGGATAATGCGCCATGTCATAAAGCTGGAATCATCTCAGACTGGTTTCTTGAACATGACAATGAGTTCACTGTACTCAAATGGCCTCCACAGTCACCAGATCTCAATCCAATAGAGCATCTTTGGGATGTGGTGGAACGGGAGATTCGCATCATGGATGTGCAGCCGACAAATCAGCAGCAACTGTGTGATGCCATCATGTCAATATGGACCAAAATCTCTGAGGAATGCTTCCAGCACCTTGTTGAATCTATGCCACGAAGAATTGAGGCAGTTCTGAAGGCAAAAGGGGGTCCAATACGTTACTAGCATGGTGTACCTAATAAAGTGGCTGGTGAGTGTATATATATATATATATATATATATATATATATGCGTGTGTCTTCCACACTTATCACTTTGCTTGAAAAAGGCTCATATTGAGCCGAAACACTTCCAAAAATATTAAGTGTTGATATTCAACACTTTTGGGTTGATTGAGAACATAGATGTTGTTCAATAATAAAAAGTACCTTATATATACTTGAGTATAAGTCGACCTGAGTATAAGCTCGAGAACCCTCATTTTAACACAAAAAAACTGGAAAAACCTATTGACTCGAGTATAAGCTGAGGGTGGGAAATGCATTGTCACAACCTCCCCAGTATAAAGCCAGCAAGCCCCCTGTAGTATATAGCCTGCCAGCCCCCTGTAGTATATAGCTTGCCTGTCCCCTGTAGAATATAGCCTGCCAGCCCCTTGTAGTATATAGCCAGCCCCCTGTAGTTTAAAGCCTGCCAGCCTCCTGTAGTATACAGCCAGCCAGCCCCCTGTAGTATATAGCCAGACAGACCCATGTAGTATATAGCCTGCCCGCCCCCTAGTAAATAGCCTGCAGCCCCTGCCCCCATTATAATGCCTGTAGGGGGGGCGGCGTCAGAAGGTAAGTACACCTTTTGTTTTTTTCCTTAACTCGACTGAGGTCAGGTTTTTCAGCACATTTTTTTGTGCTGAGAAACTCAGCTTATACTCGAGTATATATGGTATCCTCTCAAATACAACTAATAACATAATAATTCTGCACACACTGTATAGTTCCATTGCAGTAAAGAAGAAAATGACACTTTAGAAAACTGCACCTAAAGGTGCTTATTCATAGTTTGAGACACATTTATGTCTAGAATCTGACATAATGGTGTCTGAACAGCATGAAGCAAAGTGCACCAAGAAGAAAGGCGAGAAAAACAGTTTGCAAAAAAAAGACCAAATTGAGCCTGCGACACTATCAAATAATGTGGCACAACTTGCACAAAGGAAGCACAAATTGCACCAGTTTTCATACATCTGCGCCAATGAGTAAAGTACTGATTACTCTTGTGCTTTCTATGTATTTTTTTTTCTTTTTCTGTTTATACATAGCACAGGCAAGAAATAAGAACTGTTTCCAAGATATAGAAAAAAAGATAAGACTAAAATACAGTAGATAGGTGACACTTTAAAAGCATCAATGTATAGTGAAACTGAAAAGAGAGCAAAGTGCACTCAAGTTGTAAAGATATAGGGAATAGAAAGATAAAACCAAGTGCCTTTCAGCTTTCCATTACTGAAAAACATGTCATACAGTAAATGTTATACAAGTTTCTGGGAAACAAATTTCATTGTGATGAATTTGAAATTATTAAAGGAAATCTACCATAAAATCAAGGATGATAAACCAGGGACACTTACTCAGAGATCCAAGCACCATGGTTGTGGTAATCTTCTCATATTTGTTATACATAGCCCAATCCCCCACTTCCTGCTCAATGCACAAGTGCTGAGGAAGCAGGGGGGTAGGGGGGTGAGAAAGTATAACAGCCTGTAAAGCCAGCCAGGCTCATTAGCATAAATTGTAAAAGTTGATTTTAGAAAGAAGGAAGGCATGGATAACAAATATAAGAAGATTAACACAATGACAGAACTTCCTGCAGTCTAACATACAGAGATTCAGCTCCACAACCTAAGGCCAGAATTGGACAGCAGCAGAAGTGCGTTGTTGTATATGGACAGAGATCAGCAGTGACAAGAGATGCCATGCTGGATTGGAGTTGAGGTGCTACAGCAGATGTAGCAGTTAAACATGAAAAAGGTTCCTCACAAAAAGGAGGTGGTTCTTAATTCATAGGTTAACAAGAGGTAATCAGTTTGATAGTTAAAGGGGCATTTTGGTAATATGAACATCTGATACAACAAAATGTTATGGCCTTTTTAAAGTAGGCGGAGTTATCACCAAGATGGCCTCCACTGGAAACTACAAATCCCATGATCCTTTAATTCTCAGTAACAGATCCTATCTCTTATGATCTGCTCCCAGTGATGATGTAAAAAACTGTCCTTCTCTGTTACCATAGTAATCATGTGCCATCACTACACATTACCTCACTAAGATGAAATCCCACCACAACACTGGCCATACTGGATGCATTGCAACCAACCAACTACAGCCAAGCATAGTGGTGAACACATGACCTGCCCTGGCAGGTGCAGGACACCAAGCAGGGCACCGAAGAAAACTACCAACTACCAATAAGGTAGATCCAGTGCAAGGTTCATCTATTGTACAGCAGCCAAATCCATTTTTTAGCTAATCTTTTATTGCCCCCAAACATTAAGAGGCTACTCTACGCCACAGTATTTATATAGAAGATGTCTAATGTTCAGAAGCACTAAATGAACAGATTGGGCTGCTGTACAATAGATGAACCTGCCACCGGATCTACCTTATTAGGTAGATCTGTGATGGTAGGTTTCCTTTAAGAGACATGTGAAGGAAAAGGTCCCTTTTTGTTTTCAGAGTTTGTCTTTTATATACAATTGTCTTGCATTCACATGTTTAAATGGATGGACATGTTAATTTCATGTTGTATGTTGTCAATGTCATATATGTATATTTGACTACTGTCTACAATATTGTATGTGACTAAAGAATAAACTTTGATTGTAAAATTAAAAACATCTTAACTTGCGGTAGAAGAATTTATAAAGCTAGAATTATACCGAGTACATTATTTATCTTTGAACTCTTTTCATCCTAGTAGACATTGGAAAAAGTTATTAATGTAGATGATACACCACTTTCAGATGTTTGTTAGCTGACAGAAAGCGGTGGCCCCCAGGGCAATATGGAGGCAACTTTGATTTTAAGAGCAGATACCTGTAAATGTTTCCGTTTCTCAAGCTCAGAATCCAAAGAGATTTGTGAAAAGTGCCATGCTATGTTACAGTCACTAACATCCATTAGCAGTAAAATATTCTTTACATACTCAGCTTATGAAAAAGTGTAAAAGGTCACAAAATAATATTGATAAAAATATTAAATTACAAAATATAGAATGAACTTCACTACAATTACTACCGTTACAATTTAGTCACAATAAATAAAAATCATGAATTTACTAGCCTGTTCGATTGTAAGGCACATTCTTGTTTTCTCAATGAATAGAATTTTGCTGAAACTAAAAAACATGAATTTAACCCCTTAACGCTGAAGCCACTTTTCACCTTCCTGACACGGCCCATTTTTTCAAATCTGCCCTGTGTGACTATAAATGGTTATAACTTTGAAACGCTTAAACATAGCCAAGTGATTTTAAAATTGTTTTCTCGTGACACTTTGTACTTCATGTTAGTTGAAAAATTTTGGTGGTATGTTTTGCATTTATTTATGAGAAAATCAGATATTTGGTGAAAATTTGGAAAAATTCTCGATTTTCAAACTTCAAAATGTTCTACTTTTTCCACACATAGTGATAACAGCAAAAAAACTTAATAACTAACATTTACCGAATGTCTACTTTATGTGGACATGGTTTTTTATGCATACTCTTATTTTTGTAGGATGTTATGGGCCTTTGAACGTTAGGTGCAATTTTTCACATTTTCATAAAAACCGCAAAATCCTGCTATTGAGGGACCTGCTCAGGTTTCAAATCACTTTGAGAGGCCTAAATAAAAGTAAAACCCCTTAAATTACCCCATTATAGAAACTACACCGCTCAACGTACGGAAAACAACTTTTATGAAGTTTATTAACCCTTTAATTGTTTTACAGGGGTTAAAACAAAATCGGATACAATTTTGAAAGTACATTTTTTTTGGCTAAATTAATGTGTTTTTCAAACAATGTACAAATTCTCAGTGGATAAAATACCAAAACGCTCCTCAAAATTTGATACCCAATCCCTCCCGCATATAACAATACCCCATATTTGGTGGTAACCTGCTGTATGGGCACACGCCAGGGTATCAAAAGAAGCTGCGCCATTCAGAGAAGATTATGCATTGTCACTTTTTATTGGCTATACAATCTTTATTTTTTTGGCAATTTGGACATATAAGGGCTTATTTTTTGCGACATGAGATGCACTTTACAAATACTTCATTTTAGTGGGTCATTAGCTTATTGATGAGACTTTATTAACTCTTGAATGTATGGCTAAAAAGAAAATTGTCAATTTTGGTTTCCTTTCTTTTTGTTTTTTTTGGGGGTCGTACACCGTACACTAAAAATACTATATTATCTTTATTCTATAGGGGATTCCGATTATGGTGATACCTCATTTATACAGTTTTTCATTTATTTTTACAATTTTACTGGAAAAAAAGGAATATAGAGGAAATCTCATTTGTTTTTGCATCGCCATCTTTTCGGGGACATAACTTTAATATTTTTTTTGTTGACAGAGCTGGTTTAGGGCTTATTTTTTATGTGTTGAGTTGTCCTTTCAATTGATACCATTTTGGCGCACATAACTTTTTTTGATCACTTTTTAGAACATTTTTGTGAAGATATTTTATGAAAATTTTACATTTTTGGCGAGTTTTTCGGGGTTTTTTTTACAGAGTTCACCGAGCGGGCCCAATAATGTTTCTGAGTTATTGTACGGATTGTTGCGGACGTGACAATACCAAATATGTGGGGGTTTTGGCGATTTTGTGTTTTTTTCACTTTATTGCATGAATATAGGGAATGTTTGTGTTTAGGGGACTTTAACTTTATTTAATTAATTCTTTTTATTAAAAAATGCTTTTATTAAATGTTTTTAACTGTGTTTTTTCACTTTTACAGGTTAGCTTGAACAAGTGATCCACTGATCACTTGTTCAAGCTATTCTTCACCTTACACAGTGTAATACAGATGTATTACAGTGTGTTACAGCCGGGTCCTGCCAGAAGGACCCGGGGCTGCGATCGGAACCACGGACCCCCCCGGTAAGCGCCGCGGGGGGGGGGTTTGATTCTTGCAAAACGCCCCTAACACGCCGCGGTCAGCGCGACCGCGGCGTGTTAGGGGTTAACACCCACGATCGGAGAAATCTCCGATCGCGGGTGTTAGAGGCGGGTGTCAGCTATATTATATAGCCGACACCCACAGCTTCTGGCCCCGGCTCCGTTCAGGAGCCGGGGCCAGAAGCTTGACGTAATAGTACTGCATTTTGCGGGAACGCACCTCCCGCCATGCAGTACTATTACGTCAAATGTCGGGAAGGGGTTAAAGCATGGAAGAGTCTTACAATCAAGGTTAGTATGTGTTAGCCCCAGCATCTACAATAGAGCCTATTTATCATGTCTTATATGCCAATGTGCCGGCTTTAACCCCTTTAGGACGTAGCCAGTTTACAGCTTAAGGCTCAGTCCCATTTTTTAATTCTGACTTGCGTTGCTTTATATGGTTATAACTTTTGTAACTATTACTTATCCAAGCGATTTTAAGATTGTTTTTTCATCAATTGTTGTACTGCATTTTAGTGGTAAATTTTGATTAGATTAGTTTTGTGTTTTTTTTATAAAAAGGGATGATTCGGTTTTCCGTATTTTCAAGGAGATTTCAGATTAGATTTTTTTGGGGATCATAACTAGAGATGAGCGAGCACTAAAATGCTCGGGTACTCGTTATTCGAGACGAACTTTTCCCGATGCTCGAGTGCTCGTCTCGAATAACGAGCCCCATTGAAGTCAATGGGAGACTCAAGCATTTTTCAAGGGGACCAAGGCTCTGCACAGGGAAGCTTGGCCAAACACCTGGGAACCTCAGAAAAGGATGGAAACACCACGGAAATGGACAGGAAACAGCAGGGGCAGCATGCATGGATGCCTCTGAGGCTGCTTAATCGCACCATTATGCCAAAATTATGGGCAACAGCATGGCCATGACAGAGTGACAGAATGAAGCTAGATAGCATCTAAAACATCCAATAATTGACCCTGACACTATAGGGGACGGCATGCAGAGGCAGCGGCAGCAGGCTAGAGAGTGTCATGGCGACATACCCTAAATGGACTCAGGCTTCAAACCAATGGGTGGCAGAGAGGAACCAAAGGAGGTGAGCAAGAAGCGCTCAAATAATATCGGTACATGATAAAAGTTTGCCAGTATATTTTGTGGATTACACAGCAGGGTGGCGACAAAGTTAACATGGAAGCCATGAAAACAACCCAAAATTCTGCCTGACACAGCTCGTTTGATAAGGGGACCATGTATGGAGGCAGTGAACTAGTAGTAGATTAAAGGTGCTGCAGTTAAAACTATGTTAATTGGATCTTGGCATGGAGCTGGCGCTCCGCTGCCAGGCGAGCTTTCGCCAATCCAAGCCCCTGTCTCTAGGCTACTCCCCAAACAGCACTTCTAAGAACCTTTTGTATAAGATCAAGTGTAGTAGCGTTCTTATAAGTTTGGGATATGGCGGGTGAGGGGAATGTAAACAGATGCGCAAGAAGCGCTGACATAATATCGGTAAATGATAAAAGTTTGCCAGTATACTTTTGATGTGGAATGCCCTGTAATAGCTCTTGGGCGGTGTGCCTTTTATCGCCTAGGCTCAGCAGTTTGAGCACCGCCTGCTGTCGCTTAGCGACGGCACTGCTGCTGTGCCTAGAGCTACCGACTGATGGCGCCATGGCCACGGATGGTAATTCGGAGGAGGAGGAGGTGGAGGAGGGGTGGGAGGAGGAGGAGGTATAGTAGGCCTTTGAGACCTGGACCGAGGTAGGCCCCGCAATCCTCGGCGTCGGCAGTATATGACTAGCCCCAGGGTCAGACTCGGTCCCAGCCTGCACCAAGTTAAGTGTAGTAGCGTTCTTATAAGTTTAGGATATGGCGGATGAGGGGAATGTAAACAGATGCGCAAGAAGCGCTGAAATAATATCGGTAAATGATAAAAGTTTGCCAGTATATTTTGGGGATTACACAGCAGGGTGGCGACAAAGTTAACAAGTTTGATGTGGAATGCCCTGTAATAGCTCTTGGGCGGTGTGCCTTTTATCGCCTAGGCTCAGCAGTTTGAGCACCGCCTGCTGTCGCTTAGCGACGGCACTGCTGCTGTGCCTAGAGCTACCAACTGATGGCGCCATGGCCACGGATGGTAATTCGGAGGAGGAGGAGGTGGAGGAGGGGTGGGAGGAGGAGGAGGTATAGTAGGCCTTTGAGACCTGGACCGAGGTAGGCCCCGCAATCCTCGGCTTCGGCAGTATATGACCAGCCCCAGGGTCAGACTCGGTCCCAGCCTGCACCAAGTTAAGTGTAGTAGCGTTCTTATAAGTTTGGGATATGGCGGATGAGGGGAATGTAAACAGATGCGCAAGAAGCGCTGAAATAATATCCCTAAATGGTAAAAGTTTGCCAGTATATTTTGTGGATAACACAGCAGGGTGGCGACAAAGTTAACAACTTTGATGTGGAATCCATGAAAACAACCCAAATTTGTGCCTGACACACCTCGTTTGATAAGGGGACGATGTATGGAGGCAGCTATATGGACGACTTTTGGAGGTAGCAATGGAGACAACGTGTGGAGGCTGCTATGGAGACAATTTAATTTGAATAGTGCCTGTATGTGGCAGTCCAAAAAAGTTTTCAAACCAGAGGAGCATGTAGGTGGCCCTCCAGAAAAATGGAATAGATTGAGTGCCTGTATGTGGTAGTCCAAAAAAGTTTTCAAACCAGAGGAGCAGGTAGGTGGCCCTCCAGAAAAATGGAATAGATTGAGTGCCTGTATGTGGCAGTCCAAAAAAGTTTTCAAACCAGAGGAGCAGGTAGGTGGCCCTCCAGAAAAATGAAATAGATTGAGTGCCTGTATGTGGCAGTCCAAAAAAGTTTTCAAACCAGAGGAGCAGGTAGGTGGCCCTCCAGAAAAATGGAATAGATTGAGTGCCTGTATGTGGCAGTCCAAAAAAGTTTTCAAACCAGAGGAGCAGGTAGGTGGCCCTCCAGAAAAATGAAATAGATTGAGTGCCTGTATGTGGCAGTCCAAAAAAGTTTTCAAACCAGAGGAGCAGGTAGGTGGCCCTCCAGAAAAATGGAATAGATTGAGTGCCTGTATGTGGCAGTCCAAAAAAGTTTTCAAACCAGAGGAGCAGGTAGGTGGCCCTCCAGAAAAATGAAATAGATTGAGTGCCTGTATGTGGCAGTCCAAAAAAGTTTTCAAACCAGAGGAGCAGGTAGGTGGCCCTCCAGAAAAATTAAATGCATAAAGTACTATAGCTAGAGCCAGTGGGCCCTGTCAAAAAATAGCCAGTTTCCTCTGCTTTAGTGTACAAAGAGGAGGAGAAGGAGGAAAATGAGGAGGAGAAGGAGTGCATAAATTATTCAGGTTGAGCTTCCTTCACCTGGTGGAGATTGGAAATTATGAGAAATCCAGGCTTTATTCATCTTAATAAGCGTCAGCCTGTCAGCGCTGTCAGTCGACAGGCGTGTACGCTTATCGGTGATGATGCCACCAGCTGCACTGAAAACCCGCTCGGACAAGACGCTAGCGACAGGGCAGGCAAGAACCTCCAAGGCGTACAGCGCCAGTTCGTGCCACATGTCCAGCTTTGAAACCCAGTAGTTGTAGGGAGCTGTGTGATCATTTAGGACGATGGTATGGTCAGCTACGTACTCCCTCACCATCTTTCTGTAAAGATCAGCCCTACTCTGCCGAGACTGGGGACAGGTGACAGTGTCTTGCTGGGGTGACATAAAGCTGGCAAAAGCCTTGTAAAGCGTACCCTTGCCAGTGCTGGACAAGCTGCGTGCTCGCCTACTCTCCCTCGCTACTTGTCCCGCAGAACTACGCACTCTGCCGCTAGCGCTGTCAGAAGGGAAATACTGTTTCAGCTTGTGCACCAGGGCCTGCTGGTATTCATGCATTCTCACACTCCTTTCCTCTCCAGGGATGAGAGTGGAAAGATTTTGCTTGTACCGTGGGTCCAGGAGAGTGAATACCCAGTAATCGGTGCTGGAATAAATTCTTTGAACGCGAGGGTCACGGGATAGGCAGCCTAGCATGAAATCTGCCATATGCGCCAGAGTCCCAACGCGCAAGAATTCACTCCCCTCACTGGCCTGACTGTCCATTTCCTCCTCCTCCAACTCCTCCAACTCCTCTTCTTCTGCCCATACACGCTGAACAGTGAAGGTCTGAGCAATGCTCCCCTCTTGTGTCTCGCCAACATTCTCCTCCTCTTCCTCCTCATCCTCCTCCACCTCCTCCGATATGCGCTGAGAAACAGACCTGAGGGTGCTTTGGCTATCAACAAGGGAATCTTCTTCCCCCGTCTCTTGTGACGAGCGCAAAGCTTCCGACTTCATGCTGATCAGAGAGTTTTTCAACAGGCCAAGCAGCGGGATGGTGAGGCTGATGATGGCGGCATCGCCACTGACCATCTGTGTTGACTCCTCAAAGTTACTCAGCACCTGACAGATATCAGACATCCACGTCCACTCCTCATTGTAGACTTGAGGAAGCTGACTGACCTGACTACCAGTTCTGGTGGAAGTTGACATCTGGCAGTCTACAATCGCTCTGCGCTGCTGGTAAACTCTGGATAACATGGTTAATGTTGAATTCCACCTCGTGGGCACGTCGCACAACAGTCGGTGAGCGGGCAGTTGGAGGCGGCGCTGCGCTGCCCTGAGAGTGGCAGCATCTGTGCTGGACTTCCTGAAATGCGCACAGATGCGGCGCACCTTCGTGAGCAAATCTGACAGATTGGGGTATGTCTTGAGGAAACGCTGAACTATCAGATTTAAAACATGGGCCAGGCATGGCACATGTGTCAGTCTGCTGAGTTGCAGAGCCGCCACCAGGTTACGGCCGTTGTCACACACAACCATGCCTGGCTACAGGTTCAGCGGTGCCAGCCACAGATCAGTCTGCGCCGTGATGCCCTGTAATAGTTCTTGGGCGGTGTGCCTTTTATCGCCTAGGCTCAGCAGTTTGAGCACCGCCTGCTGTCGCTTAGCGACGGCACAGCTGCTGTGTCTAGAGCTAGCGACTGATGGCGCCATGCCCACGGATGGTAGTTCGGAGGAGGAGGTGGAGGAGGGGTGGGAGGAGGAGGAGGCATAGTAGGCCTTTGAGACCTGGACCGAGGTAGGCCCCGCAATCCTCGGCGTCGGCAGTATATGACCAGCCCAAGGGTCAGACTCGGTCCCAGCCTCCACCAAGTTAACCCAATGTGCCGTCAGCGATATATAGTGGCCCTGCCCGGCAGCACTCGTCCACGTGTCCGTGGTCAGGTGGACCTTGTCAGAAACGGCGTTGGTCAGGGCACGGATGATGTTGTCTGACACGTGCTGGTGCAGGGCTGGGACGGCACATCGGGAAAAGTAGTGGCGGCTGGGGACCGAATACCGAGGGGCGGGCGCCGCCATGAGGTTGCGAAAGGCCTCGGTCTCTACTAGCCTATAGGGCAGCATCTCCAGGCTAAGCAATCTGGAGATGTGGACATTAAGGGCTTTGGCGTGCGGGTGGGTTGCACTATATTTGCGTTTCCGCTCCAGCGTCTGGGGTATGGAGAGCTGAACGCTGGTGGATGCTGTGGAGGATCGTGGAGGCGACGATGGGGTTTTTGTGCCAGGGTCCTGGGCAGGGGGCTGACTATCAGCTGACACAGGGGAAGGAGCAGTGGTGTGCACGGCCGGAGGTGAACGGGCTAGGTGCCACTGATTCGGGTGTTTAGCATTCATATGCCTGCGCATACTGGTGGTAGTTAAGCTAGTAGTGGTGGAACCCCTGCTGATCCTGGTTTGGCAAAGGTTGCACACCACAGTCCGTCGGTCATCCGGTGTTTCCTTAAAGAACCTCCAGACTTCTGAAAATCTAGCCCTCGCCGCGGGAGCCCTCGCCACGGGAGCTTCACTACGTGACACATTTGGCGCTGATGCACCTGCTCTGGCCCTGCCTCTCCGTCTGGCCCCACCACTGCCTCTTCCAACCTGTTCTGCTATAGGACTCTCCTCCGTCTCAGAAGCACTGTGTTCACCCGGCCTCTCAACCCAGCTTGGGTCTGTCACCTCATCATCCTCCGATCCCTCAGTCTGCTCCCCCCTCGGACTTCCTGCCCTGACAACAACTTCACCACTGTCTGACAACCGTGTCTCCTCATCGTCGGACACCTCTTTACACACTTCTTCCACTACGTCAAGAAGGTCATCATCACCCACAGACTGCGACTGGTGGAAAACCTGGGCATCAGAAAATTGCTCAGCAGCAACCGGACAAGTGGTTTGTGACTGGGGGAAGGGTCCAGAAAACAGTTCCTCAGAGTATGCCGGTTCAAATGCCAAATTTTCCTGGGAGGGGGCAGACTGGGGGGGAGGAGGCTGAGGTGCAGGAGCTGGAGGAGTGCCAATTTCGGTGACATGGGTGGACTGCGTGGAAGACTGACTGGTGGACAAATGCATTTGTCGGCAATCCACGACATCACCTGTTCGCACTGTTCTGGCCTCAACAGTGCTCTACCACGAGTCCCAGTAACTTCAGACATGATGAACCTAGGGAGTGTAGCTCTGCGGCGTTCCCCTGCTCCCTCATCAGCAGGTGGTGTCTAACCCCACCCAGGACCACGGCCTCTGACCCCTGCAGTAGATGGACGCCCATGTCCCCGCCCTCGTCCTCGTCCTCTACCCCTAGCCCTCGGGTTAAACATTTTGAAAATGAAAGTTATATAACTTTAATTTTGTTTTTAACTTTTTTTTGTTTTTTTTGTGTTTTTTTAGGTTTTTTTTGTGTTTTTTAGTTTTTAAAACCAAACAATGCTATCCTATTGCTATGGCTATTTTCTAGCCAAGTATGAAAGCACACTGATGAGATGACGCTGAGTTATGAAAAAATAAACGTAAAATAAAAAGGAAATGGCAGACTGTGCCTAATTGAAATCCAACCCCTAATAAATTTTCCCACTTCGGTCTTTGCGATGGATATGTGCATCACTAAGCGCTAAACACAGCGGTCGCAAGTCTCACTACAAATTCCTCACAATTGGCTAGTATTTGCACTGCAGCAAGGACAGCCACCAGCAGATCAACCAGAAATAAAATATATATAACGCTATTGTAGGCGTAAGTAAGCCGTTTGGATTCTCCTTTGGCTATTTTCTAGCCAAGTATGAAAGCACACTGATGAGATGACGCTGAGTTATGAAAAAATAAACGTAAAGTAAAAAGGAAATGGCAGACTGTGCCTAATTGAAATCCAACCCCTAATAAATTTTCCCACTTCGGTCTTTGCGATGGATATGTGCGTCACTAAGCGCTAAACACAGCGGTCACAAGTCTCACTCAAAATTCCTCACAATTGGCTAGTATATGCACTGCAGCAAGGACAGCCACCAGCAGATCAACCAGAAATAAAATATATATAACGCTATTGTAGGCGTAAGTAAGCCGTTTGGATTCTCCTTTGGCTATTTTCTAGCCAAGTATGAAAGCACACTGATGAGATGATGCTGAGTTATGAAAAAATAAACGTAAAATAAAAAGAAACTGGCAGACTGTGCCTAATTGAAATCCAACCCCTAATAAATTTTCCCACTTCGGTCTTTGCGATGGATATGTGCGTCACTAAGCGCTAAACACAGCGGTCGCAAGTCTCACTCAAAATTCCTCACAATTGGCTAGTATATGCACTGCAGCAAGGACAGCCACCAGCAGATCAACCAGAAATAAAATATATATAACGCTATTGTAGGCGTAAGTAAGCCGTTTGGATTCTCCTTTGGCTATTTTCTAGCCAAGTATGAAAGCACACTGATGAGATGACGCTGAGTTATGAAAAAATAAACGTAAAATAAAAAGAAACTGGCAGACTGTGCCTAATTGAAATCCAACCCCTAATAAATTTTCCCACTTCGGTCTTTGCGATGGATATGTGCGTCACTAAGCGCTAAACACAGCGGTCGCAAGTCTCACTCAAAATTCCTCACAATTGGCTAGTATATGCACTGCAGCAAGGACAGCCACCAGCAGATCAACCAGAAATAAAATATATATAACGCTATTGTAGGCATAAGTAAGCCGTTTGGATTCTCCTATGGCTATTTTCTAGCCAAGTATGAAAGCACACTGATGAGATGACACTGAGTTATGAAAAAATAAACGTAAAATAAAAAGAAACTGGCAGACTGTGCCTAATTGAAATCCAACCCCTAATAAATTTTCCCACTTCGGTCTTTGCGATGGATATGTGCGTCACTAAGCGCTAAACACAGCGGTCGCAAGTCTCACTCAAAATTCCTCACAATTGGCTAGTATATGCACTGCAGCAAGGACAGCCACCAGCAGATCAACCAGAAATAAAATATATATAACGCTATTGTAGGCGTAAGTAAGCCGTTTGGATTCTCCTTTGGCTATTTTCTAGCCAAGTATGAAAGCACACTGATGAGATGACGCTGAGTTATGAAAAAATAAACGTAAAATAAAAAGAAACTGGCAGACTGTGCCTAATTGAAATCCAACCCCTAATAAATTTTCCCACTTCGGTCTTTGCGATGGATATGTGCGTCACTAAGCGCTAAACACAGCGGTCGCAAGTCTCACTCAAAATTCCTCACAATTGGCTAGTATATGCACTGCAGCAAGGACAGCCACCAGCAGATCAACCAGAAATAAAATATATATAACGCTATTGTAGGCGTAAGTAAGCCGTTTGGATTCTCCTATGGCTATTTTCTAGCCAAGTATGAAAGCACACTGATGAGATGACGCTGAGTTATGAAAAAATAAACGTAAAATAAAAAGGAAATGGCAGACTGTGCCTAATTGAAATCCAACCCCTAATAAATTTTCCCACTTCGGTCTTTGCGATGGATATGTGCGTCACTAAGCGCTAAACACAGCGGTCGCAAGTCTCACTCAAAATTCCTCACAATTGGCTAGTATATGCACTGCAGCAAGGACAGCCACCAGCAGAGCAACCAGAAATAAAATATATATAACGCTATTGTAGGCGTAAGTAAGCCGTTTGGATTCTCCTTTGGCTATTTTCTAGCCAAGTATGAAAGCACACTGATGAGATGACGCTGAGTTATGAAAAAATAAACGTAAAATAAAAAGAAACTGGCAGACTGTGCCTAATTGAAATCCAACCCCTAATAAATTTTCCCACTTCGGTCTTTGCGATGGATATGTGCGTCACTAAGCGCTAAACACAGCGGTCGCAAGTCTCACTCCAAATTCCTCACAATTGGCTAGTATATGCACTGCAGCAAGGACAGCCACCAGCAAATCAACCAGAAATAAAATATATATAATGCTATTGTAGGCGTAAGTAAGCCGTTTGGATTCTCCTTTGGCTATTTTCTAGCCAAGTATGAAAGCACACTGATGAGATGACGCTGAGTTATGAAAAAATAAACGTAAAATAAAAAGAAACTGGCAGACTGCTCCTATTCGAAATCCAACCCCTAATAAATTTTCCCACTTCGGTCTTTGCGATGGATATGTGCGTCACTAAGCGCTAAACACAGCGGTCGCAAGTCTCACTCAAAATTTCTCACAATTGGCTAGTATATGCACTGCAGCTAGGACAGCCACCAGCAGATCAATCAGAAATAAAATATATATAACGCTATTGTAGGCGTAAGTAAGCCGTTTGGATTCTCCTTTGGCTATTTTCTAGCCAAGTATGAAAGCACACTGATGAGATGACGCTGAGTTATGAAAAAATAAACGTAAAATAAAAAGAAACTGGCAGACTGTGCCTAATTGAAATCCAACCCCTAATAAATTTTCCCACTTCGGTCTTTGCGATGGATATGTGCGTCACTAAGCGCTAAACACAGCGGTCGCAAGTCTCACTCCAAATTCCTCACAATTGGCTAGTATATGCACTGCAGCAAGGACAGCCACCAGCAGATCAACCAGAAATAAAATATATATAACGTTATTGTAGGCGTAAGTAAGCCGTTTGGATTCTCCTTTGGCTATTTTCTAGCCAAGTATGAAAGCACACTGATGAGATGACGCTGAGTTATGAAAAAATATACGTAAAATAAAAAGAAACTGGCAGACTGTGCCTAATTGAAATCCAACCCCTAATAAATTTTCCCACTTCGGTCTTTGCGATGGATATGTGCGTCACTAAGCGCTAAACACAGCGGTCGCAAGTCTCACTCCAAATTCCTCACAATTGGCTAGTATATGCACTGCAGCAAGGACAGCCACCAGCAGATCAACCAGAAATAAAATATATATAACGCTATTGTAGGCGTAAGTAAGCCATTTGGATTCTCCTTTGGCTATTTTCTAGCCAAGTATGAAAGCACACTGATGAGATGACGCTGAGTTATGAAAAAATAAACGTAAAATAAAAAGAAACTGGCAGACTGTGCCTAATTGAAATCAAACCCCTAATAAATTTTCCCACTTTGGTGTTTGAGGTGGATATGTGTGTCACTAAGAGCTAAACACAACGGTATCAAGTCCCCCTGCAAATTCCTCACAATATGGTACTAGCTGCACTACTAGTGCCAGCAAGCCCAGCCACAAGCAAACAAAAAAAAAAAAAGTAGAACGTTATTGTAGCCCTAAGAAGGGCTGTTGGGTTCTTGTTGAATCACTCCTGCCTAACAGTAATCTACTAGCACCCTAACGCTGTCCCTGACCAGCAGCAGCTCTCTCCCTAGCGGCATCCAGACACAGAATGATCCGAGCAGCGCGGGCAGCGGCTAGTCTATCCCAGGGTCACCTGATCTGGCCAGCCAACCACTGCTATCGACGTGTAAGGGTACCACGTCATGCTGGGTGGAGTGCAGAGTCTCCTGGCTTGTGATTGGCTCTGTTTCTGGCCGCCAAAAAGCAAAACGGCGGGAGCTGCCATTTTCGCGAGCGGGCGAAGTATTCGTCCGAGCAACGAGCAGTTTCGAGTACGCTAATGCTCGAACGAGCATCAAGCTCGGACGAGTATGTTCGCTCATCTCTAATCATAACTGTTTTTAATTAGAAATCCCCTATATATTTTGTCCCTCCCAATGTTGGCTTAGTTCTATTTTATAGTGGCCGCCTACTTCTTCTTAGTCAGTGTCTGAGACCAAAATGAATAGTGAGCATTCAAGACCTGTTCACATGGTGTGGTATTGCATGACGTCTGCTGCTTCTGTGGTGTACTTCTAGTGGGGACCTGTGGCCTAGAGTCATGGTGGTTATGCCTGCCAGTATGGGTGCTAAGGAGCAACTGGGTCTTGGTTCCTGCTGGCGCTGTGTTTACCCCCTGGCTGCCCTAGGTGTTTGGTTCCTTGTTAACCATTTCTATACATGTTTTTTTCGCTTCATTGGAAAGATTTGACTTATAGGGTATTTCTGTGATACTTGTTGTTTTGAACCTTGGATATTGTATGATTATCTGTATTTTTTGGTTGACCTACAAACACTCTTTGCAGTCAGGATGGTTTAGAGATGAATTTATCATGTTCACCTCATTGAGTCTGTTTTTAAATGTTATTGTCTGGTCTTTGTCAATTTTTGTATGTATTTGTAAGAATAAAGATTGTTGATTTATTGCATTTCTGTGGTTTTAATGACACATCTTTCTGGCTTGTGGGTTGCAGCGTCGGTGGATGCCATGTGATGCCGCACCTAATAGCGTAAGGACCCACTACAACAAGGTCACTGTAAAGTGGTTAGTGGGGTTATGCAACTTGATCAAAATGTAACTAAGAACCACTAGTTCGTTTTGTAAATGTAGCCTAGCGGCAATAGATCATTGTATGATGAGTGGATGTGCGGTCCAGTTTTTTTTTTTCCCAATGTTGTTTTAGCACCTTTAAAAAATAGATGAGAAGCATAAAACAAATAATGACAGATATCTTCAGTTCAAGGTGTGGAATTATCAGCCTCTCTTGCCTGGGTGTACATCAGCACTGGTAAATTTAAAGCGAACCTGTCACCTGTGTTTACCCCACTAAACTACTAGCCCCCTCAGGTAGGGTATGAAATGTCCTTTCTAGAATTCCCTCGATTCCCTAGATTTATGTGAAATGTCCCCTGTTTACCTATTAAAAAAAATCAGCCCTAAAAGTCAGGCCAATATAACTCTTCTCATCCCATTTTCACATGAGATGAGTCAAGTTTAGTGGTTTCACAGGGAAGTTTAATTTCAGACTCCCCTATAATTGGTTCTTTATTACCTAGAAACATGCTTTATGTGAAATATTAAATATAAGAATCTCATTTTTGAGATCCCTTCAAATCCATTTATGGATCTAATAGGCAGGAACTGGATCTTTCACTGTAGCTTGCTTATCCAACTACAGGCAGTCCCCGGGTTACATACAAGATAGGGTCTGTAGGTTTGTTCTTAAGTTGAGTTTGTACGTAAGTCAGAACTGTATACTTTATTATTGTAACCCCAGTCAACATTTTTTTGATCTCTGTGACAATTGGATTTTAAAAATGTTGGATTGTCATAAGAACCAGGATTATCAATAAATCTTATTTACAGACACCATTGATAACTGTTATAGCTGTTTATTGTAGCCTAGGACTAAAGTACAGTAAATTACCAAAATCCAGAGGTCCGTTTGTAACTAGGGGTCGTATGTAAGTCAGGTGTTCTTAAGTAGGGGACCGCCTGTATCTCTTTAGTTGTCTGCATCTCTGGTTCTGTAGCTCACAAGTCTGATAACATCCTTATCTTTAATATGACATAAAGAGCATGTTTCTAGGTACTACAGAACCAAAGATATGGGCTTCTGAAATGACACTACCCCTGCAGTCACTAAACTTGACTCATCTCACGTGAAAATGAGGTTAGAAGAAAAATATTTGTATTACATGATTTTTTACAGGTAATGAGGGAAAATTTCACATAAAATGAAAAGGACAATAAAAGGGTCATATAATGTTTTTATACATTTACAAAAATTAAAACCTCATGTACAAAAAAAAACATTATTTTGCCAACTTAACTTTTTTATACTTTGGTGTACGTAGCTGTGGGTGGTGTAATTTTTTTGTGACTTTTTATGACATTTTCATTGCTATCATTTTAAAGACTCTACGACCTTTTGATCACTTTTTTATGCATTTTTTTAAAGTTTTCAAAAAAGTTCCATTTTCGACTTTCGGGTTAAACGCTGTGAGAAACCATCATTATATTTTGATAGATCGGGCATTTTCGGGCTGGGTGACAGCTAATGGGGCACATTTACTTACCCGGTCCGTTCGCGATCCAGCGGCGCGTTCTCTGCACTGGATTCGGGTCCGGCCGGGATTCATCAAAGCAGTTCCTCCGACGTCCACCAGGTGGCGCTGCTGCGCTGAAGTTCGCTGGAATGCCTCGAAATACACCGGCCTATCCAGGATGAAGGTGAGTGAAATTTTCGCGACACAATTTTTTTTTTAAATGCGGCGGTTTTTCCGAATACGTCGGGTTTTCGTTCGGCCACGCCCCCCGATTTCCGTCGCGTGCATACCGGCGCCGATGCGCCAAATTCCGATCGCGTGCGCCAAAAACCCGGGGCAATTCAGGTACAATCGGCGCAAATCGGAAATATTCGGGTAACACGTCGGGAAAACGCGAATCGGGCCCTTAGTAAATGACCCCCAATGTGTTTATGATTTTTTCTGTTTATTTATTTTTATGTCAGTTCTAGGGAAAGAGGGTGATTTGAATTTTTAGGTTTTTTAATTATAATTTTTTTTTTACTTTTTTTTATTTTTACTATTTTTCAGACTCCCTAGGGTACTTTAACCCTAGGTTGTCTGATGGATCCTATCATATACTGCCATACCCCAGCATGGCAGTATATGGGGATTTCCCTCATTCATTCATGAAGAGGTTAAGCTGAGGCAGCCTCTGGTCTTCGGAAGACCAGAGGCTGTCATGGCAACGGATCGCCGCTCCCTGATGATGTCACAGGGAGCGATGATCCCCGGCAAGATGGCGGCGCGCATGGGCAATGCAATAAGCAGCAAAAACTTAGGGGCTATGGAGAGGGCTCAGCCCTTGAGCCCTCTCCATGCACCCGCACCCGGCATGTAACGTACCATTACGTCACATGCCGTGATTCAATTCAGTGCGGTTCAACCTCTTTTTATTGTATTGTCATATAATCCCCCTCACTATTGGGAAGTAGGGATACTGTCCACTCAATGGGGCACATTTACTTACCCATCCCATCGCGTTCCCCGCCGTGCGTTGTCCGACGAGGATTCGGGTCTGCCGCAATTCATTAAGATCGTGCGTCCAATACCCAGCATGTGTCGCTTCTCCACTGAGATCCGCCAGAGTTCACCTTCTTCTTACCGGTGCATGTGAGTGCTGATCTTGCGACACAATTTTCTTTTTAAATTCCGCTTTTTTTTCCGTTTTGCCCCCCGATTTGTGTCGCATGCAAGCCGGCACGTATGCAAAACAATCCAATCGCGTGTGCCAAAAACCCGTGGCAATTCAGCGCAAAATGGAAAAACCCCCGAAACCTGGCGAAAATGCGGCGTTCGGACCCTTCATAAATGTGCTCCATTGTCTTTGTTGTCTGACACTTTGTTTCCAACTTTTATATACAATATGTGACAATATGTGACACTATCACATAATCGCTGAGTGGGGGCAGAAGAAAAACACACCAGTCTATTGTTTGTCACCTCCATGGACATCCGGCAGCGCACCACCATACTGAGTCAATCAGCAATTCTTTGAGCAGGCAGCAAGTCCTTGCATTGCTGATATGCAGCTACAATTCGAGAGATTCGACAACCATCTACAACTGGTCTCAGCTGAACAACCTGGCCTGCGATGTTCTCTACATCCTTTGAACACTAGCAGAAACTACTGGTGATAGTAATTGATCTGCTACACTGGAGTGGAGGGGAAAAATAAGTATAAGTTCTTTTATTGTGCTTTTGACAAGTTTTTACTATAACACAAAAATAAATGAACCCTGAAAATCCCTCATCATCCCAAAGAGTAATGGATCATAAAATAATTTCATCTGTATTATAACATAATACAGATGAAACTGGGTTTAACTATTAATTGACCACAAATATCCTGCATTAGAAGATCAATATAAATGTAACTTAGCTTCAGACCTAGTTACTATCACGTTTCCCAGCATATAGTCAAATGTTGTGTATGCAGTGCATTAAGCACATATACACTTCGAATTATTGGAAGCAAGAATTGGTACCTAATGAGATTTCATCAACCATTTAACCATAATTGGATTTTAATGCGTATTTGTTAGCTAAAAAAAATAAAATGGCATAGAAAAATCTTTACAACATCAGATAATTTTACATCTAAAAGTAATCATAATTGTTAACTGGCATTAATTCTGATTTATTGTTTGAACAAAAATAGTTGACCCATCTTTTGACCTTTTAAGTTTTAATGTAGGCCTCCAAAATAAAGTACAACCAATAAAATACTTCATATAAAATTTTAAACAGAAAAAAATTCTTACTACTAGAAAAGCATGTAGAATTTCTTACTAAAATAACCTCATATTCATGAGTGGATCAAGGTTAACATAAATCAGAGGGCCACTTACTGCAGAGATACAATTTTGATTTATGCATGTAGCACAAGAAACAAGTGCAACACCCCTGCCAATGCATGGAACTGTTTATATTATATGGGGCAAGAATGGTTTTATACTGGGGGGGGGGGGTACTGTATATATTATATGGGGTAGGAATTGTTTTATATTGGGGGGTACTGTATATATTATATGGGGCAAGAATGGTTTTATACTGGGGGGTACTGTATATATTATATGGGGCAAGAATGGTTTTATACTGGGGGGGGTACTGTATATATTATATGGGGTAGGAATTGTTTTATATTGGGGGGTACTGTATATATTATATGGGGCAAGAATGTTTTTTATACTGGGGGGGTACTGTATATATTATATGGGGCAAGAATGGTTTTATACTGGGGGGGGGGGTACTGTATATATTATATGGGGCCAGAGTAATTTATACTGGGGGATGCAGTATATATTATATGGGGCAAGATTCATTTATACTGGGGCGGGGGTGCTCTATATTTTATATAGGGCCAGAATAATTTTATACTGGGGGGCTGAGTATATAGGATACAGTATATTACTAAGCTGGGGGCTGTATATGGGATACAGTATATTACTAAGCTTGGGGGCTGTATATGGGGTACAGTATATTACTAAGCTGGGAGGCTGTATATGGGATACAGTATATTACTAAGCTGGGGGGGTTGTATATGGGGCACACTATATTATTAAGCTGGGAGGCTGTGTATGGGATACAGTATATTACTAGGCTGGGGGGCTGTATATGGGGCACACTATATTACTAAGCTGGGAGGCTGTATATGGGATACAGTATATTACTAAGCTGGGGTCTGTATATGGGATACAGTATATTACTAAGCTGGGGGCTGTATATGGGGTACAGTATATTACTAAGCTGGAAGGCTGTATATGGGGTATGGTATATTACTAAGCTGGGGGGTTGTATATGGGGCACACTATATTACTAAGCTGGGAGGCTGTATATGGGGTACAGTACTGGGAGGCTGTATATGGGGTATGGTATATTACTAAGCTGGGGGGTTGTATATGGGGCACACTATATTACTAAGCTGGGAGGCTGTATATGGGATACAGTATATTACTAAGCTGGGGCTGTATATGGGATACAGTATATTACTAAGCTGGAAGCTATATATGGGATACAGTATATTACTAAGATGGGGAATTTATATGAGATACAGTATATTACTAGGCTGGGGGATGTATATGGGATACAGTATATTACTAAGCTGGGGAATGTATATGGGATACAGTATATTACTAAGCTGGGAGGCTGTATATGGGATACAGTATATTACTAAGCTGGGGGGGCTGTATATGGGATACAGTATATTACTAAACTGGGGGCTGTATATGGGATACAGACAGTATATTACTAAGCTGGGGGGCTGTATAGGGGATACAGTATATTACTAAGCTTGGGGGCTGTATATGGGATGCAGTATATTACAAAGCTGGGGGGCTGTATATTAGGGGGTGCTATATATTCACATTGGTCAGGGAAGCACTGTATGTAAAATCATGTAACATAATAACAGGGTGGGATATATTAGTTATAGGATACAATAGATTACTTTGCATCATTTAAACACAATGTCAGGGGTCTGTATTAATAAATTGGGGGTGTTTTATATTGATTGGTGCTGTGCATGCTATAATTCCAGTAGAAATATATATATATATATATATATATATATATATATATATATATATATATATATATATATAAAAATGCCCTTCATTTTTTATATGTGGGGAGAGTGCAGTCATTTGTGTTGTGAGGGGTATATACTTCATAATGTTAGTGACTGTGGTATTTTTAGGGACACCGGGTGGAGATGCTGCATGGAGCTGAAGATATCTGCCCGTGAATTCAGCAGCGATACGTCATGGATTGGAGAACCCGGAATAAAGTTCTCCTGATGGAAGAGATTGTCATCTATAAGGTACTAGATGCCACTAATGACTCCAAGAACCTGTAGTCAGTCACACAGTGTCAGGGAGCTGCCTGTGGGATTGTTAATTGTTAGTAAAGTTTTCAGCATTTACTTAACAGGGAGCGGGGGGGGGGGGGGGGGCAGCATTTTAATATTCGCCTCAGGCAGCAAATATGCTAGAATCGGCCCTGAATATGAAGTTTGCATTTGTGTGTCTTGATTTTGTGTAATTGTGTAGAAGTAACCTTTACATTCTTTGCTTGTTTTCCCAATTTGCAATAAATATTTGTTCTTAACATGTGCTTTTTAGTGAAGAAATCAAAGTTTTCTTTTATCTGTTGGAATTCTGATGGAAATGAATTCCTTTCATCTTTACTTTATGACATAAAGAGTATTTCTCTGGACATGTAGGGTGTAGTTTGTAATTTTCTAAATTTATTTTGAGCTGGCATGACTAACACTAACACTTACTGAATTTACTAACTTTTAAATCTAAGTCTAGTAAATTAAAGTATAAACATAAATTCTGAGTTATAAAAATATAGTAATTTTGTTAGATAATTCATTTAGAAGGCCATAACATCAAAATATTTTTCTGTTTGAGCTTAGTTTGATCTTGTAAGCCTACAATGCAATAAGCAACATGGTGCACTAGTTAACAAAAGAAGGTGCAGTTAACATAAATGGCAAATTCTTTTTAATACCATGGCTAAAATGTGCCTATAAACTCATGTCCCATTGTAGCTCTACCCCAAAAAAATTGTCCTTGCTATATGTTTAGTGTACTGTTGGATATAAAAAAACACTGACAAGATATATCAATTGTTTACATCAGATGTAGAAAAAAAGAATTATGGCTTATACTTGCTGTCTTTTCTCACTGTGTCCATTTAAGTTCCCTGATTAGCATGAAAGTTTCCCCCTTCCATACCTGTGGACAGTGTGCTGCCTTAGCATTTGACTTTTTACATCATATACAACCCAAGATAGCCACTAATTTGTTTCATGTTAGATACACTAACACTAGCACAATGGGGCAGATTTACTTACCCGGTCCATAGCGATCCAGCGGCGTGTTCTGTGTGGAGGATTTGGGTCTTCCGGCGATTCACTAAGGTAGTTCCCTGATGTCCACTAGGTGTCGCTGCTGCGCTGAATTCCATCGCAGTGCACTTAAGTTCACCAAGCCAGGCCGGGTGCAGTTAAGAGCGTGTCAAGCGACAAATTTTTGTTTTTTAAATGCGGCGGTTTTTCCGAATCCGTCAAGTTTTACTTACGGCCACGCCCCCCGTTTTCCGTCACGTGCACGCCGGAACCGATGCGCCACAATCCGATCGCGTGCGCCAAAAACCCGGGGCAATTCAAGGAAAATCGGTGCAAAACTGAAAAATTTGGGTAACCCTCCGGAAAAACACGATTCGGGCCCTTAGTAAATGACACCCATTGTCTAATCTTAATCTATCTTTAATGTGCTGTTTATTCATCTCCATCCTAATTTTTCTTCTGCTTTTCCTTTCTGCAATTCCCCAAACTGCCTTCTCCACAGTGAATCAAAGTCAAAGTTTAAAATACCAACATGACTGTAAATATGCATAATCTGCCCTCTCCATAGATCTCTGAACTAAGAAATCAATTCTTGTCAGTTCGTAAACTCTGAACTTGTAAGACCTCCTTGATTTAGTCTCCTACCATTTACTCGTCTCCAAGACTTCTCCCATGCATCTCCCAGACTCTATACCATACTTTCTGTCCCCCATCTTACAAACCCAACAAACCTTCAAACATAACCTCAAAAGCCAACCTTTTAAGAACTGTGTACAATAATCAATAACCTCACTGCTATGCTTGTTCCACTTTTGCTTTCATTTATCCTATATAAATTGTGACCCTCTCGACATTGAGTTATTTAGAGCTCAGGCTGTCCTTTAATGTTGCTTAGAAGGAAATGCGCAAGTAGTTTTCCATGGTGAAATAAGAAAATTATGCCTAGGTGCTACATCTAAATGCATACCCATAGACAAATCAGCCCCTATACTGTGCTGATCCGATGTTAAAAATTTCTAATCACCACCATAATCTGTTGGGAGCCAATTTCTTTTTTAAAAGATATGCTGGTTTAGCTATTATCCCACATCATGTCCCCAGGTTTCTCAGAAGTCATGCATTGATGCATATAAAGCTGCCTTTCAAGTGTGGCCCTCAGACACATTTTTCCTTCCAGAATCTATGGGAGAGCATGCATGGCCTTTAAAGGGTAACAGTCATTCTCAGAAAAAAAAAACAACATAATTCTGCTCCAGGTGTCCCTGGAAATCATTCCTCAAGTCCCCATTTAGTACGTCTTTTGGCCCATAGCAACCATCACCATAAAAAACGGGGATGAAAAGGAAAAAAAAACAAACAAGAATTGTAAATTACCCAGAGGAATAACAGAGGACAAATGAACCCATACACAAGTCTACATACACACATACCCCTGATGAAGCATGCCGAAACACATGTCGTTTGTTATGCACCCTTGGTCTGCATATACCTGTGTCTCTGTGCAATACTTGTGCAACATCCCCCACCGGGGCCTAGCCTTTTCTTGGGGCCTGGAGACAGTCGGGGCCCGCAGTACCTGAGTGGCTGGCGGTTGCGGCCTAAGCACGCTTGTGTCACGGTGCTTGGTATGAGGAACCGGAGGGCTGTCCTACAGCCTGGCAGGTCTCCAGCAGGGTGGTGTTGGCAAGAAATGATGAGGGAGAGGCTGCTATAGCGGATCTCCCTGGGGCAACCCTTTGGTGTCTAGAGTATGAGTCTCTGTGTGGTGGACAGGGTGCCCATGATGGTGACAGCCGGAGTAGCAGGGACCAGACGGAGGCAGAGGTTGAACAGAAACACTTACAGTTCTTTATTGGAACCGACAGGAACATCAGCAACGTGCCTTTAACAAGATGGTGGAGTACTGGAGAGGTACTTGGAGGGAGCCACAGGATGTAGATCACCAGCCTGGATGCAATGGCAGGCTGGGAGGTAGCTGTGTCCTAATAGGAAGCTTCAGCTTTATCCTGGATTGCTTCAGGTATCACCCTTGAAGGTAGGATGATACCCCTTTCCTCACTAACTAGCTATTAGCTCCACTTCAGGCAGGGGCTAGGCTCTTCCTGCTCTGGTCTGGTGTGCTAGCTGTACAGACTCCGAAGAGTCTGTACTGGAGAGACTCCAGTCTGCTTCTGAGCTACTGCTCAGCTAACTGCTCTCTAGAACATTCTTGGCCAGGGGTTTTATTATCTCCCCTTGGTCAGGTGGTGGCTGCTCCTCCAATTACCTCTCAGCTCACAGAGACAGAGTGTAACACAGATCATTGGATAATAGACTCTTACATCATACACAGATTAACTTCTGCCTTGCCAGGCAGGATTAACCACTGCAATGTCCCCTGTGTGATGTGGTGACATGCTGTGGGGCTTATTCGCAAGCACTCCTTCGCCATTGCATCGGCGAGGGTTTTGCATTTGTTTGTGAGCAAATACCTTGTCTTGTCCTAGGACTGTACCTTCTATACCTCTATACAGGTTACTGTGATCTATTTATCATGTATATTTAGTTATTTGACCATTGATGGACTTTTTCTGTGTATGTTTAGATTGTTTGAATTGATCTAATAAAAAGTTATGTTATATCTAACATATCTAATATCTATCTATCTTAAACTGCAGCACAACACATGGGGAAGATTGGAGACTAGAGATGAGCGAGCACTAAAATGCTCGAGTGCTCGTTATTCGAGTCAAACTTTTTCCGATGCTCGAGTGCTCTTTTTCGAATAACGAACCCCATTGAAGTCAATAGGAGACTCGAGCATTTTTCAAGGGGACCAAGGCTCTGCACAGGGTTATGGGGGCAGAGAGGAACCAAAGGAGATGAGCAAGAAGCGCCGAAGTGATTTCCTATGTGAACAAAAGGTTGATGGTATATTTAGTCGATAACACAGCATGGCGGCGACAGAGTGACCAAGTTTCATAACGTATCTGGGAAACACCCGAAAAACGAGCCTGACACAGCTCGATTGCTAAGGGGACGACATGTGGAGGCAGCTATGGAGACGACTTTTGGAGGCAGCTATGGAGAGGACATGTGGAGGCTGCTATGGAGACAACGTGTGGTGGCAGCTATGGAGACAACGTGTGGAGGCAGACATAAAACTAGCAAAGGCCTTGTAAAGTGTACCCCTTCCAGTGCCAGGCAAGCTGCCTGCTCGTCTACTCTCCCTCGCTACTTGTCCCACAGAAGTACGCCCTCTGCCGCTAGCGGTGTCAGGGAAAGACTGTTTCAGCTTGTGCACCAGGGCCTGCTGGTATTCATGCACTCTCACACTCCTTTCCTCTACAGGGATGAGAGTGGAAAGATTTTGGTTGTACCGTGGGTCCAGGAGAGTGAATACCCAGTAATCGGTGCTGGAAAAAATTCTTTGAACACGGGGGTCACGGATAGGCAGCCTAGCATGAAATCTGCGATATGCGCCAGAGTCCCAACGCACAAGAATTCTCTTCCCTCACTGGCCTGACTCTCCATTTCCTCCCCCTCCTCCATCTCCTCTTCTTCTGCCCATACAAGCTGAACAGTTAATAAGGACTGAGCAATGGTCCGCTCTTCTGTATTGACTCCTCAAAGTTACTCAGCACCTGACAGATATCAAACATCCAGATCCACTCCTCATTGTAGACTTGAGGAAGCTAACTGACCTGACTAGCATTTCTGGTGGAAGTTGACATCTGGCAGTCTACAATCGCTCTGTGCTGCTGGTAAACTCTGCATAACATGGTTAATGTGGAATTCCATCTCGTGGGCACGTCGCACAATAGTCTGTGAGCGGGCAGTTGGAGGCGGCGCTGCGCTGCCCTGAGAGTGGCAGCATCTGTGCTGGACTTCCTGAAATGCGCACAGATGCGGCGCACCTTCGTGAGCAAATCTGACAGATTGGGGTATGTCTTGAGGAAACGCTGAACTATCAGATTGAAAACATGGGCCAGGCATGACACATGTGTCAGTCTGCCGAGTTGCAGAGCCGCCACCAGGTTACGGTCGTTGTCACACACAACCATGCCTGGCTCCAGGTTCAGCGGTGCCAGCCACAGATCGGTCTGCACCGTGATGCCCTGTAATTGGGCGGTGTGCCTTTTATCACCTAGGCTCAGCAGTTTTTTGCGACAGCACTGCTGCTGCGCTGCTGCTGCGCCTAGAGGGGCAGGCCCCGCAATCTTCGGCGTTGTGAGTATATGAGCGCCCCAGGGTCAGACTCGGTCCCAGCCTCCACAAAGTTAACCCAATGTGCCGTCAGCGATATATAGTGGCCCTGCCCAGCAGCACCCGTTCACGTGTCCGTGGTTAGGTGGACCTTGTCAGAAATGGTGTTGGCCAAGGCACGGATGATGTTGTCTGACACGTGCTGGTGCAGGGCTGGGACGGCACATCAGGAAAAGTAGTGGCGGGTGGGGACCGAATACCGAGGGGCGGCCGCCACCATGAGGTTGCGAAAGGCCTAGGTCTCTATCAGCCTATAGGGCAGCATCTCCAGGCTCAGTAATTTGGAGGTATAAACGTTGAGGGCTGGGTGTGTGGGTGGGCGGAACTGTATTTCCTCTTGCGCTCCAGTGTCTGGGGTATAGACAGCTGAACGCTGCACATGTAGACATTGGGGGACGCTGTGGAGAATCGTGGAGGCAAATGTGTGGTTTTCGAGTGGGAGGTGTTTGTGCCAGGGTCCTGAGCAGGGGGCTGACTAGCAGAGGCAGCAAATGACACAGGGGAAGGAGCAGTGGTGGGCCCGGCCGGAGGTGAACGGCCTTGGTTCCATTTAGTGGAAGTGTTTATTACTCATATGCCTGTGCATACTGGTGGTGGTTAAGCTAGTAGTGGTGGAACCCCTGCTGATCCTGGTGTGGCACAGGTTGCACACCACAGTCCGTCGGTCATCCGCTGTTTCTTTAAAGAACCTCCAGACTTCAGAAAATCTAGCACTCGCCACGGGAGCTTCACTACGTGAAACATTTGGCGCTGATGCACCAGCTCTGGCCCTGCCTCGGAGTCTGGCCCCACCACTGCCTCTTCCGACCTGTTCTCGTATAGGACTCACCTCCATCTCAGAAGCACTGTCTTCACCCAGCCTATCAACCCAGCTTGGGTCTGTCACCTCATCATCCTCCAATCCCTCAGTCTTCTCCCCCTTTGGACTTCCTGCCCTGACAAAAACTTCATCACTGTCTGACAACCGTGTCTCCTGCAGCTCAGCAGCAACCTGAGAAGTGGTTTGTGACTCTGGGAAGGGTCCAGAAAACACTTCCTCAGAGTATGCCGGATCAAATTCCAAATTTTCCTGGGAGGGGGCAGACTGGGGGGAAGGAGGTTGAGGTAGAGGAGCTGGAGGAGTGCTCACTTGGGTAGCATGGGTGGACTGCGTGGAAGACTGACTGGTGGACAAATGACTTGAAGCATTGTCCGCAATCCACAACATCACCTATTTGCACTTTTCTAGCCTCAACAGTGTTCTACTACGAGTCCCAGTAAGTTGAGACATGAAGCTATGGAGTGTAGCTCTGTGGCGTTCCCCTGCTCCCTTATCAGCAGGTAGTGTCTCACCCTGCCTAGGACCACGGCCTCTGACCCCTGCAGTAACTGGATGCCCACACCCTCGTCCTCTACCCTTATCCCTCGGGTTCATCATTGTCCAAATAAAAGTCAAAAGAGAAATATAAACTGTAAATTTTTTGGGGTAATTTTTTTTTATGTTTGTTTCTTTTTGGATTTATAGAAGAACAAAACATGCAGAAGAAATCAGACAGCAACCTCAGAAGATGATTGCTATGGCTAGTTTCTAACCAACACAGACAATTTTTTTTAAATGTCCCGATATTGATGTGAACAAAAGACCATATTAGTTTACGCCACACGTGACGTACAGTACGCTTCACCGGCAGAGAGAATGTGGATTGGGATTTCTGGGGACTAGCTTGCTAAACAGTAGCAGGCAGACTAAGCTAGATGAAATTGCATTTGCACCACTGATAGCACACAAAAGGATTTTGTGCTGTGACTTTCACTTTTGAAAAAAAAAAAATCGGCAGACTGTGCCTAATTCAATCAAACCCCCAATAAATTGTCCCACTTAGCTGTTTGAAATGGATATGTGTTTCACTGAGAGCCAAAAATAACGTTCGCAAGTCTCCCTGCAAATTCGTCACAATATGGTAATAGCTGGACTACTAGTGCCAGCAAGCCCAGCCACAAGCAAATAAAAAAAATAAATAATAACACTATTGTAGCCCTAACAAGGGCTTTTGGGTTCCTGTAGAATCACTCCTGCTTAACACTAATCTAATAGAACACCCTAACGCTATCCCTGATCAACAGCAGCTCTATCCCTAACGGCATCTAGGCAGAGAATGATCGGAGCACCACGGGAGGTGGCTAGTCTATTCCAAGGTCACCTGATCAGGCCAGACAACCACTGCTATCGACATGTAAGTGTACCACGTGATGCTGGGTGTACTGCAGAGTCTCCTGGCTTGTGATTGGCTCTGTTTCTGGCCGCCAAAAATCAAAACGACGGGAGATGCCATTTTCTCGAGTTGGAGAAATATTCGTCCGAGCAACGAGCAGTTGCGAGTACGCTAATGCTCGAACGAGCATCAAGCTCGGACGTGTATGTTCGCTCATCTCTATTGGAGACTTAAAGAGGACATAGCGCATGTTATCTCTGCTCTGTATCTCCTCCCCTGTCTGCCAATTACTGCTGCAAGCATGAGGTGAAGGGAAGGGGGCTCTGTAGTAGCTGCTGCTTCTAGTGGATTATTTGTTTATATAGTGGCGTGGAGGGTCTACAGGGAAAGATAAGAGTGTAGGTGTTTTGTGAGAAAAGCAGCTTAGAGCAGGGAGAGCTTGTATATTCTTACTCATTCTTCAGCTCAGAGAATATAGGTTGTGCCTAGCAACCGCCCTGTGAGGGTTTACTGACAAAGACTGATAGCAGGGAGAAGGCTGCTGAATAGCAGTGAAAGGAGCAAGATTCGGGTAACTAATCCAATTGCAGAGGGGCTTCAAATTTCCTGCCCTACAACATCTCAAAATGTATGCCTGTAAAGATGACCTGCAATGAAGTTTAATTTTTTGCCAAGATTTGCATCAACTGTCTCTTAGCTAGCCAAACCAATTTCCTGCACTGTACCCTGTGTAGGGAACTGGTTTGGCTAGGTAAGAGAAAGTGGATATTAGCATCTGTGAGACACTAAATATCAAAACAACACTGTCTACAGTTGGGAGTCTATTCCTTTTAAGAAAATATATATTGTTTTGGCTGTCACCCCAAACCATGTCACTATGCTTCTTGATGTAAGACATCCATTGATGTAAAGGGAGCTGCCTTTCAAGGTATCACTGAGGTATAGATTTCCTTAACAAACCCTGGATTGTGCCCAGCGGATTATGCGTTTCCTTTGGGTCTCTGTACCTATGTAAAGATGGCCTGATAAAAATAATGGCTCTGAATGAATATATGAATGTGGGGAGAGCTGCTATCTTCTATTTTTGTCATGTCCGTTTCTCTCCTGTAGGCTACTAATCCCTCCCTTTCCACTAATAAAAAGTGACGGCAGACCTAGGTATTGTACGTAAGCTAAGTGTATCAAGTATTTTGCTAAATTTACAGTTTTTAAACTCTGAGATTTGCTTGGTAAATTATAATGTGGTATATTAGATCAAAGGAGAAAAATTTACCTAATTGTTTTCCCTTGAAGGGACTATTGCCTTTTAAACTAATAAATCTGATACTCGTGAATGTATCTGATAAACTTTGTCTTCAAAATTTTCTAAATGCTATTGTACAAATGGCCAAGCATAATGTTTCATCTCAGTGTGAAGCCTGAGTACTTTTGGTAGTTATTGGAAGTTGCACTATTATCAGGCCTTTTGGAACATTTCATGTATTTTTCTTGCGGAGTAACATGAATGATGTCCTACCTCCTGGGTGCTCTGGGCTTTATTCATACTTAAAGACAGATTTTTTTTTTTACATTACAATAGTGGCAGTTCAAACAGCATGCCTTGCCCTCTTTAGCTAGAATATTCTTGTTTACTACATTTTTCCCAAACCACCCTTGGATTCATGTGCTGAGATAAAATGTGTTTATGACATCTATTTGACAAGCCTACAAGGCTAAGTACAAGCCTAAAGCTCTTACATCAATATTAGATTGGTTTAAAAAGCTTCTAATAGTTTACTCACAACTTTAATAGTTTTATATGATAGAATTAAAAGATCTTTATTCAGAATCTTTGGGGTAGGTCTTAGCATCTTGCAATATTGAGTGGAATTGGCTTCATGAGAAATTAATGTTTTTTATTAAATTTGAGATCAATGTGTAAAAGTTTAAATGTCAGATAGACATTTTTCAATAAATTTGTAGACAAGAAAAAAAATGTACTTTATTAATGGTCTCCAGTTTTTTCAATAAAACCCTACTAACTGTGAAGGAACTCTGTAGCAATTACCTGACTAGTATACAGTAATGGCCAAAAGAGAGAATGATACAAATGTTAATTTTTACAAAGTCTACCGCATCAGGTTTTATAATAGCAATTTGCATATACTCCAGAATGCTATAAAGAGTGATCAGCTTAACAAGAATTAATTGCAAAGTCAATATTTGCCTAGAAAATGAACTTTTTTCCCCAAAACACATTTCAACTTCATTGCAGGCCTGCCTTAACCCCTTCCCGACATTTGACGTAATAGTACTGCATCGCGGGAGTTGCGTTCCCGCAAAATGCAGTACTATTACGTCATGCTTCTGGCACCGCCTCCTGAACGGAGCCGGCGCCAGAAGCTGCAGGTGTCAGCTATATATTATAGCCGCCACCTGCCTCTAACACCCGCGAACGGAGAATTCTCTGATCGCGGGTGTTAACCCCTGACACGCCACGGTCGCGCTGAACGCGGCGTGCAAGGGGCATTTGAGAAGAATCGGACCCCCCGCGGCGCTTACCGGGGGGGGGGGTCCGCTGCTCCGATCGCAGCCCCGCGATCCTCCTCCGGCTGCCGGGTCCTGCCTTCTGACAGGACCCGGCTGTAACACACTGAGCATGCGCAGTGTTACATTACACAGTGTAATACATCTGTATTACACTGTGTAATGTGAAGAAGAGCTTGAACAAGTGATCAGTGGATCATTTGTTCAAGCTAACCTGTAAAAGTTAATAAAAAATGTTAAAAAGATTACATAAAATAATTTTTTAATAAAAATAATTAATTAAATAAAGTTAAAGTCCCCTAAACACAAATATTCCCTATACACATGCAATAAAGTGAAAAAAAAACACAAAATCGCCAAAAAAACCCACATATTTGGTATTCCCGCATCCGTAACAATCCATACAATAACTCAGAAACATTATTGGACCCGCTCGGTGAACGCCGTAAAAACAAAACCCGAAAAACATGCCAAAATGTAAATTTTTCATAAAATCTCTACACAAAAATGTTCTAAAAAGTGATCAAAAAAAGTTATGTGCACAAAAATGGTACCACTGAAAAGAACAACTCAACACGTAAAAGATAAGTCCTAAACTAGCTCTGTCAACCAAAAAATATTAAAGTTACGTCTCCAAAAAGATGGCAATGCAAAAACAAATGAGATTTCCTGTATATTAGTTTTTATCCAGTAAAATTGTAAAAATAAATGAAAAACTATATAAATGAGGTACCAACGTAATCGTAGTGACCTATAGAATGAAGATAATATAATAGTTTTAGTGTATGGTGTACGACCCCAAAAAAATACGAAAAGAAAATAAACCAAAATTGACAATTTTCTTTTCACCCATACATTCAAGAGTTAATAAAATCTCATCAATAAGCTAATGACCCATTAAAATGAAGTATTTGTAAAGTGCATCTCATGTCGCAAAAAATAAGCCCTTATATGTCCAAATTGCCAAAAAAATAAAGATTGTATAGCTAATAAAAAGTGACAATGCATAATCTGCTCTGAATGGCACAGCTTCCCTTCGATGCCCTGGCGTGTGCCCATACAGCAGGTTACCACCACATATGGGGTATTATTATACACGGAAGAGATTGGGTATCAAATTTTGTGGAGCGTTTTGGTATTTTATCCACTGAGAATTTGTACATTTTTTGAAAAACACATTAATTTAGCCAAAAAAATTTTACTTTCAAAATTGCATCCGATTTTGTTTTAACCCCTGTAAAACAATTAAAGGGTTAACAAACTTCATAAAAGTTGTTTTACGTACGTTGAGGAGTGTAGTTTCTATAATGGGGTAATTTATGGGGTTTTACTTTTATTTAGGCCTCTCAAAGTGATTTAAAACCTGAGCAGGTCCCTCAATAGCAGGATTTAGCATTTTTTATGAAAATGTGAAAAATTGCACCTAACGTTCAAAGGCCCATAACATCCTACAAAAATAAGAGTATGCATAAAAAACCATGTCCACATAAATTACACATTTAGTGAATGTTAGTTATTACGTTTTTTTGCGGTTATGAATATGTATGGAAAAAGTAGAACATTTTGAAGTTCGAAAATCAAGAATTTTTCCAAATTTTCACCAAATATCTGATTTTCTCATAAAAAAATGCAAAACATACCACCAAAATTTTTAAACTAACCTGAAGTACAATGGGCCACATTTATCACTCGTTTTTTCTGTTGTTTTTGCGCCTTTTCATTCAGGCGCACCGTTTTTGCGCCATTTTTGCGATTAACCACCAAACTAGCCGCGCAGCTCAAATAACTAGCTTTCCCTCATCTATCTTACCAATCCAGATGTTTTGCTGCGCCTAATGATATTCATCACTTGCAACGTTTTCATTTAGGCGCAAAAACGGTCGCAAAAACACTCCAGCCCGAAGGTGGCGTTAACTGAGAAGAAAGCACTGAGCCCCTTTGCAGAAGAGCTCATTTCTAGCAGCAGAGCTCAGCCAGACACTGGAACATATAATAGATACATTAGATACTCTGCAGACACTAGAACATATAATAGATACATTAGATACACTGCAGACAGGAGCTGCAGACTCTATTTACAGTTCATCACCTTCTATTTACAAAATATTCTGCAAAATGCTGAGCTCACAGCAAGAGAGAAGAGAACTTTGCACAAGTTTGCAGAAGCTTGCAGAAGTTTGCAGATACTACAAACAAGTGTCCCCCATGTAATTCTGCACAGTGTCTGAGGGGGATATTGTGCAGAATTACAGGGGTGCAGCAGGAGACCAGCACTGGGGGATCCCCTCCAGGAGAAGCCCCTGCTGAGGAGGTCACTGGGTGCAGGGTGTCACACACCTGGGTGCTGCTGTGAGTGTTATCTTCATTCTGGGATGTGGGAGAAGCAGAGAGGAGCTTCTAGCAGAATCACATGTAAGTGCCCGAATCTAACATTGCGCCTAAACTGCGCCAAAATTGCGCCTAAACTGTGTTAAAGTAAAGTGATTAATAAGAGGCAGAAAATATACTTATCACAGATGGTTGTAGCTTGTGATAATTCTGGCAAAACAGTGCGCCAGAATTTAGGCGCAACTACTACACTTAGGCGCACAAAAGTGATAAATGTGGCCCAATGTGTCACGAGAAAAAAAATTTAAAATCACTTGGATATGTTAAAGCGTTCCGAAGTTATAACCACTTGTAGTGACACAGGGCAAAAAAATGGGCCGTGTCAGGAAGGTGAAAAGTGGCTTCAGCGTTAAGGGGTTAAAAGGACCTGCTAACATCGTTTCACTAATTGCTCCATTAACACAGGTGTGGGTATTGATGAGGATAGGGCTGGAGATCAATCTGTCATGATTAAGTAACAAAACATGGAGATTTTGGGTCCATGGTCTGGAAACTCCCCAGATCTTAATCCCATTGAGAACTTGTGGTCAATCATGAAGAGACAGGTGGACAAACAAAAACCAACAAATTGTGGCAAAATGCAAGCATTGATTGTGCAAGAATGGACTGCTATCAGTCAGGATTTGGTCCAGGAGTTGATTGAGAGCTGCCAGGGAGAATTGCAGAGGTCATGAAGAAGAAGGGTCAACACTGCAAATATTGACTTGCTGCATTAACCCATTCTAACTGTCAATAAAAGCTTTTGTTATTCATAATATGATTGCACTTGTATTTATGTATGTGATAAAAACATCTGAAAAACACACATAAAAACCAAAGGGCAACAGATCATGTGAAAATATGATATTTGTGTCATTCTCAAAACTTTTGGCCATGACTGTACACTGTACATTTTAACTTCAAACGGCACTTCTTATGTCCCTTTTTTCTTATGTGTCCTGCTCATGCTGCATGAGTTAGGTATCAGAGTGTCAAGACAGGGATGAGGTGAATTCCTCAACCTCTGTCCATGTCTACTTGCTGGTCCTGCACTATATAGCTGACAGCTGGGTGACAAGGCAAAGAGTCAAAACCAAGGTGGTGAGGTACAAAATCGTAAGCCAAACAATAATCAAGCTAGGGTCAGAAAAGCACATCAAACATTGAGAGTAAACAGATACACAGAACAAAAAGGGTCATTATTTATCTTTAGTCAGAGCATTTATGCATGTCTTTTCTTTTTTTTTGACAGGTTTTGGATTTGTTTGATTTATCTTGAAGCAGTGGTTCTTAATCGGGGGTTCTATTGAACCCTAGGGGTTTGGTGAGTCGGTCTCAGGAGTTTGGCTGAGCCTCCGCCATGGAGGTCACTAAACCTATCACTAAAGAAGGGTTCAGTCAATGTACATATGAAACTGGTGGGTTCGGTACCTCAAATAAGGTTAAGAACCACTCTCCTAGAGGTTGATATATCTAACATCTAAGTCTAAGGGTCTTTTTCAACTTTTTATTAAAAAGTTGCACAAAAGTCTCAAACTCTTCTGCAACTTCATCTTAAGTTCTATGCCTGCTCAGGACTGGAAGTGTAGATTTGTACCGTGTTAGCCATGGAGAGCAGAAGAAGAGTGAAGAAATCAGGCGATACCTTTTTGAGGCTAACTGAGTATATTTGATGGTGAGCTTTCGAGAAGACTAGTTCTCTTCGTCAGACATGATGTTATGCATGAAACAGAAAATTCACAGATACACAGAACAAAAAGGGTCATTATTTATCTTTAGTCAGAGCATTTATGCATGTCTTTTCTTTTTTTTTGACAGGTTTTGGATTCGTTTGATTTATCTTGAAGCAGTGGTTCTTAATCGGGGGTTCTATTGAACCCTAGGGGTTTGGTGAGTCGGTCTCAGGAGTTTGGCTGAGCCTCCGCCATGGAGGTCAAGACACACACATATTTGATTTATCACTAAAGAAGGGTTCAGTCAATGTACATATGAAACTGGTGGGTTCGGTACCTCAAATAAGGTTAAGAACTAGAGATGAGCGAACATGCTCGTCCGAGCTTGATGCTCGGTCGAGCATTAGGGTACTCGAAACTGCTCGTTACTCGGACGAATACTTCGCCCGCTCGAGAAAATGGCAGCTCCCGCCGTTTTGCTTTTTGGCGGCCAGAAACAGAGCCAATCACAAGCCAGGAGACTCTGCACTCCACCCAGCATGACGTGGTACCCTTACACGTCGATAGCAGTGGTTGGCTGGCCAGATCAGGTGACCCTGGGATAGACTAGCCGCTGGCCGCGCTGCTCGGATCATTCTGTCTCTGGATGCCGCTAGGGAGAGAGCTGCTGCTGGTCAGGGAAAGCGTTAGGGTGTTCTATTAGCTTACTGTTAGGCAGGAGTGATTCTCAAAGAACCCAACAGCCCTTCTTAGGGCTACAATAACGTTCTACTTTTTTTATTTTAATTTGCATCTTTTACCATTTTGTGAGGAATTAGCAGGGGGACTTGCTACCGTTGTGTTTAGCTCTTAGTGGCACACATATCCATAGCAAAGACCGAAGTGGGAAAATTCAGTAGGGGTTGGATTTCTATTAGGCAATAACTCAGTGTCATCTCATCTGGCATAGTAGTGTGCTTCCTTTGATACTTGGCTAGAAAATAGCCATAGGAGAATACAAACAGCTTCTTGAAGCCTACAGTAGCGTTCTATATATTTGATTTCTGGTTGATCTGCTGGTGGCTGTAGTTTCTGCAGTGCATGTACTTGCCAATTCTGAGCAATTTGTAGTGAGACTTGCGACCGCTGTGTTCTGCGCTTAGTGGCGCACATATCCATAGCAAAGGCCGAAGTGGCAAAATTCAGTAGGGGTTGGATTTCTATTAGGCAATAACTCAGTGTCATCTCATCTGGCATAGTAGTGTGCTTCCTTTGATACTTGGCTAGAAAATAGCCATAGGAGAATACAAACAGCTTCTTGAAGCCTACAGTAGCGTTCTATATATTTGATTTCTGGTTGATCTGCTGGTGGCTGTAGTTTCTGCAGTGCATGTACTTGCCAATTCTGAGCAATTTGTAGTGAGACTTGCGACCGCTGTGTTCTGCGCTTAGTGGCGCACATATCCATAGCAAAGGCCGAAGTGGGAAAATTCAGTAGGGGTTGGATTTCTATTAGGCAATAACTCAGTGTCATCTCATCTGGCATAGTAGTGTGCTTCCTTTGATACTTGGCTAGAAAATAGCCATAGGAGAATACAAACAGCTTCTTGAAGCCTACAGTAGCGTTCTATATATTTGATTTCTGGTTGATCTGCTGGTGGCTGTAGTTTCTGCAGTGCATGTACTTGCCAATTCTGAGCAATTTGTAGTGAGACTTGCGACCGCTGTGTTCTGCGCTTAGTGGCGCACATATCCATAGCAAAGGCCGAAGTGGGAAAATTCAGTAGGGGTTGGATTTCTATTAGGCAATAACTCAGTGTCATCTCATCTGGCATAGTAGTGTGCTTCCTTTGATACTTGGCTAGAAAATAGCCATAGGAGAATACAAACAGCTTCTTGAAGCCTACAGTAGCGTTCTATATATTTGATTTCTGGTTGATCTGCTGGTGGCTGTAGTTTCTGCAGTGCATGTACTTGCCAATTCTGAGCAATTTGTAGTGAGACTTGCGACCGCTGTGTTCTGCGCTTAGTGGCGCACATATCCATAGCAAAGGCCGAAGTGGGAAAATTCAGTAGGGGTTGGATTTCTATTAGGCAATAACTCAGTGTCATCTCATCTGGCATAGTAGTGTGCTTCCTTTGATACTTGGCTAGAAAATAGCCATAGGAGAATACAAACAGCTTCTTGAAGCCTACAGTAGCGTTCTATATATTTGATTTCTGGTTGATCTGCTGGTGGCTGTAGTTTCTGCAGTGCATGTACTTGCCAATTCTGAGCAATTTGTAGTGAGACTTGCGACCGCTGTGTTCTGCGCTTAGTGGCGCACATATCCATAGCAAAGGCCGAAGTGGCAAAATTCAGTAGGGGTTGGATTTCTATTAGGCAATAACTCAGTGTCATCTCATCTGGCATAGTAGTGTGCTTCCTTTGATACTTGGCTAGAAAATAGCCATAGGAGAATACAAACAGCTTCTTGAAGCCTACAGTAGCGTTCTATATATTTGATTTCTGGTTGATCTGCTGGTGGCTGTAGTTTCTGCAGTGCATGTACTTGCCAATTCTGAGCAATTTGTAGTGAGACTTGCGACCGCTGTGTTCTGCGCTTAGTGGCGCACATATCCATAGCAAAGGCCGAAGTGGGAAAATTCAGTAGGGGTTGGATTTCTATTAGGCAATAACTCAGTGTCATCTCATCTGGCATAGTAGTGTGCTTCCTTTGATACTTGGCTAGAAAATAGCCATAGGAGAATACAAACAGCTTCTTGAAGCCTACAGTAGCGTTCTATATATTTGATTTCTGGTTGATCTGCTGGTGGCTGTAGTTTCTGCAGTGCATGTACTTGCCAATTCTGAGCAATTTGTAGTGAGACTTGCGACCGCTGTGTTCTGCGCTTAGTGGCGCACATATCCATAGCAAAGGCCGAAGTGGGAAAATTCAGTAGGGGTTGGATTTCTATTAGGCAATAACTCAGTGTCATCTCATCTGGCATAGTAGTGTGCTTCCTTTGATACTTGGCTAGAAAATAGCCATAGGAGAATACAAACAGCTTCTTGAAGCCTACAGTAGCGTTCTATATATTTGATTTCTGGTTGATCTGCTGGTGGCTGTAGTTTCTGCAGTGCATGTACTTGCCAATTCTGAGCAATTTGTAGTGAGACTTGCGACCGCTGTGTTCTGCGCTTAGTGGCGCACATATCCATAGCAAAGGCCGAAGTGGCAAAATTCAGTAGGGGTTGGATTTCTATTAGGCAATAACTCAGTGTCATCTCATCTGGCATAGTAGTGTGCTTCCTTTGATACTTGGCTAGAAAATAGCCATAGGAGAATACAAACAGCTTCTTGAAGCCTACAGTAGCGTTCTATATATTTGATTTCTGGTTGATCTGCTGGTGGCTGTAGTTTCTGCAGTGCATGTACTTGCCAATTCTGAGCAATTTGTAGTGAGACTTGCGACCGCTGTGTTCTGCGCTTAGTGGCGCACATATCCATAGCAAAGGCCGAAGTGGCAAAATTCAGTAGGGGTTGGATTTCTATTAGGCAATAACTCAGTGTCATCTCATCTGGCATAGTAGTGTGCTTCCTTTGATACTTGGCTAGAAAATAGCCATAGGAGAATACAAACAGCTTCTTGAAGCCTACAGTAGCGTTCTATATATTTGATTTCTGGTTGATCTGCTGGTGGCTGTAGTTTCTGCAGTGCATGTACTTGCCAATTCTGAGCAATTTGTAGTGAGACTTGCGACCGCTGTGTTCTGCGCTTAGTGGCGCACATATCCATAGCAAAGGCCGAAGTGGCAAAATTCAGTAGGGGTTGGATTTCTATTAGGCAATAACTCAGTGTCATCTCATCTGGCATAGTAGTGTGCTTCCTTTGATACTTGGCTAGAAAATAGCCATAGGAGAATACAAACAGCTTCTTGAAGCCTACAGTAGCGTTCTATATATTTGATTTCTGGTTGATCTGCTGGTGGCTGTAGTTTCTGCAGTGCATGTACTTGCCAATTCTGAGCAATTTGTAGTGAGACTTGCGACCGCTGTGTTCTGCGCTTAGTGGCGCACATATCCATAGCAAAGGCCGAAGTGGCAAAATTCAGTAGGGGTTGGATTTCTATTAGGCAATAACTCAGTGTCATCTCATCTGGCATAGTAGTGTGCTTCCTTTGATACTTGGCTAGAAAATAGCCATAGCAATAGGATAGGATTGTTTGGTTTTAAAAACTCAAAAAAAACAAAAAACACAAAAAAAAAAAAAAAACACAAAAAAACACAAAAAAAAAAAAAAAAGAAGTAAAAAAAAAAAAAAAGTTATAACTCTCATTTTAAAAATGTTTAACCCGAGGGCTAGGGGTAGAGGACGAGGGCGGGGACGTGGGCGTCCAACTACTGCAGGGGTCAGAGGCCGTGGTCCTGGGCGGGGTGAGACACCACCTGCTGATAAGGGAGCAGGGGAACGCCGCAGAGCTACACTCCCTAGGTTCATGTCTGAAGTTACTGGGACTCGTGGTAGAGCACTGTTGAGGCCAGAACAGTGCGAACAGGTGATGTCGTGGATTGCTGACAATGCTTCGAGCAATTTGTCCACCACCAGTCAGTCTTCCACGCAGTCCACCCATGTCACCGAAATCCCCACTCCTCCAGCTCCTGCACCTCAGCCTCCTCCCCCCCAGTCTGCCCCCTCCCAGGAAAATTTGGCATTTGAACCGGCATACTCTGAGGAACTGTTTTCTGGACCCTTCCCACAGTCACAAACCACTTGTCCGGTTGCTGCTGAGCAATTTTCCGATGCCCAGGTTTTCCACCAGTCACAGTCTGTGGGTGATGATGACCTTCTTGACGTAGTGGAAGTGTGTAAAGAGGTGTCCGACGATGAGGAGACACGGTTGTCAGACAGTGGGGAAGTTGTTGTCAGGGCAGGAAGTCCGAGGGGGGAGCAGACTGAGGGATCGGAGGATGATGAGGTGACAGACCCAAGCTGGGTTGAGAGGCCGGGTGAACACAGTGCTTCTGAGACGGAGGAGAGTCCTCGACCTGAACAGGTTGGAAGAGGCAGTGGTGGGGCCAGACGGAGAGGCAGGGCCAGAGCTGGTGCATCAGCGCCACTGTCAACTAGTGAAGCTCCCGTGGTGAGGGCTCTTGCGGCGAGGGCTAGATCTTCAGAAGTGTGGAGGTTCTTTAAGGAAACACCGGATGACCGACGGACTGTGGTGTGCAACATTTGCCAAACCAGGCTCAGCAGGGGTTCCACCACTACTAGCTTAACTACCACCAGTATGCGCAGGCATATGAATGCTAAGCACCCCACTCAGTGGAAACAAGCCCGTTCACCTCCGGCCGTGCACACCACTGCTCCTTCCCCTGTGTCAGCTGCTAGTCAGCCCCCTGCCCAGGACCCTGGCACAAAAACCCCATCGTCGCCTCCACGATCCTCCACAGCATCCACCAGCGTTCAGCTCTCCATACCCCAGACGCTGGAGCGGAAACGCAAATATAGTGCAACCCACCCGCACGCCCAAGCCCTTAATGTGCACATCTCCAGATTGCTTAGCCTGGAGATGCTGCCCTATAGGCTAGTAGAGACCGAGGCCTTTCGCAACCTCATGGCGGCGGCCGCCCCTCGGTATTCGGTCCCCAGCCGCCACTACTTTTCCCGATGTGCCGTCCCAGCCCTGCACCAGCATGTGTCAGACAACATCATCCGTGCCCTGACCAACGCCGTTTCTGACAAGGTCCACCTGACCACGGACACGTGGACGAGTGCTGCCGGGCAGGGCCACTATATATCGCTGACGGCACATTGGGTTAACTTGGTGGAGGCTGGGACCGAGTCTGACCCTGGGGCTGCTCATATACTGCCGACGCCGAGGATTGCGGGGCCTACCTCGGTCCAGGTGTTTCAGGCCTACTATGCCTCCTCCTCCTCCCACCCCTCCTCCACCTCCTCCTCCGAACTACCATCCGTGGGCACGGCGCCATCAGTCGGTAGCTCTAGGCACAGCAGCAGTGCCGTCGCTAAGCGACAGCAGGCGGTGCTCAAACTGCTGAGCCTAGGCGACAAAAGGCACACCGCCCAAGAGCTATTACAGGGCATCACGGCGCAGACTGATCTGTGGCTGGCACCGCTGAACCTCAAGCCGGGAATGGTTGTGTGTGACAACGGCCGTAACCTGGTGGCGGCTCGTCAACTCGGCAGACTGACACATGTGCCATGCCTGGCCCATGTGTTAAATCTGATAGTGCAGCGTTTCCTCAAGACATACCCCAATCTGTCTGATTTGCTCACGAAGGTGCGCCGCATCTGTGCGCATTTCAGGAAGTCCAGCCCAGATGCTGCCACTCTCAGGGCAGCGCAGCGCCGCCTCCAACTGCTCGCTCACCGACTGTTGTGCGACGTGCCCACGAGGTGGAATTCAACACTGACCATGTTATCCAGAGTTTACCAGCAGCGCAGAGCGATTGTAGACTGCCAGATGTCAACTTCCACCAGAACTGGTAGTCAGGTCAGTCAGCTTCCTCAAGTCTACAATGAGGAGTGGACGTGGATGTCTGATATCTGTCAGGTGCTGAGTAACTTTGAGGAGTCAACACAGATGGTCAGTGGCGATGCCGCCATCATCAGCCTCACCATCCCGCTGCTTGGCCTGTTGAAAAACTCTCTGGTCAGCATGAAGTCGGAAGCTTTGCGCTCGTCACAAGAGACGGGGGAAGAATATTCCCTTGTTGATAGCCAAAGCACCCTGAGGTCTGTTTCTCAGCGCATATCGGAGGAGGTGGAGGTGGAGGAGGATGAGGAGGAAGAGGAGGAGAATGTTGGCGAGACACAAGAGGGGACCATTGTTGAGTCCTTCACTGTTCAGCGTGTATGGGCAGAAGAAGAGGAGTTGGAGGAGTTGGAGGAGGAGGAAATGGACAGTCAGGCCAGTGAGGGGAGTGAATTCTTACGCGTTGGTACTCTGGCGCATATGGCAGATTTCATGCTAGGCTGCCTATCCCGTGACCCTCGCGTTCAAAGAATTTATTCCAGCACCGATTACTGGGTGTTCACTCTCCTGGACCCACGGTACAAGCAAAATCTTCCCACTCTCATCCCTGGAGAGGAAAGGAGTGTGAGAATGCATGAATACCAGCAGGCCCTGGTGCACAAGCTGAAACAGTATTTCCCTTCTGACAGCGCTAGCGGCAGAGTGCGTAGTTCTGCGGGACAAGTAGCGAGGGAGAGTAGGCGAGCAGGCAGCTTGTCCAGCACTGGCAAGGGTACGCTTTACAAGGCTTTTGCCAGCTTTATGTCACCCCAGCAAGACACTGTCACCTGTCCCCAGTCTCGGCAGAGTAGGGCTGATCTTTACAGAAAGATGGTGAGGGAGTACGTAGCTGACCATACCATCGTCCTAAATGATCACACAGCTCCCTACAACTACTGGGTTTCAAAGCTGGACATGTGGCACGAACTGGTGCTGTACGCCTTGGAGGTTCTTGCCTGCCCTGCCGCTAGCGTCTTGTCCGAGCGGGTTTTCAGTGCAGCTGGTGGCATCATCACCGATAAGCGTACACGCCTGTCGACTGACAGCGCTGACAGGCTGACGCTTATTAAAATGAATAAAGGCTGGATTTCTCAGAATTTCCAATCTCCACCAGGTGAAGGAAGCTCAACCTGAATAATTGATCCACTCCTCCTCCTCCTCCTCATTTTCCTCCTTCTCCTCCTCTTTGTACAGTAAAGCAGAGGAAAATGGCTATTTTTTGACAGGGCCCACTGGCTCTTGCTATAGTACTTCATGCATTTAATTTTTCTGGAGGGCCACCTACCCGGTCCTCTGTTTGAAACAATTTTTGTGAGTGCCACATACAGGCACTCAATCTATTCCATTTTTCTGGAGGGCCACCTACCCGGTCCTCTGTTTTAAAAAATTTTTGGGACTGCCACATACAGGCACTCAATCTATTCCATTTTACTGGAGGGCCACCTACCTGCTCCTCTGGTTTGAAACATTTTTGGGACTGCCACATACAGGCACTCAATCTATTCCATTTTACTGCAGGGCCACCTACCTGCTCCTCTGGTTTGAACAATTTTTGGGACTGCCACATACAGGCACTCAATCTATTCCATTTTACTGGAGGGCCACCTACCTGCTCCTCTGGTTTGAAACATTTTTGGGACTGCCACATACAGGCACTCAATCTATTCCATTTTACTGCAGGGCCACCTACCTGCTCCTCTGGTTTGAACAATTTTTGGGACTGCCACATACAGGCACTCAATCTATTCCATTTTACTGGAGGGCCACCTACCTGCTCCTCTGGTTTGAAGAATTTTTGGGACTGCCACATACAGGCACTCAATCTATTCCATTTTACTGCAGGGCCACCTACCTGCTCCTCTGGTTTGAACAATTTTTGGGACTGCCACATACAGGCACTCAATCTATTCCATTTTACTGCAGGGCCACCTACCTGCTCCTCTGGTTTGAAGAATTTTTGGGACTGCCACATACAGGCACTCAATCTATTCCATTTTACTGGAGGGCCACCTACCTGCTCCTCTGGTTTGAAACATTTTTGGGACTGCCACATACAGGCACTCAATCTATCCCATTTTACTGGAGGGCCACCTACCTGCTCCTCTGGTTTGAAAAATGTTTGGGACTGCCACATACAGGCACTATCCAAATTAAATTGTCTCCATAGCAGCCTCCACACGTTGTCTCCATTGCTACCTCCAAAAGTCGTCCATATAGCTGCCTCCATACATCGTCCCTTTATCAAACGAGGTGTGTCAGGCAGAAATTTGGGTTGTTTTCATGGATTCCACATCAAAGTTGTTAACTTTGTCGCCACCCTGCTGTGTTATCCACAAAATATACTGGCAAACTTTTACCATTTAGGGATATTATTTCAGCGCTTCTTGCGCATCTGTTTACATTCCCCTCACCCGGCATATCCTAAACTTATAAGAACGCTACTACACTTGATCTTATACAAAAGGTTCTTAGAAGTGCTGTTTGGGGAGTAGCCTAGAGACAGGGGCTTGGATTGGCGAAAGCTCGCCTGGCAGCGGAACGCCAGCTCCATGCGCATCATGCGCTTCTTGCGCATCTGTTTACATTCCCCTCACCCGCCATATCCCAAACTTATAAGAACGCTACTACACTTAACTTGGTGCAGGCTGGGACCGAGTCTGACCCTGGGGCTGGTCATATACTGCCGACGCAGAGAATTGCGGGGCCTACCTCGGTCCAGGTCTCAAAGGCCTACTATACCTCCTCCCACCCCTCCTCCACCTCCTCCTCCTCCGAATTACCATCCGTGGGCATGGCGCCATCAGTCGGTAGCTCTAGGCACAGCAGCAGTGCCGTCGCTAAGCGACAGCAGGCGGTGCTGAAACTGCTGAGCCTAGGCGATAAAAGGCACACCGCCCAAGAGCTATTACAGGGCATTCCACATCAAAGTTGTTAACTTTGTCGCCACCCTGCTGTGTAATCCACAAAATATACTTGCAAACTTTTACCATTTAGGGATATTATTTCAGCGCTTCTTGCGCATCTGTTTACATTCCCCTCACCCGCCATATCCTAAACTTATAAGAACGCTACTACACTTGATCTTATACAAAAGGTTCTTAGAAGTGCTGTTTGGGGAGTAGCCTATAGACAGGGGCTTGGATTGGCGAAAGCTCGCCTGGCAGCGGAGCGCCAGCTCCATGCCAAGATCCAACTAACATAGTTTTAACTGCAGCACCTTTAATCTACTACTAGTTCACTGCCTCCATACATGGTCCCCTTATCAAACGAGCTGTGTCAGGCAGAATTTTGGGTTGTTTTCATGGCTTCCATGTTAACTTTGTCGCCACCCTGCTGTGTAATCCACAAAATATACTGGCAAACTTTTATCATGTACCGATATTATTTGAGCGCTTCTTGCTCACCTCCTTTGGTTCCTCTCTGCCACCCATTGGTTTGAAGCCTGAGTCCATTTAGGGTATGTCGCCATGACACTCTCTAGCCTGCTGCCGCTGCCTCTGCATACCGTCCCCTATAGTGTCAGGGTCAATTATTGGATGTTTTAGATGCTATCTAGCTTCATTCTGTCACTCTGTCATGGCCATGCTGTTGCCCATAATTTTGGCATAATGGTGCGATTAGGCAGCCTCAGAGGCATCCATGCATGCTGCCCCTGCTGTTTCCTGTCCATTTCCGTGGTGTTTCCATCCTTTTCTGAGGTTCCCAGGTGTTTGGCCAAGCTTCCCTGTGCAGAGCCTTGGTCCCCTTGAAAAATGCTCGAGTCTCCCATTGACTTCAATGGGGTTCGTTATTCGAGACGAGCACTCGAGCATCGGGAAAAGTTCGTCTCGAATAACGAGTACCCGAGCATTTTAGTGTTCGCTCATCTCTATTAAGAACCACTCTCCTAGAGGTTGATATATCTAACATCTAAGTCTAAGGGTCTTTTTCAACTTTTTATTAAAAAGTTGCACAAAAGTCTCAAACTCTTCTGCAACTTCATCTTAAGTTCCATGCCTGCTCAGGACTGGAAGTGTAGATTTGTACCGTGTTAGCCATGGAGAGCAGAAGAAGAGTGAAGAAATCAGGCGATACCTTTTTGAGGCTAACTGAGTATATTTGATGGTGAGCTTTCGAGAAGACTAGTTCTCTTCGTCAGACATGATGTTATGCATGAAACAGAAAATTCACAGCATTTTATACACACTATACAGTGATCATCAAAGGGTATTAAAAAAACCTCTAAAACAACAGATTGATAAAAACAGGGACATCTTATTTACAACAGGATGGCAATAAAAACATTAAAAACCTATGAGGCGAGACACATGAGCCCTGGCTCTTATCTGCTTGTGGCCTCCAGGTCAGAGGTAGGAGGTCATGAAGCTGGCATGAATGTTAAGACCACCATGTTAAGGTGTTGAATCTCCTCATTAATTTATACTCCCATTCTTTCCTTTCCCTCTGCGTCTTAAAATGTCCCATTAAAATAGTAATCTGCAAATCCTCCATAGTGTGGTCCTCTCTGGAGAAATGTGCAGCCACTGGGAGATCTTTTCTTTCATTTTTAATGTCAGATCGGTGTGAATTCATACGTTGATGGAGTCTCTGACCTGTTTCCCCAACATAAAGGCCTGTGGTTGGACACTGTTGACACATAATAAGGTAGACCACATTAGAGGACCTGCAGGAAAAGGTCCCCTTGATCTGATGTACCTGCTGTGTTTGAGGTACGGGTACCTGGTCACCTGTGCGAATGTGATGGCACGTTTTACATCTGCTTTGCAGGCAGGGTGAGGTACCATTTTCTGATGGAGGTCTCAGGGCACTCCGGACAACCAGTTATTTGAGGTTTGGTGGTTGCCGGAAGGACAGGAGTGGAGGGACTGGAAATATTTCTTTTAGCCTTGTGTCTTTATGCAGAATCGGTTGGAGTTCCTTGGCAATGTGACGTAGGATCTCCAGTTGTGGGCTATAAGTGACTACTAGGGGTACTCTGGCCTCCTGTTGGGTCTCCTTATATTTGAGTAAATCATCTCTGTTGATGGCTGCTGCTTTACCTATTTGGTTATCAGTCACTTTTGGCCTGTAGCCCAACTGGAGAAATTCAGACCTGAGCTCCAGGAGGTGTTTTTCCAGGTCTTTCTTGTCTGAACAGATACGGTTGTAGCGTATTGCTTGGCTGTATATGATAGACTGTCTTGTGTATTTGGGGTGGAAGCTGTTATTTCTCAGGTAGGCCGTTCTGTCTGTTGGTTTATGGAATATTGTTGTGGTTAAGTGGCTGTCTTTAATCTGTATGGTGGTATCCAGAAAGTGTATCTCCTTGTCTGAATAGCTTAGTTTCAGATTGATGGTGGGGTGAAAGTTGTTGTAGCCCTCATGGAATTGAATTAGGGCCTCCTCACCTGCAGTCCAGATGATCAGAATATCATCAATCTAACGGAGGTAGATCATGGGTTTTGTGGTGCATGTGGATAAGTAAGCACCTTCCAGTTCAGCCATAAAAAGATTGGCATACTGTGGTGCACACCTTGAACCCATCGATGTTCCCATACACTGTGGGTACAGATCCTCTCCAAATGAAAAATAGTTGTGGGTGAGCACAAATTGTATGAGATCTGAGACCAGTTCTGTTGGTAAGTTGTGCTTCTCCATATGTGCCCGGCATGCTGCTATTCCATCTTTATGGGGGATGTTAGTGTATAGGGATTCCACATCCATGGTGGCCAGAATTGTACCCTCAGGAAGTGGGCCTACAGTCTTGAGCTTGTTTAAAAGGTCAGCAGTGTCCTGGATGTAGCTAGGAGTACTTCTGACCAGGGGTTTAAGGAGATTTTCCACCCAACCTGAGATACTTTCCGTCAAGGTGCCAATGCCAGAAATAATAGGCCTTCCTGGATTACCATCTTTGTGTATCTTGGGGAGCATATAGAAACAGCCTGGCCTGGGGTCCTCTGGGATGAGAAGGTGGACTTTGTGTTGCATCTCAGATGAAAACTTCTTGGTCATATCAATAAGTTGCTTCTTGTAGGCCTCTGTTGGATCACTCTCAAGTTTACTATAATGAATGGGGTTGGACAGCTGTCTGTTTGCTTCCTTGATATAGTCAGAGGTATTCATTATGACTATTGCACCCCCTTTGTCTGCAGGTTTTATGATGATATCTGGGTTTGTTTTCAATGATAGAATAGCCCTTTGTTCCTGCAGGGTTAGGTTATTTACTTGTTTCTTTCTTTTCCCCAGGATTTCAGTTTTCACTTTTTTTCTGAAGTGGTCAATGTATGTATCCAGTGTTGAGTTGGCTCCAGATTTGGGGGTCCATGTAGATCTTTTTGTTGGGTTGCTGTTGAACTGTCCTGTCTCCAAATCTGTGCTGTGAGGAGAGTCTCTGTCGTGGAAATATTCTCTGAGTCTTATTTTTCTGAAGAATTCCTCCATGTCATTGCAGACAAAATTAAACTCTGCAATGACATGGAGGAATTCTTCAGAAAAATAAGACTCAGAACCTGAGACCTCCATCAGAAAATGGTACCTCACCCTGCCTGCAAAGCAGATGTAAAACGTGCCATCACATTCGCACAGGTGACCAGGTACCCGTACCTCAAACACAGCAGGTACATCAGATCAAGGGGACCTTTTCCTGCAGGTCCTCTAATGTGGTCTACCTTATTATGTGTCAACAGTGTCCAACCACAGGCCTTTATGTTGGGGAAACAGGTCAGAGACTCCATCAACGTATGAATTCACACCGATCTGACATTAAAAATGAAAGAAAAGATCTCCCAGTGGGTGCACATTTCTCCAGAGAGGACCACACTATGGAGGATTTGCAGATTACTATTTTAATGGGACATTTTAAGACACAGAGGGAAAGGAAAGAATGGGAGTATAAATTAATGAGGAGATTCAACACCTTAACATGGTGGTCTTAACATTCATGCCAGCTTCATGACCTCCTACCTCTGACCTGGAGGCCACAAGCAGATAAGAGCCAGGGCTCATGTGTCTCGCCTCATAGGTTTTTAATGTTTTTATTGCCATCCTGTTGTAAATAAGATGTCCCTGTTTTTATCAATCTGTTGTTTTAGAGGTTTTTTTTTTAATATCCATTGATGATCACTTTTTAGTGTGTATAAAATGCTGTGAATTTTTTGTTTCATGCATAACATCATGTCTGACGAAGAGAACTAGTCTTCTCGAAAGCTCACCATCAAATATACTCAGTTAGCCTCAAAAAGGTATCGCCTGATTTCTTCACTCTTCTTCTGCTCAGGACTGGAGTTTATTTGCTACTTTTTAACTATGATTTGTGCCAAAATTGCAATTGCCAAAATTCATGCACGGCTAACTTTGATAGGAAAAAGTCACAGATTTAGGCATAAATTTACAAATGTGCTACAAAAGGTTGCAAATATAATAGAAAAAAGAGAAAATCTTAAGATAAGACATTTGATATGCAAGAAGATGTCAGTCACTCAGCCATCTGCAATGTAAACATCTGGGAGTGTCACTTATCCAGCAGACCTGACACAGGGATAGTATAAAAAATGTAGAGTCCATCTAAATTTCACAGAACTAACAAAAGCTATAGAGCCTCTACACTACTATTTAGTTAAGAAAGCTGTATTCACTGTGTGCATTGGCTCTCCTTGAAACTCATTTGAAACTTTTCTAAAGTGGGGCTTCACAATAAGAAAGTTCTTAAATTTTAATCGCCTAGGGATTATTACACAATAAAGATAATTTTTAACCCCTGTACTTTACAATTTTACTCAGTTTTATTGGTCTTTTAGCTCCTATAACTCATTGATGGTCAGTGTAAAATCTCTAAGCAGACACATCATGATTCCTCTGTGCTATGAGATTCTGCATGCTGACAAAGTGCTTATATTATCAGGGCCCAGGGTTTATCAACATTTTCATTTAGCTTTCATTTAGAGAGATGAGCAGAGTCATCAGATGGAAATAAGACACAATGACACACACAAGCTCTGCTATCCCACCTATAACACACACAGTCAACTCTGCTCTAAAGTCCTTATCTTGTCTGTAGTTTTTAGAGTAAACTCTGCACAATGCTGCTTGCTGGCAGGAAGTGCCAGTGTCTGAGCTGTTCTTGTATTGCAGGGGACATGAAGCAGAGAGCACTGCAGTGTGCATAAAAGAGAAGCTATTCATGAGAAAAATTCAACCATAGTCAGAAGATTTACGGTTGGATCCAGGGACAACCAAATTGTTCAAACCAGGACTGATAGAGATTGTCTGGAATTATATCTGTGAAATGCTTTATTTTTGTTAATAACAGCTAATTAGAGCATGTGTTATGGTGTTATCCTAGTTAAGAATATTGTCTTCATGGGAATTCACCTTTAGGTGAAATTTGTTTATAATTCCACACATTTATCTAAAAATGCTTAAATGACGTCTAGACTTTAAAACTCATATGCCTTGTCCGAACATTGAATAGAATAGAATGGATGCAAAACCAGAGAGAAAATGTTGAAAATGATAACAAAGTAAAAAAAAGTATTGTAGACCATAAGGGATGACAGATGCAACCTTCATGGCACAAATGGTAAATGATAGCTATAGCTGAGACAAGTGTAAAATGTGATCTGAATTTTTATACTATAATGAAAACCCAAGACAATAGTTAAAGTATAATTTCCTTATAAATATTTGACAAAGCATCTGCAGGGTATAGATGGAAGCGGCTTGATAATGTTGTTCTGCCATTAGTCAGCCATACAGCTCTAGAATCAGATGTTTTATGAAGTTATGAGTAAAAGTTTACAGTAAATGATTTTAAAAATCTGTGTACATTCATGTTATAGCAGTTTTTATCCTCACCAACTACAGTATTTATTGTGGTGTCACAACCTGGATTCTCCTAATGCCATATGGATCAAGGATCAAGGAGTTATTTCCAGTATGATTTTGTAACTGTGGGGAGTGTTTATTATGTGATTGTTTCTCCTATTTGTGAAGTCTGAAACACACAGGTTGTCAGCCTTCAGATCCACCAGAGCACAAAAAGGTAACTGGAATTCATTCTATAAGACTATTGAAGTCAGTCTGAGGTGATTTTATATGATATCAAAAACTGTATTTAGCCATGTTTTGTGAATGGTACATATAATCATTATGCATGGTCATTCCAAAACCTTGAAGTGGTCCGAGAGCATAAAAAACCGCTTGGGTGATCAGGATGTGGCAGGTTAAAAAAAAAAAAAAATGTACTTACCTGTGCAGTGCACTGCTATCTGTCTGTTCCGCGCCCCATGTAAACAAACAGGGAAACAGAAGTGTGCTGCCTTCAGCCTTTGGTCCCGTCATTGTGTGCGGCCATGCCCATTCGTCCCTCACTATACAGCGCTGGGAATAAGGACAGGTGGGCGTGGCCAGCAACCTAGGGCGGCCAGAAGCTGAACGCAGAGCGTGTAGTATAAAAAGAGCACTGCCATAAGCAGTTGGTTTTGTGTTCCTGTAGAAGCTGAGCACTGGGTTCATTATAATGTGAATGCAAGCTGTCCGCTTCTGTCCGCTACACAGACACAGATTCATCTTATTTTTCTGTGCAATTTGTTAATGCATCACTGATTGATGTGAGGGCCAGCTTTTGGCACCCTAGCGATAATCTAATGGTAGTCTATCCTGAAGTTAGTTCATCAATTATACTTTCTAAAATAATTTCTAAGGATATCAGATTAAGAGCATGTAACAACTGCAGCCAATCATCATTGATGACTCTTCCAGATGCATCTTTTGTAAACCCCACCATGCTTAGACAACTCAATTGAATAGTAAAGACAATATCTTATAGAAAAGGTTTATAGTTTTAAAATCACATGAGCAGAAAACCCTTGAGAGGCAGCGATTTACAATTACTTTTCTTTTACATGCAGAAACATAAACCATCCACATCGATGAACAGATTACAGCATTTGGAAACCATCATGTGCCACAAACAAAAATTCTCATCTGTTACCATCCTATGCTGTAGTATTTTTGATTGATGTCCAAAATCAGTTGTTCTCAAAATGGAAAAGGAAGCATGCAGCTCTACTGTATGGTGGTCAATATGGGTTTTCCATTAGTTTGAGAAGGATCTAGGCTACAGTCATTACACTGAGCCGCTACATTGTTTATCAGAGGCTGCTCTGTGTCAGTGGTGAATGTTAAACCACCATCAATCTGATATTGCTGACATATGCTTTGGTGCATCAATATTTTTGGCCAGTTGGGAAAGACTGTATATAATTTATATGTTTCTGAATTTGATAATTTAACTCTGTATTGCTTGTGACAAAGTAGACGTTTTTGTAACATCTTCAGGCAGACATGTTAGAAGGAAACATAAATTGGTTTACAGGCTTGATCTTGAGATGAAAGCTATATAGTGAAAATAGTAAAAGGTTTCATTGTAAAGCACACCAAACAATAACAACTAAGCAATAAACGTGTGGTAATATTACTGGGGAAAATAGAAAACTGAAAAGAAAAGGGGAAAAAATAACAAAAGATGCAAAATACAAATAGATCTGATTCATTGAGATGAGCTGAGAACAAAAAATTAGAATACAACAAAGCCGTCATATTTCATGTTTTTTTGTGATACCACATGGTCATTCCCACTGTATGTATTTCTATGAAGTTGTTCAAGGAGTTCAGATGAAAGTGAAATAATAGAGGTATTATAAAGTGTCATTTCTTCTACTATTATAAATGGCAACTTATGCAATGTCTACATCAATGCTATTAGTCTGCTTTGTTATGCCCTGCCACAGATTTCATTATCACTACTACCAGCTCATACTTCTGTTATCTTCACAATGTGCCATCAAGTGTCCATTCAAATGCGCGGACAGTAATTCCTATAAATGGATTCATGGTGCATTTAGATCTTTCTTCCAGTGAACTGTTCTGCAGTTTAAAGAAAAAAAAAAAAAATAAAGTAAATGCAACTTAAAATTCAGACTTTTATATTCAGAAGATTTATAGAAGAAATATACTGAAGAGTTTACTTTGTTGATTTCTCGAACAAATTACAGGCACTCCCCGGGTTACATACAAGATTGGTTCTGTAGGTTTGTTCTTAAGTTGAGTTTGTATGTAAGTCGGAACCGTATACTTTATTATTGTAATCCCAGGCAAAATTTTTTTGGTCTCTGTGACAATTGGATTTTAAAAATGTTGGGTTGTCATAAGAACCAGGAGTAACACTAAAGCTTCATTACAGACGCCTGTGATAACTGTTATAGCTGTTTATTGTAGCCTAGGACTAAAGTACAATAAATTACCAATTACCAGAGGTCCGTTTGTAACTAGGGGTCGTATGTAAGTCAGATGTTCTTAAGTAGGGGACCACCTGTATACATAACAAGCTTTCATGCTGACCATGTACTTTTAACAACTGTCAAACAAGCTGCCATGTATACAAAGGCATGTCTGGCAGAGCATGCAGGTGTTTTAATGTGGAGAAGGAAGGAAACTGCGACAAAAGGAATAGATTACCTTCTCAGGACCAATATTTGGCATGAACACAGGACCAACACTAGAAATTCGGGGCCCTTGACTGGCAAACGATGTGGGAAGCTTCATTCAGCACCCACGTTAGTTTCTGATCTTATATTTGCTATGTGGTGTAATAGAAGTACAAGTCTAAAAATGTCTTGGGCCCTTGACTGTAAAGTGAATGTAGAACTCCCCAGTGGTCTAGAGTTTGTGAATGAAGTACATAAAATATTAATAAAACTAAACTTGTTGCACAGAAACTATAACTTAACTAAACAACTCCTATCTGTAAATTTAGCAACACAAACATTTTAGCATTCTTAAAATGTAATACTGCTTTGCTGTCCCTATAGAGAACACTATTAGGTCCCACAGTAGCCCATAGATTAGTGTCCCCACAGTAGCCACTATAGTAACATTGCCCTCAAAGTAGCTGACATAGTAATAATGTCCACATCATTGCTTATATTGTAATGGTTCCTTCACAGTAACCAACAATGTAATGGTTCCCCAAAAAGTAGCCAAAAGTCACTTTGCCCTAAATAAAATAGCCAAGTCACAGATACCCATATTAGCAAAGTTACAGTTCCTCCCACAGTAGCAAGTCAAGGTACCTCTCACTATAGCCAATAGTCATGCTGTCAGCCACAGTAGCCAAGTCACTGTCCCCACCATCAGTAAACAAGTGAAAGTGTACTCTACAGTAACCGGCTCATAGTGTCCACCATAGTGTCCACATGACAGTGTCCATGTACAACTAACCCAACCAGTATCCAAAGGCGTGTACATTCACAATCTTCTATTTAACCCCACTATATAGAATTGTGCTGAAACATCTGCCAGGAAGATACACCGGATTAAACCCGAAACACCCGAGATTCATGCCAGCAATGATCACGGGTATTAACTGTTTGCATGCCTTTGGCAAAGTTACCAGTGGCATTGAAACTACTGCAGACATGTGCGCCACCATTTTGGGTAGTGTCGTGAACTCCTGATGATGTCAATGGGGAGTAACAATTCCCCCAAACAAATGGACACTATAGATTATGATTATTTAAAGATGGTGTTTTCATTTTTATAAAGCCATAACTTTTAAATAAGCTGTTAATTTCTAAAACCATTAAAGGGTTTGTCCACTTTCAGCAAATAATTAATATTGTTTGTGCTGTGGAAAGTTTTTTTCAATAAACTTTCTATATCAATTCAATGTTTACTTCCAGTGGATAGAAACCTGTCTATGGTCATGTGATGTCACACATGTGGGTGCATGGCTCGTTGGTATCACAAAGTAATCGAAGTTGTGTCATATATAACGAGCTGTGCACCTGTATGACATCACATGACCATGGATAGATTTCTATCCACTGGTAAAAAACATAGAATGACAGCCAGCAGAGATCTAGAAAACAGCAATAAATTGATACATAAAGTATATATTGAAAAACTATAACTTTTAATTACACAAAAACATAAATTATTTTATAAAAGTGGACTATCCCTTTAAAAGATCTGTAAATCTGACTGCAGTTTATTCAGCATTTATTCAAAAATAGCTATAATGCCTATCCATTGTAACAAAAAACCAACATATGTATTATTATCTTTAAAGAATGCAATCTTTGTGGCATTAAATGGTAGCCAAAAGCAGAGAGAAATCACTATCTTTCATAATGAAAACATTGTGCTATTGGGAACATATTAAACTCTCTGTGCATTTCTAGTTTTGTGGTACTACAATATAAAAAACCTCAGCCATTTTCTCAAGGGATTTCACTAATAGAAAGGGTGTCTTGCTTCATGAATTACGACACGGATCATTTTTTATCATAACAATAAGGCGTTGGTGCTGTCTAAATGATGTATTCACTTACTTTGTGATATGGAGCTTAATCATTGATATTAAGAAGAATTTATAATCAAAATGATGTAGTAATATATAAAGCGCCCTGTGAGATTTAGTTTCAATGATTATGTTCCTACATACATATTGGGGGTCATTTATCATTAGGCCACGTCCTTAAGACAGATCTATGCCTGACTTTGAGGTTCCGCTGCAGTCAGATTCATTAAAGTGGCTTTGGTCCTTGATAAATCTCCTAGCAGTTGCATGAAAAGTCACAAAAAAACATCAAAAGTCGCAGAACGTAGATCAGCGTGGGAACTGGTGTCATTTTGCGCCAATGGTCGTAAAGTCGCAAATAATGAATTCAGTCTAATTGTGAAAACTGTTGTCAAAGCTTTACACTGTTCTATTCTATCAGTACCACAACTGCTCCAAAACAACGCCAAACATAGACATAAAAACTATGATAAATACCCCCCCCCCCCCCCCACTGTCTTCATTTTCCAGTTATATATTCAAACATTTAAAATGACAGCAAATCTAAAACTACTTTTGCTCTACAAGGTAAATCTTACATCTTATATTACATATTATATTCAACATTAACTAGGTCAATGGCTATTTTTACAGGGATCTGGGGAAGACTTGGTGCAGCGTTCACAAGCAAATTCTCTCAATGAGGGAATTAACATGACATATGTTTATATTCAAGTGAGGAAAGTCATTTAGGAAAGTATTTCAATGATGTTCTTTATTGATTTTTAAATACCAAATTGTGAGATAGTTATATTAAAGAGTTACTCCAGGCAAAAATCAAACATTTGGGCTTTGGACAAATGTTGGAGCTTGGATGCATCTGAAGACTCTGCTGCCAAACAGAGAAGTGCTGTGAAATGCTCTCAAACAGTATAACAGAATTCTAATAGTCTACTTTTCTATTTTTAACTGGAGAGTTGCTTTATAAACAGAACATAAAGGCTCTGGTCATAAAGATAAATAAAAACATATGAAAACCAATGAAGGAACATATATCCTAGAATCACCCCACAGCGGCATCATGTTTGCTCCAGTTATAGCTGATAATAAAACAAATATATAACAAATAAAAAATAAATAACAAAATAAAAAATCATGAAGCAATGTCATTGAACTACTGCCTCAATAAGCCTTCATTTCAGCACAATAATGCTCAATAGCTTATTTGTTTAGAATTGCAGGAAAACTGTGAATCATCTCGAATCTGAAGTTCACAGTGATTCGTGGGAACGAATTTAAATTTTTTTTCCCCCTTTATAAGCAAAATGGTCACGAGCACAACGTGTTACATGGGGCAGGGAACTCTGGGAAGAAGAAAGGAACATGGCGGTAGTGTTCCTCACTGTATGGGGTTTGTGTTCCTCACTGTATGGAGCTCAAATAGAGGAAGAGATACAGAGAGGGCGCCACATGTGTGAAATGCTTTAAAGATTTGTTAAATAGTAATGAGAATTGTTGTGCTCACCTTTTCCTGTTGTACAGCCAGTACAACACGTTTAGCAAGTTTTTAGTGGTTTTGACGGATTCGGCAGCCATCCTGGTCTCCGTGGTGAAGAATCATCTATGGAGTATGTATCATGGATAGAAAAGATTTCCAGGCTAGATCCGTGCCAAATCATCCAACTTAAAACCTTTTGTCTTTGTTTAAGGTTTCATTATTAGCTTGAGCAAGGCGCGTTTCGAGCCCGGACCGAGCTCTTCCTCAGTTGCATAAGGTCCGGGCTCGAAACGCGTATTGCTCAAGCTAATAAAGAAACCTTAAACAAAGACAAAAGGTTTTAAGTTGGATCATTTGGCGCCTTATATAGCCTGGAGACCTTTTCTATCCACCTCATTGTATGGAAGTAGTTTTCCTCACTGTATGGTGGTAGTGTTCCTCACTGCATGGGGGTAGTGTTCCTCACTGTATGGTGGTAGTGTTCCTCACTGTATGGGGGTAGTGTTCCTCACTGTATGGAGGTAATGTTCCTCACTGTATGGAGGTAGTGTTCCTCACTGTATGGGAGTACTGTTCCTCGCTGTATGGCGGTAGTTTTCCTCATTGTATGGCGGTAGTGTTCCTCACTGTATAGCGGTAGTGTTCCTCACTGTATGGGGGTAGGGTTCCTCACTGTATGGCAGTATTGTTCCTCACTGTATGGCAGTAGTGTTCCTCACTGTATGGCAGGACTGTTCCTCACTATATGGGTGTAGTGTTCCTCATTGTATGGCAGTAGTATTCCTCCCTGTATGGCAGTAGTGTTCCTCACTGTGTGGCAGGACTGTTCCTCACTGTATGGCAGTAGTGTTCCTCACTGTATTCCTGTAATCTTCACTGTATGTCTGTAGTGTCCCTCACGGTGTGGCGATAGTGTTCCTCACTGTATGGAAGTAGTGTTCCTCACAGTGTGGGGGTAGTGTTCCTCACTGTATGGCAGTACTGTTCCTCACTGTATTGCTGTATTCTTCACTTTATGGCTGTAGTGTCCCTCACTGTGTGGCGGTAGCATTCCTCACTGTATGGGGGTAGTGTCCCTCACTGTATGGGGGTAGTGTCCCTCAAAGTATGGCGGAAGTGTTCCTCACTGTATGGGGGTAGTGTCCTCACTGTATGGCGGTAGTGTTCCTCACTGTATAACGGTAGTGTTCCTCACTGTATGGCGGTAGTGTTCCTCACTGTATGGCTGTAATCTTCACTGTATGGAGGTAGCGTATCTCACTGTATGGTGGTAGTGTTCCTCACTGTATGGCGGTAGTGTCCCTCACTGTATGGCTATATTCTTCACTCTATGAAGGTAGTGTTCCTCACTGTATGACGGTAGTGTTCCTCACTGTATGGCGGTAGTGTTCCTCAATGTATAGCGGTAGTGTTCCTCACTGTATGGCCGCAGTGTCCCAAACTGTAAAGGGGTAGTATCACTCACTGTATGGCAGTAGTGTTCCTCACTGTATAGCGTTAGTGTTCCTCACTGTATAGCAGTAGTGTTCCTCACTGTATAGCGGTAGTGTTCCTCACTGTATAGCAGTAGTGTTCCTCACTGTATGGCGGCAGTGTCCCTCACTGTATGGTGGTAGTGATCCTCACTGTATGGCGGTAGTGTTCCTCACTATATGGCAGTAGTATTCCTCACTGTATGGGGGTAGTATCCCTCACTGTATGGCGGTAGTGTCCCTCACTGCATGGCTTTATTCTTCACTCTATGGAGGTTGTGTTCCTCACTGTATGGCAGTAGTGTCCCTCAATGTGTGGTGGTAGGGTCCGTCACTGTGTGGCGGTAGTGTCCTTCACTGTATGGCCAGAGTGTTCCTCACTTTAAGTCAGTAGTGTTCCTGGCGCTAGTGTTCCTCACTGTATGGCGTCAGTGTTCCTCACTGTATGGGGGGAGTGTCCCTCACTGTGTGGCTGTATTGTCCCTCACTGAATGGGCGTAGTGTTCCTCACTGCATGGCTGTAATTTTCCTCACTGTATGGCAGTAATGTTCTTCACTGTATGGCGGTAGTGTTCCTTACTGCATGGCGGTAGTGTCCCTCACTGTGTGGCGGTACTGTTCCTCACTGTATGGGGGGAGTGTCCCTCACTGTGTGGCTGTATTGTCCCTCACTGAATGGGCGTAGTGTTCCTCACTGCATGACTGTAATTTTCCTCACTGTATGGCAGTAGTGTTCTTCACTGTATGGCGGTAGTGTTCCTTACTGCATGGCGGTAGTGTCCCTCACTGTATGGCGGTAGTATTCCTCGCTGTATGGCGGTAGTTTTCCTCATTTTATGGTGGTAGTGTTCCTCACTGTATGGCTGTATTCTACACTGTATGGAGGCAGTCTTCCTCACTGTATGGCGGTAGTGTCCCTCAGTGTGTGGCGGTAGTGTCCCTCACGGTATGGCCGTAGTGTTCCTCACTGTATGGCAGTAATTTTCCTCATTTTATGGTGGTAGTGTTTCTCACTGTATGGCGGTAGTGTTCCTCACTGTATGGCGGTAGTGTTCCTCACGGTATGGCTGCATTCTACACTGTATGGAGGTAGTATTCATCACTGTATAGCGGTAGTGTCCTTCACTGTATGGAGGTAGTGTTTCTCACTGTATGGCGATAGTGTTCCTTGCCGTATGGGGGAAGTGTCCCTCACTGTATGGCCGTAGTGTTCCTCACTGTAAGGCGGTAGTGTTCCTCACTGTATGGCTGTATTCTACACTGTATTGAGGTAGTGTTCCTCACTGTATGGCGGTAGTGTCCCTCACTGTATGGAGTTAGTGTTTCTCACTGTATGGAGGTAGTGTTCCTCACTGTATGGCGATAGTGTTCCTTGCCATATGGGGGAATTGTCCCTCACTGTATGGCCGTAGTGTTCCTCACTGTATGACGGTAGTGTTCCTCACTGTATGGCGGTAGTGTCCTTCACTGTACTACATTAGTGTTCCTCACTGTATGGTGGTAGTGTCCCTCACTGTATGGCCGTAGTATTCCTCACTGCATGGCTGTATTCCTCACTGTTGTGGCGGTAGTGTCCCTCACTGTATGGGGGTAGTGTTCCTCACTGTATGGCGGTGGTGTCCTTCTCTGTACTCCGGTAGTGTTCCTCACTGTGTGGTGGTAGTGTCCCTCACTGTATGGCCGTAGTATTCCTCACTGTATGGCTGTATTCCTCACTGTTGTGGCGGTAGTGTCCCTCACTCTGTGGCAGTAGTGTCCTTTACTGGGAGGTGGTAGTTTCCCTTACTGTATGGCTGTAGTGTTTCTCTCTGTGTGGCCGTAGTGTTCCTCACTGTATAGCGGTAGTGTTCCTCACTGTATGGTGGTAGTATTCCTCACTGTATGGAGGTAGTGTTCCTTACTGTATGGCGGTAATATTCCTTACTTTATGGAGATAGTGTCCCTCACTGTACGGCGGTAGTGTCCCTCACTGTGTGGCGGTAGTGTCCCTCACTGTATGGCTGTAATGGTAAGGTAAGGTAAGGATACCGAATTTGTATAGGTTTTATAATGTTTTCATACATTTACAAAAAGTAAAACCTCCTGCACAAAAAAATTTTTTTTCCATCTTCTGGCACTAATAACTTTTTATACTGGTGTACAGAGCTGTGGGTGGTGTCATTTTTTGTTACTTTTGATGACATTTTAAAGTCTGTTAAACTTTTTAATCACTTTTTATTGAATTTTTTTCAAAATGGCAAAAAAGTGCCATTTTCGACTTTGGGCGCTATTTTCCGTTACGGGGTTAAACGCAGTGAAAAAACATTATTATATTTTGATAGATAGGGCATTTTCGGACAGGGGGATAGCTATGATTTTTACTGTTTATTAATTTTTCTATCAGTTCTAGGGAAAGGGGGTGATTTGAATTTTAGGGGTTTTTTATTATAATTTTTTTTTTACTATTTTTTAGACTCCCTGTGGTACTTTGATGGATCCTTTCATATACTCCCAATTGATCCTATCATATTCCCAATGACATCATGGGGAGCGACGATTCTCGGCAAGATGGCGTCATAAATTCACTTGCCCTGTATAGTGTGTATATACAGGATCCAACTAGTGGCTTTCATAACATGGAGAAGCATTCAGTATGGAATAAGTAGTATAAACCAGCAGTGAAATGGTTACATGAAGTGCAAAGTTTATGCTGTGTGAGCAGCAGACTACACTTCATGTAAGTGTTAATAGTTTATCTACTGGAAAGCAGAAGCTGGATTGCAGGGAACAGTCTGTAACAAAGCTTGAGTTGCAAAGAGAGGCAGAGAAAGTTCTGCAAAGTTACAAGCTGGGTTGGAGAGACTGAAAGGAAACAGGGAAGTCTGTCTACATACCTATTCTTTGCAGGCACCTTGTTCATCCACAGATATGCATAGACAGCCTTTTATGCTAAAAAACTACAGATAGTGTAAGTTATTTTCCCTGGGGAGCTGTGTGTGTTGTTAGTAGTAGCAGGACTATGCAAAATTCATTTATGTTTCTGGTGTGCACCTCCAGCAAATGTTCTGGAGGGGTCTTTTAAAATGAAGAGCTTTTTACTCTGTGAAACGAGCTGCTACTCAGTCCCTTCTCTGCCATGATTAGGAGCTGTAGTACAATTCAAGTTGGATAATACAGCATTCACTTGTATAGTATCCCTGCGGAGCAATTTCTGGAGCTGCAGGCCTGGAATATTAATCTTTTCACAGTCCTGCTTCTACTAACTACATTTCTCCAGTGACAATTCCCAACACCATCTACAAATTTGCATGATTAAAATGACCAACCAATTCCTAAATTCCACTATTTCAAGACAGTATTCTGCTAATACTTTTTATCAGAGTCAAAGCTGACAGTATCTGCTGGTGTGTTTTATCAGAAGTCCTTGGGGGCATTTATTATGGCCTTTCAGATGGAAAACTGGGGGTGTTTTTTTTGTCCCTTTCTGGGCCTCTAGCACCTAAATTTATGAAGTGTCTGAGTCATAGTATTGGGGATTTCCGTCATTCTCCACTTGCTCTATTTTTGGGCGCATAATTTTGGTGCCACTTGTGAATCCACCAGTTTTCTGGTGCTTCTATTTTTACGACACATTTTTTGGCACAAAAATAGCTGAGATAAAAGCTGGTCTAGGGAGTTCAAAACATTTCAGTCCATGCGCCAATTCAGTAATCCCTTGCACCACAAACTTTTATCCCACTAAAAATTATAGAACGCTTCTGCGCCGAAATGAATAAATGCCCCTCCCTATTTCTTAGAGGCACTTTCTGGGCAGTCCATTTCGACATGTTTTAGGGGGGAATTTTTATTTCTACAACTATTGATTGAGACTGATGACATTGGTGAGAGAACTATGTAAACTATAAATAGATAATTGTGTATGATAGTAATATTTAATTTAGTCCAGTGTATACATAGATGGGAAAATACAAAGATTGGCCAATCTATTTATCTGTAGTGTATATACCTTAGGTCAAATATGTTTTTGTAGCAGTAACAATGAGGAATTTAGGTAATAAAGCAAAGTAAAAAACATTATCTCTTAAATATATAAGAGATAATGATACTGTATGAGTGCTGTGCATATGAGTACTATGCTATTAAAATATATTAAGATCTTACTTACAGCACATATTGATAAAAATAGCATCCAAATTACTTATACAACTTCCTATATGAATTTTCTTTTATGAATTCAGAACTGAATATTTATTTCAGAGCAAAGATGCCTTTAAGACGCAAAATTAACTGGAGCACATTATAAATAACTTGAAAAGGTTACAGAAGAATAGCATAGCAATCTTATGTCACGCTTGTTCATTTTCAGAAGACCCTTATGAAATAATACAATAAGAATGGCAAAATGAAAAGAAAATGTATGCGTCTGTGCAGGGAGACAGGTTCATTTTCTTAATGATGCTGCCATCTAGTGGTGCAAAATACTTCTCACACTGTTTTACTTTAATGAATATTATTGCTAATAGGTATGAGAAGCATATCTTAAATTATACTCTATACAATTTAACCCTAATAAATTGTAAAAACTGTATGATAAAAAAATAGAAAGTTAATATTTTATGTGAAAAATAACATTATTGTTCACTCACGTTTTCAGTAATTGTTAATTTTACCTGCCAAGAATGATTAATTCAGAAAAGGAAACCTCAATGTCCATTTGAATGTCATGTTATTCAGGAATTTTAATACAATGACTTTTACTGTGAATGCAGCATCCAGCTCAATAAGCAAAGGCTTTGTTCTTTAACTGAAAGACATCTTAATAGGACTATCCAGTGTGATGAAGATTTTCATGTCAATATATTTGTCACATCTCTGATTTTGAATAGGTAAATTTCAAGTGAATTTCACACTTTACTATGTAACAGCGTATTTTCAGATTATGCCATCACTTGCCGAAATCCTAGTGCTCCAATCTTAAAGGCGTTTGCCCATGAAAGAAAGTTCTCAAATTTTATTCCCCTAGTGATGTTTACACAATAAAGATAATTTTTACCCCTCTACTTAAGAATGTTACTCCGTTTTATTACACTTCATGATTCCTCTGTGCTATGAGATGCTGTGTGCTAACAATGTGCTTAGATTATCAGAGTACAGGGTTTATGTAAACTTTTATTTAGCTTCTGAACATCCTACTAGTATCTGACACATAGAAAAAGAGAGATGAGACAGATCAGAGATGATCAGATGCAAGAGATGGATATAAAACACAATGACACTCTCAGCTCCGTCAACTGACCTTTAACACACACAGAGTCTACTCTGCTATATGCCTCCCTCCCCCTCACCCAGTTAAAGACCTTACTTGTCTGTAGCTTGTAAAGTAAGTCTCTGCATGCTGCTTGCCATCAGGAAGTGCCTGTGTCTGAGCTGGTCTTATAATGCAGGGGGAGGGGCAGGAGGCAGAAAGCACTGCGTGTTCAGACAAGAGAAGCTATTCATGACCATAGTCAAAAGATTTACAGTCGTATCAAGGGGCAACCAAATTGTAAATACCAGGACTGATAGAGACAGGTTGGAATTTTATCTGTGAAATGCTGTATTTTTGTTAATACAGTCAATTAGAGATTATGTTATTACCTTATCCTGAGTATAGTTAAGACTCTTGTCTTTGTGAGAATACCCCTTTAAGCTTTCTGATCATCTACAATGTCAGATAAACAGGTTTAACTAAGAATAGAGATGAGCGAGCACTAAAATGCTCGGGTACTCGTTATTCGAGACGAACTTTTCCCGATGCTCGAGTGCTCGTCTCGAATAACGAACCCCATTGAAGTCAATGGGAGACTCGAGCATTTTTCAAGGGGACCAAGGCTCTGCACAGGGAAGCTTGGCCAAACACCTGGGAACCTCAGAAAAGGATGGAAACACCACGGAAATGGACAGGAAACAGCAGGGGCAGCATGCATGGATGCCTCTGAGGCTGCTTAATCGCACCATTATGCCAAAATTATGGGCAACAGCATGGCCATGACAGAGTGACAGAATGAAGCTAGATAGCATCTAAAACATGCAATAATTGACCCTGACACTATAGGGGACGGCATGCAGAGGCAGCGGCAGCAGGCTAGAGAGTGGCATGGCGACATACCCTAAATGGACTCAGGCTTCAAACCAATGGGTGGCAGAGAGGAACCAAAGGAGGTGAGCAAGAAGCGCTCAAATAATATCGGTACATGATAAAAGTTTGCCAGTATATTTTGTGGATTACACAGCAGGGTGGCGACAAAGTTAACATGGAAGCCATGAAAACAACCCAAAATTCTGCCTGACACAGCTCGTTTGATAAGGGGACCATGTATGGAGGCAGTGAACTAGTAGTAGATTAAAGGTTCTGCAGTTAAAACTATGTTAGTTGGATCTTGGCATGGAGTTGGCGCTCCGCTGCCAGGCGAGCTTTCGCCAATCCAAGCCCCTGTCTCTAGGCTACTCCCCAAACAGCACTTCTAAGAACCTTTTGTATAAGATCAAGTGTAGTAGCGTTCTTATAAGTTTAGGATATGGCGGGTGAGGGGAATGTAAACAGATGCGCAAGAAGCGCTGAAATAATATTGGTAAATGATAAAAGTTTATTAGTATATTTTGTGGATAACACAGCTGGGTGGCGACAAAGTTAACAACTTTGATGTGGAATCCATGAAAACAACCCAAATTTCTGCCTGACACACCTCGTTTGATAAAGGGACGATGTATGGAGGCAGCTATATGGACGACTTTTGGAGGTAGCAATGGAGACAACGTGTGGAGGCTGCTATGGAGACAATTTAATTTGGATAGTGCCTGTATGTGGCAGTCCCAAAAATTTTTCAAACCAGAGGAGCAGGTAGGTGGCCCTCCAGAAAAAAAGAATAGATTGAGTGCCTGTATGTGGCAGTCCCAAAAAGTTTTCAAACCAGAGGAGCAGGTAGGTGGCCCTCCAGAAAAATTGAATAGATTGAGTGCCTGTATGTGGCAGTCCCAAAAAGTTTTCAAAGCAGAGGAGCAGGTAGGTGGCCCTCCAGAAAAATTGAATAGATTGAGTGCCTGTATGTGGCAGTCCCAAAAAGTTTTCAAACCAGAGGAGCAGGTAGGTGGCCCTCCAGAAAAATTGAATAGATTGAGTGCCTGTATGTGGCAGTCCCAAAAAGTTTTCAAACCAGAGGAGCAGGTAGGTGGCCCTCCAGAAAAATAGAATAGATTGAGTGCCTGTATGTGGCAGTCCCAAAAAGTTTTCAAACCAGAGGAGCAGGTAGGTGGCCCTCCAGAAAAATGGAATCGATTGAGTGCCTGTATGTGGCAGTCCCAAAAAGTTTTCAAACCAGAGGAGCAGGTAGGTGGCCCTCCAGAAAAATAGAATAGATTGAGTGCCTGTATGTGGCACTCCCAAAAATTGTTTAAAACAAAGGAACGGGTCGGTGGCCCTCCAGAAAAATTGAATAGATTGAGTGCCTGTATGTGGCACTCCCAAAAATTGTTTAAAACAGAGGACCGGGTCGGTGGCCCTCCAGAAAAATTAAATGCATAAAGTACTATAGCAAGAGCCAGTGGGCCCTGTCAAAAAATAGCCAGTTTCCTCTGCTTTACTGTACAAAGAGGAGGAGAAGGAGGAAAATGAGGAGGAGGAGGAGTGGATCAATTATTCAGGTTGAGCTTCCTTCACCTGGTGGAGATTGGAAATTATGAGAAATCCAGGCTTTATTCATCTTAATAAGCGTCAGCCTGTCAGCGCTGTCAGTCGACAGGCGTGTACGCTTATCGGTGATGATGCCACCAGCTGCACTGAAAACCCGCTCGGACAAGACGCTAGCGGCAGGGCAGGCAAGAACCTCCAAGGCGTACAGCACCAGTTCGTGCCACATGTCCAGCTTTGAAACCCAGTAGTTGTAGGGAGCTGTGTGATCATTTAGGACGATGGTATGGTCAGCTACGTACTCCCTCACCATCTTTCTGTAAAGATCAGCCTTACTCTGCCGAGACTGGGGCAGGTGACAGTGTCTTGCTGGGGTGACATAAAGCTGGCAAAAGCCTTGTAAAGCGTACCCTTGCCAGTGCTGGACAAGCTGCCTGCTCGCCTACTCTCCCTCGCTACTTGTCCCGCAGAACTACGCACTCTGCCGCTAGCGCTGTCAGACAGGAAATACTGTTTCAGCTTGTGCACCAGGGCCTGCTGGTATTCATGCATTCTCACACTCCTTTCCTCTGCAGGGATGAGAGTGGAAAGATTTTGCTTGTACCGTGGGTCCAGGAGAGTGAACACCCAGTAATCGGTGCTGGAATAAATTCTTTGAACGCGAGGGTCACGGGATAGGCAGCCTAGCATGAAATCTGCCATATGCGCCAGAGTACCAACGCGTAAGAATTCACTCCCCTCACTGGCCTGACTGTCCATTTCCTCCTCCTCCAACTCCTCCAACTCCTCTTCTTCTGCCCATACACGCTGAACAGTAAAGGACTCAACAATGGTCCCCTCTTGTGTCTCGCCAACATTCTCCTCCTCTTCCTCCTCATCCTCCTCCACCTCCACCTCCTCCGATATGCGCTGAGAAACAGACCTAAGGGTGCTTTGGCTATCAACAAGGGAATCTTCTTCCCCCGTCTCTTGTGACGAGCGCAAAGCTTCCAACTTCATGCTGATCAGAGAGTTTTTCAACAGGCCAAGCAGCGGGATGGTGAGGCTGATGATGGCGGCATCGCCACTGACCATCTGTGTTGACTCCTCAAAGTTACTCAGCACCTGACAGATATCAGACATCCACGTCCACTCCTCATTGTAGACTTGAGGAAGCTGACTGACCTGACTACCAGTTCTGGTGGAAGTTGACATCTGGCAGTCTACAATGGCTCGGCGCTGCTGGTAAACTCTGGATAACATGGTCAGTGTTGAATTCCACCTCGTGGGCACGTCGCACAACAGTCGGTGAGCGGGCAGTTGGAGGCGGCGCTGCGCTGCCCTGAGAGTGGCAGCATCTGTGCTGGACTTCCTGAAATGCGCACAGATGCGGCGCACCTTCGTGAGCAAATCTGACAGATTGGGGTATGTCTTGAGGAAACGCTGAACTATCAGATTTAACACATGGGCCAGGCATGGCACATGTGTCAGTCTGCCGAGTTGCAGAGCCGCCACCAGGTTACGGCCGTTGTCACACACAACCATGCCTGGCTTCAGGTTCAGCGGTGCCAGCCACAGATCATTCTGCGCCGTGATGCCCTGTAATAGCTCTTGGGCGGTGTGCCTTTTATCGCCTAGGCTCAGCAGTTTGAGCACCGCCTGCTGTCGCTTAGCAACGGCACTGCTGCTGTGCCTAGAGCTACCGACTGATGGCGCCGTGCCCACGGATGGTAGTTCGGAGGAGGAGGTGGAGGAGGGGTGGGAGGAGGAGGAGGCATAGTAGGCCTGAAACACCTGGACCGAGGTAGGCCCCGCAATCCTCGGCGTCGGCAGTATATGACCAGCCCCAGGGTCAGACTCGGTCCCAGCCTCCACCAAGTTAACCCAATGTGCCGTCAGCGATATATAGTGGCCCTGCCCGGCAGCACTCGTCCACGTGTCCGTGGTCAGGTGGACCTTGTCAGAAACGGCGTTGGTCAGGGCACGGGTGATGTTGTCTGACACGTGCTGGTGCAGGGCTGGGACGGCACATCGGGAAAAGTAGTGGCGGCTGGGGACCGAATACCGAGGGGCGGCCGCCGCCATGAGGTTGCGAAAGGCCTCGGTCTCTACTAGCCTATAGGGCAGCATCTCCAGGCTAAGCAATCTGGAGATGTGCACATTAAGGGCTTGGGCGTGCGGGTGGGTTGCACTATATTTGCGTTTCCGCTCCAGCGTCTGGGGTATGGAGAGCTGAACGCTGGTGGATGCTGTGGAGGATCGTGGAGGCGACGATGGGGTTTTTGTGGCAGGGTCCTGGGCAGGGGGCTGACTATCAGCTGACACAGGGGAAGGAGCAGTGGTGTGCACGGCCGGAGGTGAACGGGCTTGTTGCCACTGAGTGGGGTGTTTAGCATTCATATGCCTGCGCATACTGGTGGTAGTTAAGCTAGTAGTGGTGGAACCCCTGCTGAGCCTGGTTTGGCAAATGTTGCACACCACAGTCCGTCGGTCATCCGGTGTTTCCTTAAAGAACCTCCAGACTTCTGAAGATCTAGCCCTCGCCGCAAGAGCCCTCGCCACGGGAGCTTCACTAGTTGACACATTTGGCGCTGATGCACCAGCTCTGGCCCTGCCTCTCCGTCTGGCCCCACCACTGCCTCTTCCAACCTGTTCTGGTCGAGGACTCTCCTCCGTCTCAGAAGCACTGTGTTCACCCGGCCTCTCAACCCAGCTTGGGTCTGTCACCTCATCATCCTCCGATCCCTCAGTCTGCTCCCCCCTCGGACTTCCTGCCCTGACAACAACTTCCCCACTGTCTGACAACCGTGTCTCCTCATCGTCGGACACCTCTTTACACACTTCCACTACGTCAAGAAGGTCATCATCACCCACAGACTGTGACTGGTGGAAAACCTGGGCATCGGAAAATTGCTCAGCAGCAACCGGACAAGTGGTTTGTGACTGTGGGAAGGGTCCAGAAAACAGTTCCTCAGAGTATGCCGGTTCAAATGCCAAATTTTCCTGGGAGGGGGCAGACTGGGGGGGAGGAGGCTGAGGTGCAGGAGCTGGAGGAGTGGCGATTTCGGTGACATGGGTGGACTGCGTGGAAGACTGACTGGTGGACAAATTGCTCGAAGCATTGTCAGCAATCCACGACATCACCTGTTCGCACTGTTCTGGCCTCAACAGTGCTCTACCACGAGTCCCAGTAACTTCAGACATGAACCTAGGGAGTGTAGCTCTGCGGCGTTCCCCTGCTCCCTCATAAGCAGGTGGTGTCTCACCCCGGCCAGGACCACGGCCTCTGACCCCTGCAGTAGTTGGACGCCCACGTCCCCGCCCTCGTCCTCTACCCCTAGCCCTCGGGTTAAACATTTTTAAAATGAGAGTTATAGCTTTAATTTTTTTTTAACTTTTTTTTGTGTTTTTTTTTTTTTTTGTGTTTTTGAGTTTTTAAAACCAAACAATGCTATCCTATTGCTATGGCTATTTTCTAGCCAAGTATGAAAGCACACTACTATGCCAGATGAGATGACACCGAGTTATTAAACAAAATAAACGTAAAATAAAAAAGGACAAATGGCAGACTGTGCCTAATTGAAATCCAACCCCTACTAAATTTTCCCACTTCGGTCTTTGCAATGGATATGTGCGTCACTAAGCGCAAAACACAGCGGTCGCAAGTCTCACTACAAATTGCTGACAATTGGCTAGTAGATGCACTGCAGCAAGTACAGCCACCAGCAGATCAACCAGAAATCAAATATATAACGCTACTGTAGGCGTAAGCCGTTTGGATTCTCCTATGGCTATTTTCTAGCCAAGTATGAAAGCACACTACTATGCCAGATGAGATGACGCTGAGTTATTAAACAAAATAAACGTAAAATAAAAAAGGACAAATGGCAGACTGTGCCTAATTGAAATCCAACCCCTACTAAATTTTCCCACTTCGGTCTTTGCAATGGATATGTGCGTCACTAAGCGCAAAACACAGCGGTCGCAAGTCTCACTACAAATTGCTGACAATTGGCTAGTAGATGCACTGCAGCAAGTACAGCCACCAGCAGATCAACCAGAAATCAAATATATAACGCTACTGTAGGCGTAAGCCGTTTGGATTCTCCTATGGCTATTTTCTAGCCAAGTATGAAAGCACACTACTATGCCAGATGAGATGACGCTGAGTTATTAAACAAAATAAACGTAAAATAAAAAAGGACAAATGGCAGACTGTGCCTAATTGAAATCCAACCCCTACTAAATTTTCCCACTTCGGTCTTTGCAATGGATATGTGCGTCACTAAGCGCAAAACACAGCGGTCGCAAGTCTCACTACAAATTGCTGACAATTGGCTAGTAGATGCACTGCAGCAAGTACAGCCACCAGCAGATCAACCAGAAATCAAATATATAACGCTACTGTAGGCGTAAGCCGTTTGGATTCTCCTATGGCTATTTTCTAGCCAAGTATGAAAGCACACTACTATGCCAGATGAGATGACGCTGAGTTATTAAACAAAATAAACGTAAAATAAAAAAGGACAAATGGCAGACTGTGCCTAATTGAAATCCAACCCCTACTAAATTTTCCCACTTCGGTCTTTGCAATGGATATGTGCGTCACTAAGCGCAAAACACAGCGGTCGCAAGTCTCACTACAAATTGCTCACAATTGGCTAGTAGATGCACTGCAGCAAGTACAGCCACCAGCAGATCAACCAGAAATCAAATATATAACGCTACTGTAGGCGTAAGCCGTTTGGATTCTCCTATGGCTATTTTCTAGCCAAGTATGAAAGCACACTACTATGCCAGATGAGATGACACTGAGTTATTAAACAAAATAAACGTAAAATAAAAAAGGAAAAATGGCAGACTGTGCCTAATTGAAATCCAACCCCTACTAAATTTTCCCACTTTGGTGTTTGAGGTGGATATGTGTGCCACTAAGAGCTAAACACAACGGTAGCAAGTCCCCCTGCTAATTCCTCACAAAATGGTACTAGATGCAAATAAAAAAAAAAAAAAGTAGAACGTTATTGTAGCCCTAAGAAGGGCTGTTGGGTTCTTGGAGAATCACTCCTGCCTAACAGTAAGCTAATAGAACACCCTAACGCTTTCCCTGACCAGCAGCAGCTCTCTCCCTAGCGGCATCCAGACACAGAATGATCCGAGCAGCGCGGGCAGCGGCTAGTCTATCCCAGGGTCACCTGATCTGGCCAGCCAACCACTGCTATCGACGTGTAAGGGTACCACGTCATGCTGGGTGGAGTGCAGAGTCTCCTGGCTTGTGATTGGCTCTGTTTCTGGCCGCCAAAAAGCAAAACGGCGGGAGCTGCCATTTTCTCGAGCGGGCGAAGTATTCGTCCGAGCAACGAGCAGTTTCGAGTACGCTAATGCTCGAACGAGCATGTTCGCTCATCTCTAACTAAGAAACTTGTAAAAGAATATAGGAACATCTGTAATTTATAGGCTCAGATCTGGAGTCCATGTTTGTTTAAGAGGTGTGATTTAGTTTGTATACAGGGGAGCTGGTTTATTTAGGGGTTTTGCGTGTGCAGGGTGCCTGATGTGTTGTATGTAGGGAGTCAAGTAGGTGGTCTGTATTTACTTAGGTTAGTTTAGAGAAATATCTATTAAAGGTTCAATAAGGAATAAGTAGGTTTTTAATCCTGACTCCTAACAAGGACTGTGTTTCCAAAAAGTCACATTTATCAAATGTAAATGCAACAATTTGACTATTTGACAACCCAACTGGAGCCAGACAGTATATGGGGCAGATGGTAGATCAAGAGATGAGTGACTGGTTTGGCTATGGCCTAGCCGCAGGCTCACAGTAGTAAACTGCTGGAGTAGGCCTCTCCCACATCCTACAGGGCAAGCAGAGTGAAGAAAGGGGGGGGGGGTATGTGGTATAGAATGGCTGTCTTGAAAGTATAGAGGAGGAAGGATCTTTAGCACTGCAGCAGTTGTCTGCCCAGCTGGGTAAATCTTCCTGGAACTTTCTCATTAGCAGCATAAATCAGCAGCCAAGTCTTCCAACAAAAATCCTCAGAAAGACTAAAAACCCAGGACTGAGCCTTTATTATAGACTGCATCTCACCAGGGGATTACTAAATTGAGCATAAATATATTCAAAGAAGCTACATTACAAGTAGTAAATAACCACTATTACATATCTCCCAACTTTTGGGCTACAAAAAGTCCCTCCCATTTCCCTATACCACGTCCATTGTCCCACCCCTTGCCCCACCCTAAACATAGTATATTATCAACCTTAACTTCTTCAAGGCACAGAGCTCCACGTTGAGCCCTAATCATACAAAGGTGGGGTTTGCTGCGTATTGAGATATTAACTCTTTGATAGCTGCTGGCGTCTTTTAAAAGAAGGCGGTGCGTGGGCGCCACCATCTTTGTTGAGATCACCGCTTGGGTGCCTGTGTGATGTCACAGGCACCCAAGGCTGTATCGCATCTGCAGATACGTTACATTGTGTCTTTGGCACATTGTAATGAATCCTATCTAGAAATGCCATATACTACAATACTAGTATTGCAGTATATGATAAGAACGATCAGACCATCTAGGGTTAAAGTACCCTAGAGGGTCGAAAAAATAGTAAAAAATAAATAGTAATAAATAAAGAATAAATAAAACAAAATAATCAAATTAGGCTGCATTTAGACAAATGTATGTCCACACAGCTACGCCCAGGCAGGCATATATTCATTGCCATGAAAAGGAGGAGGCATGACCCCCAAAAAATAACGTCTTACACAGCTCTGTGCACCAAACATGAAACAGTTATTAGTGTCAGGAAGATGGCAAAACTATTTTTTTTTTCTAAGACCTTAAGAACATGAAGCAGTAGAAAGCACAACTGCTGAGAACACAGCAGGCAGTTAGGAGGGTATGAGGTGTACAGAGAATACAAGCACTGTGGGGAGGTATACAGCCATAAATGACTAGAAATGGTGAGCAGCACATAATCAGGTCTCAGACAGAAATGTAGAGTGTGCAGGCACATGAGGAGACAGCTAGAGGCTTACAATGGCCACCATGCCTCTGCTACAACTACTTGCTGCTCTGTGGTACAGTCACATGACAGAAAGCAGTGCTGCAGTCACATCACACTTGTACTCCTGGAAATGAAGAGTTTAAAGGTGTGCTGGGCGGAGTCTACATGACTGTACTGACTGTGACGTTTGTACAGGGGATCGGCTGAAGCTGAGGAGGAGGAGGCAATGTGGCTCTGGGGTGGGGTGTGGACGGTACTGAGAGTGGAGATTGTATTTGTAGTGAGTGAGGGTGGAGTGTTCATTTTCTGGGGAGAGGATAGATGTCCCGGCCCATACCAATCGCTGGACAGGACAGTCCCACTGGATCCGGGATGGTTGGGAGATATGCTATTACATGTTGATGATGTATAAGTAGGTGGCGTTATCTCATCAAGGCCTGTGTATTTGAATTTTTATCTCCTAGATGTCTGTAAAATAAATATTAATACACAGACAGTTGGAAACCTGCCTGTGGCTGGGCACTACCTTGCAGCACACAGGGTTGAGAGTTCTTTTCCATTGTTGTTTTTGGTTCAGTTGTAGCAGATGCTGCAAACAGTTGGGGTACCATCGGGGTCAAAATTGGAGCAGGTTTAGTAGGTGCTACTGCCATCCCTGGAAAGTCCCTGGAATGAGACTGCCGACAACAGACAGTTAATGGAATAAGAGTGCTGGCGACAGACAGTAACAGGATATGAGACTGTCAGTGACAGACAGTCACTGAAATAAGACTGACGGCAACAGACAGTCACTGAAAGAGACTGTCGGCGACAGACAGTCACTGAAATAGACTGCCAGCAGCAGACAGACATTGAAAGAGACTGTCTGTCGCTGGTAGTCTCTTTCAGTGACTTTATGTCCCCGACATTCAGTGAAAGAGATTGTTGGTGACACACAGTCACTGCCTGTGACAAACAGTCAATAAAAGAGACTGCAGGCAACAGACAGTCACTGGAAGAGACTGACGGTGCCAGGCAGTCACTAAAAGAGACTGCCGGCGACAGACAGTCACTGAAACAGACTACCTGCAACAGACAGTCAATGAAATAGACTGGCGAAAACAAACAGTCACTAGAGTAAGACTGCCGGCAACAGACAGTGACTGAAAGAGACTACCTGTGACAGACATATAGCGAAAGAGATTGTTTGTGACAGACAGTCACTGAAATAATACTGCCGGTGACAGACAGTTACTGAAAGAGACTGCCGGCGCCAGTCAAGAACTGAAAGAGACTGCCGGCAACGGACAGTCACTGAAAAAGACTGCAGGTGACAGACAGTCACTGAAACAGACTACCTGCAACACACACTCACTGAAAGAGACTGCCAGTGACAGACTGTTAATGGAATGAAAGTGCTATAGACAGACAGTCACTGGAATAATAGTTCTGGTGACAGACAGTCCCCGAAATGAGTCACTGAAATAAGACTGACGGTAACAGAAAATCACTGAAAGAGGCTTTCGGCAACAGAGAGTCATTGAAAAAGTTTGCCAGCAACAGATAGTCACTGAAAGAGACTACTTGCGACAGATATGTGAAAGAGATTGTCGGTGAAAGACAGTCACTGAAAGAGACTGCCAGTGACAAGCAGTCATTGAAAGAGACTACCTGTAACAGACAGTCACTGAAAGAGACTACTTGCGACAGATATGTGAAAGAGATTGTCGGTGAAAGACAGTCACTGAAAGAGACTGCCGGTGACAAGCAGTCATTGAAAGAGACTACCTGTAACAGACAGTCACTGAAAGAGACTACTTGCGGCAGATATGTGAAAGAGATTGTCGGTGAAAGACAGTCACTGAAAGAGACTGCCGGTGACAAGCAGTCATTGAAAGAGACTACCTGTAACAGACAGTCACTGAAAGAGACTGCCGACACCAGACAGTCACTGAAAGAGACTGCAGGTGACAGTTAATGAAATGAAAGTGTTATAGACATTCACTAGAATATGAGTGCCCACGACAGACAGACAGACAGCTAATTGAATGAAAGAGCTGGCTACTTCCCGACCCTAGTCTCAAGCCTCTCACCCAGCCAAACCAGTTCCCTCCGCTATACTGGGGAGACCCAATCAGGTCAAAACAATGCTGTCTACAGTTGGAAGTCTATTCCTTCTGGAATAGATATACTGGTTTGGTTTTAATTCCCGCATCATGTCATAAGGCCTCTTGTAGGTCATGCTTGATGTCAAGGGAGCTGCCTTACAAGGTAGCTAAAAGAGGCGTGGTTTTCCTTGTTCCATCGTGGAAAACTTTGTATATTTTCCCAGAGCTGGCTACAGACAGTCACTGAAAGTGGCTGCCAATAACAGACAGTCACTGCAATGAGAGTGCCGGTGACAGGCATTTACTGAAAGAGACTGCCAGCGGTTGGCAGTCACTTAAAGAGACTGCCGGCGACAGTCACTGTAAAAGACTGTATGCAACAGACATTCACTAAAAGAGACTGCCAACAACAGACAGTAAATGAAAGAGACTCCCGGACAGTCAGTTAATGGAATGAAAGTGCTATAGACAGACAGTCACTGAAATAAAACTGTCGGTGACAGACAGTCACTGAAATGAGACTGTCAGCGACAGTCACTGAAATAAGACTGACAGCAACAGACAATCACTGAAAGGGACTGTCGACAACAGACAGTCACAGAAAAAGACTGCCAGCAACAGACAGTCACTGAAAGAGACTACCTGCGACAGTCACTAAAAGAGACTGCTGGCAACAGACAGTCACTGAAAGAGACTGCCAGCAACAGACAGACACTGAAATAAGACTGACGGCAACAGACAATCACTGAAAGGGACTGTCGACGACAGACAGTCACAGAAAAAGACTGCCAGCAACAGACAGTTACTGAAAGAGACTACCTGCGACAGTCACTAAAAGAGACTGCTGGCAACAGACAGTCACTGAAAGAGACTGCCGGCAACAGACAGACAGTGAAATAAGACTGACGGCAACAGACAGTCACTGAAAGGGACTGTCGACGACAGACAGTCACAGAAAAAGACTGCCAGCAACAGACAGTTACTGAAAGAGACTACCTGCGACAGTCACTAAAAGAGACTGCTGGCAACAGACAGTCACTGAAAGAGACTGCCGGCAACAGACAGACAGTGAAATAAGACTGACAGCAACAGACAGTCACTGAAAGGGACTGTCGACGACAGACAGTCACAGAAAAAGACTGCCAGCAACAGACAGTGACTGAAATAAGACTGACGGCAACAGACAGTCACTGAAAGGGACTGTCGACGACAGACAGTCACAGAAAAAGACTGCCAGCAACAGACAGTTACTGAAAGAGACTACCTGCGACAGTCACTAAAAGAGACTGCTGGCAACAGACAGTCACTGAAAGAGACTGCCGGCAACAGACAGACAGTGAAATAAGACTGACGGCAACAGACAGTCACTGAAAGGGACTGTCGACGACAGACAGTCACAGAAAAAGACTGCCAGCAACAGACAGTTACTGAAAGAGACTACCTGCGACAGTCACTAAAAGAGACTGCTGGCAACAGACAGTCACTGAAAGAGACTGCCGGCAACAGACAGACAGTGAAATAAGACTGACGGCAACAATCACTAAAAGGGACTGTTGATGACAGACAGTCACAGAAAAAGACTGCCAGCAACAGACAGTCACTGAAAGAGACTACCTGCAACAGTCACTGAAAGACTGCCTGTGACAGACAGTCACTAAAAGAGACTGCCGGCGACAGACAGTCAGTGAAAAAGAATGCCAGTGAAAGACAGTTAATGGAATGTGAGTGCTAGAGACAGACAGTCACTGGAATAATAGTGATGGTGACAGACAGTCAGTGAAAGTGACTTCCACAAAAGACAATCACTGGAATGAGAGTGCCGGTGAAAGACACTCACTGAAACAGACTACCAGCGACGGACAGTCACTGAAAGAGACTGCTGGCAACAGACAGTCCCTGAAAGAGACTGCAGGCAACAGACAGTCACTTTAATGAGACTTCCGACGACAGACAGCCACTGAAATGAGACTGCTGGCGATAGACAGTCACTGAATAAGACAACCTGAGACAGACATTCACTGAAAGAGACTGCCAGCGACAGACAGTCACTGAAAGAGACTGCCGGCAACAGACAGTCACAGAAAGAGACTGCCGGTGAGAGACAGATAATGGAATGATAGTGCTAGAGACAGGCAGTCACTGGAATAAGAGTGCTGGCGACAGACAGTGACTGGAATGAAACTCTTCGCAACTGACAGTCACTGAAAGAGATTACATGCGACAGACAGTCTCTTAAAAGAGATTGTCGGCAACAGACAGTCACTGAAAGAGACTTCCGGCAACAGACTATAGCATTTATGTAACATATGTCCTTGGGGAGTAAATCTGGGAGAGTTCCTTGCTGTACTAATATATATATCTTAAGTGGGAGCATTTTATATATTTTATAAAGGGAGCATAGTATATAACATAGGGGCACAATATATAGCTAAAATAAGGGGCACAGTATCTATCTAAATTTAGGGTGCACAGTATGAATTAAAAGGTGGGACTGCATGTATGCATTCATTATAGGGATGCTGTATACATGTATATAAGAGGTCTCTGTAAATATTTAAAATCATTTAGAATATTATATATATGTATATAGGGACCGCTCATTGGTCCTGGTGCTGTGTTTCTGTATGAAGCTTGGTTCTAGTAGAAAGGCAAGTTTGTGGTCGGGGACAGGCAGGAGGTCGAGACAGGCAGCACAGGATCAACGTCAGGAACAAAGCAGGAGGCCAGGGCAGGCAGAACAGGATCAGAGTCAACTGCAGAACCGTGGTCACAATGGGAAATCCAAACACAAGCACAAGACAGGGACAGAATCTTTCTCAACAACATGAGCATGATCCAGCAGGGGTGGTCCATTTCCAAAATTTTCCCAGGGGCAACACCTCTAGTGATGCTCCTGGTTAAAAAAGCAATTGAATACATCAAGCAATTGCCATGGAAAAATTTTCCCTGCCCCAAACTTTAAAGATTCTGTGTAGATAGAAGGTGATTTGAGTAGACAAAATGCCCTCTAGGGTTAGATTTAGTTTTAACATAGCAGTGATGATGACTAGAGATGAGCGAGCACTAAAATGCTCGGGTACTCGTTATTCGAGACAAACTTTTCCCGATGCTTGAGTGCTCGTCTCGAATAACGAGCCCCATTGAAGTCAATGGGAGACTCGAGCATTTTTCAAGGGGACCAAGGCTCTGCACAGGGAAGCTTGGCCAAACACCTGGGAACCTCAGAAAAGGATGGAAACACCACGGAAATGGACAGGAAACAGCAGGGGCAGCATGCATGGATGCCTCTGAGGCTGCTTAAATGCACCATTATGCCAAAATTATGGGCAACAGCATGGCCATGACAGAGTGACAGAATGAAGCTAGATAGCATCTAAAACATCCAATAATTGACCCTGACACTATAGGGGACGGCATGCAGAGGCAGCGGCAGCAGCGGCAGGCTAGAGAGTGGCATGGCGACATACCCTAAATGGACTCAGGCTTCAAACCAATGGGTGGCAGAGAGGAACCAAAGGAGGTGAGCAAGAAGCGCTCAAATAATATCGGTACATGATAAAAGTTTGCCAGTATATTTTGTGGATTACACAGCAGGGTGGCGACAAAGTTAACATGGAAGCCATGAAAACAACCCAAAATTCTGCCTGACACAGCTCGTTTGATAAAGGGACCATGTATGGAGGCAGTGAACTAGTAGTAGATTAAAGGTGCTGCAGTTAAAACTATGTTAGTTGGATCTTGGCATGGAGCTGGCGCTCCACTGCCAGGCGAGCTTTCGCCAATCCAAGCCCCTGTCTCTAGGCTACTCCCCAAACAGCACTTCTAAGAACCTTTTGTATAAGATCAAGTGTAGTAGCGTTCTTATAAGTTTAGGATATGGCGGGTGAGGGGAATGTAAACAGATGCGCAAGAAGCGCTGAAATAATATCCGTAAATGGTAAAAGTTTGCCAGTATATTTTGTGGATTACACAGCAGGGTGGCGACAAAGTTAACAAGTTTGATGTGGAATGCCCTGTAATAGCTCTTGGGCGGTGTGCCTTTTATCGCCTAGGCTCAGCAGTTTGAGCACCGCCTGCTGTCGCTTAGCGACGGCACTGCTGCTGTGCCTAGAGCTACCGACTGATGGCGCCATGCCCACGGATGGTAATTCGGAGGAGGTGGAGGAGGGGTGGGAGGAGGAGGAGGTATAGTAGGCCTTTGAGACCTGTAACGAGGTAGGCCCCGCAATCCTCTGCGTCGGCAGTATATGACCAGCCCCAGGGTCAGACTCGGTCCCAGCCTGCACCAAGTTAAGTGTAGTAGCGTTCTTAGAAGTTTGGGATATGGCGGGTGAGGGGAATGTAAACAGATGCGCAAGAAGCGCTGAAATAATATCCGTAAATGGTAAAAGTTTGCCAGTATATTTTGTGGATAACACAGCAGGGTGGCGACAAAGTTAACAACTTTGATGTGGAATCCATGAAAACAACCCAAATTTCTGCCTGACACACCTCGTTTGATAAGGGGACGATGTATGGAGGCAGCTATATGGACGACTTTTGGAGGTAGCAATGGAGACAACGTGTGGAGGCTGCTATGGAGACAATTTAATTTGGATAGTGCCTGTATGTGGCAGTCCAAAAAAGTTTTCAAACCAGAGGAGCAGGTAGGTGGCCCTCCAGAAAAGTGAAATAGATTGAGTGCCTGTATGTGGCAGTCCAAAAAAGTTTTCAAACCAGAGGAGCAGGTAGGTGGCACTCCAGAAAAATGAAATAGATTGAGTGCCTGTATGTGGCAGTCCAAAAAAGTTTTCAAACCAGAGGAGCAGGTAGGTGGCCCTCCAGAAAAATGAAATAGATTGAGTGTCTGTATGTGGCAGTCCAAAAAAGTTTTCAAACCAGAGGAGCAGGTAGGTGGCCCTCCAGAAAAATTGAATAGATTGAGTGCCTGTATGTGGCAGTCCAAAAAAGTTTTCAAACCAGAGGAGCAGGTAGGTGGCCCTCCAGAAAAATGAAATAGATTGAGTGCCTGTATGTGGCACTCCCAAAAATTGTTTAAAACAGAGGACCGGGTAGGTGGCCCTCCAGAAAAATTAAATGCATAAAGTACTATAGCTAGAGCCAGTGGGTCCTGTCAAAAAATAGCCAGTTTCCTCTGCTTTAGTGTACAAAGAGGAGGAGAAGGAGGAAAATGAGGAGGAGGAGGAGTGCATAAATTATTCAGGTTGAGCTTCCTTCACCTGGTGGAGATTGGAAATTATGAGAAATCCAGGCTTTATTCATCTTAATAAGCGTCAGCCTGTCAGCGCTGTCAGTCGACAGGCGTGTACGCTTATCGGTGATGATGCCACCAGCTGCACTGAAAACCCGCTCGGACAAGACGCTAGCGGCAGGGCAGGCAAGAACCTCCAAGGCGTACAGCGCCAGTTCGTGCCACATGTCCAGCTTTGAAACCCAGTAGTTGTAGGGAGCTGTGTGATCATTTAGGACGATGGTATGGTCAGCTACGTACTCCCTCACCATCTTTCTGTAAAGATCAGCCCTACTCTGCCGAGACTGGGGACAGGTGACAGTGTCTTGCTGGGGTGACATAAAGCTGGCAAAAGCCTTGTAAAGCGTACCCTTGCCAGTGCTGGACAAGCTGCCTGCTCGCCTACTCTCCCTCGCTACTTGTCCCGCAGAACTACGCACTCTGCCGCTAGCGCTGTCAGAAGGGAAATAGTGTTTCAGCTTGTGCACCAGGGCCTGCTGGTATTCATGCATTCTCACACTCCTTTCCTCTCCAGGGATGAGAGTGGAAAGATTTTGCTTGTACCGTGGGTCCAGGAGAGTGAATACCCAGTAATCGGTGCTGGAATAAATTCTTTGAACGCGAGGGTCACGGGATAGGCAGCCTAGCATGAAATCTGCCATATGCGCTAGAGTACCAACGCGTAAGAATTCACTCCCCTCACTGGCCTGACTGTCCATTTCCTCCTCCTCCAACTCCTCCAACTCCTCTTCTTCTGCCCATACACGCTGAACAGTGAAGGACTGAACAATGGTCCCCTCTTGTGTCTCGCCAACATTCTCCTCCTCTTCCTCCTCATCCTCCTCCACCTCCACCTCCTCCGATATGCGCTGAGAAACAGACCTAAGGGTGCTTTGGCTATCAACAAGGGAATCTTCTTCCCCCATCTCTTGTGACGAGCGCAAAGCTTCCGACTTCATGCTGATCAGAGAGTTTTTTAACAGGCCAAGCAGCGGGATGGTGAGGGTGATGATGGCGGCATCGCCACTGACCATCTGTGTTGACTCCTCGAAGTTACTCAGCACCTGACAGATATCAAACATCCACGTCCACTCCTCATTGTAGACTTGAGGAAGCTGACTGACCTGACTACCAGTTCTGGTGGAAGTTGACATCTGGCAGTCTACAATCGCTCTGCGCTGCTGGTAAACTCTGAATAACATGGTTAATGTTGAATTCCACCTCGTGGGCACGTCGCACAACAGTCAGTGAGCGGGCAGTTGGAGGCGGCGCTGCGCTGCCCTGAGAGTGGCAGCATCTGTGCTGGACTTCCTGAAATGCGCACAGATGCGGCGCACCTTCGTGAGCAAATCAGACAGATTGGGGTATGTCTTGAGGAAATGCTGAACTATCAGATTTAACACATGGGCCAGGCATGGCACATGTGTCAGTCTGCCGAGTTGCAGAGCCGCCACCAGGTTACGGCCGTTGTCACACACAACCATGCCTGGCTTCAGGTTCAGCGGTGCCAGCCACAGATCAGTCTGCGCCGTGATGCCCTGTAATAGCTCTTGGGCGGTGTGCCTTTTATCGCCTAGGCTCAGCAGTTTGAGCACCGCCTGCTGTCGCTTAGCGACGGCACTGCTGCTGTGCCTAGAGCTAGCGACTGATGGCGCCATGCCCACGGATGGTAGTTCGGAGGAGGAGGTGGAGGAGGGGTGGGAGGAGGAGGAGGCATAGTATGCCTGAAAGACCTGGACCGAGGTAGGCCCCGCAATCCTCGGCGTCGGCAGAATATGACCAGCCGCAGGGTCAGACTCGGTCCCAGCCTCCACCAAGTTAACCCAATGTGCCGTCAGCGATATATAGTGGCCCTGCCCGGCAGCACTCGTCCACGTGTCCGTGGTCAGGTGGACCTTGTCAGAAACGGCGTTGGTCAGGGCACGGATGATGTTGTCTGACACGTGCTGGTGCAGGGCTGGGACGGCACATCGGGAAAAGTAGTGGCGGCTGGGGACCGAATACAGAGGGGCGGCCGCCGCCATGAGGTTGCGAAAGGCCTCGGTCTCTACTAGCCTATAGGGCAGCATCTCCAGGCTAAGCAATCTGGAGATGTGGACATTAAGGGCTTGGGCGTGCGGGTGGGTTGCACTATATTTCCGTTTCCGCTCCAGCGTCTGGGGTATGGAGAGCTGAACGCTGGTGGATGCTGTGGAGGATCGTGGAGGCGACGATGGGGTTTTTGTGCCAGGGTCCTGGGCAGGGGGCTGACTATCAGCTGACACAGGGGAAGGAGCAGTGGTGTGCACGGCCGGAGGTGAACGGGCTTGGTGCCACTGAGTGGGGTGTTTAGCATTCATATGCCTGCGCATACTGGTGGTAGTTAAGCTAGTAGTGGTGGAACCCCTGCTGATCCTGGTTTGGCAAAGGTTGCACACCACAGTCCATCGGTCATCCGGTGTTTCTTTAAAGAACCTCCAGACTTCTGAAAATCTAGCCCTCGCCATGGGAGCTTGACTACGGACAACATTTGGCGCTGATGCACCTGCTCTGGCCCTGCCTCTCCGTCTGGCCCCACCACTGCCTCTTCCAACCTGTTCTGGTCGAGGACTCTCCTCCGTCTCAGAAGCACTGTGTTCACCCGGCCTCTCAACCCAGCTTGGGTCTGTCACCTCATCATCCTCCGATCCCTCAGTCTGCTCCCCCCTCGGACTTCCTGCCCTGACAACAACTTCACCACTGTCTGACAACCGTGTCTCCTCATCGTCGGACACCTCTTTACACACTTCTTCCACTACGTCAAGAAGGTCATCATCACCCACAGACTGCGACTGGTGGAAAACCTGGGCATCGGAAAATTGCTCAGCAGCAGCCGGACAAGTGGTTTGTGACTGTGGGAAGGGTCCAGAAAACAGTTCCTCAGAGTATGCCGGTTCAAATGCCAAATTTTCCTGGGAGGGGGCAGACTGGGGGGGAGGAGGCTGAGGTGCAGGAGTGCCGATTTCGGTGACATGGGTGGACTGCGTGGAAGACTGACTGGTGGACAAATTGCTTGAAGCATTGTCGGCAATCCACGACATCACCTGTTCGCACTGTTCTGGCCTCAACAGTGCTCTACCACGAGTCCCTGTAACTTCAGACATGAACCTAGGGAGTGTAGCTCTGCGGCGTTCCCCTGCTCCCTCATCAGCAGGTGGTGTCTCACCCCGCCCAGGACCACGGCCTCTGACCCCTGCAGTAGTTGGACGCCCACGTCCTCGCCCTCGTCCTCTACCCCTAGCCCTCAGGTTAAACATTTTGAAAATGAAAGTTATAACTTTAATTTTTTTTTTACTTTTTTGTGTTTTTTTGTGTTTTGTTTTTTTTTTGTGTTTTTTAGTTTTTAAAACCAAATGATGCTATCCTATTGCTATGGCTATTTTCTAGCCAAGTATGAAAGCACACTGCTATGCCAGATGAGATGACGCTGAGTTATTAAAAAAATAAACGTAAAATAAAAAGAAACTGGCAGACTGTGCCTAATTGAAATCCAACCCCTAATAAATTTTCCCACTTCGGTCTTTGCGATGGATATGTGCGTCACTAAGCGCTAAACACAAAGGTCGCAAGTCTCACTACAAATTCCTCACAATTTGGTAGTAGATGCACTGCAGCAAGGACAGCCACCAGCAGATCAACCAGAAATAAAATATATAACGCTATTGTAGGAGTAAGTAAGCCGTTTGGATTCTCCTATGGCTATTTTCTAGCCAAGTATGAAAGCACACTGCTATGCCAGATGAGATGACGCTGAGTTATTAAAAAAATAAACGTAAAATAAAAAGAAACTGGCAGACTGTGCCTAATTGAAATCAAACCCCTAATAAATTTTCCCACTTCGGTCTTTGCGATGGATATGTGCGTCACTAAGCGCTAAACACAAAGGTCGCAAGTCTCACTACAAATTCCTCACAATTTGGTAGTAGATGCACTGCAGCAAGGACAGCCACCAGCAGATCAACCAGAAATAAAATATATAACGCTATTGTAGGCGTAAGTAAGCCGTTTGGATTCTCCTATGGCTATTTTCTAGCCAAGTATGAAAGCACACTGCTATGCCAGATGAGATGACACTGAGTTATGAAAAAATAAACGTAAAATAAAAAGTAAATGGCAGACTGTGCCTAATTGAAATCCAACCCCTAATAAATTTTCCCATTTTGGTGTTTGAGGTGGATATGTGTGTCACTAAGAGATAAACACAACGGTAGCAAGTCTCCCTGCAAATTCCTCACAATATGGTACTAGCTGCAAATAAAAAAAAAAAAAAAGTATAACGTTATTGTAGCCCTAAGAAGGGCTGTTGGGTTCTTGTAGAATCACTCCTGCCTAACACTATTCTAATTGAACAGCCTAACGCTTTCCCTGACCAGCAGCAGCTCTCTCCCTAGCGGCATCCAGACACAGAATGATCCGAGCAGCGCAGGCAGGGGCTAGTCTATTCCAGGGTCACCTGATCTGGCCAGCCAACCACTGCTATCGACGTGTAAGGGTACCACGTCATGCTGGGTGGAGTGCAGAGTCTCCTGGCTTGTGATTGGCTCTGTATCTGGCCGCCAAAAAGCAAAACGGCGGGAGCTGCCATTTTCTCGAGCGGGCGAAGTATTCGTCCGAGCAACGAGCAGTTTCGAGTACGCTAATGCTCGAACGAGCATCAAGCTCGGACGAGTATGTTCGCTCATCTCTAATGATGACCTATGCTTGCAGTAGGCAATAATTATTCAGACAGTAAGGGTTTTACTCCCAAGACCTTGACTGATGAGCCAAAAAGGAGTCCCCTATGGATAGAGCATCTCAAAGAAAAACCTTTAATGTTAGCATTTTCTAAACAAAAACATTTACTAATTATTTTGTATGGTAAATAAGAATGTGTGTGTAATGAAGAATGTAATAGATTTTAACACTCACGATTCTAAAATAAGAGCTGACTTGCTGCCATCTGCTGGCAAAAATGCTAGATACTGGTGATTTATAGTAAACGCACGTTGTCAGGTTTATATTTTTAAAGGTTTTATGTTCCTGGTGTTTTCCACATCAACTTGAATGCAGCAGCAGTTATACATTTCTGTTTTTCACTGCCCACCATCAAAAAGCCATAACTTTTGTATTTTTCCATGTACAAACACGCATGAGGGATTGTTTTCCACGTTACAAATTAAACCTCCTAGTGATGATATTTAATATTCAATGCCATGTATTGGTAAGACAGAAAATTCCAAAGTGCAATGAACTTGACCAATAAAAACCACATTTGCTACATTTTCTTGTGGATTTTGTATTTACAGCTTTTAGAGTGCACACCTAATGATACCTCTTTACTTTTGAGTTGATACAATCATGGAGATACCAAATGTATATAGATTATATTATGTTTCAGTAGACGATATTTGTTATACTATTGTTTACAGCATGGAACAATCATTTTTATATTTTTTAAAATCTGGACAAAATCTGACCAAAAGTTTGGACACACCTTCTCATTCAAAGAGTTTTCTGTATTTGAAAATTGCAGATTCACACTGAAGGCATCAAAACTATGAAGTAACATGTGGTATTATATACTTTACAAAAAAGTGTGAAACAACTGAAAATATGTTGTATATTCTAGGTTCTATGTAGCCACCTTTTGCATTGATCACGCCTTTATACACTCTTGGCGTTCTCTTGGTGAGCTTCAAGAGGTAGTCACCTGAAATGTTTTTCCAATAGTCTTGTTCTCAGAGATACTTAGCACTTGTTGGCCCTTTTGCTTTCACTCTGCGGTCCAGCTCACCCCCAAACCATCTTGATTGGGTTCAAGTCTGGTGACTGTGAAGGCCAAGTCGTCTGTATTGTATATATATATATATATATATATATAAATATATATATTCATAATAAAATATAAACAGCATTCTTCACCATCCTGCCATCAATGGTATTGCTATCTTTAAAGGTGTGTTCACACGAACATGCGGGGGACGTATATCTGGCCAATGGATATGCATCATCCATAGGCGACTATGGTGCCGCAGTCATTACCGTGCCGTGGCCACAAAAAAGATAGAGCATGGGTAAGAATAGCCCTCCCCTTCCTATGGAGAGGGGAGGGGTGAGCAGCACTCAGCGCTACATCCGGATGGGCACACATTTGTGTAAATGCAGTCTTAGGGCTCATTCACACGCCCGTATGTGGGGATGTATATGTGGCCTGGGAATATAGAGCATGCTCTATCTTTTCCCGTGTGTGTGGCCGTGCACCGCTGTTTTCTTTGGAGGGGGAAGGGGTCACCTCCTCCTCCTCTCCAGCGCATGCCGGTATGCCTGCCCGGCGGGTATACCGCAGTGTGAATTTACCCTTAAAGCCAGATACTATTGATTATTTTATTCACAATGCATTTGTACTCATGCATCCTGTTCCGGAATCTCTTGAAGGACACACTTTTCTTAGCGCTGTAAGTATTATTTTACATGCTTCCTCCTCTGCCAGTGATTAGACATAACTTGATTCCTTTCCTTTAAAAATCTTCAGTGACCAAGCTACTTATAACATTGTAGATGCTGGGTATAATGAACAATTTGCTTGCTCGGGGCAATTCAATAATAAAAATTTTCACTGAGCCAAATGAGAGGTCCTGTAGTTTTCACTGAGCCCACCAATGTGTTTAAAAGGCACTACCATAAGTTATATATGCCCATGTAGTGTGGTGTTCCATGTGTCAAAATCAATATATCTAAAATAAACTGATAACTATATAGAAGATGCATAACCTTCCCTACTTTGAAATTGCTGAAGGCGTTTATTTTAGTTATCTGTGTGAGCTTCAGACACAACAAATCTCGGATCTCCCTCCTTCCCCCAGTATCCTATTTATAAAGGCTTCAGTAATGTTTGAGAGATCAACAAAGTTTGAAATTATCAATCTCAGCCTTTGACTTTATCAGTCTGGGATAGAAACATAATCAGGAACATAAATTGTATTTCCTTGTGAAAACATTTTCTTGCCTTAAGACACCAACCTCACTGATTGCCGAGAATGTCTGTGTTTACACTTTGCGGGGCGCATGCTGACTGCATTAGGACCTAAGGAAGCGAGCAACGTATAGTACATACACTCGGAATTGAGTGAAAAGGCTCTCTTGAAATCAGATACTTCAATCTCATCATTTCAGATTCCTGAAGCGCATTAACCTTACTACTAGATGTTCTGCACGGTAGTATTCCTTGTAATGAAATCTGACTGAAAACCTAAATGAGTTTAATGCATGAAATGCGTAAATACAATCTGGCCTGGATTATGTTTATGTTATTCACTTAATTTTAAGTAGCTTTCACTGCCTAACAACAAATATATAGTCCGGGTTCGACAGAGACTTTACCAGTGTCACCGAGACAATAAGAATTTTTTAACTTTTTTTTTTTTGCTTTGAAATATTAGAAAACCCATCACCTTCCAATTGTTTGTTTTCTACGGTGAAAATATCTAGTGATGTACAATACATGTTTATATTTGTGATTCTATACTTTAAAAAAAACATAGAATTGTTTAAAATAAAATACACAATTTTATCACTCATTATTCAAAGTCTTCCTTTTTGTAAAATGAGCCGCTACTTTTAACAAAATAGAATAGAAGGAATAGAGAATAGAAATTTGATGTACTAAAATTTAGAAATTGACAAAATAGCAGTTGGTGCACATCGGAGGTCAACATTTCAGATGTTATTTCTCTTTTTTCTAATAAGGTAATAGGTGGATAAATAAACAGAATTGGAAAATAGCATCTTTCACATTAAATATTAGAGTTATAAAATATATGTGTTTACTATCAATGAATATTGCAATTCTAAGTAAAATATTATTAGTAAATATATTATGTTATGGTAAAAAAAATGTATTATTCATTTTATATTATGGGAATCTTAATGTAAAAATAAATGCTTAAATACATATAAAATTGCATATATCTTATATATTATTTATATTTCAATATTTAGTAATCATAGATGATACATTCTATTAAAAATATAAATTTATAAAATAAATACATAGACAAAGTATATCTGTCTTTCACATTTTGATCTACCTCCAAAATTGGCAAATTTCTACAATTAGATAGCAGCAATGGGAGTTGTGGCATCATATTGCATCCATAATGCTTAAATAACATAGGACATCATTTCACATGCCATGCTACATTTCAACAACATGAACTACTTAGAATTCCCAAATTATTCAATGATGGCCTCTGTTTATGGGGCCTTTTTGCAAGTCATATTAAATAATAAAAGCAATGTACAAAACTCTACAAACAGCATTTCCTTTGTAATCTCTTCTGATTAGAATGGCTCATAACCCTATACAAAATGTTAGAACGCCTCAAATTTGAAATATGTTGTTTGAACCACAATCGTCTGCAAATGCGGCTTAATCCATAACTAAATCAGCACATGTGTGCTGCCTTCATAATAAAATGTAGTGTAGCAACCGCCTGACAAGTTGATTAACTAACTCCTAGCTCAAAGTACACAGTAAATACTTAACAAATGATATCCATAAAATATAGATTTGGTGACAGATTATGGTCAGATAAGACGACCACAAGCAGCAATGTCAGCCACAACATTCCTGATTTCTGCATGCTGTAGGATTGAAATTGGTGCTGCCCCCAAGCTACTGCTGGAGCGTGTGTGGCGAATTAACTTTCTTTTATTACACAGAAGGACTCAGTTTGGATAAAGGTGAATGCTATTACAGAACTATACAGAGTCAATGTTTCATTTCTTTGGGGAAAGGGGCATTTCTTTATTTTGTGAAGCCTTTACACGTTACAGATCATTATATGCAACATTTATATAACAATGCTTAAAGGGACTCCAGATAATACCCCATTAAACTACTAACCCAATGAAGTAGCATATGAATTATGCTTTATACGATTCCCTCTCTGACCTGACATCTCACCCCTTTTCCCATAAAAATGTTTCTCCAAATTCATGTAAAGATCAACAGAGAAGAGTCATCTTTTGCCCGAAATAATTCAAATTTAGAGGCTGGCGGAAAAGTATCACGTTCAAATGCTTCTATCTTTATTTTCATAGTACTTAGGAACATGCTTTTGGTTTCATATTAAAGAGAAGAATCTTATCTTTCAGTCCCTTGTTTGGGAACCTCATCACTTGGATTGAGTGGAGGGCCTTACAAAGTGGAAAGGGAAACATAACACGTGTTACCTACAGATAAGTGTTATTGCATATGTTGCAGATAATGTACGGATATACGAAGTGGATTTTTTTGTGAAAAATCCCTAGCCTAAGGCTACATTCACACAAACATATGCCAGTAGCACAGCGGGTATACTTTCACGGCAATGGAGAGGAGGAGGGCTGACCCCTCCCCTATCCATAGAGATACATGGCACACTAAGCCATAACATGGGGAAAATGGGACATGTCCTATCTTTTCCCCGGGTCCTGAGCGGTACGGTACCACTCCATACCATTCAGTGCACCCATGGCCGGCCTATGGGAGACGTATATACGGCCGCAAGCTTGCAGCCAAATATATGTCCCCCAACAGTTGTGTGAATATAGTCTAATACTGTAGCGTTCAAGTGAATTTGATTTGGAAAAAGTAGTATGAACAATGCATGTTTTTCCAAATGGAAATTGTGCAATGCACAAAATAAATTGCTGATCATTTCACTTGTCTGCAGATGCTTTCAATTTTTCTTTACATTAAAGTTAATGACCTTGAGAAAATCCACATCCACGATTCATAGATATCTCAATAGATGGATCCATTCTCATACACTTATTGTCAGCCATTCTTATAACAGTTAAGGATTTTCCAAATAAAATAAAGATTTCTGGATAAAATAATGTTTCAGTTTATTCTTTGAATGTCCCCATTACAATCCCCTTGTAGCTGCCAAATGAGGGCTACATCAGAGCTGGAGAGCAATTTTACAGGTCCAGTGCTTTTACCAGATTCCCTCATGTAGTGCTTAGATCATTTACACAATTTAATGTCAAAAATCAATCATTTACATTTCATTAATTGATCAACAATTATGTTTACTGTAAGAGAAACTGTAGCTTTTCAACACCAAATTAATGTAAAAATGATAGTTATACAATTTTCCAATATACTTTTTTTTTTTTAATTGCTATTTTTCTAGATCTCTGCTTGCTGTCATTTTATAGAAAGCTTCTATGTTTACTTCCAGTGGACAGAAATCTGACCATGGTCACACAGGTGCACTGCTCATTAGTATCAAAGAGAGTTATCAGAGCTGTGTGATATAACGAGCCGTGCACCTGTGTGACATCACATGACCATGGACAGATTTTTATCCACTGATGGTAAACTTAGGTGGTTTACCTTCTCCCTACTCATTCTCCTGCTCCCCCTCCTATTGTAGATAATATCACAGCAGCAGTGAGTATCTTTACTGCGTTTCTCAATATTTCTGGCACACAGTGGGAGGGGAGAAAGCAGAGAGAGCAGGGAGGCAATGTAGAATTGCTCCTTGGAGGGGGTGTGAGCCAGAGCCCCAGAGCTCAAAGAGGCTCTGGTTATTGCCTCCCAGATCCACTATGCTTAAAGGACATCTAGCACCAGGATCAGAGCTTGTAAACAAAGCACACTGACATACTAATGTGTGCCCCCTCTGGCAGGTTAATTTCTCTTTAAATAGGACTTTTCACCACCTCTCCATATAGTCTCTATTCCTTTAGTCTCTCCCATCCCTAAGCAATCAGTGCCCTTAGTTTTGGTACCAAATATGTTAGCTGCTTTCTACTGCCAAGTGGGGGGTGTCCTGGCAATCCTTCATTCAAGGACCACAAAACTGACTGCAAAAAGCCTAAGTAGCATATTGAATACCAAAATTCATAGCATTGATTCCATGGAAACAGTGGGCGAGGGGGGGAGTAGCTAGAGAAAAATCTCCAAACATACCAGAATCAGCAGAGATTCGCAAAGACTTAGTGGGTGGTGAATGGTCATCTTTAAGAAGATTGTATAGTAGAATGAATAGTATACCTTTATGCCATCACAAGATAATAATGATTACTATCTATATTGTGGCATTACAATGAGTCATAGTTGGTAGTTTCCAGATGAAAAATGCAAGTCATTAACAATATTAAAGTAAAATTGAATTTTAAAAAACTAAACATATATTATAAACTATATTATAAAGTTCAGCAAAAATGTGGCAAGATATTTGTGAAACAAAAAATAGTTGCAATACTAAAATCCTACTTTGTTTGGGAAGTTGTACCAAAAAGTGCCTGCAGAGGGAGACAAAGGGTCAAATACTGTTATCACAAGAGTTGGAGGAAGATGACATGGAAATGAAAATGCTCTAAATGTCTGTATACTGGTCTGTCACACAGTTTATTTCATTTCCATTTATCATGTACTATGTACAACTATATAATTCGTTTTTATAAAATAAAATTTTACATAATCTCTTATAAACTGAAGCAGGTTTTGGGGCTTAGGAAAGAAACATTTAACTAGATTTCTAAGGCTAAGTTCACAATACCGTTTAAATCTGCATTCCTCACCTCCATTAAAAAACTAAAGAACAGAGGTTTAATGTATCAATCAAAAATATCATTAACATCAATGTAAAATCTATGCCTTCCGTCAGTTTAGGCAGGTAACCGTTATCCATGCGTTTTTCTACCAGAAAAAGTGACGGAGGCTGCAGTAATTTTCCTCTGTTTCCTCTAATGTGACTTTGTGAAGTGAAGAAGTTCTGGGTAAGAACAGAAAAGGGCAGATAGACTTTTTCTGAATTTTTTTTTTTTTTGTATATTTGTGTGAAGAAGAAGAATATTCTAAAATATAAATTTTGTGGCACATAGAATTTATTAAGATGATCTTAGGTCTTTCAATTTAAGGAATGAAAAAAAGAATGAATTAAACACCAACCTTCAATTTGTGTGTATGAAATATTGTACTGCTCATCATGTGGTTCAAATAGGGAAGAAAGAATGTGAGCCAAGCGCTTCCCACAACCTCTTTCTCTGCTTACTTACCAGCACTGCACTAAACCGCAGGTGACAACTGGGTGGAAGTCCCTACCCTTTCTACATCCAGAGAACAGAATGTCAGACAAACAAATTTGGGTTTTGTATGTTGGAGGATTTATTGATATTTTCTGTGAAACATGCAACATTTTGATCGCCAGCAAATCCATTTGTGTGCTTTGAACAAAAAAAAGATATTTTTTTTTCATTCTTGTTTTCATCTTGTAGGTGAATTGTTTTTATATTTTAGGCTTCTACAGAGATAATGCAGATGTTTTGATTATTATTTTCTTGTTTGATTGTTAAAAGCATTTAATGGTTTTGTGAACTTTTTCAACATTTTTCAAAACATTTTATGAAATTTTTTACATTTTTTTAAAGACCTAGAGTACATTATCCCTTCATCACATATGCATTGCAATGATATATGCCTTTTGTCCACACAGTGACAGGAATTTTTTTTTTAAATGCCTCAGGAAGGAGGAGGTATTGAGATTGCAGTAATAATTTTGGAAACCTATACAGTAATCCATGCTTCCATTATCAGGAATGCAGTTCTCAAAGTCTGCAAGAGCTTCCATAGTTGTATCTGCAAAATGACCACTGACAGCTGGAGCAGACAGGTAATGTAAGACAGAGTCAAAGCCTGCCTCAGGATCCACAGGTCCAAAATCAGCAGGCAAGTAGAATAAGAATCAGTCAGGAACCAGACTATATCCACCATGAACCAGAAAGAAAGGTTAACACTTACTAAACCATAGCTCCTTGGACATGTAGAAGAGGAAGAAAGTATAGGAACACCAAATCGGAATAGGTCATAAATATATCCAGCCCCCAAAATAAATATTCACAGCCCCAGCAATAACTATATAAGTCCCCCAGTAATAAGTATATACAGCCTCCCCAGTAATATATACAGATTCCTTAGTATTATCTACAGCCTCCTCAGTAATACATATACACAGCCTCCTTAGTAATATGTACAGCACCCCAGTAATAAATATATACAACCCTCCAGTAATATATACAGCCTCCTCAGTAATAAATATATACAGCCTCCTTAGTAATATATACAGCCCACCAGTAATAAATATATAAAGCCCCCAGTAATATATACAGCCCAACAGTAATAAATATATGCAGTCTCCTTAGTAATATATACAGCCCACCAGTAATAAATATATACAGCCCCCAGTAATATATACAGCCCCACAGTAATAAATATATACAAACACCTTAGTAATATATACAGCCTCCTCCAGTAATAAATATATAAAGCCCCCCAGTAATAAATATATACAGACCACCTACAATAAACATATACAGACCCCCAGTAATATATATAGCCCCCCAGTAATAAATATATACAGCCCCCAAGCAATAAATATATAGTCTTCCCAGTAATAAATATATACAGCCTCCTTAGTAATAAATAGATACAGCCTCATTAGGTGATTTATCCAGCCTTCCTAATAATAATAATCTTTATTTATATAGCCCCATCAGGTTCCATAGCACTTTACATATTGTGGGGAACATATACAAATAAAAGAAGACAATACAGAGAAACAACAGTCATATGAGACAATAGGGTTGAGGGCCCTGCTCGCAAGAGCTTACAGTCTATGAAAATATATACAGCCTCCTCAGTAAAAAATATATACAGTATAGTACCCCAGTAATAAATATATAAAGCCCACGGTAATAAATATATAGCAACCCCCTATAATAAATATTTACAGCCCCCCTGTAATATATATAGCCTCCAAGTAATACATATATACAACCCCCCAGTAATAAATATATAAAGCCCCCTGTAATAAATATATACAGACCCCCTGTAATAACTGTATACAGCCCCCCCCTATAATAAATATATACAGCCCCTTCCCAAATAAATGTATACAGCCATCCCTGGAATAAATATATACAGTGCCCAGCAATGAATATATATATAACCCCCAGTAATAAATATATACAGTCTCCCCAGTAATAAATATATAAAGCCCACTATAATAAATAGATATAGCCCCCTCTAATAAATATATGCAGCCGCCCGTTTTATATATATATATATAAAAACCAGCATAGGTACACTATAAGATCCAACCGTAAAGATCTTCCGGTTCCGAAGCACTTTTCGGAGCTAGGACATACCGAAAGACACCTCAGGTTTCGCATAATCGATCATGTGCCCCCGCTTAGACGGGGGGGTGATAGGGAAAGAATCTTAAAGAAAAAAGAGCTCCAATGGATTTATACATTGGAGACACTTAGACCTAAGGGACTTAATGTGGATTTTAAGTTGTGGACACTTTGAATTGCTTTTGGAGTCATATTCAGGCAGTAGTATTCTGTAACCATCTGATTTGTAGATACACAATAACACTTAGTGTGAACATATTTGTATATAAAAAAATTTACTGATGTTTCTTTATTTTACAGATTTTATGGTTTTTGCCCCAGATGTCTCCCCGCGAAAGCTGCTGGACCTTGCACATCAATTTTTTCTATATATTTTTCTCTATAATACTTACCTTAGGCTGGAATCGTACCATGGACATACGCCATCCTGTTTCCTCTTCTTTTGAAAACCTGATACCATGAAGTGGAATTTTTTCCATTTGTGCCTCACTCAGCTAGGGATAAATTAAGGTATTATTATACCCATGACCACAAATCAGGGTTTAGGTGACACACTGGATTACACCCGTAAATGGGGAGCTTCCAGGTACGTTGTCACCCTCAAGGGGGTTGATTTCCCCGGGAGGGGTTAATCATCCCACCCCTGTCCCGGTCACACTCGTTGCTATATGCACCCTTGATAACTGAGTATATAGGCACCTATACTAGATATGGGACATAGAACTGTACACTACAGCGCATCATTTCAGCGCATTGTCATGTTCCTGTGCCTCTGATGATCATGCTTGTTTGAGATACATACCGCATCAGCGCAGTGCTTGAAGCACATCCAGACTGTAGCCTTGTCCGCAGGTTGCCATGACTACGGAGTGGTTCCTATGACGCGTGTCTAGCTCCACAACAACCGCAGCGCATGCGCACTGCGACCTGGATGGCGTGCGTTCCACTGGTGCGTTCCAGAGAGCCTTTTTCTTTTTCTTCTGTTTGATCATGCTATTAGATGCCTCAGATCGGAGTCCGCAGCCAAACCGGGGACGCATCAACCACACACAGTAGGAGGATACACTTGATCCACTTGGCACTTTATCACTTTTATTGTGGGGGATCCGCTGGATACCAGGATATGGCATATGCACTTTACCTTGTATATATATTTATTATGTCTGCAATTTCTTTCACTATATGTACTTACCCAATTTTAAATATACACTGCATCTATGTATTATGATATTGAATTGTTTTGACTATTGTAACACAAATATGATAATATGATGGGCGGCACTTATGAGGTCATGTGACCTCTCACGTTTGTATATATGTCCACCATTCACACTTGTTAAATGGCTTGAGGAAGGCTACCTGTAGCCGAAACGTCGCTTGTGTTATTGAACATGGAATAAAACTACAAGATTTTTTCACTTCATCCGGTGTGCTGCGCTATTTCCTCTATATATACTACTAAAGGATTTAAGGCCCAATCCTTAGACGCTTGCACCCACCAACAAGACTTCTCTGAATGTGCTGCTTGGATTTTTCTATACGTATTTTTTGGCTTTTTCATAGCTTGCACTTCAACTCTTTTGATAAAAATTATGGAGCATGCTAATCAAAATGATGGATTCCATACGTTTACCTACACATCTGAAGATGGGGAAAGGATTCTACAAGGCCTGACATGTGACTCAACTTTTCTAACCACCCCAGGAATTACAGAACTCAAACGTAAATATGAAAATTCTTCTAAAAAAATGATGTCTCTTCAATTGCACCTTATCACTTTAAGTGAGTATTACAAAAACCACATGATCCCCAGGGGGATGCGCTCACGAGTCTCACCCACATTGTTTGCGCATGATAAAGACTTTTGCACTAAATTTTCGCAAATTTCTAACAAATATGCCATGGATCTTATATTACTAAATGTTGAATTTCTCAAAAAAGATATAGAAGAGACTAAGAATAACATCCAGGACATCGAATTGCAATTAAATTCTTCCCTCGCAGCTGATGAATTTTCCACCTTCATTAACTCAGTCCAGACACGAGTCCAAACAAACAAAACTGAACAAGAGGTTACAAAGAGAAATAAATGGCTACGCGACACGGAGGACTACAAAAAGGGACTAATATATTGTTGGCAAGGTGACCATCCTCAGACTAAACAGAAGGAAGCGACCAGACGCAAAGGTAGAATGACAAATAAACAAACAACATCAAGTTCTACATCTAGACAAGCTAAAGACCGTTCCGGTGCTTTTTTAGAGAGAACAAAGACTGTGAACGACCCAGGACAAGAAGAGGGGGGCGAAAGCACCACAGATATAGGAAGACCTGCAACAGCCAAGACAGACCAATCCACACCGAAGATGGCACTGCGAAAGAGAACCTAACATCACTTGTGGTAAATATTTCATCTAAGACTCTTACCAATAACCAAATGTCAGTATTGTCTAAAGGCCTTTCTTTCTGTATAACTGCTCATCCTGACTGGTTCCAGTTAGAAGTTGATGTACAAAAGTTTATTCGTTCAATTAAACTAAAACAATTTTTCCATACTCACCCTAGAGTTGATAGATGTAGCAGTTCTGAGTTAAGCCTTAAAGAATTTCGATTACGCAACAAAAGTTCCTTCCTCCCGGATGTTGAGGCACCTCATATTGAGGCCTTTGCATCCGCGATTAAGAAGGACATTATGAGTCTTAAAGAAAATACTAAGGATGTCATTTTGGATCACCCTAACCTTACAAGAGGTGAGATTGATGCCTTGTGCGAGCTGGCCCATGACGGCGACATCACCATCAAGTCAGCCGACAAGGGTGGTGCTGTCGTCGTCATGGATACCAGCTCGTACCTGGCGGAAATCAATAGACAATTAGCCGATACAGGGGTATATCAAAAAATCAGCATGGACCCCAAATTCACTCTGTCCAGGAAAATTAAAAATATACTGGACCAGGCACTACTGGAAGGTATCATTGACGATGAAATGTATAAATTTTTATATGTCACAAACCCGATTACCCCTGTGATTTATATTTTACCCAAAATACACAAAGATTTAAGGTATCCCCCTGGTCGCCCAATAGTTGCTGGCACACAATCGATCTTCTCTAATATCGCCACTTTTCTTGATAGAGCACTCAATGACCTCGCTACTTCAGGTATCTCGTACATCAAAGACACATCGGATTTTATCAACAAATTAAATGAGATACAAATTTTACCAACACAGTACATATATTTGGTCTCATTCGATGTGGTCTCGCTGTACACATCTATTGATCATCAGCGAGGCATTTCAGCGGTTATGAAAAAGATAGCCACAAAAAACTTTTCACCAAAAACACAAGATTTCATCCTTACACTCTTAGAGTTTGTACTTAAAAACAATTATTTTTTGTTTGGTGATCAATATTTTTTGCAGTGCAGAGGTGTTGCTATGGGCGCCAATATGGCGCCAACCTACGCCAACATTGTTATGCGGGTGTTGGAGGAAGACGTCATCTATGCCTCCCCACTCTTCAGACATTGTTTGAGGTGGTGGAGGTATATAGATGACGTCTTCCTCCTGTGGACGGGGACCACACATGATTTGGATGCTTTCCATGCTTTCCTCAATACTATTGATGATACAATCAAATTTACAGTTGTCATTTCCGATTCAGAGTTGCAATTTCTTGATGTAACTGTTAAGTTGGTGGACGGCCATTTTGAAACTGACTTGTACATAAAGCCAACAGATAGGAACACTTTGGTGCGCTACGAAAGTAGTCATCCACGCACCACTATTCAATCATTGCCCTATAGTCAGTTCCTCAGAGTCAAACGAATTACTAGTGAACCACATAATTTGAATAAAAATTTATCCAACATGTCACATAGATTTCGTCAACGTGGTTATCCACAAAAAATCATTGATATTAACATGCAAAAAGTCAATAATGTACAAAGAGCTGATTTACTATCTCAAGCTAAGAAAAATACACATACAGAAAGAATTCCATTCATTACAAATTTCAATTCTCAGAGCCACAAAGTGGCAAACATCATCCGACGACATTGGCCAAAACTTACATGTAATGACACAGTAGCACCAGAATTTCTTATTCCCCCATTACTATCTTATAGGAATGCCCAAAAAATCGGGGACAGACTTGTCAAGGCTGATGTAGGTCCAATGAAAATAAGTCGACAGCGAGGGATATTGGGACAATTGAGGAAGGGATGTTTCCCCTGCTGCAAATGTGTTAATTGCAAACATATGGACAAAGGCTCTACCTTTTCCCATAATGGCAAACAGTATGACATTACTCATTTTTTAACATGTGACAGCACTTATGTTATATATCTCTTAAGTTGTCCATGCGGACTGGCCTATGTAGGAGAAACTACATTGGAATTCAAAACTCGCTTTAACCAGCATAGGTACACTATAAGATCCAACCGTAAAGATCTTCCGGTTCCGAAGCACTTTTCGGAGCTAGGACATACCGAAAGACACCTCAGGTTTCGCATAATCGATCATGTGCCCCCGCTTAGACGGGGGGGTGATAGGGAAAGAATCTTAAAGAAAAAAGAGCTCCAATGGATTTATACATTGGAGACACTTAGACCTAAGGGACTTAATGTGGATTTTAAGTTGTGGACACTTTGAATTGCTTTTGGAGTCATATTCAGGCAGTAGTATTCTGTAACCATCTGATTTGTAGATACACAATAACACTTAGTGTGAACATATTTGTATATAAAAAAATTTACTGATGTTTCTTTATTTTACAGATTTTATGGTTTTTGCCCCAGATGTCTCCCCGCGAAAGCTGCTGGACCTTGCACATCAATTTTTTCTATATATTTTTCTCTATAATACTTACCTTAGGCTGGAATCGTACCATGGACATACGCCATCCTGTTTCCTCTTCTTTTGAAAACCTGATACCATGAAGTGGAATTTTTTCCATTTGTGCCTCACTCAGCTAGGGATAAATTAAGGTATTATTATACCCATGACCACAAATCAGGGTTTAGGTGACACACTGGATTACACCCGTAAATGGGGAGCTTCCAGGTACGTTGTCACCCTCAAGGGGGTTGATTTCCCCGGGAGGGGTTAATCATCCCACCCCTGTCCCGGTCACACTCGTTGCTATATGCACCCTTGATAACTGAGTATATAGGCACCTATACTAGATATGGGACATAGAACTGTACACTACAGCGCATCATTTCAGCGCATTGTCATGTTCCTGTGCCTCTGATGATCATGCTTGTTTGAGATACATACCGCATCAGCGCAGTGCTTGAAGCACATCCAGACTGTAGCCTTGTCCGCAGGTTGCCATGACTACGGAGTGGTTCCTATGACGCGTGTCTAGCTCCACAACAACCGCAGCGCATGCGCACTGCGACCTGGATGGCGTGCGTTCCACTGGTGCGTTCCAGAGAGCCTTTTTCTTTTTCTTCTGTTTGATCATGCTATTAGATGCCTCAGATCGGAGTCCGCAGCCAAACCGGGGACGCATCAACCACACACAGTAGGAGGATACACTTGATCCACTTGGCACTTTATCACTTTTATTGTGGGGGATCCGCTGGATACCAGGATATGGCATATGCACTTTACCTTGTATATATATTTATTATGTCTGCAATTTCTTTCACTATATGTACTTACCCAATTTTAAATATACACTGCATCTATGTATTATGATATTGAATTGTTTTGACTATTGTAACACAAATATGATAATATGATGGGCGGCACTTATGAGGTCATGTGACCTCTCACGTTTGTATATATGTCCACCATTCACACTTGTTAAATGGCTTGAGGAAGGCTACCTGTAGCCGAAACGTCGCTTGTGTTATTGAACATGGAATAAAACTACAAGATTTTTTCACTTCATCCGGTGTGCTGCGCTATTTCCTCTATATATACTACTAAAGGATTTAAGGCCCAATCCTTAGACGCTTGCACCCACCAACAAGACTTCTCTGAATGTGCTGCTTGGATTTTTCTATACGTATATATATATATATATATATATATATATACAGGCGGACCCCTACTTAAGAACACCTGACTCACAAACAACCCCTAGTTACAAACGGACCTCTGGATTTTAGTAATTTGCTGTACTTTACCTATGCTACAATAAACAACTATAGCAGTTATCACAGGTGTCTGTAATTAAAATTTATTGTTAATTCTGGTTCTTATGACAACCCAACATTTTTAAAATCCAATTGTCACAGAGACCCAAAGAAATTTTGACTGGGGTTACAATAATAAAGTATACAGTTCCGATATACAAACTCAACTTAAGAACAAAGCTTGCTTGTAACCCGGGGACTGCCTGTTGTAGGGGTTCAGCTCAAATGTGGGGATTGGCAATGACAAAGCTCTCTTGGACAGTAGGATTAAAGTTTCAAACAAAACGTCAAACAAAATCCTTGCCTGTTCGGCTCTAACTATAAACTTGGCGGCCCTCACTAGCCACTGGAGGGCTTCTCCCTGCCAGCATGGAAAATACGTTCAGTAACCCTGTGTCACTCACGTGTGGCTCTCACAAAGTCCAGCTTCTGTGTCTCCAGGTAGAGAGCAACTTCTGGCTGCTCCATGCCCTTCTTTAAGGGGTTGCACACCTGGTGCATTGTTAGACCCATTAGAATCTGGAAGCTTTGGTCTGGAGCAGTGATCACACTTCTGTCTCCATTCCAGCAATTAGGGTCCTGTACCAGGTCTTCCAAGAGACCAACACATGGAAAACAGCTTCCAGTTTGACCCAATTCACATTGTGGTCACTGTAATACACATAAACACTCATTTTCTCTCCAATTCAATAGGGACTTTGTCACACTGTATATCCTCCCAGTAATAAATATATACAGCACCCCCAGTAATAAATATGTAAAGCCCCCTGTAAGAACTATATACAGCCCCTCTTATAATAAATATATACAGCACCCCCTGGAATAAATATATACAGTGCCCCTGTAATAAATATATGCAGCACCCAGCAATAAATATATAGCCCCCAGTAATAAATATATACAGCCTCCCCAGTAATAAATAAATTTATATAAAGTAATATATACAGCCTCCTTAACAATATATACAACTTTGTCAGTAATAAATATAAACAGCCTCCTCAGTAATAAATATATAGAGCAACCCCAATAATAAATATATACAGCCCCCCAGTAATAAATATATACAGCCTCATCAGTAATAGATCTATACAGCCCCCTATAATAAATATATATAACACATATATATATACACACATGTTCCCACCCCCAGTAACGCATATATACATGCCACCACCCCCTGTAACACATATATACATGCCAACACCCCTGTAACATATTTACACATGCCCCACCCCCTTTAACACATATAAACATACACCACCCCCTGTAACTAATAACTACATGCCCCCATCCCCAGTAACACATATATACCTACCCCCACCCCCTGTAGCAGCCCCAGCATTTTGTGTTTTCTGCCCGCTTCTCTGTTAAAGCAGAAGCCGGTTCAGAGACTAGTTCAGAGATGAGCTGAGGTGTTGGGCCAGGGTCGGCTCGGATTTCAGTAGGCCCCTGGGTGGCCCCTAGTTAAGCCTCAGTAGGCCCCTTTACAGTGAACTCACGGGCGGCGTTGAAAATTCATAAACAAAAACAGTCCCCTGTTCTCTAGAATGTTCCCTAGTTTATCATAACTAACAGCCCCCTAATGTTTATTTTATATACAGCTCTCTCATTGTTATATACAGCCACCCCCCCCCCCCCACACTCCCTATGAATTCATTAGATACAGCCCCCTAATAACCATGAATTCCTTATGCACAGCCTTATGTGTCCCCCCCCCCCCCCAGCAGCCCTGGGCCACAGCACTTGCTCGGGTATATGCTGTCGCTATCCCTGTGTTGGGCCCACACAAACTGCAGGCCATTCAGGCGGCAACCACCTGAATAGCCTGTAGTTGCTGGGGGCCCTTTAAGGTTTACTTTGACAGCAGCAAAATTGTGAGGGTCATCATACCTGAGGCCTCAGGCTATAAAAAATGGCAAGAGAAATGACCAGGGAAAGAAGTTATAATACCTTCTCTGCTATTCAGATCTGGAAAAGGGAGCAACTTTCTTGGAAAGCAACAAACTTTACAGTTATCTGTTAATCTGTCTCCAATTATTTGGAAAAATCGGACAGAAAGACCCCAAAATCAAGTATGGTGCGTCAAAGGTTTATTGTTCAAACAAGGACTGTGTGTTTCAAGGGAAGACATCTATCTTCATCATAAGAAAATGCCCGGACACACCGGATTGGATTCATCTCTGTTCTGGCTGTTTTCTTGGATATGAGAAAGTGAGAAGTACTTCCTTCGAAACACATAATCACTGTTTAAACATGGATCTGCAAAGGCCGAGGATATGAATGAAACATGGATTGTTTTTGTGTTTCCATCATCTCAAAAATGGATTATGCACTGATGACATGAATCGCATAAATGGACCACAAATCAGTTGTTTGCGGACCAAAAACAGAACACATTCATGTGCTGGTAGGCTAGGGCACTTAATGTAAGTGCAGATTCTGGCCATAAATTCGACGTGACCACGAATTGTACACAGAAGATATTTATGTAAAACTTTAACACCACATCTTTAACATATGTGTTATAAATCCTTATATATTTCACATTCCTATAGACTTATGGGAAGACACACTTAAAAAGAGCCCCTTTCATCATATTTCATTACGATGCACAGAGTCCTGTCCTATGTTCTGTGGTCTGTCCGTGAAATCCGCCAAGTGCTCTGTCCTTTTTTCATAGAACAGCCATGGTTGTATGCAGCCTGGCTTAGGCCTGAGTTTCACATAGCAGCATTTTTTTTGGTAACAAACTTCTGGCTATATATCCTACCAGATAAGCAATATTTGAAGATAATCTCATATAAGAATAATTTATTGTCCTTTATAACCTCCATATTTTATGATATAACCTATGATGTATTCTATTCAATATTGTGAGATGCTTTCTGACACACATTATTGCACAGGGTTCCAGGTGCCACAAACCTATAATACAGAGCTCTCATGTTTTTCAAAATGAATCTGGAAGGCTGCCCAGACAATACATCTGTCCTTTTGTTTCGTACCACACATCAAAGCTAAACTCAAAAAATTAACTTACTAGGTTTTCCAAGGTCTTTGAAGACGTGTAAAAATATCTTTTAATATTTAAAACTAGCACATCATTTGTGATCACATTTTCCCACCTTTATAAGCATATGTTCAAACAAGTTAAGAGCACAGGTTTACGTCTTCCATGTTATTAATAGTATTTATAGGACACCTGTAATGTAGAGATGTTTAGCTCAAGAACATGAAACATGAAAAACAGAATCATTCCCAGAATGATAGGGCTTGACTAAACCTCAAAATAAAAGTCTTCAGATGTGAACTGTGGAGGTATATGTATTACATTGTTTCCATCAAATAACTTTTACTGTTATGTATGGACTTTATTGACCATCGGTTTTCTTTGATCGGCTTGGACAGTGATCTCCAAGCTGGAGTATAGCTCTCCGGTAAGAAACTGCCTGAGCCATCTAGAAATTGTAGTTTTGCAACATCAGGAGGCCCACAGGGTAGAAAACACTACTCTAGGATATAGGGCTGACATCATAAGGTTACCATAGAACTATCCGGACATGACAATGCTTGCCGTTACAGTGTGGTGGGATATTTTCCTTTCCAGGTTTAATTATGAAGAGTCCAACTAGTCACAAGATTATTTCAGACTTGTCATCATTCTAAAGCCAGGATAATACAGTATCACATCACAAGATGATTATAGTCAAGTGGAGAAAATTGTGCAGGTGAAAGCATATTTTAATGAAAGATAACACAAAACTATACAAAGCAATAAAATGGGGCATTAAGAGGCAACAATCTACATGTAGAAGCCCCATCTATGTTCCTTCTGAATTCTTAGCAATATGGCATTGCTTATGCATCCTGAAAAGATGGAAGTCTGCCAGTAATAGATCTGGGCTGGAGGGTAGGTCACTGGTTGTGCCACCCTATGTGTAAAAGTAGGACGTCAGAAAGGCGCTGGTCATCAGGGGTAAGAGGTTTCCTTTTATTCAAATATATTTTGGACAACGCGTTTCGCACTCCAACAAGTGCTTCCTCAGGTCTAGGCTTGTTGTGCTGGAGAAGTGATCACTGTGCGAAACGCATTGTCCAAAATATCTTTGAATAAAAGGAAACCTCTTACCCCTGATGACCAGCGCCTTTCTGACGCCCCATTTTTACACATAGGGTGGCACAACCAGTGACCTACCCTCCAGCCCATTTGCTATACGCCCTTGTTACCCAACCTTGGGGCGAGGGTGGGGACGCGGCAGCAGTTACTTATCACATATGCCTGACCCAGCGTTGTGCCTGTCTCTAGCACAACCAGCAAAGGTGAGTACCCAATCTCACCCAAGAGCACCTCTTCCTCAAGAGCACCCCCGAACTAACCAAGGATAATCTTGCACTAGGTAGCGCTGTTTCTCTGCATGGCATGATCCTGAAATGATCAGGATGTTACTTTTCTTAATGTTACTTTTCTTAACTAGTTGCTAGTAATGGGATTATGAGATTGTTTATTTTTTACATTCCTCATAGTTAAAGGGGTTGTACCAAGATGGGACCTCCACCGATCACAGAAAAAAATCCCAAGGATCTAGAGAATGGTGGTTCCATTCTCACTAATGGAATGGCAGGACAAGTATGCATCCAGCATTGTCAGAAAAAGAATGTAGGAAATTGCAGAGCTCAGCACTACAACACTGTGCATGGAGGTTCTGGAGATAGCCAAGAGCTTTGCTATTGTGGACCTGATACTATAGTAATTGACTAACCTTCTGGTGAGTGAGACCACTCTCAGTATGTGAAGTGTATACATCTCAGAGAATGAATACTTGGATGATCAGAATGCTCAACAATGTAGTTTAGTATAGATATCAAAGGATGCAGCTTGCACAGAAATGTCATTTTCCTGTATATAGATGAAATATGTCAATTATTATATGTTTTTGAGATTACGCATGCACATACAGTAGTGTAGCCATGTATTGTGTGGTGTTACACAGTGCTAATCACCAAACTCCATAATTAATTACTCCACACTTTCCTTTATTACTACCTATAGTAAATTTAGAAGTAAATATTTTGCAAGCAAAGTAGATCTAAACTAAACACTAAGAACAAGATATACAATATATACTGGCCATTAGATATAGGGGTATACACTCACCGGCCACTTTATTAGGTACACCTGTCCAACTGCTCGTTAACACTTAATTTCTAATCAGCCAATCACATGGCGGCAACTCAGTGCATTTAGGCATGTAGACATGGTCAAGACAATCTCCTGCAGTTCAAACCGAGCATCAGTATGGGGAAGAAAGGCGATTTGAGTGCCTTTGAAAGTGGCATGGTTGTTGGTGCCAGAAGGGCTGGTCTGAGTATTTCAGAAACTGCTGATCTACTGGGATTTTTACGCACAACCATCTCTAGGGTTTACAGAGAATGGTCCGAAAAAGAAAAAACATCCAGTGAGTGGCAGTTCTGTGGGCGGAAATGCCTTCTTGATGCCAGAGGTCAGAGGAGAATGGGCAGACTGATTCGAGCTGATAGAAAGGCAACAGTGACTCAAATGGCCACCCGTTACAACCAAGGTAGGCAGAAGAGCATCTCTGAATGCACAGTACGTCGAACTTTGAGGCAGATGGGCTACAGCAGCAGAAGACCACACCAGGTGCCACTCCTTTCAGCTAAGAACAGGAAACTGAGGCTACAATTTGCACAAGCTCATCGAAATTGGACAGTAGAAGATTGGAAAAACGTTGCCTGGTCTAATGAGTCTCGATTTCTGCTGCGACATTCGGATGGTAGGGTCAGAATTTGGCGTCAACAACATGAAAGCATGGATCCATCCTGCCTTGTATCAACGGTTCAGGCTGGTGGTGGTGGTGTCATGGTGTGGGGAATATTTTCTTGGCACTCTTTGGGCCCCTTGGTACCACTTTATGACCACAATGTACCCAACATCTGATGGCTACTTTCAGCAGGATAATGTGCCATGTCATAAAGCTGGAATCATCTCAGACTGGTTTCTTGAACATGACAATGAGGTCACTGTACTCAAATGGCCTCCACAGTCTCCAGATCTCAATCCAATAGAGCATCTTCGGGATGTGGTGGAACGGGAGATTCGCATCATGGATGTGCAGCTGACAAATCTGCGGCAACTGTGTGATGCCATCATGTCAATATGGACCAAAATCTCTGAGGAATGCTTCCAGCACCTCGTTGAATCCATGCCACGAAGAATCGAGGCAGTTCTTAAGGCAAAAGGGGGTCCAACCCGTTACTAGCATGGTGTACCTAATAAAGTGGCCGGTGAGTGTATACAGTAGCAGTTTCCCACCTTACTTAAAACTGAGCTGCTTAAGATTAAGTGAGGATTAGCCCAACACTAAGAAGAAACCTCTTTATCTCAGCAGGTCTTTAGCAGCCCCAGAAATACTGGGTTTTCCTCTAGTATGTGATGACTACTTATATTTTCCAAAGTATTCAATGTCAATAGATTTTAAAATGAGACACAAAGTGAAAAAAGCAGAACTATATAAAATAAAATAGAAATTCTTTGTTGCAAAAAAAAACACTTTGTTATTATTGCATTTGTGTTTTCAAACTAGTTATTTACAAATATCTTTTGAGACTCTACAGATAATAATTTCAGACAAAAGCACAAAATAGAAGGTGGATCAAAAATGGTGGATCAGAAATACTGATGCACAAAGACTTTCTATGAAGGAGCCTGTAGCCTGGAATAACTTGTTGTTTAGTTGTTTGATCCTTCCTGGAGAATTATCTGGCACAAAATCATGGTCAATGTAATATGATAAAAATCTTACAATAAGTGCAGGTTATATTTCACAATCCATACTCTTGAAGGGCACCTTAAAAAAAAAAGAGAAGCAAGGGGAATACCAAGGACAATATGATAAGAGATCACATTTGGGAATCTCCTTCCTTCAAAAATCAACTTTTGAAATTGGGCTTATGAGCCAGAAGGGCTCTGGGGTAGTCACCAAAGCCCCACCGTGCTGTAGCTTCACAGCCTGTTACAATGTGCTGGAGGACTACCCCCTACCTCTGTGTGATATTACAGTAGGGAAGTGCTAAGGGAGCAGGGGAAGGGAGTGAGCTAGCCTGTGACAGCAGGTAAAGCTAGTGCACAGAGGGTTCTAGTAACACCACCCCAAGCCCTTCTAACTCACTAGCATAATTATTAGTTGATTTTAGAAGGAAGGAGGTAATGTATAACAAATAATAAAGATAAAAATAAGATTACCACTGTCACAGTGCCTGGATCTATGAGTAAGGACCCCTGGTTTTTTTGGTAGATTTCCTATGAAGGCCATCTACCACCAGGATCAAAGATTGTAAACTAAGCACGCTTACATGCTGGTGTGTGCCACCACTGACAGGATCTGCTATTCATTTGGCTTTTATACCCTGGTTTTTCACAAAAAGGCTTTAAAAATTATGAAATTAGTTTGTGGGGCTTCAGGTTCCTTAAGTGTTAATGAAGCCTGGAGCCCCTTAGGCTCATTTGCATAATTTAAAGCCTTTTTTTTTTTTCTTTAAAACCAGGGAATAAGAAGCCTAAAGAAGAGCAGATCCTAGTAGTAGGGGGCAGACACTAGTATGTCAGTGTGCTTGGTTTACAATCCCTCATCCTGGTGGTAGATTTCCTTTAAGCTATTTTAAGATTTACAGAAAAAAAATGAGCTCTGAACTTGCAAGCACACAAGAATACAGTCCTGGAAATTAGCACTATTAGGGAAAATATGATTAAGGAATCATTTTTACAATCACATACAACCTCATTAATGTAAATTAGTTACAATGGTTAACTATTCTGTATATGGCAATAAACAACAATTCTATTTACATTTTTTTTAATCAAAATGTAGTTCTAGCAAACATTTCTGAACAAACCTTGTTTGCCTTGAAGATCATTGGTTTGATTGTGAGACATCAAGTATCGACTGCATTATATCCCTACAGCTTTTACATCAATATTATGTTTCATTTTCCATAACTACACATAGAAGTTTCTATTACTGTATACATAATGTTTTCATTATAGTTTGTAATATCTTATTCCTTAGGGCAACTGCTTTTGTAGGGATAATGCAGCTGCTAAAATTCCATTGGGCCCAAAAAGCTATGTTCTTTTAACCAACCTACTTGTTTATTAATACAAGCAGCGACGGGTATGGTATACATTTATAAATATTTATGGCCCAGGTTTCTGAAATAACACTCATTTAAGCAGTTGAGGTTCACTTGAACAGTTCCCACAATATTATTTTCATCAGTGAGAACATGGAGTAATTTCATAGCCCAATAAAGATGTTGTGAAGGGCACTGCCCACATAAGTACAACTAAAACACCCAAGGCATGTTTTCCTCAAACATCCCATATGAAATTAATTTGAGGTTCTCATTAGCAGATACACTTGCACAACAATACAACTAGGAAAATTGCTTTTCCACTAGTAAAAGGAAAGATGCTTGGCTGAATGCACAAATGGATAATATTTGAACTGTTGAATATCATTTATTTCTTTTGCAGATGTGTCTAATGTTCTAACAGTAAAAACAAGAGTGTGACCAAATAGGGCTGCAGTATTAGATAGCAGCCCTGGAGTTCTGTGTAACCATGCCTTTGTGTGTGTTGTTAGTACCAATAGAACTGTTACAAATGTATTTATATTCCAGCATTGTAGCTGGACTTGCATTAGCAAACTACCATGCTGTGATTATCTGCACCGAATTTTTACATTTAATTACAAACTGACTACAGCAGTAACTTGGAGCAGAGGGAAGGGGTCTGGAGCAATCTAATGCAGAGCTCTCACAGCACAGCAGATTAACAATGTGATCCAAGTCCAAGTTCAAAATCCTTGAAGATGAATGTATTTTTCATGACTACTGCTGCTACCAACAACACACACAAATGTATGGTTGCACAGATCTCTAGAGCTTCCATCTAAAACCATCTGCAGCTTCAGATTGTGTCAGGACGGGATGGGAATTATACTGTCCCTGCCCACTTGGTGATCACCCTAATAACAATTCCTTTATTTATATAGTGCACGCAGAGCTTGCCAAATCAGTCCCTGTGGGGCTCGCAATCTAATCAACCTAGTATGTTTTTGGAGTGTGGGAGGAAACTGGAGGACCCGGAGGAAACCCATGCAAACAAGGAGAGAACATACAAACTCTTTGCAGATGGTGACCTGGATGGGGCTTGAAGCCAGGATCCTAGTGCTGCAAGGCCACTGTGCTGCCCTAAACTGCATTATGACCCCTGGCCTACAGGCCAACTGTTAGCAAGCCAAGTATTGGCTTTACCTGTACAGGCGGTCCCCTACTTAAGAACACTCAACTTACATACGACCCCTAGTTACAAACAGACCTCTGGATATTGGTAATTTATTGTACTTTAGTCCTAGGCTACAATAAACAGCTGTAACAGTTATCACAGGTGTCTGTAATTAAGCTTTATTGTTAATCCCGATTCTTATGACAACCCAACATTTTTTAAAATCCAATTGTCACAGAGACCAAAAAAGTTCTGGCTGGAATTGCAATTTTAAAATATACAGTTTCGAAATTCAACTTAAGAACAAACCTACAGACCCTATCTTGTATGTAACCCGGGGACTGCCTGTATATGCCTCAGACTCGCAATAGCATCACCAGGCATGAACCCGCTATAGTCCCTTGATTAAAACATTTTTTTTATCTTTAGCTTTTAATTCATTATTATCAATAATTTATTTTATTACAACATACACATAAACATACAACATAGATCGAAGATTTACTTAATAGATTGTTATGGTTAATCGTGTGCTTTTGCATACAGACTTCTATATATATTATGCATACATGTATAATTGTATTTAGCCCTTAAGGACGCAGGGTTTTTTCGTTCAATTTTCGCTCTCCACCTTCAAGAATCTATAACTTTTTCATATTTTTGTGTACAGAGCTGAGTGATGTTTTATTTGCAGCGGAACAAATTCTACTTCTCAGTAACATTATTTATTATTCCCTGCCGTTCACTAGGAAGCCGGAAAAAAATGTAAAATGTGGTGAAATAGGCAAAAAAAACGTATTTGCATCTCGTTCTTGTGGGTTCAGTTTTTACTACTTTCACTGTGCGCTCCAAAGAATGCCTTTGATTTAATCTTTGGTTTGGTGCAATTACAGTGATAACAAATTTATGTAGGATTTATTGTGTTCTAATGCATTTTCAAAAATTAGATACATTTGTACAGAAAAAAAAACTCCACCATCTTCTGAATAAATAATTTTTTCATACTTTGGTGTGTGAAGCTGTGTGAGGTGTAATTTTTTGCTAAATGAGCTGACATTTTTATTACTACCATTTTTAGCACTGTAAGACCTTTTGATAACTTTTTATTACATATTTTATGTACAGTAATCAAAAATGGTGTAAAGTAGCCTTTTCTGACATTTGGACACTATTTTCACTGCTGGCAATAACCGTTTTAACATTTTGATAGATCAGGCATTTTAAGACGCAGCGATACCTATTGTATCTGATTTTTACTGTTTATTACGTTTTATATCAGTTCTAGGGAAAGGGGGGGTGATTTGAATTTTTAGGCTTTTTTATTTTTTTTATTATTTTTAGAACTTTATTTTTTTACTATTTTTTAGACCCTCTAGGGCAGTGATCCCCAACCTTTTTCTGCCCAGGGACCAGCTGTAAACATACATTTTCTTCAGGGACCAGTTCGGTGGGGGGTTGCGGTCTGGTGTCATAGTTTCATAGCTAAAAATGTATATTTGAATGCTCCACCATAACTCCCTGTGTGCTTACCTTACATCGTTCCATTTCCTGAAGAAGCACCCCAACTTGTATTGTCCTTTTTCCTGTAGCATGCTCCCCTCCCATGTCCCCTTTACTGCATTATGTCTTCCCTTCATGTCTCCTTTCCTTTGCTTCCCTCACCATATGCTTCCAATGTCCCCTTTCCCAGCCGAACTCTGTCAAAAACAAAAATACTTACCTTCCTCATTCCCCTGCAACAGTCTTCTCTTCCTTCCCTTCACTAATAGCATGATGTTATGACATCATGACGCTTGTCGTCAATAGAGCAGTGCATTATTTGGTGGGGGGGGGGGTTTTGTTTCACAGAGGTCAGGCGCAGCCCAGTACCAGGTGTTACAAGGCCCGGTTTTGGGCCGCGGACCGGTGGGTGGGGAAAACTGCTCTAGGGTACTTTAACTACTCTATTACAGTAAATGGCACTTTTACCAAGTATTCATAAAAATGAGCCACTGGCTCATTGTAACGAAACTGCATATGCCATGCTCCCAAGGCAACCGATAGCCGTTCCCCTATGTTGTTCTGGGGAGCGACATTCGGAAAAAAGATGGTGGCGGCCAGGCACTGCTGCCTTCTAAATGCTGCCTGTGGCTCTGGAAAAGAAAAGCTATCTCTATGCGTCCATAAGCCAAAATGGGCTCGGTGAAAAATCACATTCAGAGTTACCTCAAATGCATATCACATTTGCCTGTCCTAATATTAGTTAATCAGTTAATCTAACTGTTAATGTCATAGTTTAGAGTGAATTTACACTCATATATTAAATATTCTCTTCTTTGGGGGCGTGGCTTAGCCGATGACTGTGATGGCCACATGAGACAGATGCTCCTAGCCTACGGAGATGCCCAAGCCTCACACGCAGCACAGGGGAAAAGAAATGGCACGGGACCTAGCAGTAAGCCTATTAAGGCCTTATTCACTAGTGATGCCTCCAAGATATCCATGGCTCCACTGCACATGCTGAATAAACAGGGCATCAGCAGAGCAAAGCCCTAAAGTTCCCACTTACAGCTGGACACTTGCATAAGCACCCACAAAACCTAGGGAGTACCTTTCCCCTTCAAATCCTGATAAATTGGACTTGACCCCGCCACAGGGCTTCTGCAACCTGGCCCCCTCTACTCTCCAACTACAGAAGGAATACAGCATGCCCCCCCCCCCCCGCACCCCCCTAACTCTCTAATTGCAGGAGAATCCTGACTCTGCATCAGACTCCCAAAATATCTGTATCTCCTCAGCCTCTTTTCCATCTGCAAGCCCCACTAAACAAAGGCAGAAGTTGCTGGATAACAACTCCTTATCGGAAGACATACAGATTAACCCTTTAATGACCTGTATCGTAATAGTATCTCAGTTTGCTATTCCCATTAATTTTAAAAGACCCAGCATACAGTGAGTACAGAAAGTATTAAGACCCCTTTACATTTTTCACTCTTTAAAAACATTTGGTGTTTGATGCTATAGCTATTTTATCTGTTTGTAATATATTAAAGTTTAATAAAGATTTATTTAAAAAAAATGTTAAATTGCAGCCAATTGGTAAGATCAAAAAAATTCTTTTTGCTCAATAATGTAGACATTGCATCCCATCTTGATTGAAAAAAACTGAAATGTAGATATGTTTGCTAATTTATTAAACAAGATAAACTTAAATATCACATGGTCATTAGTATTCAGCCCTTTTGCTGTAACACTCAAATATAACTTACATGCTGTCCATTTCATTATGATCCTTCTTGAGATGGTTCTACTCCTTCATTGGAGTCCAGCTTTGTTTAATGAAACTGATTGGGTAAGGCACACACCTGTCTATATAATACCTCACAGCCTCCATAATCCTTAAATGGAAGGCGTGTGGGAAGACCACAGGTCTTCCTTGACCTGGCCGAGCAGCCAAACTCAGCAATGGAAGAAAATGCTTGGTGAGAGAGGTAATGAACCCCAAGATCATTGTGGCTGAGCTCCGGAGATGCAGTATGGAGATGGGAGAAAGTTCCACAAGTGAAATATTGTGAGTGTGACGAAAGAAGCCTCTCCTCAGTGCAAGACATATAAAAACCTGCATACAGTTTTAAGAAAAAACATAAGAATAACTCCCAGACTATGAGAAATATGATTCTCTGGCCAGATGAGAGGAATATTGAACTTTTTGGTGTTATTCTAAATGGTGTGTGAAACCAGGCACTGCTCATCACCTGCCAAATACACTCCCTACAGTGACACATGGTGGTGGCAGCATCATGTTATGGGGGAGTATTTCAGATGCAGGGACAGGACGACTGGTTGCAATTGAAGGAAAGATAAATGTGGCCAATTACAGAGCAATACTGGATGAAAACCTCTTCCAGTAGGCTCTGGGCTTGAGACTTGGCTGAAGGTTTTTTTTAAGCTGAACTGAGGTGTTTAATAAGTGATAGTACCTATGAAGGAAAGATGATACTTTGTCCGTCTTTTATGGTTATGTCTTAGATGCCATACAAAATCAAATATGCTAAACTTACTCTACGCACTGTGGTAATCTTCTTACATTTGTTATCCATGGCCTCCTTCCTTCTGAATACAACCTTTTCAATTATGCTAGTAAGCCAGAAGATCTCTGTTACCAGAGCCCCTCCATGCTGCACCTTCATGGGCTGTTGCAGTGTGCAGGAGAACTTTCTCTTCCGAGTGTTTGCTGAAACTGCTAGTGCTGTAGTGAAATTGCATCTGCTAGAGGGTGGGGAAGTGCTGAAGGAGCAGGAGGGATGGTGAGACAGCCTGTAAATCTGCAGCACTGAGGCGCCCTGGTAACACCTCCCAGAGCCCATCTGTATCATTAGCATAATTTAAAAGTTGATTTTTAGAAGGACGGGGCATGGATAATACATATGATTAGATTACCACAGCCACAGTGCCTGGATCTATGAATAAGGGCCCTTTGTTTATCCATGCTTGACTTTGATGGTAGAACTCCTGAGCTAAACTCATAAGCCCAGAATGAGCATGGATTTATAATAATAAATTAGAAGCACTACAGAATTTTTTTTCCCATGATCTATTATATGAATCTACTAATCTCCTCCTGTCCTATTAAAGTTTTTAACTAAAACTAAGCAAAAACAAAAAGCTGTGTTTGACATACTATCTATGCACATGAATTAATAGCCCATATGCAGCTCTTTCCATTTTCAGCCTTTCAAATGTCTTGAGGTCTGGGCATTGACTAGGTCTTTGTAACAGCTCTTCATCCAACTACTTGGAGGTTTCTGAACTTAGTTGAATTTGCTGGGATATGCATTTCTGGAAAGATGATCAAGTGTCTTAGAGGAGCACACCAGTCACAGCTGATTCACTGAATTATACCTTGAGCAGGGTCAGAAGCATGACTCTTGGTTCCAGCAAGGTTCTAGGAATACAATGAAAATAATTCATGCTCCTCCATGCAGACCCTGTACCATGTATTATTCAATTAATTTGTTTAAATGGAGTGTTCCTTTAAAATTCTTTCACTTGTGAATAATCGCATAATGGATTTCAGATCATTTAAAAAAGCATTACGACCCCTCCTAAATTTATTGACATTGGAAGTACAGGCAGTCCCCGGGTTACATACAAGATAGGGTCTGGAGGTTTGTTCTTAAGTTGAATTTGTATGTAAGTCGAAACTGTATATTTTATAATGGAAGTTCTAGACAACTTTTTTTCTTTTGCCCCAGTGACAATTGGAGTTTAAAAATTTTTGGTGTAATTGGACCAAGAATTATCAATAAAGCTTCATTACAGACACATTACAGCTGATCATTGCAGCCTGGGACTATAGTAAAGCATCCAGAGAGCTTTACCAGAGGTCACATGGGGCAGAGGGGTCCGTCTGTAACTATGGGTTGTCTGTAAGTCGGGTGTCCTTAAGTAGGGGACTGCCTGTATGCTTCTTTATAAGTTGATGTCGTTTCTTTCCCCCTTGGCATTGTGGTAACACACACCTGAATACTTCAGACCAGCAAACTGCTAAAACTTTGGCTTTTATAGAGGTGGTCTCACTTGCTGATAATCAAAGGGGTTGTTTGTTGCTACAAAAAATTTATATATGGCTTGGGGGGGTTTTAAAACAATAAATCTTATACTCATCTGGCACTCCCATTTATGTGCACCAATGCCAACCTCTCTATGTTTACAGAGGCTGGCGCTCCAGTACCAACTAATGCCTCGCACCTTCTACATATTAAAACTGATGCTGTAGCAGGTATGTGGCAGGAGAACAGGAGCTCCAGAGGAGGTGAGTATAATATTTTTATAACCCCCCCCCCCAAGCCTTATATCACATTTTATTAAAGGATACTTTAATACCATTTAGTTACCAATAGTAGACGTGTCCTACTAAAAAGTTCCAATACAAGTTCTACCTGCCACAGGGAAGGGGGCACCTGCCTTGATCACCCTCAATGTGGAAAAAGCTAAGTGGGGGTGGGTAAGGCAGTGGTTAAGGCAGGTTCTATGGTGTACAGGTTTTTCGGGGCCCTTCTGTACTTTCTTGAACTCATTATATGCCAACCCAAGAGCATGGTTAAGTACGCCAGAGTTCTTATCTAAGGCTTTCCCGCTTCAGGGGACGAGGCAGGGATGCCCCCTCCTGTTCAACTTGGCCTGAGACAATGGCTGGAACCCTGCACGCAGTATTGTAAAGTAAAGCTATCCCAGCTGGAAACGTAGGAAGTCTTCACTTCAAGAAATGGAAGTGCTTTTTCAGACACTTTACCAGGGAGGAGAGAGTAGACTTGATAAAGCCATTTTCGCTTACCCAATGGTCCTTGTTGGAGCAATTGAAGGGCATCCTGTAAAGATGAGGAGTGGGATATAGAGAGAAAAGGTGGGATTGCTGACTTAATCTAATGTGATGTAAAGGGGGAGTCCTAGTTTTTCAATTAAAAGATTAGTGACCTAGATGTATCATGGAAAAATGTAGGTCTTTGGCCTTTACTTGATATTAACCTATTTTCAGCTTCATGATTATACGCACTGTGGGAAACATAATGGGGGTCATTCACTAAGGGGCCAATTTGCGTTTTCCCGACGTGTTACCCGGGTTTTTGGCACACTTGATCGGATTGTGGTGCATCGGCGCCGGCATGCACAAGACGGAAATCAGGGGCGTGGCCGAACGAAAACCCGACGGCTTCGGGGAAACCGCACTTATCTTCACCAGGAATAGGATCGCAAACTCCGGCGGACCTCAGCGGACTTCAGCACAGCAGCGACACCTGGTGGACATCGGAGGAATTGCCTTAGTGAATCGCCGGAAGACCTGAATCCACCGCAGAGAATGCGCCGCTGGATCGCGAATGGACCGGGTAAGTAAATCTGCCCCAATATTTTGCTATTATGACTTTTTCCAGATGATTTCTATGTATGTGTATTGTTTGTAGGATTCCCATGAAGACAAGTTTCTTAAATAAACCCAGGATAACAAAATAACACATTCTCAGTTTCACAGTTATTAATAAAAATACAGCATTTCACACATAAAATTCCAATCTCTCTTCATCAGCCCTGGTGTACACAATTTCAGTTGCCCCTGGTTTCCGACCCTGGGTCTTTTGACTAAAAGGGCTGGCACCCATCTTAATTTTTTTATCTGACACTACATGAGCTGAGCTACTCCCTGCCTCTAGCCCCCTCCCTCTCCATTCTAGGACAAGCACACAGACACTTGGTGGCTTCCTGCTGGCAAACATTAACACATCAAAATTATGAGGAGAGCTACAAGCTACAGGCAGATAAGTTCTTTCTATACGGGGAGGGGGAGGGAGGCATAGGAGTTCTCATAGATATGTAGCAGAACTTACAGTGTGTAATACGCATATCATAGATATCATCTCTGATCTGTCTCATCTCTCTTTCTATGTGTCAGATACTACTACAATGTTCAGAAGGTAAATGAAAGTGTATATAAACCTGGACTCTGATAATCTAACCACATTGTCAGCTCACAGAACTAGAGAGATCACGAGGGGGCACATTTACCCACCCATCTGGAGGAGTTCACAGAAAGTGCATTGTCCGTGTATAATGCACCCTGCAGCCATTCGCTTAGATCTTGCAGCCGATATCGTGCATGTGTCGCTTCCCTGCTCAGGTCTGCCAGAGTTCACCTGTGCATGATCTTGCGACACAATTTAAAAGTTAAATCCCACACTTAGTCCAAATCCGTCAGATCGTCTGACGGCCTGCCCCCCAATTTCTGTCGAATTAAATCCTGCGCAGCTGCACCACAATCTGATCGCGTGCAAGACAATCCCCTGCTCAATATCTGTCACAGCTGCGCAAAACCTGAAAACGTTGGAAAGTTCAACGAAAGTGCATCCATTTACCCTTAGTACATAAGCCCCAATGTGTCTGCTTAGAGAGTCCCCACCCACACTCTGGGATTTTACACTAACCATAAGTGAGTGATAGGAGCTAAAACTGCAATAAAACTGAGTAAAATTGTAAAGTAAGGGGTTAAAATTTATTTTTATTGTGTAAACACTAGGGGATTGAAATTTGAGGATTTTCTTTTGTGGGCAAACCCCTTTAACCTTTTTATAAATATTAACCACGTTTTATTAGGAAAAAACATATTATTTGTGTATAGGAGATCCAGGTACATAGAAGTAAGATTACTGCCAAGTTGTGCTTTTCTCATCATAAATGTAATTTGCCGTATTCTCTACTTCTTAAACCAAAAAATTCCGAGCAGCCACACATCCTCACATGAGGAAGCCACCTGCATCCCTATAAAGAGAACAATATGTTCCTAACCTGTAGTGTTTAGACATTGCTCTAGATGTATAAAGTGATATAAAAGCATGGGGGTTATAGAATACTTCCTCCAGTGCTTTCACAAAAGTATTCATTTAATCTTTCATCTGTTAAAGCACATGTGGAAGCTTACATAAAATAAAAACAAGGATGTGACTCAATATTGGAATATATCTAACACATGCAATGTGTGTGGCGCTCCACATTCGACTGCTTCTACATAGATTGTTTAGTCCTTGTGAGAGAAACATGAAATGTTCTATTTTGTCTGTTAGGAGCATGGAGCTTGTGTGACCTTCCTGGCCATTGACTTCTTATTTCGTTCTAGAAAATCAGCTTACATATGATTACATTTATCCTATAGTATTCCATTCACAATTGTTATTCATATGTGACTGTAGATAACCCTAAGACCTCAATTATGACTAAAGGGTCACACAAGATTTAGGAAGTACTTTTAGCTGTGTCCTCACACTGAAAAACTGGTGGTAACTAATGATTATATTAATGATATTTGTATGACTGAAAAATACTATTTGAGTTATGGGGCACGGCACAGCATGAGACCATGCCGGGCTCAGTGTTCAGGTAGAGGAAGCACAGTAAGTATAGTAGGTCGCCATATAGCAATTTTGAAAAAAGTTTTTCAATGCAAAAAATACATTGACATCCAGTTATTTGCAGAATATGTAAAACGGACATGTATGGTATATTATATGGCTATGCCATAAATTTCTATATTCAATAGAATAACAGGGCTCATCTAATAACATTTATTTATACAAACTGATGACCTCTCGGGTGCATTTAGACGGCCATGTGCTCACCCAGACCCGATCCTAGTTAAGCACAGGGCCGGGAGGTGGAGGTGGGAGGGGGGCTATGAGCAGGCTGGCAAGCGGCCGCGCCACATATCTGCCAAAGTATAGAACAAGTCCAACTTGTTCATTGTGTGGAGATGCACCTTGTGCTCACAATGCTGTGAACTAGAGCCATAGAGGTTTATGGGGGCCGACCAGATCACGTCCCCATAGTGGCCATCTGAATGAGACCTTAATTAGTAGAAATTACTTTTCAATTCTACATCCATGTAAATGTTGACATTTCAGTCCATCTAGACTTGAACCAATTTTTCACAAGAAAAGTCTAAGGTCATTTGCACTAAAAGCACCCATTTTTTAACTGTATTAAAAAATAACAAATACATATGATTCTTATTAAATGTGGTACATCTAACCATATTACAGCTGTCAACTCCTAGAAGGTTGGAAAATAAAATCCCACCCACAACTAGCTGCAATGGGCAACTTATTGCTAAAGAATACATAAAATTCGGGAAAAGAACAGGCTATTTAAATACCACAATACACATTTAAGCATTTTAAATTTATCTTCTTCTGGTAAAAATTAGACATCTGTCTGGTAACTGGTATTTCTGGTTTTGGGATGTTATCCAGTATAGAGCATGTAAGGATATAATCAGGCCAATTGACAAAAAATAAAGCAAAATATTTACTGAAATTATTATTTTTTAATTAAATCGAAGCATTTCATTGTCTGCAATTTCTTTTTTTATCTTTGACATTTTACATGGTTTTTTCTTGCCTGTTCCATTTTAGATGTACACATGCAATGTAAGCTTTATCAAGTATCAAATTAAACAATTTACAGGCAGTCCCCGGGTTACGCACAATAGGTTCTGGAGGTTTGTTCTTAAGCTGAATTTGTATGTTAGTCAGAACTGTATATTTTACAATTGTAGCTCCAGGTAACTTTTTGTGACAATTGGATTTTAAAAATATTGGATTGTCACAAGAACCAGGATTAACACTAAAGCTTCATTACAGACACCATTGATAACTGTTACAGCTGTTTATTGTAGCCTAGGGCAAAAGTACAGTAAATTACCAACATACAGAGGCCCGTTTGTAACTAGGAGCTGTCTGTAAGTCAATTGTGTTCTTAAGTCAGGGACTGCCTGTAGTTACAAACAAATAGAGAGACATTGGTATACAAGCCCTGTAATAATCGCAATTCCCTCTGAACCACCAAGTAGGTGTGAAGAGGTACAAAGAGGTTTGTGCCCAGCGGTGGGGTGGGCCGGCATGGGGCGTTCCTGTCTCACACCTGAACACTCACTGTAGTCTGAGACCATTCGAGCCTGAACTGCCGCAAGTAAAAGCACCTAGCACAGAATTTTACACCAGTGCAGTCACCCGCCGAATTCATCAGTAGGCCAAAACCATCAAATATATACGGCACAACAAAGGGCAGGGCTTATATCATACGCTAGCGCCCAATGTTCCCCACACAGTAAAAATAATATCTTATGCTAAAAATGCGACATATTTCCAAAGGTAAAATATGTAAGTGGGTTTGCAGCGTCAATCATACAGAAAAACACAAAATATTAGCTCGTCCTGTATTTAAAAGTATCCACCACGGTCAGTACCTATGAAGTTACAACGAATCATCAGTTATTACGCCTTTCTATGCTGATATCTGTCATAAGAATCAGAAAAGTAAAAGAAAGTTTGTATGGTAGCAGCAAACTATTTATCACCGTTGCTTGGTTAAATGCAGAAAGAGCTCATGGAGTTCAGGCATGGACTAGAATACATATTTCTCACTCCCTGCCTCTTTGTTTCTCTGAATGTAATCGTTTCATTCACATACATTATCACTCAAGTTAGTAGATGCACTGCTACAAGAAAATGTTCAGTTTGTGCTTGACCATCAATAAAAGGGATGAAGCGTCTGCTGGACCTATAGAGATGAGCGAATATCAAAGATGTGATATGTGAAGCGTTGGCCAAATTTTTCATAATATTCAATTCAGATCTAAATCAAAACTCTGTCCAAAGTAAATCAGAAAAGATTGGGATACCAACCGAATCCAGGAAAAGGTGAAATTGGTACCAAATCTATAAATCACAAACAGATTAGCTCATATATAGAATGAATGAAAGGCCCTTTGCCCATTAGCGAGTTCAGTCTGAGAAACCTGCTTCGTTTCACTGGACTGACCTCAGAAAGTCAGTTCAGTACAGTGGTTCAAGGTTCAGTCCAGGAAATCCCTCCAGTACATGGAACAAGTATGTAGACAGACCATAACAGTACCCCGGGGCCCCGGCACTTGCCCAGGTTAGCCGGGTGCTGGCGCCGGGCCTGGTCTACATATTCATGTGTACATTTTTTATTTAAATTAAATTGAATATTTCTGTTAAAGAGGTTTCTTGCAAGCATGGCCCTCACTCCTATTGTTCCATATGACTGTTGTACTCTTTATTATTATATTTGTATATGTTCCCTATTATTCGTAAAGCGCTGTGGAATTTGATGTTGCTTTATAAATAAAGATTATGATTATTATTATTTCTAACTTGGCCTAAAGTTATTTGCCGTCAAATTAAACAGAATAGCAGTATACCCTTTTAAATATTGATGACCTATCCTATTGATAGGCTATCAATATCAGATTGGTGGACACTTGGGTTCCTACAAATCTGCAGATTCCAGGACTCAGGGAACAGAACCCCAGAATGGGAGCTGAGCTGTAGTTCCTAGGGTCAATCACTACACAGAGAGCAAAGCTGTAGTTACGCCCCTTGTATTGTATTGCCAGGCCTCATGATTGTGTACTTCAGTGAATACCTATTCTTTGGGTATTCTGTTGAGGCCCCATGATGGTCCATGAGCACAGCGAAGTGCCAGTCTGTTGCCAGCCACTAGTGGTGTCCTTTTCAGAAATTTGCATGTATGTAAAGTAAGTGGAAGTTAACGATACATCGTTAGTGATTGAATCCTCCTTTAATTGGTCTGTCTGCGTCTGAAGCTAATTACTTGACACATGATAACGTTCTACTGTCTGGGATGGCAAAAATTCGCTGAGGAGCCTACTGAAGAAATTTAGTGCACGCTGAGAAGAGGAATTAACTTAACAAATATTTTGACATCTCCCTTCTGTTTGGGCTAATAGGTAAAAGACAGCATGGTTTCTGTCCTAATCTGAGATGTGTTAATTCTTTCAATCCACCATTACACTGTTAGTATGCATCTAATTGTCACAGATTAGCCGTTGAGAAAACAAAGTCTAGATGATCTACTTTAAATTACTGCTTAATACCTGCTCTGGACCACATTCCCAGTGAAATCTAACTGGTATCTAGATGTATCCAAGAAAAATCAGGAGGCTCCATGAATGAAGCTGTATTGTACATAAATTGTATGATGGATCCACATATATAAATTATGGTCAAATATAATTCTGTAATTTCTGGCTACAAAATTGTTAATAACTGAAACATTGGTGTTAAGGAAACATTTTATGCAATTATCTTGAGATTATGTGCTCCCCATTTGTATTTGTCACATTTAGGCTACACATCGGCGCCAGGGGGAGGAGGAGGCGGTGAGCGCTGCTCCCCCACCCCTCTCCATAGAGATATTTGGCACACAGCGCCGTATTCTGGGGAAAGATAGGACATGTACTATCTTTCTCTCCGTTATGGAACGGTACGGTGCCGCACATGTGCGGCCCATTGCCGTCTATGGGGGATGTATATACTGTGTACATATGTGACCCGTATATACACTCACCGGCCACTTTATTAGGTACACCTGTACAACTGCTCGTTAAAACTTAATTTCTAATCAGCCAATCACATGGTGGCATGTAGACATGGTCAAGACAATCTCCTGCAGTTCAAACCGAGCATCAGTATGGGGAAGAAAGGTGATTTGAGTGCCTTTGAACGTGGCATGGTTGTTGGTGCCAGAAGGGCTGGTCTGAGTATTTCAGAAACTGCTGATCTACTGGGATTTTCATGCACAACCATCTATAGGGTTTACAGAGAATGGTCCGAAAAAGAAAAAACATCCAGTGAGCGGCAGTTCTGTGGGCGGAAATGCCTTGTTGATGCCAGAGGTCAGAGGAGAATGGGCAGACTGGTTCGAGCTGATAGAAAGGCAACAGTGACTCAAATCGCCACCCGTTACAACCAAGGTAGGCAGAAGAGCATCTCTGAATGCACAGTCGAACTTTGAGGCAGATGGGCTACAGCAGCAGAAGACCACACCGGGTGCCACTCCTTTCAGCTAAGAACAGGAAACTGAGGCTACAATTTGCACAAGCTCATCGAAATTGGACAGTAGAAGATTGGAAAAACGTTGCCTGGTCTGATGAGGCTCGATTTCTGCTGCGACATTCGGATGGTAGGGTCAGAATTTGGCGTCAACAACATGAAAGCATGGATCCATCCTGCCTTGTATCAACGGTTCATGCTGGTGGTGGTGGTGTCATGGTGTGGGGAATATTTTCTTGGCACTCTTTGGGCCCCTTGGTACCAATTGAGCATCGTTGCAACGCCACAGCCTACCTGAGTATTGTTGCTGACCATGTCCATCCCTTTATGACCACAATGTACCCAACATCTGATGGCTACTTTCAGCAGGATAATGCGCCATGTCATAAAGCTGGAATCATCTCAGACTGGTTTCTTGAACATGACAATGAGTTCACTGTACTCAAATGGCCTCCACAGTCACCAGATATCAATCCAATAGAGCATCTTTGGGATGTGGTGGAACGGGAGATTCGCATCATGGATGTGCAGCCGACAAATCTGCGGCAACTGTGTGATGCCATCATGTCAATATGGACCAAAATCTCTGAGGAATGCTTCCAGCACCTTGTTGAATCTATGCCACGAAGAATTGAGGCAGTTCTGAAGGCAAAAGGGGGTCCAACCCGTTACTAGCATGGTGTACCTAATAAAGTGGCCGCTGAGTGTACGTCCCCCATAGGGTCATGTGAAAATAGTCTTACATTCATTTATTAGGGTGCCCACTACTGATACCAAAAATTTGTTAACATTAGCTATTACATTGAATTCTTATTTCTCTCCCAGTTTAGGTTCCAAAGGACCAACATGATGTGTGTGAGTGAGTAAGTGTCGTCATAAAATCTTTTTGATCAAATGTAACATAACTAGAGATAAACAAATATGGGGGATCCAAAGATTTAATATGAATCTGGCAATTTTCACACACTGAATCAAATCCTAATCTTTTCTTTTTTGCTTCCAACAAAACTTGAATATAAGATAATAACAGAAGTCTGAGGACACATTTAAAGGAAATCTACCCTAAAAATCAAGCACAATAAACCTAAAAATCTAACTCGTAGATCCAGACAGTGACTATGGTAATCCTCTTAAATTTGTTATCCATGGTCTCCTTCCTTCCAAATTCTACTTTTAAAATTATGCTAATGAGCATGAAGGGTTCTTGGAACACTTACTAAGGCCCCTCCATGCTGCAGCTTCAGAAGCTGTCAGACTGCCTCTCCTCTCCCTCTTCTCCCTCAGCACTTCTCCCTCCCTTTGCCTGATCCTCCTTGCACACTGTAAGATCCTGTGAATCTGTAACACAGTGGGGCTATGGTAACAAATCCAGGGACCCTTCATGCTCATTTACATAAGAAGATTACCCCACAGTCACAGTGCCTAGATCTATGGGTAAGTGTCCCTGGTTTATCATACTTGATTTTGATGGCAGATTGCCTTTAAAATGTTCATTAATTTCAATCAACTTTTGATGGTTCCTTTTTTCCTTATTGTCCTGTCGTAAGTTTCCGCTATTATCGTTTTAGTGAAAACCCAACATTTAAAAAAAAATGAAACAGAAATTACTTTTTTTTTACAAATAAAAACCCTGTATCTATGTGTGGACCAAATAGATTCAGGACTGAAATTTAGTCAGCTTTGCTCATCTTTAGACCAAACCAGTTACAATAAAAATTGGAATTGAAAAAATACGTATTGTCAGGGTACAGTACCCCAGGTAAATCATTACCTGTATCCCTTTTATCTCCCATCTACAATTTAAAAAACCTAGTGAATAACTTCATAGAGATTTTAGTTTTGCTGAACAGCTAAAAAGAAGGTAGGTGTCTGAATGTTTCTTGTCCGTGTTAGAAATATGCTTTGTAAGCAAAAGTGATATTAATGATGGTTGCGAAATCTATGAAGATATAGAAATGCCGCTTCGCTTATGAATGGAATGAAAATCTTTAACATTTAATTAATACAAATGTTCTTCAGAATTTTTGTATATACCATGATGTCTTGCTGTTATCTTTATAAATTATGTATTCTTTGCAAGACATTTTGTTAACATTTCAGAGTAACTTACTTTTGTCCAGCATGTCATCCTGGTATTATTTAAGCAATGACTTATGATTTGTTTGGCCAAAGCATACCTGCCCTGCTCACAGCCACGCCTACTTTTTTTAATAGTGTCTCAAATGGCACAAAAGGGTAAAAAGGTTGCAAATGAAATGGTGAGAACCAGGGATTGTGACTTTTTCCTGCTTGTACGCCAAAAAAAAGATACTAAAGGCATGATACATCAGGACCAATGTGTTTTTGGTCGATAATTTTCCCAGGCCCCTATTCTAACTGTGATGTAATGTAGAAGTATATTTTCTATTATTCTGACAGACAAGGCATTTATAAAGTCTGGCAATAATAAAGACCCATTCCTGCTGGGGCCAGCATGAGGCAGGTGGAGGAGTGAACTCCCTGGACTGGCATAGTCTCTACTAGAAAGCCAGCAGAGACTGGAGATGGAATCATTGCCAGGTCACACCTGGCTAAATAAGTACAACCAGGCCCTTTTAAAGCTACTAAGAGGTCGTCGTCTCTAAGTAGAGCCAGGAAGCCATGCGCCAGAGAGGGGTATTTTAAAGGTAACCTGAAATTGACCTAATAAACCACTACCAGTATGTTGTCAAGCAGCTGAACACCTTCCATCATATTTCTTTCATGACCCAGCGTGGTGTCATCATCCAGAAAATTTATGTTGAAGTGAGATGTAAATTGGTTGTATAAAGTCAAGGAGGCAGAGATTTTAACACTGAAGTCAAGATCTTGGTTACTCAGAAACCCACCTTCACTGTTATTGATGGTCCTGAATCCAAAGACATCACTAACCAGATCTACTGAAGTCTGATGCATGAAGTCAATCACATAGAAGGAGGTGTTCAGAGTTGACTTCAGTGTTACAACTCACTTCAAAGTTGATTTTTTTGGATGATGCCACCACACTGGGCCATGAAAGAAACAAAAACTAGATAGTGTTACACTGCCTGACAATATACTGGTAGTATAGGCCAATTGCTTATGACATGTTCCCATTAAGACTGGTGTGGAAAATACCAGTCTTAATAATTTCCCCCTGATGTTAAGCAAGTATAATTTGGTAAACTTCTACCCAGAAAATGACTCTACTACTAAAATGTCAACAACTTTACCGTACCGGCCAAAGTCACACTGATAAACTGTTAAAGAAAATATCCAGTATTTTCATTTATTTGTGATTTTCAATTTTACTTGCATAGGGTCCTGAAATGTCTTTGGTTTCAGGCCATGGTACACTAGATACACCAAAGAAAATGAATTTCTGGACTTCTCATACTAAACTAGTTAACCCTTTTTTGCTATCATATTATTAAGGACTGTTGATCCATTTCAAATAAACCAAAGCTGGAAAATAATACACATGGTCTAATCTCAGCTTCAGAAGAATATTGTTTGTGCTGGACTATAGGGGACCCTTTCAATGTGACTCTATATATTTATCTTTATTCAATGGACAACACTACATTAAAATGAAATTTGAAAATTTGGTCGTAGTAAAATAGTTTGAACAGGTAATGCAAACATCCAATTCTTTAACACTTTTTAATGTGAAAAGGATTGTTTTATTAAAGCAATCATGATATATAAGGTAGCACTTAGTTCACTGCACAAGTGCTGGGGGAGCAGGGGGAGGGTGAGACAGTTTAACATTCTGTGAAACCAGATCACAGAGGGGCTAGAGCAGCCCCTCAGGCCCAGAAGCATACTTTTAGAAGTTGATTGTAGACTTATAAGAAAATTCAAAATGGTGAGACACAACAGAAATGTAAATTGCTTTTTGACCTATAAAAATTATTCTTCAAGATATCCGGCCCCCCCTGATTCACCTTATTCCTTTTTTTAAGTAGATAGCGGAGAAAAATGGGCTTGCACCGATAATTACAACTTTTGCATGCCTTGTACACCAGCAAACTGGCATTCAAGGCACAGAGACAGTGTCCCCAGTGATTTAATATACCTGAAAATCCTCAAAAAAAGAAGTTCCCCTATTTCTATTTTTTTACAGTTGAATTTTTGGTACAAGCTGTTCAATTGTTTATTATTTCAATGCTGAAAACAAAATGCATTATTACTTTGGTGTTGTTGTATTTCTGCACCTCCATAAGGTATCATGTTATAAATCAAGTTCTGAACGAATTAGAGTTTCCACTTAGAAATGACTGGAAATGTGTCAGGATAAACAGAAGCACTAGCAGCCAATTATGGTTAGCAATTAGAGTAGGTTAGTAGAGTACAAACAATTACTATTCCTTGAAATGGCTTGAAAACTTGAAGTTTCCTTCAGTTTGAGAAAACTGTTCAAAGCACTTAGAAATGGCTCTGTTATATTTCACAGCGTCAGGATTGCCGGAGACATTTTGCTTTTCACTTCTAATGAGGTACATTAGTCAAGAAACGACTGACCTTTAACCCTGGGATCAAGTAAAGTATCTACTATGCATTGCTAAGGCTTGGTATAAGATTAGGACTTGACATGAGACATCTGCATAAATTAAATACATGGACGTAACTACAAGTAACCTGTGGAGCTAATAGACTACTGTAAACCTGTCCCTCCCTTTTCATCTTAATATTTATTTAAAAAAAGGTTAATAAAGTGTTAAGATGGGTCTATGTGAATATCCAAATTACAGTATATAAAATATAACAGATATGTGCCCATAATCCTTATCTAAGGAAAAAGTGTAAGTACAGTCCATTGCATCCATCTTACTAAAATAGGAGATATGTGTTATAACCCTATTCAGTAAACCGTGCATAGTTCTGAAGCTTCCCCCCTTTAATGGGACCTATGTAAATATAAAAATGCATTATACGTTGTAAAGGCTTGCGAAAGTTTCCTCTGGGTCCTCCGCTTTCCTCCAACACTCCAAAACATACTGGTAGGTTGATTAGATTGTGAGCCCCATAGGGACAGGGACCGATTTGGCAAGTTCTGTGCAGCGCTGCATAATCTGTGTGTGCTATATAAATAAGGGAATTATTATTATTAAATTATATTCTTAGTTTTACATTACCATATCTAGGTCTGTGCAGAAAAAGTTAAATATAAAGACCCTTGGCTCTTTATAAGAATGCTGTTCACTTTTTACAATGTACTTTTCAGAGATGGAATTGGCAGATTTGCTTAAAGGTTCCTCAAATGCTACATAGCTTTTCTGCTGTATTAAAGGGGTTTTCCCACAAATGTCCAAATATCCACAGGATAGGGTCTTACTTGTTGATAGGTGGAGATCTCAGTGATGAGACCCCCACAGATAAAGAGAATGTACTAGGTCCATTAGGGTCCAAGTATGGTGCTCAGCAATCTCTGTCAGCTCCATAGAGATGAACAGGGAAGCCTAGACATGAGCTTCCTGCTGCTCCACTCATCTCGATGAGAGGTCTGACTTGGGTACATCGGACCCCTCATTCTGGTAATCCGGGTTTTTTTCTTTTTGTGGATAGGGGCTAACTTGTTCAGTGGGAAAACGCTTTCAACATGTCAACCCCTTCTACATTTCCCGATCTTATAAAATTCTCATAGAATAACTTTAAATGGATGTCTGGAGGTTGTAAAAAATGGCTGCTTTCTTCTAAAAACAGCACCACACCTGACCATGGTTTGTGCCAGTATATTAAAGCTCAGCTCTACAAAGATGAATGGAGCTTAGGCGCAATACCACACACTGCCCATGGCCAGAAGAGGAGCTGTGTTTGAAAGAATGTAGCCATGCTTTGGAACCTCTTTAAGTTACAAAATCTTAGTGCAAAGTAGTTTTTCATGGCCCTGAAAATGTACACAGTGACATAGAAGGAAGAGAATGGTATTACATTCTAGGCATAATAAAGCCTAGTGCCATTATAGGGAATATAAACATTTTTATGTGACTGCACCTGGAGAATAAATGCACTACTACCAAATGAAAGAGAAAATAAACATTGATTTCTCTGTACATGTGATAGTAGTGTCACAATATACCCAAACGTATAGGCAGAGTAACCTCACAGTCCAGGGTTAATAGTCGCAATAATGTAAAAGTACAAGTTAGATAAATACAGTTATGTCACAATATTGAGAAATTATACCTTGGGTATTACAGAACCTTTTTATGCTATAGAACAGTGGTGGCGAACCTATGGCACGGGTGCCAGAGGTGGCACTCTGAGCCATTTCTGGGCACTCAGACCATCGCCCCAGGACAGAGATCACCAAATGGGACCAATTCTTCCTGCAGTCCCAGGCAACTTAAGCGACACTTCTTTGGAACTGCAGGAAAAGTAAGAAGGTGTTGACAGAGCTGCAATGTCTTTGAAGGTCACCGTGCCGGATTCTCCGTTCTTTCTTTATAGAGAGATCCTAGAGAGAAGCTACAACGAGAGTCTGATTTGCCCTCCTTCTTTCAAAAGTGTTGGTGGCCTCAGGCGATCGATTCGATTGAAAGATGTGGAAGAACAGGTAGCAATAAGTTACTGCTTAAAATGCCATGTTGGCACTTCACAGTAAATAAGTGGATTTTGGTTGTAGTTTGGGTACTCGGTCTCCAAAAGGTTCACCATCACTGCTATAGAACAACTGGTATTAAAAAATACAGTGTTCAGACAGATCCAGTGGCTTCAACACAGCCTACCAAGCGTAGTGCATACATTATATAGTGGGTGTGCTTGGTATTGCAGTTCATCCCCATTTATTGATATTAAATACAAGTTATGATACACAATGGAACAGATGGTTTAAGGAAGCAGAGGAAGCACATACTGGACTGCTGAGACACCTTAATACATTTGAATGGTGCGAATCTCACATTTCATACCCATGTCCTGCAGCCTGATGGTCTATCCTTTAAAACAAAAGTCCAGTACAGGCGGTCCCCTACTTAAGGACACCCAACTTACAGACAACTCATAGTTACAGACGGACCCCTCTGCCCACTGTGACCTCTAGTGAAGCTCTCTGGATGCTTTACTATAGTCCCAGACTGCAATTATCAGCTATAAGGTGTCTGTAATGCAGCTTTATTGATAATTCTTGGTCCAATTACACCAAAAATTTTGAATTTCCAATTGTCACTGGGGCAAAAGAAAAAAAAAATTGTTTAGAACTTCCATAATAAAATATACAGTTTCGACTTGCATACAAATTCAACTTAAGAACAAACCTCCGGACCCTATCTTGTATGTAACCCGGGGACTGCCTGTATTACCACTTTAAAGGGATACTTTGTGAATATGAACTGACTAGGGCTTAGAAGGGGCTGTTATAAGACAACACAAGTTTCTCCTACAGTCCAATCCGGTGTCAGAGCTCTCAGAGCCTGCATCGGTGATAGCGTGTGCTGTATTTCAGTTCCTTCTCATTCCCTTTAAACAAAAGTATTCATTAAGCACTTGAAGAAGGAATAAGTTGGTCAAACTGGTTCTATGATTTGAGTAAAAAAAATGAGTAATAATTTGAGTAAAAAAGCCCCCTTTGGCCTTTCACGTGTTTTCCTGTGAATTTCCAAGCTCTGCATCATTGCATAACACATTAGCAATGTGAAAATCCATCCAACATCCCTCATAGCTCATAAATTGTATGAAATACTTAAGACATATTTAAAGGGAAGATGAACGCTGAAGGTTATATAAACACACATAGATTTATTAAGAAAACAAAAAAGTCATATTTTGCAACTTCTTTCAAGTGCTTCAAACTTATGGACACTTTCAGCATGCAGTATATCTAATGCACCATGAAATATTAGCTAATAATTCACATATAACATATGATTACTGAACCAGTATGAACACTTAGCAATGCTTTCTGGTTGGGAAGGGCTCTAGATTCAGTTTGAGAAGGTTGAGAAGGGCAATGCTTTCTGTTTGAGAAGGGCTTTGGTTCCAATTTGAGAAGGGGTTTAATATACTTTGAAATACAGAGGTCCCTTCCCTTACAGTGACTTTAAGTCATACAATTTTAATCAACTATTGCAGTGATGGCAAACCTTTAAGCGGCCGAGTGCTCAAACTGCAATCCAAACCCCCCCCCCCCTTATTTATTGCGAGGTGCCAACCAAAAATTAAAGCAGTAACTTATTGCTCCTTGTTCCTCAAGAACATTCGATCATATTGACCTCCTGAGGACAAGATGGAAAATCCTCATCATTTTAGCTTCTTTCCAGTGTCCCTCTGTACTCAGAGAATTGTGGGTCCAGAAGAAGGTCCTCCAAAGATAATTCGGCCCTGTCTACTCAGTCTCCCTCTTCTTACAGTCCCAAGTAGCAAAGTAAGTATCACTTTAATATATGACTGAAAGCAGCATCTTTTAAGTTGCTTGGAACTGCAGGAAGATTCTTTGAGTTCTGTCTGATGTGCTGGGGCGATGGCCGGGTGCCCACAGAAAGGGCTCAAAGTGCCGCCTCTGGCACCAGTGCCATAGGTTCGCCACCACTGAACTATTGCATCACTATTGCAAAACCATAAATAGCTTACATAACCCAGGAGGTCGCAATTTGTGGGGCATACAGTTACCTCAAGACCAAGCCAGTCAATGTTCCACTTTCACCAGTAGAATAGACTTTGAGCCCCACTGGGGATGGGGAACATCACTGTGGAATATGTTGATACTGTAAAGGCACAACATATTAGAAACAAGCAGAGCCAATTGCTAGCTGTTGTAGTGAGGCCCTTCCTCAGACTAAAAAAAAAGTTTACTCTTGTTTATTCCAAGTTTGTCATAGGACACTTGATCTCTAACCCCAAATGACTCCTACAGTGAAAGCTGATATGAGGTGTTATAGAAAGTGGAACAGAGTAATATGTTGACTACTTATGGACAGAATTGATGTATGGCTATAGGAAATCAGCAGTATACAAAAGCAGAGAAAAGGATAATGGGGTCACTAATAAGAGGCGTAGATGCACATGATGAGAACAAAGTTACTTCAATGAAGAACAGCTTTGAACAATGAACATCAAGGAAGAGAGTTAAGAAAAAGTATTCAATAAAATAGGAGTACCACTCCAAAGAGAAAAAAGGATTACAATTTTGGTAAATAAGTATGGAGAGGGATGGATTAAGTGGAACTAATAACTATGTATAGACACTCTACAAAAAATTCAACACACTTCGCTTTATATGGTTATAACCTTTGAACACTGTTACTTATCAAAGTGAAAATTTTTTTTATTTCATGCGAGTTACAAATTGAACATCAGTTATCTGTATTTTCAAGGTGATTTCAGAATTGACTTTTTTGGTCATTATTGTTTATGATGAAATTTTTTTTTTAATGCAATTTATTGGACATCATTTGTTGTATGGACACAAAGCGAGACACAGAAGGGAAGGAAGGACATGCATTAGCCAATTTATCCTAAAGAATTCAGCGTTTTTTTATTTGGTTCATGGGCGCAGTTTTGTGAGCTATAAAATATTTGTTTTTCTTTTAATGTTGCAACGTAAGGGCTTATTTTTTGTGGGATGAGATGCATTTTTCACTGATACTATTTTGGGGGGGTTATGTCCTATTGCTGAAAATGCAAGCATTTTGCTCTGAGCACCATGTTACATTTATTCTACTTCTCAGTACGATTACGCCAATATCAAATTTATATGTTTTTGCTTACGTCTCAATAATTTTGTATATTAGAACCTAATGTGGGAGAAAACATTTTCCAAGTGCTACAACATGTCCAATGAGAAAGAAGCTCTCAACCAACTATATAAAGTTGGTTGAGAGCTTGTATCTTGTGGGACATATTGGGTGCAAACGGATTACAAACAAGGGAAATTTTGTGGCCCGTTTCAGCATTGCTCACCCTGCTCTTCTCCCCCACCCACTAATTTTAAATACACTCTTGAAAAATTTTGTTTGCAGTTTCGCTGTTTATTTTGAATTCATAGATCAGTAAAAAGATATGTAGTTGACTTGCACTATATGGAAACTTTCCAGAGTATCATTAAAAAAAATAAATATATATATATATACATATATATATATATATATATATGTATATATATATGTGTGTGTGTGTGTCCCTTTAAATTTAAACCCTTCTTACTTTCCCTTCTGTTTGATGTTGCGCTGACTCTCACTTCACCACAACACTACAAAGTGTCCAGATTAAGTTATTGTAAGGAAGCAGTGATCATAGCACGAACACATTCAATCTGGTGATCTGTAAAAACAGCCTCCCCGTAGGAGTTCTTAAATTAATTACTTTGGTCCACTTGACAAGGTCAAATCCATTCCCCCTCATGATGGATCTCATCTGTTGCTGCACATAAAGAGATGTTTTCCTTCTCTTGTGACTTTGGTAGAAGCTCATCCATCTCTGAGTTGCAAGAGAGATCTGGCTAGATCACAGAGAAAAGGAGTATTCAGGGGGCAGCTGATGGCCAGTGTGATACATTGTGCTCACTTTCTAATGGTTAGAGGTGATAAAAAGCAGTCCTACGTAAGGGTCTAGAGATTTTACTATCATCTATATGTGGATCATAAACCAAACATTTAAGAGAATGACCAAAGGAATAAATGTATGTTAACACACATACACATGCAGAAAAGTATAAAAAAGCAGATTACCAAATAAAATGGGTGATAACAGTGCAAAATAAAATATCATCACAATATAACATACTATCATTTGTTTCATATTTGGTGGAATCTACTGAATATTCTTCTTTTTCTAGATTTAAAAACTTCTATTCTTCCTGTTTTTTCACCCTCGGTAGCACATTTTTGTACCTGGTTAGTGTCGATAGAGGGGCAGATGTATCTTTATTTATTTGTGTTTTTTTTTCCTTTAGTTTTTGCATTTGCATATTTTTTGTGCATTTTTATGTGACTTCATTGAAGCTTGTGGCGCACTTGTTTTTTTGCTTTGTGCCAAAGATGTGACATGAAAAAGCCAAGAAGGACTGTGCAGGTATCTTTAGTAATCCTATAAACCAGGTGTAAATCAGGGTAAAGCCCCTTTCTAAAGTCCCAGTAAGGATATCTCACTTTTTCCCTGCCTGACAGGTTTGGATAAGAGCGCTAATACTTACTCCGAAACGTGTCACCTGCCTTTTCTATATGTTTTTTTTAATTTGTTATGATCACTTGATATTAATGCATAGCACTAAAATGTGTGATTTTTACCATTTTTTTTTAATTATTATATTTTTTCATAATAAAAAATATAATAATAATTCTTTATTTATATAACGCCTATGCAGCGCTGCACAGAGCTTGCCAAATCAGTCCCTGTCCCCATGGGAGTTCACAATCTTATCAAGCTACCAGAATGTTTTTGGATAATATAGCTATAATATACAAATAAATAGATTCATTAATACTTTTTAATGACTCAATAAAATTTTAACAGATTAAAGGGCAGATTTATCATACGCTGGTGCTAATGGCGCCAGATTTCACTCATACAAGCCTTGGTAAACGTGGCCCAAAGTGTCAAATGGATCTGAGTGATGCAGTGATAAGTTAAAATACCTCTTTCTCTCCCTTATGCTAGCTCATGGTTTGTAAACTTTATACCAAGGTTTTGTGCTAAGCGAATGCTACATACCATTACCAAACCAGGAACATGTTATGTCTTTTCTAAACTCACTTATTTTGGAATGTTTCTGGAACAGTACACTGTCAAGTGCACCACTTTTTGGCTCTATTTTAGTTAGAATTGTGGCACATATTTGTAAAATCATTCCTCTTATCTTCATGGAGCCAATAGAATTCCATTGTTAAAGAAACATAATATTGTTTACCAGCATAAAATATTTGTTTTCTCCAACCCACATTCCAGATACATTAGACCCCCTACTTATTGGAACAAGTCTTGGATTTTTTTGCAAGAGACTGTGGCTCCTCTCCATAGGGGTCCTGTTTATGGAACTTCTTACAGGATTACTCTCTTTGGATCATGTTCTTAAGGAAACTGTGTATGGATGAGCTGTTACTCTTTCATGGATTTAAATCAGAAAAAGCAAACAGATTTCCCAATATGACAACATTAAAAGCTTGGTCCACACATGATGGTGTAAAAATGTTATTTAGTTTGTCAGTATTATATTACCATACTCATCTTCTTTTACCTCCCTTGGATAATTGAGTATCATGAAGCATTGCCTTCTAATGATTTATGTAACCCTTTTTTAGCAGTTTGTATAAGTTTTCCATATTGATCATATCTGTAGTGGCAGAAACCATAAACAGCTTTTTTTTGTGCGACTTTTCATAATGTGTGACTTTTTAGGTGCATAATCAAGCAGCGTACCATAGTTAGCTGTCTTCAGGATTTAGTGCACTGCATCGTATTTTTCTTTGTAGCCCAGATCTTTGTTTAACTTGTGCAACTTTTGGGCTTGAAATTGTCCCATTATTGCGCCTAATAGGTTTCAAAACAGAGCATGCTATACCCAGACTTACTTTTGAGGAACTACTATTTGGGACTAAAAAGTCGCACACCACAAAAAGTCTCAAAAGTGAGACTAAACAGGCAACTCATCACATGTATCACAAAGGTTAAAAACTTAAAATACATTGTAATGATTAAGTAGGCCAACTTCAGGAAACTTTAAGGATCTCTGCCATTCTTCATGAATCTGGTGGCCCCCTGCACAGCTCCGACAGAGTGCACCACTTTGTTTTTGGTCCACCTTTAACATAGGGCGTGCGTCATGTTTCTGTCGGACTTTGCATGATAAATGTGGTGCATGGTCCGACTAAGCACCGCAACGTCCCTTTCAGTGCAGAATTTTGTGTCGCCTGAAGAATAGTGCAGCCGCAACGCAAAACTCTTGCGTGTATCACAAATGTGGCGCAGGCACCTCCTAAATACCTGTGCAAGCAGTTTGTACCTAAAAGAACGTGCAAAGTCTGCCAGAAAATTGGTGCACCTCTCTTAGTAAATGTGAAAACATTTGTAGCCTTACAAAATGCTCAACATAGTATTGTGAAATGTGATCTAAAAATGTTACAGAGGTTATGTAAGCACAACAAAAGTCAGAAATAAAGTGTTGTTATAAGCAGCGCATGCACTGAAACCATTATAAAAGATCAGCTCATTGAGAGGTCCATTCCCTTTCCAGACCAGAGTTAAGGTTCCACCATAAATTATGTTCTACTTATCATCTTTGTGTGGAAAAGTACCAGTAGTAGCAGTAGATTTATAAGGAATAGACAGTATTAAATGTAAGTTGATTCTGGGCATTGGGGGTTGTGCAATGAGTTGTGAATGTGAGGAAGCTTATTGCCTTCTTTAGAGATAACTTATGGCCTTCCTAAGTCTATTGACCATTTCTGTAGGTCCTCAAGCTACACCGATGTGAGGAGCCCATCGGTATAACAATATCATGCATTATGTAAGTTAAACATACGGTAGATAAAATGAATATCCACAAACCAGACTCATAGCATAAGGGTCTGTTAGAGTCACACAGATGATAAATGAAACAAGTTGCAATATAGACTACATATTGGCAATATAAATCCACCTAGCACATCAAAAGGAGGAACAAGATACAGAAAGAAATGGGCTGAGTAATATTTAAGATCGATGTGGCAGTCGAATGACACTTTCAGTGTAGAATTATAACTAATATAAACTGTGCTGGAATTGATTGCAACTAGAAATAAGCAAAGCTGTAAATCTGGTGAATTTAAGGTACTGAATTAAATTTGCACACCTCACCTTTACACCTATCCACACAGCCCCCCGGACACCTGAAGAGCAGTCTGGCCAGCCACCTGCCGGCGCAGCCTTCCATCTGTATGTATGTGTGTATATGCTATATGTATATGCAGTATGTGTGTATGTGTGTAAATACTGTATGATACACAGTAATTTATACTGTGTATATAAATGAATGGATGTGTACATACAGTGTGTGTATATAGTGTATAAATGTACATGTGAGTGTATAAATGTGTGTGATTCTATAAACGTGTGTGTACAAATATGTATATTTTTTAAGGGGAAGGGGGGTCCATGCAGAAATCTGCTTTGGGACCTAGCCTCTCATAGTTACGCCCTGTACCAAGGTGATGTCATCTCAGGTCATTTACCTTTTAGGAATTGCAAAATCTACCCCATGCATGTATCTGATCACATGAAATGTGGAGGATGGGGAGGCATGTTGTGATTTCATGTGATCAGATACATAAATAGGGTAGATTTTGCAAATGTTAGAGGGTAAAGGATGGTCACATGACATGACAGGAAATGTAAATGGTGACAGGATTCATGGAACATGGGGAAGAACTGCTGGTCTTAGCAGAGGAGGCCACGCGCCTTCTGACTCACATCTGTATGCTAGGTAAGAGAACAAAACTGATTTTATTTGAATGCAAGGGAAACCATTTTTAGCTAAAAGAAATGTGGTATTAAGTTAATAGGGCTCTATGGGAACCTGTCATTAGGTGTATTTATGAAAACTGTGCTGACAAGTTCCCTTTAAAAAGTTTGTAAGAAATTAACAAAACAAGACCTTTTTAGTTAAAAATAAAAACTGTGTTGACAATTACTAGGACAAGCAACAGCAGTTTGAAACAGATTCACCCTCAAATAAAATCTTTAGAAAAATGTGTTGAAACGTCTTCAAAGCAAAACTTGAATATTTATCTCTCTCATTGAGTTTCAATGGCACAAATTATTTCCCATTGTTTAAGATTGTACACAATATTACATAATACACAAACAATCTTATACAGAAATTAAAAAATTACAAAACTACCAAAATAAATTGTTAACGCAGTATTATTCATAGAAACAAATCGAATAAAAATATTCAGTAAACTGTGGTTTTAGTAACAAAGTTCAGCTCTTGGCCCAACACAATTCTACGTATATACCTGATCACACTGCTAAAATGTCATGTTTCTAGGAGACTAAATCAGCCACGTACAAAGACTTCTTGCTTCTGGTAAAAATAGCAGTTGTCACAATTATGTATATTATGGAAGGATACAAAGGCCATATGATTTTTGTCGAATTGTTACCTTATGCAAAAGAAATGTTGCATCTGCTTAGTGTTATTTCACGTTTTCATTTTTCTATAGTTTCTTCTTGTGCTAACATTGAGCAGGACTTGATGATGTTTTGGTGTTCCTGTGCATTATTTAATTGGGTATATAGATATCATAATGTACAGTTTATCAACATTGCAAGAGGTTTCCGGTTACTTCTTTTAATCAAGGAATCAAAGTGCTTCCTCATCCCCTGTTATCTTTCTCCCTCCTAAGGCTAAGTTCACACTACTGTCCAAACCTTCGTTTTTTTCCTCATTCAACGTATCAATTTACATCAATGTAAATTTGATGTTATCAGTTATGTTCAGTTTAGCCAGATATCTATTATGCATGCATGTTTTTCTGACAGAGGCTTCAGTACATTTTTACCATTTAAAAGAAACACATGGATAACGGATACCTCCCAAACTGAACATAATGGATGACATAAAATTTACATTGATATCAATGGGATTTTTTACTGATAGGTTTAACCTCCGTTCTTTACTTTTCTAAATTGAGGAGGTAAGGAAAAGAGGTTTGAACGGTAGTGTGAACTTAGCCTTATCTGCTTTTCTCTCTGAAATCTCTGTGAATTTTACCTTACAAGAAGCAGATCTTTTAAGTGTTTGACTAAATTGAAATATACATGGTGAAAAATAGTCAACTGCAAAAAAGTAAAGGTATCCAATATGATGACAACAGGTCTATAGCTCATTAATAAATAATTAATTTTAATTATCAACAGGAAAGTACATTTTCCCTGAAGACAGGCTGTAATAGCCTATGGCGTGTTCATTTCAAAAATGCCTTTGTAAGCATTACCGCATGTATAAATCCAGGGGTTTTTAATCAATTATTTTATCTGTCTCTCTGATCTCGTATTATGGTGTATCTCTGGCACACTGTAACAGGATCCCGGATGACAGCGATGGGACCTTTAAAAGGTCCCCCTTATGACATCATGAGGTGTTGCCCGGGCATCCAAGATGGTTACGCCCACATACAGCACTGTTAGGTGCTGCGCATGGGTTTGACCACAGCACCAAACAGATTAACTGCCACGTTTGGAGCTAACAACGTTCATGGCAGGAACCGGCAGCTGATATGGAGAGTCTGTGAGCCCTACCCATTAAACCAACCAATATATATTTACGTTGAACTGATGTGAAAGGCTTAAGCTACACATATCAGTAAATACTTCCTACGCATCATGAATCCTGCAAGGTATTGAACGTTACAGTTTATAGAAAGCTAAGGTCAGAAAAAGCGAGGTCAATGAATACATCTTTCCTGTAGGATAACACTAGAACAATGTGCACTTCTACTGGATTCTTGTCATAAACGAATCTAAATATTTTCTAGTTAACCTTCCCCCGTCTCCAGACCATTTCGTTCTCTTAAATCAACTGCGCTCAGTTCCATGTATTTTACATTTTTGAACTCCATTGCTGACTCTTTTCAAGATCGCTACTTTCTCACTCATCCCAAGCAGCTTGGAATGTGACAGGGGAAAGAGGAGGAGAAGTAAATCAAAGCATGCAGCAATTCTCCAGATGCAGCACATTTTCCACAAGGGTTCTTGGTACATTTCTGGCATTTTAATCCTTTAGTGGAAACATTTATGAACTTATGAAAGCTTGCTTCATAGTGCGTAAATTTCTTTATGGCTGGATTCTGTTTCATCAAATACATTGTATTTAGAGTATTTATTTATAATTAAAAATCCCTTCACTGATCGTCAGCTAAATTGAGCATAAAAATTACACAAAAAATTGACCAACTCTTCGATACACTGAAAAATTGTATTACTACTGTATTTATATAACTACTGACTATAAGTGAAGCTAGTATTCTACATGTCGATACAGATATGTTCTCCCTATAGAAGTCAATGGCACCACTTGATTTGTTACTAGAGATGAGCAGGTACATTTGTTGGTACGTAGATTCGGTATAAATGTGTCATTTTTCAGGCACAAAGCATACCCCAACATTTTCTGCTTCACTTTTAAAATAGCAGCTTGCTACGGCTATCATTCATCCCAGAGCTTAGGGAAGGAGGACTGACAAGAAAATTAAACACACACTAGATAGGAGCTTTTCATGAACAATCTGTCCCACATTTATCAAAAACAATGGGGCAGATTTATCAAGCAGTCTGAAAGTCAGAATATTTCCAATTGCCCATGGCAACCAATCACAGCTCCCCTTTAAAATATTCATGAGCACTGGTGAAATGAAAGCTGAGCTGTGATTGGTTGCCATGGGCAACTGGAAATATTCTGACTTTCAGACTGCTTGATAAATCTGCCCCAATGTGTAGTGAAGTGTGCAGGGTGTGCCAGATTCATGAATTGTGGTGCATGTTCATCATGAATCTGGCGCTCCCTGTACTGCTCCGACTTTTTTTTGTGCACCTTAAACATAGGGCATGCAACACATTTCTGTTGAACTCTGATGATGCATGATAACTGTGTCGCAGAATTTTGTGTTTCATCGGATATAGTACCAGCGTGACACTTCTCAAATACATGTGCAAGCTGTTTGCACATAAAAGAATATGCAAAGTAAAACAGAAAACTGGCGCAGGGGTTTAGGTAAATCTGGGTCTCTGTGTTTTAGAGGACTAGAGAGGTAACAAACCAATTTCTATGACGATTTGAGCAACATAGTCTTGGACAAAATGAATTCAAACCTGAATTCTGCAAAGTGAATCTTGGATGATCCACTCATCTCTATTTTACTGTTACTAATTGTTATGAAGTATTCTATTCAGGTGTAGCTAATTCCTAGATTTTGCTTACCCCACTGAAGAACTGGAGTGAATTTGCCCTTAAATTAACGATTTTTGAAAAAGTGACCCCTCATGAATCTGTTTACCGCATCTGGAAAAATCACATGGAAAAATCTGGATTAAGTTGCCTGAAGTAGAAAGTGGGTTGGGTTGGCTCACTCTCACAAAAAGTCACAAATTTGAGATATTCAGGGGCATTCATCAATTTTGCCACAGGGGTTTTTTTTGGAACTCAAATAAAGCTCTAAATTACAATGAGATTTTAGATTTTGGTGCAAGGGCACAATGAATAGGCTCTCAAAGAAAAGATTATGAACTGTCTCCGCATTCATAAAGGTAAAATAGAAATTCGGAGATCAGCTTTTTAGCTCATCTATCTGTG